>NC_042619.1:54212966-54924902 GCF_901001135.1 Rhinatrema bivittatum
TGCTAGTGATCTGGAAGAACTAAATTCATTAATCTTGACAACATGATAGGCAGCTGTGGATTCAAATTGTGCAGTCTGTTCTCCATGAACAAGCTGCAGATTTCTGCTGAATAGAGCTCTTTCTACCCTCCTAGTGTAGATGCCATCCGCACAGAAAGTTGATGGGAATAAAAAAAAGTGGAGTATAATTCCTTACACGTGGTGCCTCC
Organism: Rhinatrema bivittatum; assembly: GCF_901001135.1. NCBI lineage: Eukaryota > Metazoa > Chordata > Amphibia > Gymnophiona > Rhinatrematidae > Rhinatrema > Rhinatrema bivittatum. Next base: position 54,213,176 of record NC_042619.1, read on the forward strand.
ATCCAAAAGGATAGATGACTTCCTGTTCAGTAAGGAGAATCTGGCAGCATCCTGTGTCTTAAAACAAAACGATACTTTACCTGAGGGGAAGGTTCATTCTGAAATTAGTTTAATCTCCAGTTCTGAATAGAGTGGAATGGCTACGGATGCCTTCTTGTGTCCCTCTTAGAACTGAAACTCAGTTGGCAGAATTTTTCATACCTAAATTTCAACTTAGTGAAACAGATGGATTATTAAACCTGCTATTGCTCAGAATCAATTTTTTTTTCTTTAAAGACTGAAAGGCTTTGTTTAGGAATCTTAAGGATCTGGGGGAGAAAACTCCCTAGAGGCAGGACTGCTGGCAATAATCACTTTGTCCCAGCATTTGGAGAGTTAAACAGCAGAAGGTCCTTGTTTTTAATCATATGCGGCTGTAACTGCTCCAGTTTTCAAGATGGCAGCATTCCAGACACAAAGAAGAAACCCTTAGTTGCTCTCTCTGGGAATGTCTCTGTGTATTTAAAATATATGCATGTACTAGGTTCAGGCTATTAGTACCCCAGATTGTAAACTTTCTCTGTTTGATGTACTCTGTTTTATCATCGAGTTTGCAAGCTAAACACTCTGTGCCCTGCTGCCTTTTAATGGTCACAGAGAGCACAGCACTCAGACATATAAACTAACACATGGCAATCCTCAGATAATATCTCCTAGCCTTAGAAAACCATTCCCAATACAAACTGAATGTATCTTTTCCCTTTTTCTATTTTTTTTTTAATCATATCCATTCTTACTTACCTTAGCCAGCTGAAAGCTCTGGTTTTTTTTCTGCCTTGAAAAAGGTTAAAGGCAATTTGAATAATAAAAGAGTGTATTACCTTTTTGTCAACTGTCTTTTGTTGCTCATCCTATTACCATATTCAAGCGATGGAAGCCAGGATGGAAGCCCTTGAGTTAGTGGGCTCACTTTTGTCCTGACAAGAGGCGGTGAGCTTTCAAATTCTCAACGGCATGCTTCACTGCAAGGCTTATCAATTGCGGGAGCTTGGCTTCCACAAGCATTTCAGCTCAGAGTAAGCAGATGATCCCTTTTTTTGAAAAGGGCTTGCTCAAACTACACATGTAGAGGTCTCCCAGAGAAAGAAAACCCTATCAGATGGGTAGTGAGCTGCTTTGCTGTCCTGGCTTGCATCACTGCAGAGAACAAGCCCAGGAGTTTGGTCCATTAAGATAAATTTGACTCAAAACTAGTTTAAGGGCTATATCACAATTAAAAAACCAGGTTGAGGCTTGTCCACAACTGTCCATCTAATAGCTGGAGACAGAGAACACTGGCTGTATCTATGCATAACATATATACAGGTGATGTAATCAAAAAAAAGCAAAAAAAAAAACAAAAACACAACACACAAAAAAACCCCTTTGCCTCCAATTGCTGGATGAGGGGACTAAACCCACAGGTTCTTGATCAGTGGAGCAGGACGACAAAGAAATGAAATTTAATGCTGGCATGGAATGCTAATATAATGTGCACGATAAGATCTGTGCCACTTCACATAACCTACTTGCTGATATAAATAAGCATGTGGTTGGAGAAGTATGCTCAGAGGTGTGACAGATATAAAAAATGGGATGCAGCAGTTCCCACATAAACTGTGGTGTTTAACAAGTATAAATACAATTTCTGAAGAGGTCAATAGCGTGAAAAACCACAAAAATTTTTATATATATATATATATATATATATATATATATATTAGTTTTTTATGTAAAAACACTCATATTAAATATTCCACTCTAAGAAAATTAGAGTTTTCCCCTCATAGACCTCAACATTTATCTAAACATATATGAATCTCCACACATTAATGTTTATAGGCCTTACCACTATTCTACTGCTAAACTCAATCTCTCCCTGAGATATAGTACTTTATACATTAATCACTGTTGACAACAAAAAACACTACACTGAGTTTAATTCTTAATACATTTATGCATATGGTAGTACTATTATTACTATTTAACAATGCTTTATTTCACTATTTGAACCACTATTATGTGGGCTGCACTATCACATGTAGATATCCAAGCTGCGTTTTCAAAAGCCCTCATCTGTAGTGTTTCTCGATTATGTAATTTTCTTTCCCAACAAGGCCCTTGTTTCACCTTCCTGGCTCCTTCAGGGGAATTAGCTCGAAAGGAACCAGTCAACAGTGTATAGATCACTCCCACCTCTCGATTCTGAACACTGAAGGGTGAGTCAGAGAAATCACCGGGTCCAGTACTGCCACACGGCTCTCTTATCACTATTATAATACAATCTTTTTCTTAAATCCCGAACCCTTGTGTTCACCGAGTCAACCACTCTTGACTTTTTCCAGCTTATTGATAGAAGAGCCTCGCAAAAGGTTTTTACCAGAGGCATAAAACCTCTCAAACAATTTTTGGAGATTATCTCAGTCTCAAAAAAATAGACTTTCAAGTGCTCGAGAAATGTTGGAGCTGGAAATTCACAACTGACATTGTTCTTTATCAGCCGTTTCAGTCATTTCGGGCTAAGCGTTTCAACACATACTCTGTTCCCAAACCATCCCGATAGAAGAACTAAAAGGCGGTCTTATGTATGCCTTACCGCCGTCTTCTCGGCGTTTACCCGTCTCAACAAGTCGATTGATAGCCGAGATGGGTAAACGCGGAGAAGATGGCGGTAAGGCATACATAGAAGAACTAGAAAGGCGAAGGTCTATCGGGATGGTTTGGGAACAGAGTATGCGCGTGCATGTTATAAAATTGGGCGTAGATTTGTTCGCCCCGGGTTGTGCGAACAAATCTGCGCCCGCGCACAGGTTTTAAAATCTGCCCCTCAATAAAAGGAATCTGCCTGACCTTGCGGGCCTGCTCCTCAGCTCGCTCTTTCTTGATCTTCTCCAGCTCAGCCAAGAGAGCTGCAGTATCATCATCGCTGTCCTCATCGGAATCGTCATCTTCATCATCTTCCTAATGGCAGTAGGAAAACAAAACACACCAGCCTGGTTATGTACATTGTACTCCAGACAATCCATGTTGAAAAGTGATAAAAAGAAAAAAAAATTATTATACTCTTGATAAAACTGACAGACTAATACTATGGGTCCAAGCAAAATGCACAAAAGTTGAGCAATTCAGAGTTATGGTAGCCATGAACATTTAACCACAGAATATTCTGTGGTATCCAGGGCTTGAGAATCCTCTCTCTTATTCTATTTTTACAAGAATAATGTTTACCATTTTACACAACTGTGACATGATGCCACAGAAAATATCACCCCTTGTTCTTTGTGAGGTAAGAGTACGCAGTTATGGGTGCTAGAACTCTGAATTTCCTGATGTATGTTAACCTTACATAGATCTTGGTAACACATACCCTCATTTATGTAAGTTTTTAATATCAAAATGCTCTTGTAGCATAGTTTGTCACAAATTTGCTGGGCTTTGTGGGTTTAGAAGAAGTCCATGCTTCTAAGCAACACAAGAATCTGCCCTGGTTCACAAGTGATCTACGCACCTATAACAAGAAGGAAGATACTTAGAAAAACACTGGCTGCAAGCCGGCTCCACATATGATAGGCTGAAATCTAACCAACATAGAACTGTGGTAGGCTGATCCATCATCCTTGGGAGGAGGAAGGGGGAATGCTACTTTTCATCGCTAACTGGAAATGCCGAGAAGAGCACTAAGGGGAAATTACTTCTTCCCTGATAATTTCCTTTCCTCTAAGAAAGGAAGAAGGCCAATCCACACCAGTGGGTTATGTACTCCTACCAACAGATGAAGATGGAGAAAACTGTCGTCACAGACATATAGCCCTGCATCAGCCTGCCAGTATCTTTAGAAAATTCAAACTGTGGACAAACTGATTATACTTGAACCATGACTATTAACAGTCAACAACTCATTATTTCCAGCCAATTGGGAAGTTAAAAAAAAAAAAAATTTACCATCAACTGACCTTAGGGGCTGGTTTTTCACTTACCAGTCCTTCAAAACGACTCATAAGGGCCGAACTGAAACCAAAACCAAGTATTTAGCCAAGGGCAGGTTGTGGATTGTCCTGCTTTCCTTAGAAGAAAGGAAATTATCAGGTAAGAAGTAATTTCACCTTCCTCTGCACTCAGGAGAGCCAATCCACATCAGTGGGATGTACCAAAGCTACTCCCTAAATGGATGAGAGGCTGCCTATACTTCCGTCAACACCACTCCTCGCGAAGGCTGTATCCTCTTGGGCATTAACATCTAAGCAACAATTCTTGAAGAAAGTTTGTAAGGATGACCACATTACTGCCCGGCAAATCTAGACATAAGACAACTGAATCTCCATTCACGAGACAGTTTGTGCTCTAGTGGAATGCACCCTTACCTGCCTAGGCAATGGAACATCTACATCCACAGACAGCCGTGAGGACCTCTTTAACCTAACAAGCTACTGTCGCCTGTGACGCAGATTCCCCCTTGTCTACCTCCATCATGGAAAACAAACAGTAGCTGAGTCTTCCTCGAGAGAGTAACCTTCAAGTACCACATCAGATGCCACTTTATATCTAAGGCATGCAACAACTGATAATACTGCTCATCTCAGTCCTTGTCCAATGTGACAGGGAAATAGACTAATTCAAATGGAACTGTGATACCCCTTCAGCAAAAAGGAAGGTCCAATCCTGAGCTGCACCTCCCCTGGGATTATTCATAGAAACCATTCATAGCAAGAAAGAGCCTGTAGCTCAGAGATATGCCTCACTGAACAGATCACCACCAGAAAAACAGTTTCAAAGTAAGCAGCTGCAAGGAGAGATCATGCAATGGCCGAAAAGTAGAACCCACCCAAAAAAATCAATACCAGATTAAAGTCCGAAAAAGGCACCGGTAGATGCAAGGGAGGATGAAGATGTTTGACTCTCTTCAAGAACATAAGATATGCCATACTGGGTCAGACCAAGGGTCCATCAAGCCCAGTATCCTGTTTCCAACAGTGGCCAATCCAACTCACAAGTACCTGGCAAGTACCCAAACATTAGATAAATCATAAACTATGGCCTGGATTTATGAAAATACAGTAAATATTGCATGCGATAGAAAAAGGGCCGTGTTTTATGTTAACAGGGAGTTTATCGCAATTTGCGCTAATACCTTTGCGAAGAGCTGCGATAACTTTTTCACACTTTGAGATAAGTGCCAGAATGTGGTATTTCCTACATACAACCACTGGGTGGGGGCGGAGAGGGAGAGAGACTGAGACTAGCCATCACCCTAGATACATATTTATATCTCTATGGGAGGCCCACCTAGCAACTAGAAGTGAGGCTTAGGTATTAGTGTAGGGGGTTAGGGGCCACTTTGACATTCAATGTGAGACGTACGAACAGAACAGTGCTCTCTTGTGAACATTTGATGACCCTCGGAGTGAGGAAATACACCCAACGATGAGCTTTGTGCAATGTCCTCGCAACATAGCTTGATGGACTCTCAATCTTGGTAACATCAAGCTAGGTTGAAAGAACATTGCACAAATCTCATCTTCACTGTTCTGTTCGTACGTCTCACATTGAATGTCAAAGTGGCCCCTAACCCACTACACTAATACCTAAGCCTCACCTCGAGTTACTAGGTGGGCCTCCCATAGAGATATAAATACGTATCTGATGGCATTATGGCTAGTCTCTCTCTCTCTCCCCCACCCCCCCCACCCCCACTGGAGGTCTCTGATAGCTAGGTGGATGCTCTGGGAGCTTCAAACTACCAAAACCGGCATCTGCGAAAAACATCACAACGGGTGATACAGCCGTAACGCAAACTTTCGCACGGCTTAATGCTCCTGAAAACGTTGTAGCTAAAATCGGCATTAAAGCCGTGCGATAGCTCTTCACAGACCGGTAAACCCAGCCCGCTCCTAACTCCTCCTCTTTTTCAGATTTGCATAGCATTTTGATAAATGAGGGGGTATAATTGTTTATTATCATAATAGAATTTTATGGATTTTTCCTCTAGGTACTTATCCAAACCTTTTTTAAACCCAGTTACACTAACTGCTGTAACCACATCCTCTGCCAATGAATTCCAGAGCTAACTTCAGAAATGTGGGAAGCTGAGGACTGCGCCTGAAGAAAGGCTAGTAAGCCTTGAAAAAATTCCTCCCATGAAAAAGCAATCGGGTCCAGACCAACTCCAGAAGGAACTGGAGCTGGTCGCATAGAACTGCCCTCGCCAGTGGAGGATCCAGTTAAGGTAGAACCAAGATCTGGCGTCCCCCCTGTCAAGGCCATGACCAACTCATCATCAGAATGGGAAGATCCAGGCTTAGCAAAATCAGAGGAAGACAACTCTCCCTGAGTGTCTGAGCAGAGCTGACACAGGTTAGAAGCCAGGTCAGGCTGAGAACACTAATATGACAGGCAACACGAATAGGAAGACGCTTAGGGTTTTTGCTTACTGGCTGACTCTTCTGAAAGGTTGTCCCTCTATAGGGTCTAAAATGACTGGATCCTCTAGCATGACCCCTCATGGTAAAGGAGTGCAATGTCTGCTTCTTATCCTCCGGCAAATGAGAAACTGGAGATTCGCCCCACTTATTGGCCAGTTTCTCCTACTCACTCCCAAATAAAAGCGAGCCATTGAATGACAACTTGGTGAGGTTAGCCTTAGCGGTCACATCGGCCGACCCATTTCTGTGCCTGGCCGCTACTATCGAAGCCACCCTTCTGGCTGAAGTGCAAACCAAATCACAGCCCGCATCAGCCAAGAAGGCAGCAGCTGGTTCCAGCGTCATCAATCTCCTGCGAAAGAAGCAAACAAGAGCGAGCCCAAAGGAACAAGAAGTGATCTGAAAGGTCATTGCCACTGCTTCAGATGCCCACTTGAGGATAGTCTCAATCTTTCTACATAAGCATCCTTCAAGGTCGCTCCTCCTTCTACGGGAATAGTGGTCCACTTGGCAACTGCACACACAAGCGCATCTACCTTCAGAAAACGTAAGCGTTCTCTTACCATTGGATCCAGAGGGTACAGGCCTTCCAAAACCCAACCCCCTTTGAAATTAGCCTCTGAGGCACCCCACTCAAGATCAATCAATCTTGAACAGCCTCCAAAACTGGGAAAAAACAAGAGGCTTTTCGCAAGGAAACCAAAATGGGATTTTTCTTTGACTCAGACACAGGATCCGTGCCAGGGACCGTGAGCATTTCCAAGGTCTGGGAGATCAAAGTGGCAGTTCATCTCTATGAAAGAACCGTAACATAGTTCTATATGGTTCTAGACCTGGAGGGATTTCACAATCTTCCACAGAATCAGGATCGGTGTCATCATCCATGCCATCTGGGTTTCTATCAGTAGAACCCACCCCCACTCTAGGAGTACTCCAGCGCTTAAGAGAAGGCCCAGGCAAGGCTCCCACCTGCTCATCCACTCTAGGAGCAATGGATCGAGTTGAAGATTGCACCCCCTAGAAAAATGTGGAAGTGTCCAAACTAGGAGGCACCTGAGATGTACTCACGGAGTTATCATCTCCTGCTGAGGAATCAGTTAGGAGAGTTCCAAAATCAGGCGCTCCAGCTAAGCTGTCTTTAGCCAGACTGCCATCCAGCTGGGAAGGACTAGACTTTATGAAATCAGAGGAGGATAAATCTCCCTGAGCCTCCAAACAGCGCTGGAACAATTAGCGGGCACTCCTAGCTGAGATGCCCTAATATGACAGGCAAAGCAAAGAGAAAGGCACTTAGCCTTTTTAGGTATAAGCACCATTATGGCAGACAGTGTGTTAAGTGGCGGTGGGAGGCGTGTGTCTGTCTGTTGGGGTTTTTTTTGGGTTTTTTTTTTTTTTTAAAGATGTCCAAAATTTCCAGGCATACAAAACTTGGGTGTCTGATACTTAGGCATCCCACTGCTAGACTCCCAAAACCTAGGTATCCGTAGAATAAGCGCAGTTCAAGGGCAGGCGAACAACAAAATGCACAAGTAAGCGCTAGCCTAGACGCACAACAAGCTCAACTAGGCATCCAGAAAAAACTGGACGCACAACTGGACGCACAGCTAGACGCACAGGCCAAACAGACAATCCTGTCGAGGGCAGCCTAAGAAGCACACAAAAAGCTGCTGAGGCCTACCTCTTGGCATGTAGCCAAGTAGCCTTAGAGCGGGGTCTAGCCAATTGAGGCTGCTCAACCCGCCAGGCTGCCCACATCCCGCAACCTCCCCTGGAGCAAGACGAACGTCGGAATGGCGCACCGAGAAAAGAGACTGGGAGGAAGGAAGCCTTAACCAAACTCTCCTTCACTTACGGAGCTCAACCTTACCTGGTTGAGTATAGAGGCGGTCTCCAGCTGCAGGGGGAGAGGGCATTTGCCATCACCACTGCACTCAGCTTCCTGCACCCGCTACCTATCAACTGCACAAGCAGCTAAGAACATGCCAGTTGAAAAACCAGCTATCGGACCAAGGCACACCTCTGAGGGACCACGGAAATCACCTCAGGAATTCTCAACTGGGGGAGGGACCTTATGGTATCACAGCAGGAGAGTGGGGCAATCCTCTGTTTTCTCCTTAATTCTATTTTTCTCAAATCGAGCAAACCCCAGTGGGGAGATGCACGTCCAACATCTGCTGGAGTCAGAGAATTCTGGCAGGCTGATGTCACCAGAGGGCGTCATATACTGTGCATCAGTTTGCTCCATCTCCATCTGCTAGTATGGGAGCATAAACCCACTTGTTCTGGATTCATCTGACTGGACGCTAAGAAATATGCAGTTTTCATGGGACTTTACAGAATCATAGTGCTAAAGGGAAATATTTAGTGAATTTTGTTAACTACTGCAGGACCAGTTCTATGCACAGTTGTCACAATTTACTACCTCAAACTCTGTCCTTTTAGAGTAGTGAATAATGTCCAGCTTTGGAAAAAGGAGCCCCAAGCTGGTCTCCTCTCAATGCATCTGTGTGTATACCTCAGTCTCCTTTGTCTAAATATACTGCAAAGCTTTGTACACATGATCGGTGTGTACTATACTAAGGAATATAACATTTCAGGAATACTGAAAAATGACACGTTCTATTTTATTACAACCAGGTACAAGACAATTAACATGGACTAGAAAAATTATGTAGTGATTTACACAGATGTCTGCTGCTGACATTTGATCTTTTACTTTTGTGGCACTGCCACTAGATGGCATCAGGATACTAAGCCTTACTAGGTCCTATGTTTCTATGTGTAACTGGAAGGTTAAATGTTTGTTCTATTCTTTACAATGGGGAATGCTCTGGTCTGAAGAATCAACCCAGGGACACAAGAAAGGAATGGCTACTTGGGAGGAGAATCAGCTCATCCCTTCCCACAGGGTGTATGGCTTAGGAAAATGGACAAGGAGTTGAAAAGTTTACTCTAAAAAGTGGAAACTTCCAGCCTTAAAGGTTAAAGGAAAGGCAGACAGGTATGTGTCAGTGGTATGAGTTATTTATATACTAGTTCATAATTTCTATTACAATGTTCTATGTACAACGCATTGACGTTTTGTTTTGTTTTCCTGTAAACCGACGCGATATCCTAGGATGAACGGCGGTATATAAAAACCAACAAATAAATAAATAAATAAAATAAATGGCAGTACATGGTTAGTGTGGTATAAAAGTTAGTGTGTACATGGGTAAACTGCTGGTCATCTGAGGAAGGGAATCTGGGAGCAGAGCCTGGAGGAGCCATACCAGAATTGAGGAGTGAGAGCTGAATGGTGCTATCTCCTGTGGTACCCAGGGAAGAGAGAAAGAACCATGAGGTGTTCCATCTTGCTGAGAGTTGCAGTTAGGTGTCTAAGGGGCTATCATAGCCCTTGGAGAGAGTCTGGAAGAGATCGTGAAAGTGTGGTATGGAAAGAGCTGAGGTGCCATCCCTTATGGTAGGGGTGGCCAACTCCAGTCCCTGAGAGCCACAAACAGGCCAGGTTTTCAGGATATCCACAATGCATATGCATAAGATAGATCTGTATGTATTGCCTCCATTGTATGCAAAAAGATCTCATGCATATGCATTGTGGATATCCTGAAAATCTGGCCTGTTTGTGACTCTCAAGGATCGAGGTTGGCCACCCCTGCCATATGGCATCACCAGAGACAAAGAGATTGGAAAGAGATACAGCAAGTACCCCTTCTGAGATGCTACAGTGACTAGAACAGTGGAAGAGTCCAAGGTCGTTGAGACTGAAGTGGAGAAGCAGTGTGTGTGGAGCCTGTGGAACCCAAGGGGGAAGTAGTGTCTGCCAGGAGTCCAGTGGGGACCAGAAGCTGCATTCTGCTAGCAGCCCGTCAAGTGTGGTAAGAGAGTGAGAAGCAGAGGATAAACCTTGTAAATAGAGACCTTTGGGGTACGGCTGGAAAGCAAGGACCTGCCCAGTGGAGAGACTTGATGGGGGTGAGAGAAAGCATTCTAACTATTTTGAGTTCCCCAAGGAAATGAGTGAATAAAGAATAAGACTGTAGACTGTGGGAACTGTTACTTTAAAATGACTTATTGGCTACAATGACCAATCTTCAAGTGAGAATACAAACCTGTGAATCAGAACTGTGATACAGGGAACTGTTTCTACTGATTTAAGAAAGTGGATACAGAGAAATGAACTGTGATTTTGAGAAGATGCAGTTTCCTGTTGAAGTTAATTCTTCTGATGTTGAACTGTGAATGAAGGACTCTACTATTTTCAGACCTTGTGACTACTAAACTGATTCCAAAACTGCATTTCCACTATTTATCTTGCTACGTGATTACTACTTCAGTAAAACTATTTATTTTTGGAGCACCAGTATTGTGTGGACAATGTGTCGTTTCAAGATGCCAGGGACTCAATTTAGCCCTGCTGATTATTCTGCCCCCAGCCCATGTCTGGAGAGACTGGACAAATTACCCCACTGTTTCCCTGGGCTGGGAAGATGAATTTTTGCCACAGGGGTTACACTTTCATTCAGTGAAACTTACTGGCAACAGGTCAAAATACATAGGTGAGGGAAGGATGTGCAAGAGAAAAGGGTACTAAATTTAGAGAGACATAATTTGATGACTTGATTTTGACCACAGAACCTGCCTCAGGTTTAGCAATTGGCATAATTACTCCTGCCCAATGATAATGTTAAGAAAAGAACATTAATTAGAGCCTTTCCATACGTACGTCTGTGAGTGGATCATCTGCATCAAGGTTGGCTGCAGGTATCTGGTCTAACCGAGGTTTCTTAGACACAGAAGATGATGTTGTGTGCTCTGCAAGGAAACCAGAAAGGCTGCATCATTAAAAAATACATTAAAAACTAGAATGAATACAGGAGCAGAGTGGAGAAAGACAGACAACTGGTCCACTCTTAAGCATAATATAAGATAAAAGGTACCCAGGAATAGCAGCAAGCCAAGAGAGAAAAACTGAAATGCTATGTGCACAAATGCTCATTGTCTCAGCAACAAAGTTCCAGATCTGCAGGCCCTAATGGTGGAGGTAGACTTGGATATTATTGCTGTTACAGAGAAGGGATTCAGTGAGTCTCATGAATGGGATATGACCTGTAGAAGAAGAATGGGGGGAGGGGGGGCATGGAGTAGCTCTTTATATCAAATAATCATCCTATTAACTAAAATGCAGAGGGTGCAAAGAAAGGAGGAAGCACTGTAGGCTGTCTTAAAAAAAAAAATGATAACACTTCCATTTACACTGGTGGTCTATAGGCCTTGGAATCAAACAAAAGAACTGGGATCTGGCCAAAAATATCCAAAAGGTTGGAAGGAAGAGAGAGGGCTGTTATTCATTGGAGATTTTAATCTGCCAAAGATAGATTGGAGTATCCCTGCTGCAGAATCCATAAGAAGTAGAGCAACTGTATGTGCCTTTCAAGGTGTTCTGCTTAAACAAATGGTGATTGAACCAAAAAGGGTAGGAACGATATTGGACCTAGTATCTCTAATTTGTAGTAGGTGCCCCATCTAAGAGCAAGTTTGCTTACCGTAAACTGTGTTTTCTATAGCTAGCATGATGAATTAGCCATAACATGTGGGTGACATCATTCAGCACCACCAAACGGACTCATCTCTCCAAGCTAGTAGAGCTTTGAGCATTGCTGTGAGGGAGTTCCTGTGCAGGCATTGCCTCATGAACTTCCTCACTCTATATCAGAGCTAAAACTAGCTATGTAATCAACCCTCCAGTGAGGGAGGCAGGTAGTCCATGGCTAATTCATCCTGCTATCTACGGAAGACACCATATATGGTAAGCGGGAACTTATCATAGAACGTTTAAAACTTTGCTCCTGAACACTTGTGCGGTGCCTTCCCGCGCGACTGACTCTCTCCTTTCAGTTGAGTAGACAGCAAAGAAGAAGGAGTATATAGGAAGGTAGACAGAGCAGGCAGAAGGATACAGACTGTCCAGGGAGGTGGGTGGGGATGCATGGCTAATTCATTTGGTTATCTACGGAAAACACCGTTTATGGTAAGCAAACTTGCTTTTTTCCTGCAGATAAGCAGGCTGAATTAGCAATGCTGTTTGGGAATCCCTAGCTAGGGAGATGAAGCACAGGATATTCATTCAGAAATGTTTATATGTTTGGATATATGCAGGATTATTTGTGCAAAGCATCCCTGCCAAGTATGGACAGTCTTAAGAATTAGTGGCATGATGCAGTATCTCTTGCCCCATGAACACATCAGACCTGGTATGGTGCTGGAGGTAGTAATGAGAGGCGAAGGTATGTAGCGAAGACCACGTTGTTGCTCTGCAACTGTCCTGAATAGGCACCTGTCTAAGGTGTGCGATCAAAGCAGACATAGCTCTCAAATGATGGGTTTTAACCCTTGAAGTCAAATGTTCAGATCTGATAGAATAGCAGAAGTGGATGTTTTGGGTTAGCCAGTTTGCTAGTGACCGTTTAGTCACTGGTAATCCGGGGGCATTCAGGTTGAAGGAAAAAAAAAAAGAGCTGGGAGTGTCTTTATGGAGTTTAAGTCCTTTGCTTATAGTAGGCTAATGCTTTTTTACAATCCAACCTGTGCAATAGAGCTTGAATGGTTTGATTCAAATGAAAAACTGAAATTACCTTCGGAAGGAAGGATGGATGAGTTTGTAAGGTGACCCTGTCATGATAGAATTGTAGGTAAGGAGAATAGTGAACTAGCGCTTGAAGCTCGCCGACTCGGACTGAGGTAATTGCTACCAGAAATAAAACTTTCCATGTGAGAAATTTCAATGAAGATGTTTGCATTGGCTCAAAAGGTGAGAGCATTAGCGCTTCCAAGACCACATTTTGGTCCCAAGGTATGGCTGGTCGTGTGGTCGGAGCCTCAAGGTGCCCCTCATGAAACAGGATATGAGGGGTTGCGTGGATATGGAGGCTCCCTGTATAGAAGGATGGTATGCCGCTATGGCGCTGAGGTGCACTCATCTCTATGTTTCAATGGCAGGGGGAATGAAGAAAAGATGTTTTATATTCAGACATCTACCAACAAGGACTGAATTACATAGTCTGGGTAAAACAAGCATGGGTGTAGCTTGTTACGGCAGTTACTACCCCAAATCAAGCCTGATACTTCACTTAGAATACATATCCAGCGCAGCTCACTGCTTCAATGGCAGGGGGAATGAAGAAAAGAGGACTTATATTCAAACCACCATAAGGACTGAATTGCACAGGCTGGGTAAACAAGCAAGGGAGTAGCTTGCTTATTGCGGCGGTTATACCCAAACCAATTAGCTGAATACTTCACTTAGATGCAGCTCAGCACTGCTATCTACGATGGCAGGGGTGGAAGGGAAATAGAACCAAAAAAATTATTTAAAGGGACAAGAGTAACAGAAAAGTATGAAAAAAAAAGTGTGAAAGCTTGCTGGGCAGACTGGATAGACCGTTTGGTCTTCTGCCATCATTTCTATGTTTCTATGAAACCGCTAGCCCAGAAGTGTACAGTAAATGTAGGTATTTAAGTAACTGTTCCCGTGAAGAATGAAAGGGGTCAAGTGCTTCCAACATACTTCAGTGACAATACCTATGCCATTTAGCTGCATAATTTTTTCTCGTGGATGGTTCTTGAAAATGTAAGAATGGTCTGAATTTCCACCAGAATAGGAAGATGACTTAGTACTTCCCTTTCAATCTCCATGCTGTCAAATAAAGGGAGTCTTGCATGAGGTGAAGCAGAGTTCCCCCCCCCCCCCCCCCTGCATTCAAAGGGCAGATCGGTTTGGAAGAAGGACCGGTCATTGTATGGAGAGGTGCATGAGGTAGGCATACTAGGGCTGCATGGGCCATGCTGGTGCTATGAGGATGAGATTGGACTTGCCTGCGATGAATTTCTGTATCACTCAAGTTATTAGTGGAATTGGAGGAAACATGTACAATAGGTACCCCATCCACTTGGGCAGTAAAGCGTCCTGAGGCAGTCTTCTTTTGCTTGGATACAGAGAGCAAAACATCTGTAGCTTTGTGTTGTACTCGGTGGCAAAGATTTATGCAGGGTGTTCCCCCATCTTTGGGAGGATGCCATGTCCCAGTGTAGCTCCCATTCGTGGGGGTGAAAGATTCTGCTGAGGCAGTCGGCCTCCGTGTTTCTTATTGCTGGCAGGTAGGTTGCCTGCAGTTGTATTGAGTGAGCTACCACCCATTCCAGCGTCAATATCAATTCCTTGCATAGTATCTTGGAACCAAAGCTGCCTTCCTTGTTTATGTAGAACATAGTCACCTGATTGTCCATGTATACCATCTCCATTTTGTGTAGAAGAATGAACAAGAAGGCACAGATGGCATATCTTATGGCATGTAGTTCTAATAGGTTGATTTGGAACGTTCTCTCGCTGGGGGACCAAAGGCCCCCAGCGAGAGAACCTCGCTGGGGGACCAAAGGCCCCATCCCTTCGTGGAAGCATCTGTAGTTAGCACTATCTGATGAGTCGGGATTCAGAAAGGTGCGCCCAACTGTAAGACACTGGGACTCAGACACCAATCCATGTCTGATATCATTGGCTGAATCAAGGTTAGCGGTCTCAACATGGGGTGGAAGCGTTGTTACCACTGGGTCTTCAGACCCCACTGCATACGACGCATGTGAAGGCATGTATGAGGGACTACATACATTGTCACTACCATGTGACCCAATGCAGTGAAAAAACTTGCCGAGCTGTGGGATGTGGAAGGAGCTTTAGTGTTGAAAAGTGCAAATCCTGTCCTCTGGAAGAAAAGCTTTGTAAAGGCACATGTTTATGATCACACTATAAACTGTAGGGTTTGAGTAAGGTCAAGATGCACCTTTTCATAATTTATGATGAAACCTAGGCTTTCCAAACAATTCATTGTCTGAATTTGGTGGGCATGGATCAGTTCTGGATTTTGTGCCATAAATAGCCAATCGTCCAGGTATGGAAAAAAATTTATTCCTTGTTTCCAAACATGAGTCACAGCTACCGCTAGACATTTTGTGAATACTCTGGGTGCCGAAGAGAGGCCAAATGGTAGGACCTTGAATTGGTAATGTCTTGAAAACAAAGATAGAGCCAGTAAGAGGGATGCATCAATATTTGAGCATTTGCATCTTTCAGGTCTAAGGAGCACATCCAGTCGTTGGGCTGTAGAAAGGGTGAAATGGTTTTCAGAGAAGTTATCTTGAATTTCTCCTGCCGAATGTATTGATTCAGGGCCCAGAGGTGCAGAATTGGATGCAAGCCTCCACTTTTTTCTGGGGATGAGGAAGTATTGGGAATAAAATCCCTGGAGCTGTCGATGTCGCAGCACGTAAATCACTTGTTGATGAAGCTGCAATTGGATTTCCTGAAGGAAGAGTGGAATATCCCCTTTCCTTTGTGAAATTGGAGCTAGGTGTGGTAATCAAGGAACTGTTCGAAAATTTAGGAGGTAACCATTCTTTATGATGTTGAGGACCCAACAATCTGATGTGATCCGATTCCATTCCTAAAGAAAGGAAAGAAGGCATTCACCCACCGGAATTTGTAGCTGTGGCCTGTTCAGGCTCAAAAAGACTGCTAGGGTTTTTGACTAGCAGGCTGTGGCGGCTTTGACTGTCACTGAGAACAATTCTGTCCTCAAGATTGGGTCTTCTGCGACTGCAGTCTTTGTTGATATGGGGAAGCCTGTACGGAGGAGAATGGCCTAGAGGAGCACCTAGGATAAAATGTTTTCCGATAGGCTGGGTAGTAATGCTTTGCCGTTGCTTGGTCAGTGGGCGATGTGAGTGACGAAACCGCCACACTCTGTTCTTTGAGCTGGGATGCCATTTCTCGAAGCTTCTCTCTAAACAGGGTATCTCCCTTACATGGAAGATCCGCCAGTTTGCCCTTGCGAATCAATCAATCATTCTTGTCTTGCGCCATGCTATCCTTTTGGCTGCGATGGCTGCTGCCGAAGTCTCAAACCCTTCATAAACTGTGTGGAGTAGATGCCACAATCCCGTTATACCTTGCCTCTGCAGAATATCATCTGTAGGCTGTTGTGCATTAGACTTCTTTTTCATTTTATTTATTTATTTATTTTTAAATGCATTCATACAAATACTGTGATATGTAGAACTGGTGTTGCTGGATCTTAGTTTTGAGCACTGCACCCTGGAATACCTTTTTTCCAAAATCATCTAGATATCAACTATCCTTCCCTGGAGGAGTGTTTGAATAGAGCCTGGTTTTACTGGTTTTTCTCATTGCAGACTCAACTACAACAGATATGTGCCGCAGCTGGACTAGACCATAATATGCCGATTTCTGCATCCTGAATTTTAAGTTTGTCTTCTTGGAAGTGGGGGGCACTGAGAAAGGCGACTCCCATGTCCTGTCCATTACTCCATTCAAGATTGAATGTGATGGCAGAACTGTTGGTTCTACAGGTATGTAAAAAATCTTGAGTAGCCCGTGCTTGTCTGCCCTAGGTTCTAAAAGTTTTTTTGGTTTCTAAGTCAAGGTGGTTCCCACCTTCTCTATAAATCGTGGGTATGAGAGATCCTCTGGGAGTGATAATGGTTGTGGAGGCTCTTCTGGAGGGTCTGATGGTATACTCCATGAAGATTCGGGGAGGGTGGAGAGGAATAAACTGGCTCCCTGCTTGATCCAGATCCCAATGGGCTCGGTTCCAGTACTAGTTCATCATTCAATTGTATGCAGGGCGGGGAAGAGATAGTGGAATGCTCCGATTGTTCTGTTGATGGGCTACAGGGAGTGTGGATTCTGAGAAGACACTAATGTGTCAAAGAAGGTTTGAACAATCCCCATAATTTAGGACAGTGATTGAGAGGCTGCAGCTTGTAACTCTGGAGTGGTAGATACAGATGTCCTTCTCTTCTTAGCTGGTGGAGAGCTGTTTTGACCCCTTCTAGGGGAAGTCGATTTCTCAGCCCATTTTAAGGGGCAGTCTGAAGATTCCCTGGCTTGTGACCTTTTGTGGGTAGGTTCATTGTGATGTTTGTCTGGAGTTGATGAACAAGAGCGCTTTGGAACACGAGGAGTGTTAGCATCTGAGTCATTGGACCCTTCTAGATCAGAGATGGTAAAAACCACACGTAGATCCTTAGCCTGGTGTAAGCGTACACTGGCAATACCCTCAGACTCGAGGTGCTTTTGCGTCGAATGAGTTGATGTTTTCTTCGGCTTTGATGCATGCGTCAGAGGTAGATGCCTCAGCATCCTCAAAGCATGGTCCGATGCAGATTGACGCATTTTCGCTGTTTGACCAGACATTGGTCAACACAGTTCATCAGCCGATTTGTATCGATCAGGTTCTTGCGTCAGCCTCGAAGGCATGGTCCAACTCCAGTCCTCATGAAATGTATCGAGCGACGCATTCGACACACTGGCGCTCGTTTGACTACGCTTCAGCGCGTCCGGGCTCTTACGGGAATGCTCATGCTTTGTATGACCCACTTTGGCCTTCGGAAATTTTGACTTACTGGGATCCGGTTCCAAGGAGGATGCCCACTTCTGTTTTTCCAATCTGTTGGGTTCTCACCCCTGTGAAGACTACGCAGAGCGCTGGGTAGGGGCATAGGATCCGGATGGGCCCTCCTCCAACTTCCATAGTCCGGCGGTCTTCGCAGCTCTCTGCCACTGGGCTCTTGGTGACATCCTGCCACAATCCCGGCAGAATGTCCGATTGTGGTTTGGGCACAGGCATAAGTAACAGTGGGTATGTCTGTCTGTGACAGACATGATTTTGCCACATTAGCAAAAATTTAAATCTAGGAATTTTAGGAGCTATTAGGGCACTCAAAAGTGCCGTTTGGGGTTCACCGTAGTAATTTTTTTTTTTTTTTGACGAGAGATCAAAGAGAAGAACCCACGACCATTGCTGGGTGGGAAAGCGAAAAACTAAGAGAGTCAGTCGTGCGGGAAGGCCCCGCGCAGGCATGCAGGAGTGAAGTTTTAAATGTTCTATGAAAAGTTTCCACACCAGGCCACCGCCCGGTAAGCATGGCTAATTCATCCTGCTTATCTGCGGGAAAACCCATATTAACCGCGCTAACCTGCACACAGCAGTAGTTACTAACACCTTAAACAACTTGCTGGGCAGATTATACACAATACTTGGGTCTTTTTCTGCCATCATTTACTATCGGGCCAATTCAGTAAACTCCGCAGGAGAGCGAGTGAACGCCCACTCGCCTGTGCGTGCAATTCTGTATTTAAATGAGGCCCGGCGGTAGAAACAGGCAAAAGGAAGCGCTAGGGACACTAGCGCGTCCCTAGCACCTCCTTTTGGCCTGGAGCGGCGGCCTGTCAGCAGGTTTGACAGCCGACGCTCAATTTTGCCGGCGTCTGTTCTCGAGCCCGCTGACAGCCACGGGCTCGGAAACCGGCAAAATTGAGCGTCAGGTTTTTGACCCGACAGCCACGAGCCGACTTCACATTTTTATTTATTTTTACCCTTCGGGACCTCCGACTTAATATCGCCATGATATTAAGTCGGAGGATGCACAGAAAAGCAGTTTTTATTGCTTTTCTGTGCACTTTCCCAGTGCCCGAAGAAATTAGCGCCTACCTTTGGGTAGGCGCTAATTTCTGAAAGCAAAATGTGCGGCTTGGCTGCACATTTTGTTTTCTGAATTGCACGGGAATACCTAATAGGGCCGTCAACATGCATTTGCATGTTGAGGGCGCTATTAAGTTCGGTGGGTTGGACGCGCGTTTTCGGCCCCTTACTGAATAAGGGGTAAGGTAAAACGTGCGTCCAATGGCGGATTACCAGTGCTCTCCGGAGCGCACTGTACTGTATCGGCCTGTATGTTAGAAAGGACTGGTTATAGATAGGTGTCTGAACAGGGTACATCCGACATCTCATCAGGTAAAAAACTGTATACACTGGTGAATAAATATTCAAACTCACATAACTGTAGCCAGCAATCAGCCGTTAAGAGTCAATATGATAAGGGGTAAATACTTATGTAAATTACACCAATTTCAAAGCAGACTTATGTGTACGTCTGCTTTGAAAATTATCCCACCAAGTTTACCTGCACACAAAATTACACCTTCTTTTATGTGCACATTATTTCACTTCTACATGGTTTATAAATACCTGTTGTTTTTGATGGAAGAGCGATTGTGAAGTTTTGTCCTTGTTGCCGGTTCCTTTGCTAGATAAAATTATATCCCAACATGTAGTACGTGCATAAATTTGTCTGCTTTTCGGGTGGGCAATTTTGTAAAAGGCCATATCTTCAGATATAACACTGATTTACCCATGGAAATGCCTTTGAAAAATTATCCTCTCTGCATCCAAAAATCCAAACATTTGTCTTCTTCTACAGGAGGAACACTGTAGCAGGACTTTAATTTAGTTTTAAGAACACTGGTACTGGGTGAACTTCCTCTTACCTCGGGTTGGTCGGTCTCTGTTTTTTTCCCTTACTGCAACTCGTTCTCTTTCCTCCAGTTCCCTCCTGAAATCCCGGCTGCGCACCTCCTCAGGGGCATCCTGTGTGGTCTGTCTGTGCAAGTAGTGAAAAGAAATGCCAACCTGAGTTTTGAAATTTGGTACATACAAATGGGTCACAAGTATGCACCATAACAAAAGTTTCATACTAAGAACATAAGAAAATGCCATACTGGGTCAGACCAAGGGTCCATCAAGCCCAGCATCCTGTTTCCAACAGTGGCCAATCCAGGCCATAAGAACCTGGCATGTACCCAAAAACTAAGTCTATTCCATGTTACCATTGCTAATGGCAGTGGCTATTCTCTAAGTGAACTTAATAGCAGGTAATGGACTTCTCCTCCAAGAACTTATCCAATCCTTTTTTAAACACAGCTATACTAACTGCACTAACCACATCCTCTGGCAACAAATTCCAGAGTTTAATTGTGCGTTGAGTAAAAAAGAACTTTCTCCGATTAGTTTTAAATGTGCCCATGCTAACTTCATGGAGTGCCCCCTAGTCTTTCTACTATCTGAAAGAGTAAATAACCGATTCACATCTACCCGTTCTAGACCTCTCATGATTTTAAACACCTCTATCATATCCCCCCTCAGCCGTCTCTTCTCCAAGCTGAAAAGTCCTAACCTCTTTAGTCTTTCCTCATAGGAAAGACTACATACAAGCACAGCCTGGGCCAATAAGAAAGATTTCAGGAACATCCAGTGCCAATGTCTGCTGGTACTCTAGGAAAAAAAGGGCTGCCATTTGTAAGGCTGCATCCCCAGAATACTTCGGATTGCTCCACCATACAAATGGAGCACCCAGATGTACCACCTCTTTTCCAATACTCTGTTGATGTGACCCAAGTATACAGTCTAGCACAGTGGTTCCCAAACCTCTCTTGGAGGACCCCCCAGCCAGTCATTTTTTCAGGATATCCACAATGAATGTGCAAGAGATAAATGTGCATGCACTACCTCCATGGCATGCAAAATTTCTCTCATGCATATTCATTGTGGATATCCTGAAAACCAGATTGGCTGGAGGTCCCCCAGGACAGGTTTGGGAACCTCTGGTCTAGCACACAACATGAAAGCTTCTGCTGTGAAATAGCCTCGGAGAGAATATTTCTGTGGTTCCACTGTAGCACCCTAAAGAAATGACACAAGAAACAATTCACATAAGTAATCACGAAACACATCATGACATAACATGACCCAGCATGGCAATTTCTTATGTTCTTAAACAAAAACACCTATAGATCTCCCTCTTATGAGCCACAAAATTACCACTGAAAATGTGCATAAAAAAAAAAACACAAAACACAAACCCACGCCTTCTGAAAATTTTTAAACAACTCTTGCACCAGTGGTCTCTGCTTGCTCCCATGTCTTGGGACACCAGTTTCTCTGTTCGCTGGGCCACATGGCAGCGAAGGCGCATGTTACCCCCTTTGCTCGACTGCACATGTGCAGTGAACATTGCGTTCTCAATGCTGTCAGGCTACCCAAGACCTGCAGGCACATGTCCTAACCATCACACTGCTACGACAATCCCTCCAGTGGTGGATGGCCCCCTCAAATCTGAAAAGGGGAATTCCCTTTTGGAACCCTCAACCCCAGGCCACCCTCACCACAGACATATCTCAGATGTGGTGGGGAGCATATGTTGTGGGCCTCCACACCCAGGGGCTTTGGTCTGCGCAAGAATCGCAGTCCCAGATCAACTTCTAAGAGCTTTGAGCGATTCGGTATGCCCTACAGGGTGTTCTGAGAGCAGCTCCTGGTTCTTGTTCAGACTAGCAATCAGGTAGCCATGTGGTATCTGAACAAACAGGGATAAAGTCCTTCACCCTCTGTCAGGAGGCGATCCACATTTGGTTGTGGGCCATTGACAATGGCATCTTTCTCGATCTCCATTTGAACCATTGCAATTTGAAGTACCTTTCCTGGAAAGTTATCTTCTTAGTTGCAGTTACATCAGCTCGCAGGGTCGGTAAGCTGCAAGCTCTGGTACCATACCCACCTTATAGCAAATTTTGACATGACAAGGTGGTCCTGCGCACACACCCGAAGTGCCTTCCCAAGGTGGTTTCAGAGTTCCATCTAACCAGTCCATTGTATCATTGTATTGCCTCCCCCCACCAAGGCCTCACGCTCACCAGGATGAGCAGGCTCTGCACACTCTAGATTGCAAGAGGGCGCTGGCTTTTTACTTGGAACGGACAGCACCTCGTTGCCTCTCCACCCAGCTTTTTGTCTCCTTTGACAAAAACAGGTTAAGAGTTGCTGTCTCTAAGGCTTGAGGATATCACCTTCTACTACGCACAGGCAGGCTTACAGTCAAGGCTCACTCCATACAGTCCATGTCAGTTTCTGTGGCTCACTTGTGAGCAGTCCCCATCCATGAGAGTTGCAGAGCGGCGACCTGGAGTTCCCTGCACACATTTGCCTCACATTATTGCCTGGACAAGAATGGCCGGCAGGACAGACTATCCTCCGGAATCTCTTCCAGCCATGAAAACCCAACTCTCCTTCTGTGGACTCTTACTTATGTGCAGGCCTGCTCCTCAGATTACTGCAGCACTAGTTGTGCACGTTGGCACCTGTTCTCTGCTGCACATGGTAGGAGCGGCCTGAAGCTACTCAATCATCCATGTGTGAGGACTACCATCCTGCTTGTCCTTGGAGAAAGTAGAGTTGCTTACCTGTAAAAGATGTTCTCCAAGGACAGCAGGTTGTTAGTCCTCACGAAACCCGCCCGCCACCCCGAAGAGTTGGGTTTCTCTCGGTTTGTTATTTTATTTTTGCAAACTCTATGTTATAAGACTGATGAGGGATCCCAGGTGGATGTGTGGTTAGCGGCATGCGGGGCATGTTCAGTGTGCCAGACTCCACTGGATGAGGTCACCCATGCATGAGGATTAACATCCTGCTGTCCTTGGAAAACACCTGTTAAAGGTAAGCAACTCTGCTTTCTTTGTTATTACATTAGCAACTTTTCTATATACAGCAGATAACTGCAAGTAAAAATAAAAGGGAAACGTGGGGATCTGTGAACATTTTGGAGGTTGAAAAGGGGTCCACACTACCAAAAAGGTCGGAAACCCTTGTGCTACAACATCACTCACAAATGCAGTTCACCCACAAAGAAAAATCAGTAACACTGCTTACCAAAGCTTTACATTTTATGCAATTCTTTGTTCTTGTGGAACAGTTGTGTGCGCCTCTCCTGTGCTCTGTCTGGGGAGACAGCCACTACTGCTATTTACCTGTATTTGATTTTGGTGTGGGATGGGAGATCTCTGCTGGAATACTGTTTTGAAAGCTGACTCAGATCACCTTCTTTCCCTCTTCCTCCTCTTGCAGGTTCAAAGGTTGGCCTGGCAGCAGTCGTCATCTTAACTAGTTCACACAAGTATTAAGCTGTTATTTCTGGAAAGAATGAAGGGTGGCAATTAATAATCTTGATGTAATACCTACCCGTGATTTAAAAGAAATATCACACATCATTGCTCCCACATTGGCAGCTATCATAAATAAATCACTTGAAGAAGGTGAACTTCCAACTAAATTAAAAATCGCGAATATCACACCTATACTAAAAAAAAAGAATCTCAATCCAGATGATCTAAATAACTATCGCCCCATCTCAAACCTCCCCTTACTAGCAAAGATGACTGAGAAAGCAGCACTGTCACAACTCAATGAACACCTGGAAAACAACAAAATCCTACACCCATCACAACACGGGTTCAGAAAAAAATCGCAGCACAGAAACCCTCCTACTCAATATCTCAAACAAAATAATAAGAGGCTTTGACAATAATCAAAGCTACATTCTAATACTACTCGACCTCTCTGCGGCCTTTGACACCGTAGACCACAAAAGCCTGATATCAAGTCTTGCGAACATAGGTCTTACTGGCAATACCCTTGCCTGGTTCACTTCTTTCCTAGAAAACAGGTTCTTCAAAGTCACTTTTAACAACAACTCTTCTGACCCCCTCCCCCTCGAAACAGGTGTTCCACAAGGATCAGCCCTCTCAGCCACCCTCTTTAATATTTACTTACTCCCCCTCTGCCAACTCATTGCAAGCCTAGGCATATCATTCTATATGTACGCCGACGATATTCAGCTCCTCATTCCCATTACAACTACGGTCGAAGATGCACTGCGACTAACAGCAAACCACCTTATCGCAATTCAAAACATGCTGAACCAGCTAAAACTGTGCCTCAACATGGACAAAACAGAATGCATACTCTTCGATAGAAACACAGACCAAATGACCACATTACCCTCCTTTCAAATTGGCACCTCTAACATTCAACTGAAGAACAATACAAAGGACCTTGGAATATGGTTTGACTCCGAACTAAACTTCAAAAAAAACATTGCAATGAAAACAAAAGACGGTTTCCACAAACTCCACATACTTAAACACCTCAAGCCTCTACTCCACCAACAAGACTTCAGAACCGTCCTGCAATCTCTCATCTTTACCAGCCTCGACTACTGTAACGCTTTACTAATTGGTCTACCCAAATCTACCCTAAAACCGCTACAACTATTACAGAACGCCGCTGCCAGAGTTCTAACCGGCAAAAAAAAATCAGACCACATAACCCCTGTACTGAAGAGCCTTCACTGGCTACCTGTCGAACAAAGAATAAAGTTCAAAACACTAACAATCATACACAACGCGATCCACAGAACAGATAACACCATCCTTGATAACATGCTCCAAACTCACAAACCACAACGCACGACTAGAACGTCAAGCAAACTGCTCCTAACCATACCCTCTATTCCATTGGCCAAAAACTCCAACACTAGGAACAGAGCCCTCTCCATTGCGGGTCCAAAAGCATGGAATTCCCTACCTGTCTATCTAAGTTCACTCAGACATAAAATCCTTCAAAAAAGAACTCAAAACATGGATTTTCTGTCAGTCTTTCACAGATGACATTGGTTAAGCATACCTCAAACACACACCCAAAATGACTCTCTGACATTACCCTGTCTTGTCATAGAATTAATGCATCAGCACTTTATTATAACCGGTTCAGGCAATATTTTACATAGTTAGATATATATTTACTATTATTATTATTATTTTCAACCTGATAAACAATATTTATACATAGTTAGACTTGTTCAACCTAAAATAATTACTTAATAGTTCCCGTAACATCTTGTTTACATGCTACCCATTTATATTGTTCATTGTTTGTTTTACTTTGATTCTCTTTCATATTGTTAGTTATATGTATCAAACTCGTTGTATGTATCAAGTTGTTATTCTGTAAACCGGAGTGAAGGCATTTTTTGCTATACTTCGGTATAAAAAAGACTTTAAATAAATAAATAAATAAATAAATAAATAAATAAGGCAGATCCCTGTCCAAATTCCACTAATGAAAAACAAAATGGTGTATATCAAGGACCCATGGACCTACCCAGACCTGGATGTACAGTGAAGATCATTTTTCAGAGAAAAGTGGTTATCTAAGGGATTTTTTTTTTTTTAAATGCACTGAATATCTAACCCTTTCAGGAGCAGGCCAACAAGAAGCCTTGCATCATAGTATTATCCTACTTTCAAAATATATTTAGGTGGGAGAGATACACGGAGTAGCCTTGGTTCAAGTTTCACTTCTCTCACTGATGCTCCTGGGTATATCACTTCACCTTCCACTGCTTTAGGTAAAAACGTAGAACGTAAGCCCTCTGGCCAGCACTGCATATGTCTAGCAACATTTTAAAAATGACAACAGTAGAAATAGTAGGGCAAGAAAATACCTACTGTATTTGACTAGATACAGTAGGTGGGTTTAGAAAAGTGAATAATTAAATTTGCAATCTAAATGGGGGAGAGAAAAAAAAAGGGGCAGGTGGTGGAGGACAGCGAGAAATCAGCACATCACTCAGTTTGTGGGACATTGGAGATTACCAGAAATCAGCATTTTTGAACAGATGAAATTAGATGCAGGCTGGTGCCATTAACAAGGTAGATCTCTGTTTATTCCCTTCCTCTTACCTGTTAGTGGCATCTAACTGCATGAAAGGAGCATCGGTGTCTACATGGCAACTTCTGATGCTATCATGGTGTAGCAGAAAACACTGAACAAACTATCACAAATCCTGAGGCGCGAGGCGCGAGGCGCCCCCCCCCCCCCCCCCATAAGCAAGTCTGGCATGTGTAGGTTGTTTTGGCTCATACATAGGGACCTTCATTTTTGGTTTTTATTTTGAAAAGGTTTCCCCAGGAATTTATCAGAAGTTATTATGATAAGAACAAAAACAGGTGAAAATCAGTGGAAAAAGATAATTTTCCAGATAAATATCAGAGTTTATTATAGTGAACAGAAACCAGGACAATTAAAGATTATTAAGCAGATTCTCACACTCACTCAGCAGCATCCCTATCTCTATCCCCATCTCCTGCCTAGAATATCCCTTTCTCTCCCCACAGCCCAAATGAGAATCTCCCTCTTTCCACTCCATTGCAACAGCATTCATCCTTACTAGTGGTGGCTCCAGATATCTCCTCTCTCCGGCTTGGATTTATCAAAATGCGGTAAATATCGCATGCGATGGGAAAAGGGGCGAGTTTTATGGTAATAGGGAGTTTCTCTCAATTTGCACTAATACCTATGCGAAGAGCTAAGTTACCGCAAATTGCGATAAATTTTTCGCACTTTGAGATAAGTGCCAGAATATGGTATTTCCTACATACAACCACTGGGGGGGGGGGGGGGGGGGGGGGGGGGGGGAGCAAATGGAGAGGGAGAGAGAGATTAGCCATAATGCCCTAACCCTAGATAGCTATTTATATCTCTAGGGGAGGCCCACCTAGGAACTCCAAGTGAGGTTTAGG
Organism: Rhinatrema bivittatum; assembly: GCF_901001135.1. Classification (NCBI taxonomy): domain Eukaryota; kingdom Metazoa; phylum Chordata; class Amphibia; order Gymnophiona; family Rhinatrematidae; genus Rhinatrema; species Rhinatrema bivittatum. The sequence continues at coordinate 54,239,939 of NC_042619.1, forward strand.
TATTAGTGTAGGGGGTTACGGGCCACTTTGACATTCAATGTGAGACGTACGAACAGAACAGTGCTCTCTTGTGAACATCTGATGACCCTCGGAGTGAGGAAATTCACCCAAAGATGAGATTTGTGTAATGTTCTCTCAACCTAGCTTGATGGACTCTCTACCTAGGTAACATCAAGCTAGGTTGAGAGAACATTGCACACGAGGGTCATCAAATGTTCACAAGAGAGCACTGTTCTGTTCGTACTTCTCACATTGAATGTCAAAGTGGTCCCTAACCCCCTACACTAATACCTAAACCTCACCTCTAGTTACTAGGTGGGCCTCCCATAGAAATATAAATAGCTATCTAGGGTCAGGGCATTATGGCTAGTCAGTCTCTCTTTCTCTCTGGTCTCTGATAGCTAGGTGGATGCTCTGGGAGCTTCAAACTACCAAAACCGGCATCCGCGAACCACAACGCATCGGGCGATCAGCCATAACGCAAGCTATCGCATGGCTAAATGCTCCTGAAAAAGTTGTAGCTAAAAATTGGTGTTAAAGCCATGCAATAGGGCTTCGCAAAACAGTAAACCCAGCCCACTCCCGCCCCTAACTCCTCCTCTTTTTCAGATTTGCTTCGCACCATACGATATAGTGCTATCAGATTAAGGGCTTATCGCATTCGTTAACAGGGCTTTTCGCTTGCGAAAATGCCTTAACACATTTTGATAAATGAGGGGGTCCTTTGGCAGCAGCTGGCTAAGGCTCCCATGCTCTACAGCACTGCACTTTTTTTTTTGTGGGGCCAGGGAACCTGCTGGGAAGTGCTTGTGGTGGGCGTGGAACTATAGAGGCTGAACCCTTGGCCTTCTTCAGCTGGGAGAAGACAGAGGGTCTTGTCTTCTCAGTCCTTTCTGATGCTTGATGTCGAAGGGACTCTATGATACACCACCAGCGTCCGAGGCAGCTCCTGGGTTTATGCCTCCAATGACTGTACTAAAGAGCCAGACTTAAGGTACCTGAAACGCCTACCCATGATGTCAAGCTGGGATCTACGATCCCTAGGGTACAGGACATATCTATTATGAGGATTTGTGACAGACATGACCCTGTCACACAGGGGGCACCATTTAAAGCCACTGGTCACTTAACCGTAAGGGAAATCGAACAGAAAACTGAAGGAGCAAAATCAAAGGACTCGAATGAACAGTCAATGCCCCTGGATGCATGGTTGGTTCATCCCCTTTGCACAAGTTTAGTTTTACTGTTCTATGCACCCCTTGTTTCAATGTAAACCAGCATGATGTGACCTGGTCATGAATGCCGGTATATAAAAAACCTAAATAAATAAATAAAATAAAATAAATCCATTACCCCTCTGCAGCACGATAGACTTCCCTTCCTCAGATCACCTCAATTTTTCATTCCCCCTCCTTCACAGGCTTGCAAACATCCTCCCTGAACCCGGGCACAATTTATTTTTTTTATTTTTTACACTGGAACTGTACCTGCTTCCCCATTCCCACAGCACTTCTTCCAGCACTCATGGGTTCAGGGCAGAGTCAGTCCCATGACTGCAGTATCCACATTCATGCCCTATCCCTGGCAGCTCAGTAGTCAACATCTTCTCTCAGCTCTAGGGCCACAACTGCATGTGGTGTTTCCTGCCCTCAGCTTGGAAACCCAGAGATAACTGCTGTCTCCTGTAGGATATAACAGGGGAATGCTGGGAGAGGTTTATTTTTGTGAACAAGGGGATCAGAGTCAGGCCCTGCCAAACTGTTTGTCTGTGGCTTACATCTATTGTCTGTCTCTGCTTGCACTTAGCTCTCTTCATTTCCTGCCTCCTCAAATCTCTTAAAAAAAAAAAAAATCAAAACAAAAACCCTCATTTTCTAGTCTTCCTCATTTTTCTCTGAAGATTTATCATTTCTGTTATTTTTCCTCCACAACAGGAGTCGAGTGGCACCTTATAGACTAAACAATTTATTAAAGCATAAACTTTCAAGGACAGAATCCAACAAAGTGGACTCTGTCCTCGAAAGTTCATGCTTAAATAAACTGTTTTAATCTATAAGGTGCGACTCCTTTCATTTTTGCTACACCAGTCTAACATGGCTATCCCTCTGAAGATTTTTGCTCCATAAGTATATCTCTATCTGCTAGCTGTCTCTCCATAGCTCATTATCTTCTCTCGCTCATTCCCACCCCTCTCTTCACTTTTTATGCTTCTTTCCTCTACCGTGATCTCTTCTCCTCTAGGATTACCTCCCCCCCCCTAGTCTTCTTCACCTTTCTCTCCCTCTTAAAATTACTTTCACCTAACCCCTTACCCCAGCTCCTTTTCTCAGCCCATGCTCTCTCTCCTAACTTTACCCCCTTCTCACAGACTATGTCTCCTTTTTCAGCTCTCTCAGGTCCTCTCACAGACTGGATATGCCTTTGCCTTTCCACAGCTCAACTAGCAGCACCTCTCCTCATCTCCCAGCCAGGATTTCTTCTCTCAGTTCCTCTCCCTCTCCAGCCCTTTTCAACCTCATGGCCTGTCTACTCCTCTCCCTCAGCTCTATTATCAGCTCCATTTCTAGCCCCTTCCTCTCCTCTTCTAGTTCCTCTCCCATACCCTTCATAGCTCCTCTGTCCCTCTTTCCAGTTCCTCAATCAGTAGCCATCTCTACTACGCCTCAGGATAGGCTTCCTACCTTTGTGTATCTGTCCTACACTGCTACTGCTCTCAGGTCACCCTGCAGCCTACTGATCAGACATTCCACAATCATTAGGCTGTAGGAGGTAGCAAAAGCACTTCCTTCCTGCTCTCAGCTTCCAAGCTACAGAAATACAGAAGACAATATTGGATGGGCTCAAGCACTCACACAGCTGACATCTATACCTTGTTAATTGTTAATTATTTCCAGTATCTCCTAAATTCTGTAGACTCTAGCACAGCCACACTCTAAACATGACTTCTCCCTAATACTCGAGAGATGGGAGGGGGGGGGGGGGGGGGGAACTACTTCTAGAAATGTAAACAATTCAGAAAAAAACACTTCATGCAAACAAGCACAGGTTAAAAATGTTACCTGAATTATTACTTTAGAGAGCAAAAATTAATTCTCTGTCTAATTTTCTCATGTCAAGATAAATGTGAAATATTGTTAGTATAAAATATATGAAACTTCATACTACTAATTATAGCCATGAAAGATTTTATTCTATTATTACAATCTAAAATACACCTGATTGTTACTGATGGTTGTTCCTGGAATTTGTGGACTTTCAGACCAAGCTTGTCTTTCTCCTGAGCATAGAACTGGTAGAAAATAGCACAGTTACAGCTATCTGCTAGAGACAAACACTAACGCTCAAACTTTGAGGTCATTGCAAAAAGCAAAGTATTCAGCACAGTTTAATACGCAAGCTAATTTCTTTTTTAACTGCCGATGCAGTAAGTTAATAGTATGCTAATGCACTAGGAATTAAAAAAAAATGTACACAAATCATTGAAAATACTTTGTGCACATAAAATTATGCACACAAAATAGGTTTTCAATGCAGAAAGCATTTTTTTGTGCTTATAAATCATATTTTGTGTGTGAAAATATGCTTTTTGTGCACAAAACATGTTTTCTGTGCATAAAATACCAAGTACACATTCCAGCACCGCCCAGTGACTAACATTAAACCTGGAAACTTTGCTCCATCTCAGACCAGGAGTAAGATTTCCAGTGCTAAGAAAATAGGTAGGGCAGTGCACCAATCTGTATTGGGAGGGGTAACAGGTAATGGAATTATTAGCATGGCATTTCCATGCAAGGTCACAAAATTATTGTACATCACTTTTATTGAATTTACTAATGTGGCATATAAATTTTATAAATTAAATAAGTTAAACATATACTGTTGTACATAAAACTCCTTGCTGCACTGCATAAAAATCTGTACACAACTAAGGGCTAAACTGTGTGTTCTGCCGAACACACCTTACTGCAAAAACCTGGAGAGATGGGAACCAGAATAGGGGTATCTTGCTTTAAGATAAGGACATCTGACAGACTTCTCTCATTATACAAATATGGGAAGACTATACAAATATAAAAATCAATTTTACTGTGTTAACAGTAGATATAGGCAAAAGGTCAAGAAAACTATTGCAATAACTTCTGGATATGTATGAAATTTGCATCCATTGAGCAAACATTTTGAGCTGTGGCTCCGTTCTATTCATGAAATTAGTTGGGGATAGGGAAACCTCTAGTACCTGAATGTAATCCACTTTAATGCACATTCTGAAGTGCCAAAAAGCAGAATATAAAAATCTAAATTAAATAAATAGGATACAGACAGACACAGACAAGGCTCCCTAGACACAGATACCCAACAACAAGACAGGCACAAAGACGTACCACACTTAGACAGAAACAGGCATAGACACACCACAACCAGACACAGAGAAAGACCAGGTAGTCAGATCACATCACACAGACATAGACCACACATACAGATAAAGCACACCAGACAGAAAGACACTCCACACCACAACCAGACACATTGGCCAAACACCACAATGGGAAGGACTGGAAAATGTTAAAAAAAAAAAAAAAACCTAACATAAAAAAACTAAGGTGCCAGCCAAAATTGTTTTAGGAGCTGGATAAATCTCCATCCCACCTTGCCAAAAAAATTTTTTTTTTTTTGCTTTTTTATCATTTTCACTATTTTTTCTTTCTATTTTTGCATTTTTCTTAGTTTGCTCATCTTTTTTGATTTTCTTAACTTTTTGCCTTTATCTTCCCCTCCCACTTAACTCCTTATTCTCTCTGGCTTCTTTACTCATTCCCCTCCACTACCCCCAGGCAAGAATAGCTATGATCTCTCTGCTTGAGCAGGGACCTGGTACAGGATGAGGCCTGAAAGTGACAAGTCTTCCTGGGTTGTGGAACACTACAGTGGTTTCTGCCATGTCCAGTTCTGCCACACAGTAAGCGGCGCGCCACAGCAGAAACGGCTCCTCTCCCTAGCCCACCAAAGAGACACATGGCTAAGCCACAACATGCTTACAATGTTGTCAGACATTCTACAATCATTAGGTTGTAGAAGGAGGCAGAAGCACTTCCTTCCTGCTCTCAGCTCCTAAGCTACAGAAATACAGGAGACAATACTGGATGAGCTTACAGTGCCTCCACAGCACCAATACTTGACAGTGTAGCCAATTTTTTAATTCCTTGTTTGGGTCCCCCTTCAGGATTGTTCAGGCCTACCCCCAAGTTTTCTCACCTCTGCATTTGGTGATACGATAGACTAAGTAATTCTGAGAAGATTATACCAATTTTCAATCAATATCAGATCAATATCACCAGAGCTAACAGTCATCACAAAAACAAGGGGATGAATCACACCAAATGTCAATGACAAAATAAAAAAAAGGTTGTGACAAGCAAAGCGTGGATTATCCAATACAGAATACTTGTTGTATATTAAATCTGGAATTAAATTGCTTACCTTGTGCAAGTTTATGAATTTTCAATAAAGAATTTTGTATTGAACAATCTAAAAAAACTTTGCTTGCCACACACCTTATATTTTTTTGTCAATGCTAACTTACCATGTACTGAAAACTTATGAGGAGATACATGTTATATACATAATACAAGGCAGTGCCCTCCCCCTCTCTTTTTGCTTACCATGTTTTTCTGTGTCTCTGCTTCTGCCGTCTAGCCTCTCTGTAAATATGTGCTGTAACTGACAAGTTCCTAACAATAAAAAGAACAGACTAAATTATTCTATAAAAAACTACTTCATTGTGAGATCTGAGGAAGAGACGAGGCCTAGCAGACAAAATCACAGATTCAGGGACTAAACAACTTAGCACTTTTAAACCACCCTGCCTCAAAGATGTAAACTATACCGTAAAAGAGATACATTCTGTGTATAAGTAGAAAAGACATGGTCAGGCTTCACGTTCCCATAGCAACCGCAGACCACTAGCCCATCAGTTACACGGATGTGTACATGCCATCATCGTCAGTACAAGAACCGAGCAATGATTCACGTCAAGAACTACCCATCAGAATAGTTCTCGACCCGCTGCTCGCATAGTGTTTTCTGTGTTCCCAGTCTTTCACCAATGCCTTGGGCCTCCATCCCAGACCGGCCCCTTTCCTCCCCAAAAACATTCCGGCAATGCACATCCATAATTTTTTATTTCATAATCATGAAATTAAAAAAAAAAAGCTACTATTATCTGCAATAAATATGGATAAACATGTTTTACCGCTTAAAATTATCTAAGCCCAACGTTATTTCTAAAAACAAACCTTGTTTTCTAGCCCACGAAAAACTACAGTGCTGCGATAGCCGGAAGGTGCATGCGCAGCATCATTAGTCAGCGCGAGACCGGAAACGGCTGTTGGACTTCAGGAAATGCTCGCTGGCAGGCAGCTTATGACGTGTTAGTGCTGATGCTTAGAGCACTACCTCGCGCTTCTTTATTGTGGTGCCAGATGTGAATGTGGAAGCCAAGAAGCAAAGAGTCGTGAAAAGCTTGCCTATAAATGTAAAAATCAGCACGATTTGGCGGGAAAACCGCTTACTTAGCAATACTGCATCCCGAAAGCGGGCTAGGGTTGTCATCTTTTCCACGGAACAAGACTGGACACTTAAGGACTTGGAGGTGACCTGACCCGACCCTCCTCTCCACTAATTTCCCCATTCCCCCTGTACCTGCCTTCTTTCTATCATATAAGCAATTTGGAACTGGGTCTCAGGATATTTGACACCAAGCCTGGAGCAAGTGTACTAGGCAACCTAGGTTAATCTTACAGCCCCTGCACCCTTGCACTCTTCCACCCCCCTTCATAGTCCTTCCCACACACATTAAACATTATTTATAAATAACATATTTTATATGAAAAGGATATATAAAGTACAATCTGTGGTAAAAATATCACTTGCAACATGTATATTATATTTACACAATTGTCCTGCCAACCAGAAAACCCTGGAAAAAAGATAGTAGGAACCCAATTGCAAGGTGTGTTGGATGTGGACTTGGCCCTCAGAGAGCCATGAATACACTGAGTTCCCTGTACATACCCAGATCAGTCCAGACCATGGGTTAAGCCCCTGTTCCAGCAGTTGGAGACAGACCAGAATTCTGAGGCTAGCCCATATAAGGACGGAACCCTTATATGGGCTAGCCTCATATAAGGCTATCCCATATAAGGAACCCTCTGTATTTGTCTGTCTCCAGCAGTTGGAACAGCTCACCCCTTGGTTCCCTGTTTAGCTTGCCTTCTGGCTTTTTTTTCTTTCTTAGGGGCAAGCTCACGCAAGTACCTTCTTAATTTGCTTCTTATTTACATTTAAAATTTTTTTTTAATAAAAACAGAAATATTTTGTTTCTCTTATTGCCTGCGTTAGGGTAGACTTTTTGTCTCCCTCGCTCTTGGGGTTCCTAGGGGAGCTTTGCCCCTTGATATATATCAGCCTAGGTTCCCTTCCCGGTGACCTGTGTGGGTGATACTGGTGGTGCCAGTCCCTCTCCCCACTTTTGCTGCTGCCGTGCCCCAAGATGCCCATTCCTCGGTTGTGCCTTTCAGGGAAGAGTTATATTCCCCTGACTCTGTGAGTAAAATAAAATAATTTTTTACTTTTTGTTTCTCTGAGAATTATTTTTTATAGTTCTTTGTTTTTGAAAAAAAAAAAAGGCAGCAGTTTTTACTTGTGTGGAGAGAGCAGGGTTCAATCTCCCACCTACCTCCTCTGGGGCTCCCAGCTCAGCTGTTTCTCATTAGTTCGCAGCTCCCTCCCTCCTCATGCCACGGCCACTTTGCTGTATTGCCTGTGGAGAGTCGGCCTCCCGACTCTCCCGCGAGGGGGTTTGTTTAGGTGCATTTCAGGGGGTGAAGGCTCCTCTCTTGAATCGCCAGGCTGTCTTCGTCCCAGGAGCGGTGGCCATTTTAGGTTTTTCTGAGCATTCTCTTCCTGCTTCTCCGGGAGCAGGGGACTCGATTTCACGGTTCTGACCCCTCCTCACCTCACCCGCCCCCCCCCCCCCCCCCCCCCCCCCCCGTGAGTAATCCGGTCTAGGCCCGTTTTTCTTCAGAATTTATTTTATTAATGCATGATTCTTACCTGGCTAGTTTACAGAGGGAGGTTGTCGTCCCCCCCTTCCTACAGTAGCCAATCCAGGCCATAAGAACCTGGCAAGTACCCAAAAACTAAGTCTATCCCATTTTACCGTTGCAAGTAATAGCAGTGGCTATTTTAAGTCAACTTAATAGCAGGTAATGGACTTTGCCTCCAAGAACTTATCCAATCCTTTTTTAAACACACTATACTAACTGCACTAACCACATCCTCTGGCAACAAATTCCAGAGTTTAATTGTGCGTTGAGTAAAAAAGAACTTTCTCCGATTAGTTTTAAATGTGCCCCATGCTAACTTCATGGCGTGCCCCCTAGTCTTTCTATTATCCGAAAGAGTAAATAACCGATTCACATCTACCCGTTCTAGACCCGTCATGATTTTAAACACCTCTATTGTACCCCCCCCCCCCCCTCAGCTGTCTCTTCTCCAAGCTGAAAAGTCCTAACCTCTTTAGTCTTTCCTCATAGGGGAGCTGTTCCATTCCCCTTATCATTTTGGTAGCCCTTCTCTGTACCTTCTCCATCGCAATTATCTTTTTTTGAGATGCGGCGACCAGAATTGTACACAGGATTCAAGGTGCGGTCTCACCATGGAGCGATACAGAGGCATTATGACATTTTCCGTTTTATTCACCATTCCCTTTCTAATAATTCCCAACATCCCTGCTTCAACGGCAGGGGGAATGAAGAAAGGTGGATCTATATACAGACAGACAACAATCAACAAGGACTGAATTACTTAGTCTGGGTAAACAAATAAGCACAGGTGTAGCTTGCTTATTGCGGCAGTTACTACCCCTAACTAATTAAGCTAGATATTTAACTTTGTTGCAGTTCCAACACTGCTCTCTACATTAATGGTGGGGGTGGAAGGGAAATAGAACCAAAAGGTTACTAAGAGCCAAGAGAAACAGATAAGTATGAGAAAAAAAAAAAGTGTGAAGCTTGCTGGGCAGACTCGATGGGCCGTTTGGTCTTCTTCTACCGTCATTTCTATGTTTCTATGTTACTCCGGTGCCTTCCTCCGACATTGTCCTGGACCCTCAGGGCTCCATTAGGGTTCACGTTGTCCCAGGAGCTCCCCCTCCCCTGATGGACCCCCCTTCCCCGGTAGAGCCCCTCTCCCCAGCCTCCTTTGGACCCTTTTGGGGATGATGATGATGATTCTAGTGCCCCCCCCCCTTAGAAGGCGATGATCCCCGTGTCCTGCGCTTATTTCGGCGGGAGGAACTGGAGCCTCTTATTCCCTTCGTTCTGCAGGAATTGAGAATTGATGCCCCCCCAGATGATTCTGTGGCGGCGGCGATGACGCCAAACGCGGACCCGGTCCTGGCGGGACTTAGGGCCTTACCGCATACTTTTCCTTTTCATCCTATGCAACGCTTGCTCCTCCTTCGGGAATGGGAGTCCCCAGAGACTGGTCTTTGTGTTGGCAGAGCTATGGATAAATTATACCCGCTCCCTGAGGACTGCCTGGACATGTTAAAAATTCCTAAGGTGGATTCTTCTGTCACCGCTGTGACTAAACAGCCTACCATTCAGGTGGTGGGCACTATCGCATTACGGGATGTACAGGACCGTAAACTTGAATTTTATTTGAAACGCATTTTTGAAGTCTTAGCTCTTGGTGTCCGGGCGACAATTTGCAGCAGTCTCATGCAGCGGGCAAGCCTTAGGTGGATGCAGCAGTTACTCAGCACCCAGGACCTCCCGTCTGCAGAGGCTGAGCAAGCTGAACATTTGGAGGGTGCTATAGCCTATGGTGCGGATGCACTATATGATTTGCTTCGGGTCCAAGCTAAAGCTATGGTTTCAGCGGTATCTGTCAGACGTCTTCTCTGGTTACGCAATTGGTCCACTGATGCTTCTTCTAAGGCTCAGTTGGGCACTCTTCCTTTTAAGGACAAGTTGCTTTTTGGTGAGGACCTGGAACAGCGTATTAAGTCCTTGGGGAAATCAAGGTCCATAAGCTGCCAGAGGACCGTCCCAAACAGTCGAAGTCTTTTTTCCCGACTCGCACTCGCTTCAGGGGGAATCGCCGCTATGTTAACAGGGCCCGTGGATCCTTCTCCAGGGGAGGGGTATCCAGGTCACAGTCTTGGTCCCATTCCTTTCATGGCCGTCGAGGTTTCCAAGATGGCCATCAGCAGTCCACCACCGCTAAGTCAGCTCCCCAATGAAACATAGAAACATAGAAACATAGAAATGATGGCAGAAGAAGACCGAATGGCCCATCCAGTCTGCCCAGCAAGCCTCACACATTTTTTCTCTCATTCTTATCTGTTACTCTTAGCTCCTTGTTCTATTCCCCTTCCACCCCCACCATTAATGTAGAGAGCAGTGATGGAGCTGCATGCAAGTGAAATATCTAGCTTGATTAGTTAGGGGTAGTAGGGGCAGTAACCGCCGCGATAAGCAAGCTACACCCATGCTTATTTGTTTTACCTAGACTATGTTGTACAGCTCTTGTTGGTTTTTTTTTTCTTCTCCCCTGCTGTAGAAGCAGAGAGCCATGCTGGATATGCATTGAAAGTGAAGTATCAGGCACATTTGGTTGGGTAGTAACCGCCGTAACAAGCCAGCTACTCCTCGCTTTGTGATTGCGAATCCTTTTTTTTCTTCACCCCTGTCGTTGAAGCTATGCAGGATATGCGTGAAGCATCAGTTTTTTGTTTTTTTTTTTTTTTTCCCCCTGCCGTTGAAGCAGAGAGCTATGCTGGAAATGCGTGATGTATCAGTCTTTCTCCCATGCCGATGCAGCAGAGAACCATGCTGGATATGCATGGAAAGTGAAGTATCAGGCACATTTGGTTTGGGGTAGTAACTGCCGTAACAAGCCAGCTACTCCCCGCGTTTTGAGTGCGAACCCTTTTTCTTCTCCTTTGCCGTTGTAGCAGAGAGCTCTGCTGGATGTGTGAAGTATCAGTTATTCTTCTCCCCTGTCATTGAAGCAGAGAGCTATGCTGTATATGCATTGAAAGTGAAGTATCAGGCATATTTGGTTTGGGGTAGTAACTGCCGTAACAAGCCAGCTACTCCCCTCTTTGTGAGTGCAAATCCTTTTTTCCATTACCTCTTGCTGTTGAAGCTTAGAGCGATGTAGGAGTCACAGTAAGCATGTGTATGTTTATTTAATAAGGGTATTGTGTCAATAGCCATCATTCTGGCGAGTCACCCACTCTTCATTGGTGGCCTCTTGACTTTATGGATCCGCAGTGTTTATCCCACGCCCCTTTGAAGTCTTTCACAGTTCTGGTCTTCACCACTTCCTCCGGAAGGGCATTCCAGGCATCCACCACCCTCTCCGTGAAGAAATACTTCCTGACATTGGCCGGTCCATTCTTCCGCTCGAAACTTAGGTGGGCGTCTTTCTCTGTTTCTCGAGGAATGGGCCAAAATCACTTCCGACCTCTGGGTCCTCGATGTGATAGAACACGGCTACGCTTTAGAATTTGCCAGACACCTGCCGGATCTTTACATCGTTTCCCCTTGCGGCCGTTCCAAGCGGCCTGCGGTTTGTCACACCTTGTTGAATCTTCAGGAATTGGGGGCGATTTGTCCGGTTCCGGTACACGAAAGGGGCGCCGACCAATATTCAATTTACTTCGTTGTTCCTAAAAAAGACGATGCCTTCCATCCCATTCTGGATCTCAAAAGGGTCAATCAGGCTCTCAAGGTTCCCCGCTTCAAAATGGAAACCCTGCGAGCGGTAATTGCAGTGGGTCGTCCCGGGGAATTTCTCGCTTCCCTAGATCTGAAGGAGGCTTATTTTCACATCCCCATTTGTCAGGAACATCAGAAGTTCCTTCGTTTTCAGATTCTAGGTCAGCACTTCCAGTTTCGGGCTCTCCCGTTCGGTCTCGCCACTGCTCCCCGCACCTTTACCAAGATCATGGTAGTCGTTGCAGCAGCTCTTCGCCGAGAAGTGATTTTAGTCCATCCTTACCTGGACGATTGGTTGATAAGGGCCAAGTCCGTCTCTCTTTGCATGCTCGCGGTAGACAGAGTTTTAGCCCTTCTCACATCTCTCGGTTGGATAATCAATTACTCCAAAAGCACTCTTCAGCCCTCGCAAGAGCTGGAATTTTTGGGCGCACTTTTCAACACTCGGCCCCGGAAAGTTTTTCTTTCAGACTTGCGGACAATCAATCTGCTAGATCAGTTGAACATTTTTGTTTCTCTCCCTCTTCCCACGGCGTGGGATTACCTCCAGGTCCTAGGGACCATGGCTTCCACGATCGATCTCGTCCCCTGGGCGTTTGCTCATATGCGTCCTTTACAGAAAGCATTGTTGTCCCGTTGGAAGCCGATATCCGAGCAGTATCAGGAGATCCTCCGTCTCTCCGACTCTACCATCGCCAGCATACAATGGTGGTTTTCCCCAGCTCACCTTCTCTGGGGAATGCCTCTTTTGACTCCCTCTTGGGTCATAGTAACGACAGATGCCAGCCTCTCCGGTTGGGGAGCTGTCTGCCAATCTCAAGTGACTCAAGGGTTTTGGACCCTGTCCCAGTCTCGGTGGCACATCAATCGCCTAGAAGCCCGAGCGGTTCACCTGGCCCTCAAGTTTTTTCTTCCTCTGATTCGTCACAGAGCTGTCCGGGTTCTATCAGACAATTCCACCACAGTAGCTTACATAAATTGACAGGGGAGAACTCAAAGTCCTCTAATGGCGTTAGAAGCCAGCAAACTTTTTCTCTGGGCGGAAAAGCACTTGGATCGCCTGGCAGCTTCCCACATAGCGGGAAAAGAGAATGTTCAAGCCGACTTCCTCAGTCGTCAACATCTCGATCCCGGCGAGTGGGAGTTATTGGACGTAGCGATGGATCTAATTGTGCGCAGGTGGGGCCCTCCTCACCTAGACCTCATGGCGATGCTAGCCAACACCAAGTCTCCTCGGTTCTTCAGCTGGTGGAGGGAGCATTGTTCAGAAGGGGTGAACGTGTTCGTTCTCCCCTGGCCCTCCGACATTCTTCTCTACATGTTCCTACCGTGGCCGATAGTGGGGAAGGTTCTTCGGAGAATAGAACTCCATCGTGGTCCAGTCATTCTCGTTGTTCCCGAGTGGCCCCGACGGCCGTGGTTCGCGGACCTGGTGAATCTCTCGGTGGACGGACCTCTTCATCTTGGTCATCTGCCCCATCTTCTGCGACAGGTCCCATATTTTCCGACCAGGCGGATCGCTTCTGTCTAGCGGCATGGTTTTTGAACGGAGACGTTTAAGACGCAGAAGTTATAAAGATGAAGTTATTGCCACCCTTCTCAGGGCCCGCAAACAATCAACTTCCCTTACTTATGTGAGGGTCTGGAAGATTTTTGAAAATGTCTGTGAAGAGTTGGGTGTTTCGGCTCGCTCGCCTTCTGTTGCGGTTTTACTTTCTTCAGCGTGGTCTCTCCAAGGGTCTTTCGGTCAGCTCTCTGCGTGTTCAGGTTTCAGCTCTTGGTTCTCTCCTGGGCACCATTGAGGGTCTGCCGGTCGCCTCTCATCCAGATGTCGTTTGTTTTCTCCGAGGCGCTAAGCATTTAAGGCCGCCTGTCCGGTCTATTTGTCCTTCGTGGAATTTGAATCTGGTTCTTCGAGCTCTTTGTACGGCTCCGTTTGAGCCTCTTCGTCATGCCACTCTCAAGGACTTGACTCTCAAGACAGTTTTCCTGGTTGCTATCTGCTCAGCCAGGAGAGTGTCTGAGCTTCAAGCTCTATCTTGTAGAGACCCTTTCTTGCGTTTTTCCAACTCGGGCATTTCTCTAAAGACCGTACCTTCTTTCTTACCTAAGGTTGTTTCGTCTTTTCATATTAACCAGTCCGTTGAACTCCCCGCCTTTTCACCAGAGGATCTCACGGCGTTTGGTAATAGTGATCTCCGTCGTCTTGACATCAAACGAGTCTTATTGCATTATCTTGAGGTCACTAATGATTTTCGGGTTTCCGATCATCTTTTTGTCCTGTGGAGTGGACCCAACAAGGGGAAGCAAGCTTCTAAGGCTATGATCGCTCGCTGGTTGAAGGAGGCGATTTCTTCAGCCTACATTTGCAAGGGCCGACCAGTTTCTGAAGGCCTAAAAGCTCATTCCTTACGTTCTCAAACGACTTCTTGGGCGGAGTCTCAATCGGTGTTGCCGCAAGAAATATGTAGGGCGGCTACATGGAAATCTCTTCATACTTTTGCTCGTCACTACCGACTCGATGTTCAGGCTCCAGCCTTTGGTTCCTTTGGTCGACAGGTGCTTCGAGCGGGACTGTCTGGGTCCCACCCTCTATAGGGAAGCTTTGGGACATCCCATGGTCTGGACTGATCCGGGTACGTACAGGGAAAGGAAAATTAGTTCTTACCTGATAATTTTCGTTCCTGTAGTACCACGGATCAGTCCAGACACCCGCCTGTTCTTATTCTGTCCGCTCGAATTCATTCTTGTTAATCTTGTTTTTTGGTTTTTTCCTTCTTACAGGTTTTTTTCTCTATTTTTGTCCCCTGCATCATTTTTCTGGGACTTACTGTTAGGCACCAGAAGCATCTTTGCGATGATCAGGAGTAGTTATACAAGAGCGTTTAGTCACACAGTTCATTCAATTGTTATTTTGTTTTAAATTAAATTTACTATTTATCCTGGTACTTGCTTGATCTTATACCTTTTCTGCTTTGACAATAGTTATACTGAGGGTTTCTGGGTGGGTTCCGTCCTTATATGGGCTAGCCTCAGAATTCTGGTCTGTCTCCAACTGCTGGAACGGGGGCTTAACCCATGGTCTGGACTGATCCGTGGTACTACAGGAACGAAAATTATCAGGTAAGAACTAATTTTCCTTTACAATATACTAAACCTCACATATCAAAACAGCACTAACTGGCAGCACTTCAATAGTAACAATCCTACCTATAAAAAAGCAACATGTCCCATTTATTTTATTTAGCTTTTTGGCACTTCAAAGTGGATTACATTCAAGTACTGTAGGTATTTCCCTGTCCTCAGGGGGCTCAAAATCTAAGTTTGTACTTGAGACAATGAAGTGACTTGCCCAAAGTGGGATATGAACACTGGTTTTGTAGCCAACTGCCCTCCCCTTTGTACATCCCTTCGTACAATCTGTAGTGCATGTTCTTTTTACATTTATTTATTTATTTATTTTTAGATTTTTATATACCGGTGTTCCTATATGAAATAAAGATCACATCGGTTTACATTGAAACAGAACATGAAAATTGCCAAAAGGCATTACATAGAACAAGGTTATGAAACTTGGAACAGTGTACATAAGTTCAAAATTTAACAATAACGTTGTAACATTGATGACCAAAAGATAAAGGAGAAAAAAAAAAAAAAAAAGACAAACAATTAAGTTGACAGGTCTTATTGAGCATAAAAATTATAACGTATAAGTGAGAAAGTCTCAAGTGTCCTGCAGCAAGAGATTAGATACCGAAGTAGGTAGTGGTATGGAAAATGGGGGTTTGTGAAGAAGATATGTTCTTGCTGGTTGGAGGGGAAAAAATGATGATCATGGTCCTGGAAAAGCTTGGCTAAAGAGCCAGGTTTTAAGTTTTTTTTTGAATGAAGAGTGGCAGAACTCAAGCCGAATGTCTGGTGGGAGCGCATTCCATTGAATGGGGCCTGCTGTAGATATGGCACGTTTATGATGCGAGGATTTTGTTGAAGGTACATAGAGTGTGCCTTTATATGCTCCTCTGATGGGTCTAGAGGAGGAGTGAGGGCGTAGTTGGTTACATAATTGAAGAGGAGAGATATTGTGAATGGATTTATGAATTACGGTGAGTACTTTATATAGGATCCTTTGCTTTATAGGCAGCCAGTGGAGGAGCTTGAGAATGGGGGTGATGTGATCTCTTTTATTCGTATTGGTAAGGATTCTGGCTGCAGAGTTCTGTAGCATTTGGAGGGGTTTGATGGATGAATATGGAAGGCCAAAGAGAAGCGAATTGCAATAGTCGACTTTTGATAGAATAATGGCTTGTAGGACCATCCGAAAATCGTTGAAATAAAGAAGAGGCTTCAATTTTTTTAAGACTTGTAACTTATAAAAACAGTCTTTGGTGGTTGTGCTTATGAATTTTTTAAAATTGAGCTGATTGTCTAGCATGATACCTAGATCTCGAACATGTGGTGAGTGATTTAATATGGGAGTGGATGAGTTGAGTAGGTCAGCTGGGTTTAGAAGTTTGATGTTGATGTCTTGTAATTGGTAATACATCTTTGTAATTGGTTGTCTCTTTTTGTTTAATATGCTCCTTGTTATACCTTTTTTTCAATTGTTAACAATTTTTGATTATGATTGTTTTTTATTTTTGTAATCACTTAGCCTCAGGTACAATAATTTTAGATTGTAAGCCCTTTTAGGGGATAGGGAAATACTTTCTGTACCTTATTGTAAACCGATGTGATATCTCTTATTGAACATCAGTATATAAAAATCATAAATAAATAAATAACTACTAGGCTATGCCTCCACTCCAAATATTATACCAGGCCCTAAAACACCAATACACATATAAGGAATACAGAACAAGCCAGACTGCCAAAAACTACACTGAAGCAGAATATCTCACCTCCATTGCACATGAAGCCTACAATCAGATCCTTACCAAATACAAAGATCATTCAAGTATAGATAGAAACATGTAGACAAAAACTGAACTGGAAACTGCAATAAGCTAGACTGCAGTGCAACAAAAAAATAAACATCACCATTCCTCAGTAAACATCAAACAATAATATTAAGAAATATAAAACATCAATCATAATAATAAAAATATACTAATACAAAGAAAATATTTCAAAAAAGCTGATGACTTGAACATCCAATAATTAAAATCTCATATACAAATTTTAAAAAATTTCCCAGACTCCATAAAATATTCCAAAATTGCAGACATATCAAACCGCATGAAATAATTAAAACTAATAAGGATTTAAAAATCTCCCTTGCTCTACATAGCTGGGAACTTGATTTCCAGTCACTGTAAGATTGTCTACTGAGAGCGAGGGTGGTAAATAAACTTTCTCCTCTCATACACAGACACACAGGCATTGCCTCCCTCTCATACTGTTATAAATCTGCTGTTAGACTGCGGAGTTAGCAATCTGTTATTGATCTGACATTAAGCTGCTGCTAGAAGTAGCAATCTAATATTAATGGCTTCTAAAGGAGGAGGAGTAAGCAATCTTGTAGTGTTTCAGATATCGTCTTGCTAAGGAGTAGCAATCTGTAATGAATCTGATATAGTTGTAGGTGGATCCCTGGGCCGGTGGCAGATGACCTCGCCCCCGAGAGGTTATCCCGAGAGGGACCACCGGCTAGGCTTGAGTATGGAGACAGACACACATTAGTTCCTTTATTAAACAGGTTTTTGAAACCACCAGAGGTGGCAGTAGTACCCTCAGGTACTGGATCAGCGATCCAGGATGGCTGAGCTGTTGAGAAACTGTAGAAAGTGAGTAGACAGAGTAGGCAGAGTTCATGAACAGAACTAGATGACAAAACTCACGTAAGGCATTCCCTGCAGTTGGTGCAGTGGGGTTCCAAATGTCAGAAGACATGTTTACGTCAAGTATCTCCAGCAGTCTCTGTCTTAAAGTCTACCACCCTATCTGGTTTGCCTACCCAGTATGTTGAGTTCGAAGACGTCTTCTCGAAGCAGAAGGCGGACACCTTGCCTCCTCTACGCAAGTTGAATTGCTCCATAGACTTTCTGCCGGGCACGATGCCTCCCAAGGGCAGAACTTATCCATTGTCTCATCCAGAAACCCTAGCTATGTCTAAGTATATCAAAGAGAACTTAGAAAAAGGGTTCATTCGTCCCTTTGATTCTCCCGCTGGAGCGGGCTTTTTCTTCGTCAAGAAAAAGGATGGCGGTTTACGCCCTTGTATTGACTACAGAGGGCTCAATGCCATAACCCGCAAAGACCGGTACCCCCTGCCCCTTATCAGTGAGCTATTTGACCGCCTTCAAGGGGCACGTATCTTCTCCAAGTTGGATCTGAGGGGTGCGTACAATCTGGTACGCATCCAACCTGAAGCTTTCTGGAAAACCGCATTCAACACGAGGGATGGCTGCTATGAATATACCATGATGTCCTTTGGGCTATGCAATGCCCCAGAGGTCTTTCAACGCCTTATGAACGAAATCCTCCGAGACCTCTTGTACTCATTTATAGTCGTATATTTTGGCAACATCCTGATCTTTTCCAAAGACCTTGAATCCCATCGAGATCATGTTCGGATTGTCTGCCAACGTCTAAGAGAAAATCACCTTTATGCCAAGTTAGAAAAGTGTCTCTTCGAGCAAAATCACTTACCCTTCCTGGGGTACATCATATCTGATCGAGGTTTCTCCATGGATCCAGTCCAGGGGATCCAAGACTGGCCCCAGCCATTAGGCCTACGGGCCTTACAATGTTTCCTTGGCTTTACTAATTATTACAGGAGCTTCATTGCCAATTATTCTGCCCTAGTTGCTCCACTCACCGCCATGACCAAGAAAGGGGCTAACACTCGTATGTGGACAACCAAAGCACAAGCCGCCTTTCAGGCGCTAAAAGAAGCTTTCTGTTCCGGTCCTTGTCTTCAGTATCCAGACCTAAGACACCAATTCGTCGTCGAAGTCGACGCCTCTGCAATTGGAGCAGGAGCCGTCTTAAGTCAGTTTTCTCCAAAGGGTAAATTGATACCGTGTTCATTCTACTCACACAAGTTTTCTTCTACAGAGCAGCACTACACCATTGGTGACCAAGAATTTCTAGCCGTCAAGTTCGCCCTCCAAGAGTGGCGCCCCTGGTTGGAAGGGGTGCAACATAAATTTACCATTTTCACCGACCATAAGAATCTTGAGCACCTCAAAGAAGCTCAACTCTTGAATCCTAGACAAGACCGATGGGCGCTCTTCTTTGAACGGTTCAATTTCGTTCTACGTTATCGCCCAGCTTCCAAGAACCTCTGTGCTGATGCTCTATCAAGATCCTTCGAACCAGAGGATGTTCCTGATGTTCCCAGACACATCATAGATCCTGCCTGCATATCGCTTGCCGTGACCACTACAGTTCCAGTTGGGAAAACCGTCGTTCCACGTAGATTACGTGAACAAGTTCTGAAATGGGCCCATGATTACAAGTTGGCAGGACACCCGGGTCGAACCAGGACCCTAGAGATGTTGCGGAGATATTACTGGTGGCCCAACATGGTGCAAGACTCTCGTAACTATGTAGATTCATGTCCCGTCTGCGCCCAACAGAAGCCACCTACCGGACGGCCTTGGGGCCTATTCCAACCGCTCCCAGCACCTACCGAGCCATTGTCCAGCACCTCATTGGACTTCATCACAGACCTGCCTCCGTCCCAGAACAATACCGTAATCTGGGTCATCATAAACCGTTTTTCGAAAATGGGTAACTTCATTCCCCTGCCGGGCCTCCCATTGGCCCCAGAACTAGCCAAGTTATTCCTGAAACACATTTTTCGTCTCCATGGACTCCCAAAGGAAATCATATCTGACCAAGGACCACAGTTTGCCGCCAGGTACTGGCGCTCTCTATGCAAAATGTTTAACATTGCCTTGAATTTCACGTCGGTCTATCACACAGGCCAGTGGTTAAGCTGAAAGAACCAACCGGACCTTGAAAACATTCCTTTGTTCCCAAGTGAATGACCAGCAGGACAACTGGTCTGATCTGTTACCCTGGGCTGAGCTGTCACATAATACCCACGTTGCTGCTGCCAGTGATGTATCTCTATTCTCTGTGGTATTCGGACGACAACCTCGGCTGCCACTTCCAGTTCCTCTGACTGTTCCTTCTCCAGCTGCGCAATTCATGGCCCACACCATTCTCCAGGTGTGGAATCAAGTCAAAGAACACCTTACCCAAGCTGCTGAGCGCTCCAAGTGCATTTCTGATGTCCATAGACATCCCGCTCTACTCTTCCGTCCTGGTCAGAAGGTGTGATTAAGCACTCGACACATAAGGTTGAGACTGCCTTCTCATCGCCTGACTCCCAAGTACATTGGCCCGTTTCCAGTGCTTCGAAGAGTGGGAGCAGTGTCTTATCAAATTCAGCTACCTCGTGCCATGGGCATCCACAACACATTCCATGTCTCTCTGTTGAAGCCTTTGGTCCTCTCCTGGCCCTCTCGTAGAGATCCTTCACCTCCGCAGATCTCTACCGAACCAGATTCGTCACTCCAGGTAAAAGAGGCCATCGACATCCGTCGGCGTCGAGGCAGATGGGAATACCTCTTACCCTGAGAGGGTTCTGGGGCCAATGAGAACTAATGGGAACCATCCCACAACATTCTTCATAAAGAGCTCCTCAGGACTTTCCAGTATCCTGAAAAGCCACGGGCGCGTAGAGGGAGGCCTAGAAGGGAGGGTACTGTTGCGTGATCCGTCCACGCCCGGCCCACGCACGGGCCTGCTCACCTCACTAGCTCCTCTGCAGGTCATGGGTCGGACTCCCCAGCAGCAGTGCGAGCTCCTCCAGGCCTCGGCATCCCGCGGCAGTGGTCGCCAGGCCTTCCATCACACACCAGGCCTCACGCCGGAGTTTGGCATCCCCAGTGGTGTTGGCCACGCCCCTACACACGCGCCGCGGACCGCCCGGGCTCTTGTAGGGCCAGGGGCGGGTCCTAGCTCCGCGGCGTGCAATGATTGAGTGTACGTTATAAGGAAGTCCCTGCCTGCACTTCCTTGCCTTGGCAATCAGGTCGACACTGTAAGTGTACTAGTTTGCCTCCGCGTTCACAGTCTTGTTCCAGCGTCCTACTGTTAGAACAAAAGAACATAAGAACATAAGAAATTGCCATGCTGGGTCAGATCAAGGGTCCATCAAGCCCAGCATCCTGTTTCCAACAGAGGCCAAACCAGGCCACAAGAACCTGGCAAGTACCTAAACACTAAGAAGATCCCATGCCACTGATGCAATTAATAGCAGTGGCTATTCCCTAAGGGGCGGATTTTCAGACTCCGCGAATAGGCCTACTTTTGTTTGCGCTCCAGGCGCAAACAAAAGTACGCTGGATTTTAGTAGATACGCGCGGAGCCGCGCGTATCTGCTAAAAACCTGGATCGGCGCGCGCAAGGCTATCCATTTTGTATAGCCGGCGCGCGCCGAGCCGCGCAGCCTACCCCCGTTCCTTCCGAGGCCGCTCCAATTTCGGAGCGGCCTCGGAGGGAACTTCCTTTTGCCCTCCCCTCACCTTCCCCTACCTAACCCACCCACCCGGCCCTGTCTAAGCCCCCCCTTACCTTTGTCGGGGGATTTACGCCTCCCGGAGGGAGGGCGTGTCGGGGGCGGGCCCGAACCGCGTGGCGTTTTCGGGGCGTGTCGGGACGCGACCTGGGGGCGGGTCCGGAGGGCACGGCCACGCCCCCGGGCCCGCCCCCGGAACGCTCCCGACACGCCCCGAAAACGCCACGCGGTTCGGGCCCGCCCCCGACACGCCCCCTCCGAAAACCCCGGGACTTACGCGAGTCCCGGGGCTCTGCGCGCGCCGGTAGGCCTATGTAAAATAGGCTTACCGGCACGCAGGGCCCTGCTCGCCTAAATCCGCCCGGTTTTGGGCGGATTTAGGCGAGCAGGGCTCTGAAAATCCGCCCCTAAGTAAATTTGATTATTAGCCGTTAATGGACTTCGCCTCCAAGAACTTTTCCAAACCTTTTTTGAACCCAGCTACACTATCTGCACTAACCACATCCTCTGGCAACAAATTCCAGAGCTTTATTATGCATTGAGTGAAAAATAATTTTCTGCGATTAGTCTTAAATGTGCTACTTGCTAACTTCATGGAATACCCCTAGTCCTTCTATTATTCGAAAGTGTAAATAACCGATTCACATCTACTCATTCAAGATCTCTCATGATCTTAAAGACCTCTATCATATTCCCCCTCAGCCGTCTCTTCTCCAAGCTGAATAGCCCTAACCTCTTCAGCCTTTCCTCATAGGGGAGCTGTTCCATCCCCTTTATCATTTTGGTTGCCCTTCTCTGTACCTTCTCCATCGCAACTATATATTTTTTCAGATGCGGCAACCAGAATTGTACACAGTATTCCAGGTGCGGTCTCACCATGGAGCGATATAGAGGCATTATGACATTTTCCGTTTTATTAACCATTCCCAGCCTTGTCCAGCATCTTCTGTTCCAGTGTCTGTCTGTCTTGTCTCCCCAGGTAGTACCCTCGGACTGTCTCTCTGGAACTGACCTCGGCCTGCTCCTTGAAGATTCTGTTCGCTGCCTGGATCCTGACCCCTGCCTGCTTTGTGATCTCGTCTGACCTCTGGAACCTGACCCTTGCTTCATTGACTACTCCTCGGACTGATTCTTGGATTCTGACCCCAGCTGCCATTGACCACGTCTCCTGATTCTGGCTTTGTCTCTTGCCTTGTCATCGCCTACGCTGTACTGGTCTTCCTTGCTCCTCCAGACCTACAGCCTAGTGTCCGACCACGGTCCCTTGCTGTTCATGGGCACGCCTCTCTACTACCTCTCCAGGAGACCCTGCAAGGCCCACCTAAGTCCAAGCGGCTCGGGTCCCTACGGGCTCCACCCGGGGGTCCGCGGGCTTCCAGTGGTGAAGCTCATCCTAGCCTCTGTCTCCTCCTGTGCTCCGCCCCCTGGGGACAAGTGCTTCCTGGTCCCTACCAGGGAGCCATTCTTCACTGCTCCAGGACAAGGGTCCTCCTCCAAGCGCAACATTTAGCAGTGTTTGTACTCATAAAGCATGTAAGGTATAACCTTCATTAACAGGGAGCATAGAGGAAACACTTTAGTTTTTCCCATTTTTTTTTTGTTACAGGTGTCGATCTGCAGTCTATAATATAAAGATTCTTTCAGCCCTTAAATCCCCCTCCTCCCTCCCTCCCCCCCCCCCCCCTCTTAGTTGTACGAGGCTTTAGGATGTAGGACATTGGGGTATGATACCTTAGTGTTGATTTATTCTTTGCTCCTATCAGGTCCTAATCATTTTAGTCCAAGGATAATCCAGTAAGATATTGGAACTAGTAGTGTAGTTACAGAGTGCTAAGTTGTGTGTTGCAGTCCTGTAGATAGAGAGATATGATCCAAGAAGTTACCCCAAACCTCTCGCCATTTACTGTAGCTTTTACTTGACTTTTCTTTAGCTGCTAAATATTCAAATGTAAGAAGTTTGATCATCTGTTTCAGCCATTGTATATGTTGCGGGAAAGTGGGACACATCCAGTGTAAGAGTATAATTTTTTTCCCCTAGAGTCCTGCTTTTCTAATGAAGAGACTGTGCGCTAGTGATAGTGGGGGGTCCTGTGTTTGGATGAGTATTTTCACACTCCCATAGTCCACCAAAGCCTGGGTTGGAATGCCATCTAGCTCCACCGCAATTACAAAAGTAGAGACTCCTTGGCTAGGGAAATCCATGAAATTACAAAAGTGTGGGGCCACAGTATTAATGTCCATTGGTTCCTCTTCCTTATGGGGACAGTCTCTGGCAAAATGGCCCCTCTCACTATAGCTAAAACATGGAGGTCCCACGGGTTTTTGTAGTTGAGGTGAAAAGTCTGACTCTACCTGCTGTTGGGGTCTCCTGTTCTTAGGATTCCTGTGTCCTCTACCCAGGTCAGGAGGTCTGCCCTGAGCCCATGGTGATTCAGGTATGAATTGAGCTGGGTAATAGGCCTTCACCATCTCTAACGCTGTCTCTAGAGTAAGGTTCAGGTGCCTACATAAGCACTGCTGCATAGGGTGTTCTAGGCCATCTAGGAACTGTTCCAACAAAACCATAGTTTTTCTTCAAGAAACTCACCTACGTAAACGGCATGAATATCTACTCTCTTTTAAGGAGTTCCCTCACAAGTATTTAGCTGCCAGTAACAAAAACTCATGTTATGCAGGAACGGGTCTTCTTATCTCCTCCACCCTTATTTTTGAGTTGCTGGATCAGAAGGCAAACCCAGAGGGCCGCTTTATATTTCTTAAGCTTAAAATTAGGAATAATACGCTGTCTCTAATTTCCTTATATGCTTCCTCCCAGAATCAACTTTCATTCTTGTCTCAACTTAAGAACAACTTGGATATGCATGGGGAGGGTTATTTGATTATTGGAGGGGATTTTAATTTCACATTATGCCCAGAGTTGGATAACTCTTGTGTTGCAGCGCATGAGAGGAGTGGAATTTAATGGATATTTGGAGACAATATTATCCCTCCTCCCGGGTTTATGCTTTTTATTCTAACCGTCATGATACTTACTCCTGTATTGATTTTTTATTGGTGGATAAATTTCTCCTTCTCAGGATTCATGCGGTAGATATAGAACCCATTACCTGGTCTGATCACGACCCAATGTGGATAGATCTTAGCCTTCAAGGAGGGAATGAGGACCAACAATTATGGCGACTAAATTCATCATTATTAAAGGATGATGCTTTTGTAAAAGATCTGGCAAAACAGATGCAGGAATATTTTAACCTTAACTCGCAGTCCGCCCAATCACTTGGTATTGAATGGGAGTGCTTAAAGGTAGTTGCTTGAGGTCTACTGATATCTAAGGCTGTGGCATGTAAAAAGAAAGAGATAAAGTTTAGGATTCCCTGGAGTGTAAAGTTGCCCAGCTTTCTAGGTTGCATATGCAATCTTCATCTGCAAACATTTATGCTAAACTCCTATCAGCAAGAGTGAAACTCCAACAATTAGATGATAACAAAATCTTGCACCCCATGGAGCTTGCAAAGCAATCCTATTTTGAGGGAGAGAACAAAGCAGGCCGCATCGTAGCCTATCAGCTAAAATCACGTTTTTCACAAAGCATAATCTTGTAAATTAAGGATAATTCCGGGAGGATATGTACAGACCAAGTGGAAATCTGAAACTGCTTTTCAGATTTCTATGCTGTTTTATATAGCCCCAATACTGCTATCCAGGATTCGGATACTGAGGAATATATGCAAT
The DNA here is from genome assembly GCF_901001135.1 of Rhinatrema bivittatum. Lineage (NCBI taxonomy): Eukaryota > Metazoa > Chordata > Amphibia > Gymnophiona > Rhinatrematidae > Rhinatrema > Rhinatrema bivittatum. Next base: position 54,264,992 of record NC_042619.1, read on the forward strand.
CGGTGACTCTGCCCAGTTTAACCTCTGAACAACAACTGTTTTTGGATAAATCTATCGCCCCTGATGAGGTACTGCAGGTAATTCAGTTGCTAAAATTGAATAAATCACCAGGACTAGATGTAGATGGTTTATCAAGCAAGTACTATTGAAAGTTATCATCTGTATTAGCGGCCCATTAGCTTCCCTCTTTAATTTTATTAGGAATGGGGGTTCTTTTCAATCACATTCCAATGTTGCAGGAATTACAGTGATTGCTAAACCTGGCAGAAATCCCACACTATGCAGGTCATATAGACCCATTTCCTTAATTAACCTAGACCTCAAAATTTTGGCCCACATCCTTGCCTTTCGCCTGAACCAATTCTTGCCATCCCTAGTTCATTCGGACCAGGTGGGTTTATCCCACAGCGAATGGCTGCGGACAATGTACATAAACTTATCCATTTCATATGGTGAGTACAATGGGAAAATATCCCTTCGGTGCCTCTGTCCATTGATGCAGAAAAAGCCTTCGATCTAGCCCATTGGCTGTTTCTTTTTCACACTTTACAGAAGATGTGATTTGGCTCCTTTTTCTTGCAGTGGGTTAAACAACTATATAATCATCCAAAAGCCAAAGTGAAAGTTAATGGTAGTTATGGACCTGATTTCCCAATTGGTAAAGGCACCAGACAAGGCTGCCCCCTTTCACCATTATTATTTGCGATATTCCTTGAGCCTTTTGCAGCAAGGATACGCTCTGCCACAACTAACTCTGGCTCCTCCAGGTTAAAGCACCTTCAAGCTTTAACCCGTTCTCACTATCGTATTCATTTATTATTATTACTTACCTTCATCTTCCTTCCAGCTTATTATAAGCTTCCAAGTTCTCGATTCCAGTTGATTGTAACTTTGACTTATTCATATCTATTGTTATCTATTGTTTACCTGAATTGTTTCCTTCAGTTATACCCCCTGTTAAATGTAAACCGATCCGATATGGTTATTTACTATGAAGGTCGGTATAAAAAATTGTTAAATAAATAAATAAAACTATTAAGAGTATATAACTGAAAGAAACTTCCTACTAATTATCTCATTTTGTGGATGACATTATGTTTTCCCTTGCAGACCCATCTTCTTCCTTATGGGGAGTGGAAGATGAGTTGAAGCAGTTTAATAGGGTATCAGGATTTAAAGTCAATTTAGAAAAATCTGAACTTCTCAATATTAACCTAAAGGAACCTGAAATATCCTCCATAAAAAAAACACATTTCTCCTCTCGTTGGGCCAAGATCTCTTTGAAATGATCTATCCTCCCTCAATTATGCACCATTGGTCCCCTCGATTGATAAAGATTTAGAAAATGGCAAAGGAGGCCCTTCTCGTGGTTAGGGCGGATTGCTATCGTTAAGATGATTATCCTCCCTCAATTCCCGTATCTGTTTTCCACTCTTCCCTTTTTCATTTCACCATTGCTATTACGTATGTGGCAGAAGAAGATATCTGATTTTATCTGGTGCCGTTGACCCCCTCGAGTAGCTAGATGGGTTATTTTCATCCCTAAAATACAAGGAGGGCTTGGGGTTCCAAATCTCTCCCTATACTATGCTGCTGCCCAATTAAGGGCACTAGTAGATATTGATCGGGCACATTTGAAGAAACAATGGGCTATGATTGAACAAGCTCTAATAGGGAACATGTCATTAGGAGCATTACCATGGCAACCACGGGACACTTGGCTACCAGTACGAGCTATCCCCTGGACCACAGAGGGTATGGTCCTGTTGGAGAGAACGTTTGGTAGTAGACTACTCTTATTTTTTTTTTTATTGCATTTTCAATCATTAACAAGAATTCTCTTGTACAAGCAAAAATTAGGTTAACAGTAACTATTAAATAGGTATATGCTCACTCAATTATGGTACAAATACATATCACCCTAAATAATTAAAGGTAAAGTGGGGGAGACTTAAAGAACAGGAGCGATTATACTAGAAATTAATCTTAATACAAAATAGAAAACACTGGATCCCCCTGTATTTTTACTAGATTAACAGATTTATGATGATATACCCGACAGCCCTTTCAGTTGATCCGGGTCAGTAAATACATAATTACCATTGTTAAATTTCACCATACACCTGTATGGGTATTTTAACATTAAAGATACCCCCTTAGACAGGAGCTCCTGTCTAAGAGCCAGGAATTTTTTTCTTCTTATTTGCTTGGTCCTGGTGAGATCCGGATAAATCCAGACTTTTTGCCCATAAAATATCCCTGATCTCGATCAAAAGAAGAATCTCAAGATGTTAACTCTATTGGATAAAATTGCAAAAGTTATTAAGAGTGTTCCTCTTTTTTTCACCTCCAACTCCTGAGAACTTTGTAATAACTCAGAGATATCTAAAGATGGCCTGGATTCATCAAAATGCACTAAATATTGCATGCAATAGGGGTATGTTTTATGTTAATAGGCAGTTTATCACAATTTTGGAGAGAGAGAGAGAGAGAGAGAAGCCATAATACCCTCACACTAGATTGGTATTTATATCTCTATGGGAGGCCCACCTAGTAACTCGAGGTGAGATTTAGGTATTAGTGTAGGGGTTAGGGGCCATTTTAACATCCAAAGCGAGACGCACGAACAGAACAGTGCTCTCTTGTGAAGATTTGATGACCTTCGGAGTGAGGAAACTCACCCAAAGATGAGATTTGTGCAATGTTCTCTCAACCTAGCTTGATGTTACCCAGGTAGAGAGTCAATCAAGCTAGGTTGAGAGAACATTGCACAAATCTCACACTGTGCTGATCCCCTGGAACTTCCTCTACTCCCCGAGTATCCTCCGTTAACACCCCTGATCTCATCCGACCATTGCCCAGATTCCTTGACCTGGACAAATGGGCTCCGCTCCAAGCCCCTCCCGTCAGTGGTCCTCTCTGTGGGGGTTACAGGGGTCAAGCCGAAACACTCGGTCATACTCCTCTGCGAAGCTTCCATTGTCGAGGTATTAGACAGGCTTTTCGGTTTTGCTTTTCTCTTTGTATGAGGCATTTTGTAATAGTGCAGAGGAAAAAGTAATAAGAAAATATTGTTCTCAGAAAAGGAGCAGAGCGTTCTCGCTGCTCTCAGTGGGCGGCCATTTTGTCTCCTGGACTACTCTTATTTTTATCAGGCCTCCCTTATTCATAATGGGGTAGATTTTCAAAGGGATACGCGCGTACCCCCCGAAAACCTACCCCAAACCCCCCCTGCGCGCGCCGAGCCTATTTTGCATAGGCTTGGCGGCGTGCGCAAGTCCCGGGGCTTTGCAAAGGGGGCGTGTTGGGGGCATGTCAGGTGGGCGGCACAAATTTCGGGGCAGGGCGGGAGGCATGTCAGGGGCATGACGCCGGCCCGGGGGTGTGGTCGAGGCCTCCGGACCAGCCCCCGGGTTGGATGATGGCGCGCCAGCAGCCCGCTGGCGCGCGCAGATTTACACCTGCTTTCGGCAGGCGTAAATCTGCCAACAAAGGTAGGGGGGTTTAGATAGGGCCGGGGGGTCGGTTAGGTAGGGGAAGGGAGGGGAAGGTGAGGGGAGGTGGAAGGAAAGTTCCCTCCGAAGCCGCTCCGATTTTGTAGCGGCCTTGGAGGGAACAGGCAACGTGCGCCGGGCTCGGCGCGTGCAGGTTGCACAAATGTGCACCTCCTTGTGTGCGCCGACCCCGGATTTTATAAGATACGTGCGGCTACGCGCGTATCTTATAAAATCCAGCGTACTTTTGTTCGCGCCTGGTGCACGAACAAAAGTACGCGCGTGCGTGAATTTATAAAATCTACCCCTCGAAGCTTTTTCCAGCGGGCTTTCAGAATACAACATTTCAGCCTAGGCACAGAGTCGGTATCTCCACAATTGGCCACCTTTTTAACTATGGCACGCTGTTCCCTTTGGACCAACTCATTCAGCGTCTTTCTTCTGGGCAGGGTATTTTTTATGCATACGCACAGATGAAACATTTTTTAGATTCACTTCTTCGGTCGAACTCACTGCGACCAAGGAAGTCCTTGTTTGAAATTTTTGTGTTATTGCCGATTTGACTACTGGATTAATTAGTAAGATTTATGGAATATTAAATGATCCAGGGAAGCACACCCCTAATCATATTACACTGTGGGAGGAGGACCTGGGAACAGTATTAAGCCCTAAAACTTGGGGCATTATTTTTAGGAATGCTAGCAAATGTTTCATCTCTGCTAAATTACAGGAGCGTTGTTTTAAAATGTTGTTCAGATGTCATCTTGCTCTAGAGAAATTACACAAAATATACCCTCACCAATCAAACCTGTGCTGGAGAAAGTATAGCCTGATGGGCTCTTTTTTTTCATATGTGGCGATCATGCCTTAAGGTGGTTGTATTTTGGAAGGCAATGGTGCCTTGGCTAAACGAAACTTTACAAGCCTCGCTGCCCTTGGATGCAGGAGTGGCATTACTCAACGTTCCATGCCCGGGTTTGGACTAATTTCAGCAGAAATTTTGTATTCAGGTTTTTTTGGCCACTCGTTGTGCTCTTGCTCTTCACTGGAAATCTGAAAACACCCCGGCATTCTCGGAGGTTTTATTCAAACTCATTGAAACCTGGCGCATGGCTGCGTTGACAGCTATGAAAAATGACAAGATACCAACTTTTCATAAAATATGGAGGTTCTACCAGGAGTGAAGCCCCCTTGTTATTCTTATTTTATTTTTATTGCTGGAAATATCTTTATTAAAGATCATTATGGTGCCAGCTAACAGCTGGAATATAATTTTTTGCTGGTCCTGCTCTCATTGATAGAGGAGTGGCCCCTTCCGAGTTGATGATTTATATTATATATGCTTTTAGCTAAGTAGTGGCATTGAGCCTGTGGATGCTTGAGTTTTGATCGGGAATGTTTTTGAGGTTGTAATGTGTACTTAAGTTTAACTTTGACAGGTTGAATAATGATAGTATTCTTTTTAGTTATTTGTAGGACAGACATTGTCTTGTGTAGATATCTAGCGAGCTCCAGGGGGGAGGGGAAGGGAGGGGGAGGGGATGGCGGTGGATTTATTTTTTATTTTCTGGAATGGTTGGAGTACTATTGTGATCATCAATGTCCATGTGCCGTGTTGTTACACTGATAAAAATTCAATAAAGTTCTAATGAAAAAAAAAAAAAGAAAAATAATACAAATTAAATATTAAAAAAAAACAGAATGAGGAGGGGCCAGCACAGTAATTGTTCACACAGGCCTGCAAAAACATTAGCAAAAACATTAGCACTGGCCCTGCATGGCAGCCATCTGTGATGACACGCTGGTGGGGGTTTCCTCCCATCCCCAGTGAATACAGACCCCAAGTGGTGGTGCCATGTGCCATGTTGTGATGTGCTGGTGGATGATAGGGGGGGGGAGGGGCTCAGGGGAACAACACAAATGTATTGGCCCTCAGGCACAGGAGACCCTCGCTATGCCCTCTGCCTTTGATCCAACTTTAGATACCAGACTCAGTTCTTAACTTCCAAAAGCATTTATTAGAGCAATGAATAACAAATCTCACTGCAATGAAATGGACTCCGAAGTAACTGCACAGATTTTATGAAATTGTCACAGCTGTAATTAGTTTTTCTGGATGCTTTAGTTGGATATAACTGGTAAGACATGATGCTTTTCTTAAGGGTTTTGTGAAAGAAAATCCACAGGTGCTGCAAGCTTAGTTGAGAGCCTTTTAAAAACTAAAGAAATCCCTCCAAAGAAACAACCTGTGCCCATGATGCCTTGGGTCAAAGGAATCAATTGGGAAAGGAGAAACACTCTTTCGGAGTAATTTTCAAAGGCAAATGTAAATGTAACATAGTATCGTAGCAATTTTCAAAAGCATGAAAATTTCATGAATTGTCAATAGGTGTTACCTGGTTTACGTGCATTTAACATGGGTAAATGGTCTTTTGAAAATTGCTACGATAGCATGTTGCATTTGCATTTGCCTTTGAAAATTACTTTGTGTGTGAGGATATGCAAAACAGGTAATGTCCAATCAAGAAGTTCAGAACAAACTGCAGAACTAATTAGAGCAAAGGTTAAATGTCCTGCAGAGAAACTAAGTTAAACAATACAACCACAGGACACAAGATGGCAGTGCAACAAGGAAAATATATAATAAACTGTGAATGCAGAACACTGGAGAATGTCACAGACTTACCCTTTCTCCCCCTTTTAGAGTTTGCCCCACATTTGCCTTTTTCTCTGTGCTTATTTTTTTTTATGCATTACAGTTTTTCTGTGCGTCTTCCTTTTCCAGTTTCTTCCTTTCTCCCCTAATAGGATGTTCTGCAAAACATACTCCTGAGGGAATTCTGTGCCAAAAAATAAAATGTGCACTATATTTTGAAACACTTCATATTTGTATCAAAATAGTACAATATATTAACTGTCTGAGTAACTAAACTACAACACGGAAAAAAATTACTCCAGAAGCAGATGTTTCCTTGATAAGCTGTGAGTAGACTTGTGTGTGTATGGAAAAAAGGAAAATATATCAGCAATTACAGGCGCTGCAGCTTATATAAGCAAGAAAAACAACATGCATTCACCCCTTTGTATAATTTATGTGTGATTTATTCTATATTTTACCGGAAAGGATACAGAATAACCCATGCCTGGGAACACATACTTCTTATACACATCCCTTGTACCTTACCTTTCATGCATCCGACAAAGTGGACTCTGTCCTCAGAAGCTTATGCTTTAATAAATTAGTTACAGTAAATTCACGCTGAAAATGGGCACTCAGTGTTGAGCACCTGCTTTCCTAAAGCGTACCCAGCCACCTTTCCTGGGTGCGCGTCGCGCGATACAATATTTAAATGAGGGGTTGCACTAAAAGGAGGCACTAGAGACAATTGCACGCCCCTAGTGCCTCCTTGGCAACCCAAGAGACGTCAGCTGTCAGCGGATTAGGAAAACGGATGCTCAATTTTACGAGCATCCATTTTCCTAACCTATGCACAGCCAAGGGTTAAGAAATGGACGCTCATAAGAACATAAGAAATTGCCATGCTGGGTCAGACCACGGGTCCATCAAGCCCAGCATCCTGTTTCCAACAGAGACCAAAACCAGGCCACAAGAACCTGGCAATTACCCAAACACTAAGAAGGTCCCATGCTACTGATGCAATTAACAGCAGTGGCTATTCCCTAAGTAAAATTGATTAATAGCCATTAATGGACTTCTCCTCCAAGAACTTATCCAAACCTTTTTTGAACCCAGCTACACTAACTGCACTAACCACATCCTCTGGCAACAAATTCCAGAGCTTTATTGTGCGTTGAGTGAAAAAGAATTTTCTCCAATTAGTCTTAAATGTGCTACTTGCTAACTTCATGGAACGCCCCCTAGTCCTTCTATTATTCGAAAGTGAAAAGAACCGAGTCACATCTACTCGTTCAAGACCTCTCATGATCTTAAAGACCTCTATCATATCCCCTCTCAGCCATCTCTTCTCCAAGCTGAACAGCTCTAACCTCTTCAGCCTTTCCTCATAGGGGAGCTGTTCCATCCCCCTTATCATTTTGGTATCCCTTCTCTGTATCTTCTCCATCGCAACTATATCTTTTTTGAGATGCGGCGACCAGAATTGTACACAGTATTCAAGGTGTGGTCTCACCATGGAGCAATATAGAGGCATTATGACATTTTCCGTTCTATTAACCATTCCCTTCCTAATAATTCCTAACATTTTATTTGCTTTTTTGACTGCTGCAGCACACTGAGCCGACGATTTTAAAGTATTATCCACTATGACACCTAGATCTTTTTCCTGGGTGGTAGCTCCTAATATGGAACCTAACATCGTGTAACTACAGCATGGGTTATTTTTCCCTATATGCATCATCTTGCACTTGTCCACATTAAATTTCATCTGCCATTTGGATGCCCAGTCTTCAAGTCTTGCTCATTAATTGAGCGTCCCCTTTTCTAACCTGACCACCGGCACTTTTTTTTTTAACAATGTTTTTAGCCTCTTGGTTCCTCTGACTTAATATTGCCATGACATTAAGTCGGAGGATGTACAGAAAAGCAGTATTTTCGGCTTCTCTGTACACTTTTTTGGGCTGCTCGGAAATTAATGCCTGCTCTGGGCTGGTGTTAATTTCTGAGCATACAAATGTGCAGATGGGGCGCACATTTTGTTTTGTATTCGGGGGGGAATAGCTAATAGCCTCATCAATGTGCGATGAGCACTATTCGTTTCGGGGGTGGGGTTGGACGCACATTTTGGATGCGCTAAACCCCTTATGGTATAAGGGGTTGTGGATGCACGTCCAACCGCGTGTTAAACAGGGCGCCTAGCTGAGCGCGCTTTACTGTGTCGGCCTGTTAGTTTATAAGGTGCCACTCGACTCCTGTCTTTTTTTCTTATACTTACCTGTCCTTTTACTTTCTCTGATTCCCTCTTAATTTGAAGTCCTTGCACCATGGTCAGAGGTTCAAAGGTCTTCAGAATTCCTCTCAGAGTTTGGGGTCCCCCTCGACATTGCCTGGTCCTCTGGGTCTTTAAAGAGTTAGTTGATGAACTGGCTTGGTTTCTGAAAACTTCCCATTTCATAGAGGTTTCCTTAAATATCTCTTACTTTATTGGGAGATATTCTGGTAGCTGTAAGTAGTGCCTTGCTAACATGTTTGCAGTTGAGGGAGTCTGGTTGGGGTGCCAATGACTTGTGGGCTCATTACCATGGTAGAGTCTGTTATCCTATCCCACATCCTCACCCATATTTGTACAATGCTGAAATGTGCTGGCTATTTCCAATATTGGTGTTTAGTCTTTATCAGAATTTCCAGCTTGTTTACTTTTTAATATTCTTTTTGAGGCCTCCCCCTTCAGGCTTTAGGTGCAAGGAAAACAAACCAAGTATCCTGCCTAATTATCCTATTCCTAATTTAAACCTATTTTCTGTTAGCCACCCAAGCTCTGTCATAACACTATTATTGATAATTTAGATTTCTTGATTTTATTGTTTGATGCTTTATGAGGAATGGTGGTGTTTCTGTTTTTCCATTGTTGCACTGCACACAGACTTTGGCTTATTGCGGTTTTCAGTTCACTTTTTGGCTGCACGTTTCTATTTAGACTTTATGGTCTCTTTAATTTGCATTTGGTGAGGGTCTGTGTTCTCTGAGGAAGAAGGGCTCAAGACAGAGACAGAAAGTGTGAGTCAGAGACAGATATATAGAGAGAGACTGATACAGATAAACAAGATCTTTGTTTTTTAATGCAGTGGAAAAGGGCGTTGGGTGTGGGAAAGTATGGGAGATTTATATCACATTTCAGCAACACCAGGAACCAAAGGTTACCCATGTACCTTTAGGCCAGCATATTTTCCTGCTAGACTTACCCGGGTAAGATTTTAATCAGGTTGTGCACAATCTGGCTAAACTTAAGCCCCACCCCCCAGAATGCCTCTCACAGTCCAATTTATCTGGCTAATGACTTACCCAGGTACAATTTAGTCAGTTAAAACAGGGAAAATATACAGTTCAAGGTATTTGTCCAGGTAACTTCAAAGTTACCCACACAAAACCAGTTGAATATCAACCTCTAACAGCCGAATTTTAAATTGTGATGAGGGTTCCGTTCAGAGTTCGGTTGGTAGGTTGCTCCACAGTGTGGGGCCTGCTATTGAAATTGAGCGTTCTCGTGTTGCGGTGAGGTGAGCTTGTTTGATGGAGGGGATTGTAAGTAGTCCAGTGTTTTTAGAACGCAGGTTTCTTTGAGAGGTGTAAGGATGAAGGGTGTCCTTTAGCCAGTCAGTCTCTTCATTGTTGATGGATTTGTGCATGAGGGTAAGGGCTTTATATTGGATTCTGTAGGTTAAGGGGAGCCAGTGGAGTTCTTTCAGTATGGGGATGATGTGTGTGGAGCGCTTGCTGTTTGTGAGGGACCTGGCTGTTGCATTTTGCAGTAGCTGGAGTGGCTTGAGGGTAGAGGCTGGGAGTCCGAGGAGCATGGAGTTACAATAGTCGAGTTTAGATAGTATGAGGGCCTGGAGTATTGAACGGTAGTCTTGAGTGAGTAGCAGGGGTTTGATTTTTTTGAGAACTTGAAGTTTAAAATAGCCCTCTTTTATTACTGAGTTTATGAAGGTTTTCAGATTGAGCTCGGAGTCTAGTGTGATGCCTAGGTCTCTTACAGTTGCAATAATTTGGCTTTTGTTTTGAGTGGAAGAATGGTCTTGGATATTCCATGCGGGTGGATTATTAGGCAGAACTAGGTATCATTCATTACATATATGCTGATGACATTCAGCTAATTCTACCGGTAGAAGAAACAATTGAAAAGACACTGAACTTTGTAATGTTATACCTAGATATAATAAAACAACTTCTAAACCAAATGGAACTAGTAATTAATATCGAAAAAACAGAATTTATACATCTTAATGAAAAAACATTGAAATAATTCAGAATTCCATCAAACTTAAAAATGATAAAACAGTAGAACTATCTGAGAAAGCTCGAAACCTAGGAGTAATTATCGACACGGAACTCAGCCTTAAGCAACACATTTCACTGAAGGTTAGAGAAGGCTATGCCAAATTAATGGTCCTTAGGAGACTAAAACCCTTATTAACTCAAGCACACTTTCGAACAGTTCTACAAGCACTAATATTCGCCAGCACAGACTATTGTAACACACTTTTCCTAGGATTACTATATGCAACACTAAGACCACTACAAATACTACAGAACTCGGCTGCCAGAATACTCACTGGAAAAAGCAGAAGGGATCATATCACTCAAACACTTGCCGATTTACACTGGCTACCAATAGAACAAAGAGTGCAATTTAAAAAGCTTTGCACAATTCATAAACTAATCAATGACGAAAATGCTGATTGGCTAAACACTGCATTATGATTGCATGTTCCCCAAAGAAATCTCAGATCATCCAATAAAGCTCTACTAACCATACCCTCAGTCAAAACAGCAAAACTGACCCAAGTTAGAGAGAGAGCACTATCTCTAGCTGGCCCAATATTATGGAACACAATGCCACTCGAAATAAGATTAATGAAAGATTTAAAACTCTTAAAAAAAAAGCTTAAAAACTTGGCTCTTCAAAAAAGCCTTTCACAGTGAGGTCAATGAGTAAGAACACCTACACACAGCAGAAAGTCACCTAAAAACATAATTGTTTACTTTATTTTTATCATTATTTATTTATTTATTTTACATTTTTATATACCGCAATTCATGCATCAAAGTTACATATCATTTCGGTTTACATTACAACAATAACAAGCATATAAGAATGCAATTACATTAAAACAGGGGAGTGAACTAGGATAAGAGTGAACAGGGTAAAAACCATAACTTATAAAATCATAGATATGTTGTGAGTCTTTTGAGCGATAATAATAATAATCAAGTATTAATTTAAGAGAAGGACAGTATAAGACATTTATTTTTATTTATTTATTTATTTTAAGTTTTTCTATACCGGCATTCGCAATAAATATCACATCATGTCGGTTTACAATTAACAAGTGTAGAGGGAACAAAAGGTCATAAATAACATTAAATAACATAAATAATAATGGTAGTAGTAATAGTAAACATTAAACAAGTGAAAGTTAAGGGTTGCAGTTACAATAAAACAAGGGAGTAATATAACTTGGAACAGAGAAAAGAAGCTGGGGTTTTAATAGAGAGTACATATATGCCTATCAATGCAATTGAGGCAATAATGAATTGCCCTGATGCTGTAGAGTTAATTGCCATGTTAAGGCAGAGTCTAAGTGACTAGTCAAAGACGGATTAAGGTTCAGTTTAGGTCCGGAAATGCTTTCATAAATAGCCACGTTTTGAGTCTTTTCCTAAATGTGGGGAGGCAGGGTTCCTGTCGCAAATCTGGTGGGATGGAGTTCCACAGTGTTGGTCCTGCGGTGGAAAAAGCCCTGTCTCTGGCTGTTATGTGCCGCATGGTTTTGGAATGTGGTACTTGTAGGGATTCTCTGTAGGACTCTCTGATTGGTCTGTTGGAAGTGAATTTTTTGAGAGGAATTTGAAGGTTGAGCTGAGAGTGTTGATGTATGGTTTTGTAAATAATGGTTATGGACTTATATATGATTCTGTAGTGAATTGGCAGCCAGTGTAGGTCTTTGAGAATTGGTGATATGTGGTCTCTTCTCCGAGTGTTTGTTAATATTCTTGCAGCCGTGTTTTGAACCATCTGAAGGGGTTTAGTGTGAGATGAGGGAAGACCTAATAGTAAAGAGTTGCAGTAATCTAGTTTAGCGAAGATTATTGATTGAAGAATAGATCTGTAGTCATGAGAGTGAAACAGTGGTCTTATTCTTTTTAAGACTTGGAGTTTATAGAAGCAGTCCTTAGTAGTTTGATTTATGAATGATTTTAGGCTTATATATGACATATATATAGGACATATATGATTATCCTATTAATCATATAAATGGAAATTCCAATCTACCTTCCATTTGATACCATTAGCCATAATATCCTCCTAAATGTCTAACTGAAATTGGAATCACTGGTGTCGCCCTTGACTGGTTCAAGTCCTATCTCACCAATCGAAACTTTAAAATCAAACTAGGTAACCACGAGTCCAAAGTTGTTCCCCTTGATCAAGGAGTTCCTCAAGGCTCCTCCCTGTCCTCCACCCTCTTTAACATTTACATCCTTTCCCTCTGCCATCTCCTATCCAGCCTCAAGCTTCCCCACTATATATATGCTGATGACGTGCAGATACTTATTCCCATATCTGACACGCTCCCAAATGCTATGAACATCTGGTCTTCCACACTTCTCTCAATCAACAAACTCCTAACCACTATCCACCTTGCCCTGAACACTGCGAAAACTGAAATCATGCTTATCTCACCCCAAAGTCATCCCAACACTAACCCCCTGCCTCTCCCCCAATCTCATTCAATCCCATTCGCCCAACAACTACGAGACCTAGGGGTCATCCTGGATAATCACATCAACCTTAAGAAATTCATAAGCAACACTCTGAAAGACTGTTTCTTTAAACTACACACACTAAAAAAACTGAAACCCTTACTCCACCCCCCAGACTTCTGTACAGTACTTCAAACAACCATATTCTCCAAACTTGATTACTGTAACTCACTCCTCCTAGGCTTACCTAAAAATTCTATCCATCCTTTACAAATATTACAAAACACAGCCGCGCGGATCCTCACCAACACACACAAAAGCACACACATAACACCCGTATTAAAGGAACTACACTGGCTCCCAATTGCATCCCACATTCAATATAAGACTCTCTCTATCATGCACAAAGCACTGTACAATCCAGAGATGAACTGGCATAACGACTCCCTTAGCTTCCGCCAAGCTTCCAAACCCACTAGACAACAATACCTCGCCACCATTCAGACCCCCTCACCCAAAATCACCAGCCTGGCCTCCACTAGAGCACGTGCGCTCTCGGTAGCCGGCCCGGCCCTTTGGAACACAATGCCAGTAGAGCTACGCCAGGAGGACTGCCAAAAACCATTCAAACAAAAACTAAAGACTTGGCTGTTCACAAAAGCCTACACCTAAGCCCAATTAGCATGCACTTCCACCTAGTCACGCCATCTGCCCCCCAAAAGCTCTCTTCCCGATCAATTCAGACCCATCAGCCTACTCAACCAAATCCACTATATCTTTTTCTTATTTTTGCTATTGATATGCTTTCTCTCCTTCGGATATACTATCAGCAATTTATACTACACTTAGCTTTAGCATTCCACTTTTGTCGCATGTTATGTAAATAATTTTGCAGTTCAATGCATTTAACCCCTGTACATAGTTCTTCTGTATATAGTTATATACATATTCTTCTGCTCCCCCAGTTGCTGTTTATAGTTGCCGTTTATGATGTCCATTTTACCCTTGCCTGTTCTATGTAAAATGCCCTACATGTGTTAGTTTTTTTGTTATGCTGTGAACCGATGTGATATCTTGAATGAATGTCGGTATCTAAAACCAATAAATAAATAAATAAATAAATATATTATTGAAACATGTAACCGTAAAATTTATTGGCACACCCTAGATAATTCATAAACCAAACCAAAATTATTTACGTGCCTAATTGTAAACTGTTGTGATGGTGCATTACTATACGACGGTATAGAAAAGTTTTCAAATAAATAAATAAATAAATATTAGAGATGTGTAGGATTTCAGTTTTCGAGTGGTTGAGGGTGAGTTATATTTGTGATAGGAGTTTTTCTATTTGAGCCAGGGTGGAGTTCCATTGTAGGAGGGTGTTCTGTAAGTCTTCTTTCGTGGGTAGGAGTATTTGGACATCATCAATATAAAGTATTGTAGGCCCAGGTCGGTGAGGAGTTTGCATAGTGGGAGCATGTAAATGTTGAACAGGGTGGAGGAAAGTGATGATCCTTGGGGAACTGTTTTGATTCTTTGTTGTTGAAGGTTACTTTGAAGGATCTGTTAGTTAGATAGGAGTGAACCATTTGATTGTGGTACCGTCTAGTCCAATCTCGCTTAGTCTGGATAGGAGGGTGTTGTGATTGACAGTGTCGAATGTGGCAGATATGTCCAGTAGTATAAGAAGGTAGGTTTGTCTGGCGTCAAGACCTCTGAGTGCTGAGTCGGCAAGGGAAAGTAGGAGGGTCTCCGTGCTGAGTGTTTTTCTGAATCCGTGTTGCAATGGGTATAGTATTTTTTGGGATTCCAGGTGTTCGGAGAGTTGATGGTTGACAGATTTTTCCATGATTTTTGCGATGAAGGAGAGGTTTGAAATGGGTCTGAAGTTTGTAGAGTCGTTGGTGTCTAGGTGTGGTTTTTTTTATTGTAGGTTTGATGATGGCGCATTTAAGTGCTTCGGGGAAGTTTCCTTGCTCTAGGGATATAGTGATGATGTCAGCTATAGGTTTGGCTATGATATCTGGTATTAATTTCAAGGTTGTGATTGGTATGGGGTCGAGAGGGTGTGTGGCTGGCTTTATTTTTTGTATGATTTTTTTATTTCCGTGGATGCTATGGGTTCAAAGGTGGACCAGGTGGGGACGGTTGTGAGTTGGGAAGTCATTATATCCTTGGTAGTTTGAGGGGTGGGTGTTGTTAGTTTGGAGACTCTGTCCAGGTTATGGAGGTGTTCTCATTGGAGGGTGGGGTTTGGATGGGTTGAGTAAGCTTGGTGACAAAATTGAAGAGGGCTCTTGGGTTATATTGGTGATCGTGGATTTTCTTTGCGTAGTATTTTCGTTTGGCTTGGTCTATGTCAGTTTTGTAGATGTGAAGAATGTTTTTGTATTTGTCCAGGTGGGTTGGGGTGGGATCTTTTCTCCATTTTGTTTCAGCTTGTCGGAGTGTTCGTTTGATGATTTTCAGCTCATGTTTGTACCATGGCACTTTGAAGGAGCTCCCAGTTTTGATTTCTTTGGTGATGATAGGGCATTTTGATTTTGCGATTTCAGCATTGATGGTTAGCCATGAGTTGGTGGCTGTGTTTGCAATGTTGAGGTTAAGGTTTTTTTAATGCAGAGGGTAGGGCTTCTGCGATGTCTTGACTGGGGCATGGTTTGGGGAATTTGATATATTTTTTGTTGTAACTGGTTTCAGTGTGGTTGATTTTGTGTTGGAGTGTGGTGTGGATCAGTTTGTGGTCAGACCATGGGATGTTGGTTGTTGAGGGGGGATTGTTGGTGCATGATGTTTTGTTGTTGATGAATATGAGGTCAAGTGTGTGGTCAGATTTGTGCGTTGGTGTGTTTACTATTTGTTTGAAACCGATGGCTGACATGGTTTCATGCAGGAGTTTGCATGTGGGGGGACTGTGGGGTAGAGATATCTAGGGGGAACCCTGCCTTTCTCGCATCCTTCAAACTGCAGCACTTCAGAGTTCTCATTTGCGAGGGTGCACGGGAAGCCTGGGAGGGAGCATTGATTATGCCTCTCTGCAGCCTCTCATGTGTACGGTGCTATTACAGGAAGCTTAGAGGGATGAGGGAGGATTCAACCTTTTTACTGTCCTTCACAGCTCTCATTTGTGTAGTGTGGATGACATGAACACTGCGTAGGAGAGGGAAGCATGGGTCTCCTTTGTGCACTCTACATGACATGAACCTGGAGGGGGGATCCTGCCTTATATGTATTTATTTTATTTATTTATGTTTATATACTGTCATTCTATATAAAATACAATCACTATGGTTTTCAAGAAAATAAAACATTCATAAAATTTGATAGACAGTACATCTCTCATTTGTGCAGTTTGCATGACATTTATCCTGAGGATTCCTACCCCCTGCCCCACTTCGGATCCTGGCATCTCTCATTTGTGCAGTGTGCTCTGGGTGTGTGTGTGTGTGTAGGAGGGGGGGGGGATTGATTCTGTCTCATTGCAGCTCCTGGCATCTCTCATTTGTGCTGTGTGCTGAGGTGGGGGGGATTGATTCTGTCTCATTGCAGCTCCTGGCATCTCTCATTTGTGCTGTGTGCTGGGGGGGGATTGATTCTGTCTCATTGCAGCTCCTGGCATCTCTCATTTGTGCTGTGTGCTGGGGGGGGGGGGATTGATTCTGTCTCATTGCAGCTCCTGGCATCTCTCATTTGTGCTGTGTGCTGGGGGGGGGGGGGGATTGATTCTGTCTCATTGCAGCTCCTGGCATCTCTCATTTGTGCTGTGTGCTGGGGGGGGGGGGGAGAGAGATTGATTCTGTCTCAATGCAGCTCCTGGCATCTCTCATTTGTGCTGTGTGCTCTGGGGGGGGGGGGGGGGAAGAGAGATTGATTCTGTCTCAATGCAGCTCCTGGCATCTCTCATTTGTGCTGTGTGCTGGGGGGGGGATTGATTCTGTCTCATTGCAGCTCCTGGCATCTCTCATTTGTGCTGTGTGTTGGGGGGGGGATTGATTCTGTCTCATTGCAGCTCCTGGCATCTCTCATTTGTGCTGTGTGCTGGGGGGGGGGGATTGATTCTGTCTCATTGCAGCTCCTGGCATCTCTCATTTGTGCTGGGGGGGGGGGGGGAGAGAGAGATTGATTCTGTCTCAATGCAGCTCCTGGCATCTCTCATTTGTGCTGTGTGCTGGGGGGGAGGGGGAGAGAGATTGATTCTGTCTCAATGCAGCTCCTGGTATCTCTCATTTGTGCTGTGTACTGGGGGGGGGGGGGAGAGAGATTGATTCAGTCTCAATGCAGCTCCTGGCATCTCTCATTTGTGCTGTGTGCTGGGGGGGGGGAGAGATTGATTCTGTCTCAATGCAGCTCCTGGCATATCTCATTTGTGCTGTGTGCTGGGGGGGGGGGGGGGGGGAGAGAGAGATTGATTCTGTCTCAATGCAGCTCCTGGCATATCTCATTTGTGCTGTGTGCTGGGGGGGGGGGGAGAGATTGATTCTGTCTCAATGCAGCTCCTGGCATCTCTCACTTGTGCTGTGTGCTCTGGGGGGGGGGGGGGGGGGGGGAGAGAGAGATTGATTCTGTCTCATTGCAGCTCCTGGCATCTCTCATTTGTGCTGGGGGGGGGGGGGGATTGATTCTGTCTCATTGCAGCTCCTGGCATCTCTCATTTGTGCTGTGTGCTCTGGGGGAGAGAGAGAGATTGATTCTGTCTCATTGCAGCTCCTGGCATCTCTCATTTGTGCTGTGTGCTCTGGGGGGGAGAGAGAGATTGATTCTGTCTCATTGCAGCTCCTGGCATCTCTCATTTGTGCTGTGTGCTCTGGGGGGGAGAGAGAGATTGATTCTGTCTCATTGCAGCTCCTGGCATCTCTCATTTGTGCTGTGTGCTCTGGGGAGGAGAGAGAGATTGATTCTGTCTCATTGCAGCTCCTGGCATCTCTCATTTGTGCTGTGTGCGGGGGGGGGGGGGGGGATTGGTTCTGTCTCATTGCAGCTCCTGGCACCTCTCATTTGTGCAATGTGCACTGCCTGTCTGCGGTTTCAGGTTTCACTTCCTCTGCAAGCTACTCCCAAATTCCTTCTCTCTCCCGTCCGGCTCCGCCGCCAGACGCAGGTAAAGGAGGGAGTCAGGAAGGATGAAGGCAGCAGCGTTGGCGCTCTCCATCTGCATCGTTGCCCTCCCCCGCCTCCTGCGGGCCCGGCTGCTGCGGGACGGCGAGGAGGGCTTCGCCGAGTGCAATGAATTCTTTCCCGGGGAGCAGCCACCGGAGGGCTTCGCCGAGGACTCCTGCGTCAAAATCTGCCACCAACAGGGCGGCGAGCGGCGCTTCGCGACCCTCTACAGCACCAGGCACAAACTGCCCGTCTATTCGGCCTTCAAGTACAAAGAGGCCGCGGGGGCCGAGGCGAGGAGCTGGCTGATCGAGCCCCAGGTAAGAGTCCCGCAGCCCGGAGATCGCACCCACCCAGGCTCTAGGGCAACCACCACCACCACCTCCTCCTGCCCTGCCCTTCCTTTCGCATTTCCAGCCGTGGGGTGGGATGGACGTGCATCCCGGGAAAGGGCGGAATGGATTTAGGGAGTGCGCGTCCCGAGCCTGGGATGGTGGTAAGGTGCAGCATTGGTGACGGGAGGAGGAGCCCTCCTGGTGAAAACGCCCGGGGATGAGCTTTTGACAGCTTGAATCAGGCGCAGGGGTTGCGCGGGTGCCGCCTCGGCTGTGCCTCTCTCAGCAAATTGATAAGAGCCTGTGAGGCTCCGGCACGGTCAGCACCCGTTCCTGTCACTTGGTACAGCAGGAGGAGCCTTTGGATGAAGTCAGATCGGAATATTTCCGGATCTCAGCCCACAGCTGCACACCCTGTGGGGTTGGTGGGCCAGCGCGCAAAGGTCCCTCCCCGCCAGCGCTACTCCTTTCCCGCGCAGAGCCCCTCCCCCATCCCTTGGGTGGTGCCACAGAGAGGGAAGCTTTCCAGGCACTGATAAAATCAGTTCTTTCCCCCCTGAAAACCGGCGCACATATTATCCTGCCCCTATCCCTGTTTTTTGATCAGCCTTCCTTAGTAACTGGTTGCATGATTTTTGAGTTTCAAAATCGGAGAACCTGGAAAAAGGGTTAGGTTGTTTGACCGAACATCATTTTTATACTTAATTATGTTCTTTGGGTAGCTAAAAAAAATGCTTTGAATTGTAAATCCACATGTCATACAAGAGCAGAAGTTAGTGCAAGCTGTGAAAAAACAAACAAACAACCCAACAACAAATAAACCCTTGAAGTATTCAGAGTGCTATTGTTTTGAGTGTGGAGAAACTTGTGTTTAATAATATTCATCAGTCATACACAACAACAAAAACCCAACAACAATCCTTAGCAGTTAAATATCAGTACAGTCTCTCAGAGGAAACATACTAGTGTAGTTATGAGTTTATAGTTGGATGGTGTGCCACAGCTCATAGTGCTAGGGTGTGGCAGTGAGGTCAGACCCTGCATGGGTCTCTTTCACATCAGTAGTTCAGACACAATGTCACAATGGCGTCACATTCACATCAGTCCAGCGGACTATCAGTGAAGTATCCAGAGCCCCTAACAGTGAATGCTGGCACGAGGACAGATGGTAATTAAGTAGCAGGGTGACTTCATTAAAGCAAATGTGCCTAGGTCATCGGCATAGAGAGACTATTTATCTGTGAAATGTTGAGAGGACCAAAAAGAGAACTGGTAGGGAAAAGGGCCAAGCAATTTATAAAAAAAAAAAAGGGGGGGGGGAGCTGGTAAAATAAAACTCCTTCCCTCCCCCCCCCGAAATAAAAAGATTTTCCAAGTAACATCATAGAATTCAGATATAGGCACAAAGCCTGAAAATTCAGAATTTGGGGAAGCCCAGCACTTTTAGATTAGCATTTCTTTGCATTGTCATGATATGGGTTTCTAGGACATCTAAAAAAAAATAAAAAATGGGAGCATGATCAGAAGTGAGTTTAACACCCAAGCTTGTAGTCTGACAAACTGAGATCTCTTGAAATGAATAGGAATTATATGAGGCAATTACAGTGGATGAAGCAGTGAAGCAGATGATTATGGTTGCAGAGGTATATATTCAGGTCATTGAAGCAAGGGGACTGAAATAGACTCCGGAGCACAGGTAAACATGGTAAGATACAACAGGAAATTTCCAAGCGAGCAACCAACTACTAGAACTGGATGATGCCTGCAATGATTTCGGCATTCGGAAAGAAACAAGTCCATTGCCAGCAGCTCCTGTATATATTTTTTAAATACAAGATCCCAAGTCCAAGTGTTCTTAATTTTGGGAATAATGTGGAAGTTTAGTGCCGTCCCTTCTGATGCTGGTGGACTTTCAGTGCTGCAGTGTTTTATATGCTGCTACGAGTTTTCATGACATTTCATTCACAAAGCTGCATTCATGTATGAGAAAGTTCCTTATTTGGCTTTATGTTTTGCTAAATTTTTACCCACACCACCACCACCACAAAGCCAGAGATCAGCAAGGGCAGGCCAGTTTGTTTCAGTAGTGACCATGCGCTTGGTGATACTTGGAAGCAGGTGATACAGAAATATAGAATTAACCTTATGGCTACTCTGTGCCCTATCCTGAAAGGTATTTTCTTATTTCTTTTTTTTTTTTTTTTTAGTTTCCATAAGCAAAGCTTCCCTATCTGGTTGGACATATTTCCAGAACTGAAAACCCAGACTTTACTAGTAGCCACCACAGTAACTGATGTCAGGATTGGGACAAGCCTCGTTTGTAAGCCAGGCCTGATCCAGTCTGATGCCCCTGGTGCTGATTTCAAGTAGAAGAAGCAGGGCTACAGCTCCCGGAGTGCTTTGTGATGTCAGTTATTAAACAAGGACAGGCTAAAAGGCTTCCTCCAGGAGCTTGGTCATTGGATGGGGAGCCTTCAGTGGCACCTGTGTGGGCTCCAGTATGTGCAGAAGTGTGTTCAGGATTACTGTGAAGGAGCGGTGGGGATTTTAGAGCTGAGCCACTGGTGGGGATGGATGGGCAATAGATTGGCCTTTTCCTGCCTTCTAAGAGCATAAAAATTACCTTACTGGGTCAGACCGAGGGTCCATCAAGCCCAGCATCCTGTTTCCAACCGTGACCAATCCAGGTTATATGTACCTAGCAAGTACCCAACCATTAAATAGATCCCGTGCAACCGATATCAGTAATAAACAGTGGCTATTTCCTTAGTCAACATGAGTAACAGTAGTTTATGTACTTCTCCAGGATCTTATCCAAACCTTTATTAAACCCAGCTACACTAACTACCTTAACTACATCCTCTGAAAATGAATTCCAGAGCTTAATTGTGCATTGAGTGAAAAATAATTTTCTCCAATTTGTTTTAAATGTGCTACTTGCTAACTTCATGGAATGCCCCCTAGTCTTTGTATTATCTGAAAGAGTAAATAACTGATTCATATATACCCGTTCAAATCCTTTCATGATTTTGTAGACCTCTATCATACCCCTGACAGCTGTCTCTTCTCCAAGTTGAACAACCTTAACCTCTTTAGCCTTTCCTCATAAGGGAGCAGTTCCATGCCCTTTATCATTTTGGTTGCCCTTCTCTGTATCTTCTCCAGTGTAACTAAATATTTTGTGAGATGCAGCGACCAGAGTTGCATACAGTATTCAAGGTGCGGTCTCACCATGGAGTGATACAGAAGCACATTATGACATTCTCCATTTTAATCAATATTCCCTTCCTAATAATTCCTAATATTGTTTGCTTTTTTGACCGCTGCAGCACACTAGGTTAATGATTTCAGTGTATTATCCACTATGACACCTAGATTTTTTCCTGGGTGGTAACTCTTAATATGGAACCTTACATCATATAACTACAGCATGGATTATTTTTTCCTATATGCATCACTTTGCACTTGTCTTGCAAGATGATGCATATATAGACTTGTCTTGCAATTTATCACATTCCACTTGTGATTTAACTACTCTGAATAATTTTATGTCATCTGCAAATTTGATTACCTCGCTCATCGTACCCCTTTCCAGCAAATGATTGTGCTTTTTCCTATTTTCTTCAGATGGATCCTTCTTCCAGCTTTTGAAGGAAATTATTTTGGTTAAAATAGCCCCTTTCACCTCGTCTTTTAACCATGCCGGCAATCGTTTGGCCTTCCTTCCACCTTTCTTAATGTGTGGAATACATCTGGACCGCATTTCTAAGATGGTATTTTTAAACCATTCCACGTCTTAACCTTTATAGCTGCACTTTTCAGATTTTTTTTCCATTTTCCTCATTTTATCAGTTTCCCTTTTGAAAGTTTAGTGCTAGAGCCGTGGCTTTACTTCTTGTCCCCCTTCCTGTCATTAATTCAAATTGGATCATGTTATAATCGCTATTGCCCAGTGACCCCACTACCATTACCTCTCGTACCAAATCCTGCATTGAACAAAGAATTAGATCTAAAATAGCTCCCTCTCTTATCGGTTCCTGAACCGATTGCTCCATGAAGCAGTCATTTATTCCATCCAGGAACTTAATCTCTCCAGCGTGTCCTGAGGTTACATTTACCCGGTTAACTCTTGCTTCTGTTTCTGGAGTATTCCTCAGCAGCTCTGCAATAACAACACAGGAACCCCGAGGATTAGTCTGGATCAGGGTGGGCTGACCCAGAGCCCAAACTCTCGACTTTAACACAGCAAGAACACTAAACACTGAAACAAAACTCACTGGGTCCTTTGGTAACCCTGGGCCTGGGAGCTCTCAATTAAATCACACATATTTTAACATCTCGAGCTGCAAGTCAGGTTCCTCCCATGCCCCAAAGAATTTGCTGGAGATGTCATGCATGGGGGAAGGACGTAGGGCGAGGTTACCTTTCCACTCCCTAATTCTAATGCATTACTTGTTTCAGAGCTTCAAAGAGCCTGGCAGAAAACCCACGGTGTTTGCAGAAAAGAGCGAGAAAAGGCATTAAAAGCCAACTGGAAGGTTTGCTGTTCTGAAAGGCCCATTAAGCACAAAATCCCCTCTAGCTCAGGGTTAAAAAAAACCAGGCAGCCTGGGCTTCCCTTGCCAAGGAGGCTTGCAGCCTTCCTTGCTGATGGCAGGAGAAGTCTGAGTTTGGATGCCTGAGAGGGAAAACTATGCGAGAAAGTATTTGAACTCGCTAAAAAAAGGCTCTGTAGTCCAAGGTGGGGGGTGAGGGGGAAGATTTATGCTGCTTTCTTGATAGCAAACAACTCGAGATTTCTGGAGGCTGGCAGCATGTCTTTTCTTGCAGCTTTTCCTTGGGTTATTTTTTGCTGTTCCAAGAGTCTCTGAGCAGTGAATTGTAGCTCTGCAGGGGCATTTGGCAGCCCCTTTCCCACACTGCAGCTGCAGGGAATGCCAGAGGAGGAGCAGATTGAAAGGTTTGTGTTTAGCCAGCTGTACTGGGGGGGGGGGGGGGAGAGAGATGGGGAGAGCACAAAAGGTTAAAGGTGCAGGCAATGCACTCTGATGTAAGAGCTGTGAAAGATGCTGAGCAGCCTGCCTAAAAGGAACACAGAAGATATGCTGTACAGCAACTGGGAAATTAGCTGTAAGATTGTTAAAGCATTTGAAGGGCATCCAACTGGCTTCCCATGCTCCTAGAGGGATTACAGTCATTCTGCAATATCAGAAGTCAACTTTCTCCTATTACAGTAAAAATAGTTTTTAATAAAATGTCTTTTTAACAAAACGAAACAAAAACATGGTGATTCAAAATCACAGTCTCCTATAGCAGGTGATTAGGCTTCATGTACTGTGATTTTTTTTTAAATGCACTTTAGTCCTGTATTAAAAGGAAGTAAGCGATGTATGCTTCTCATTCTGTAACAGATATATACACACACACACACACACACGTCATTGACTAAAATAATTAGGGGAAGACCCCGTGAAAGGAGCCCCGTGCAGGCTAGTGATGGGCTCCGCTTTGGACACCCTCCCCCGAAGCCAGAGGCCTTTCCTGGTAGACTTAAAAGCTTGGGAGTAGCAGTGCGCCAAAGCCGCACACCTAAGGGACACACCCCCTCTGCACGATTTTGGTTCCTTCTGATTCCTGTTCGGCCCCTGGAAGGCATGGGAAAGAAAAGAAACAGTTTTTCCCAACTGAACCTACTGCTACCCATTTGTTATCTCAGCCCACCTTAGAGTCTCTCAGTTTTTTTGACACAAGCTGATCGTGCAGCACTAGGAGGGAATTCCTCAGTGTAAAATGTCACCACCACATCTCTAAGCCATGTTTGTCCCCAGGCTCCTCAGGCGCTTAATGTATGACTATGTCTAATGATATATTGTAACCGAAACTTTGACGGCACCTGTTAGAATGTACTATAGTACACTTTTACCTACATTAAATATGTGCCTACATGTAAACCGTTGCGATGGTATTTAACTTAGCAACGGTATAGAAAAGTTTTTAAATAAATAAAATAAAATATTTCAGTCGGCGATTGGGGGTTGAAGAATCAAGGGCTGGTTGGAGAATCCCCTGTTGCTTGTTTACCATCGCCTACCCATAGAATGGCCAAGGTCTCTACTCGTGTTCAAGTGAGGAGGCCCGAGCCCTTAGCATTAGATGTTCATGGACTGCTATCACAAGGCTGGAATGTACCCTAACTCAGAGGATTGACTCTGCATTGGTTAACCTTGAAGGTGTGACTACCCAGACTCAGACCGACTCCCAGGTGATCAAAGCAGATTTCACAGACTAAGGAGAAATGTTCCACTATATCTGACTCCAGTGTCTCTATAATTAAAGTTCTTGCTTCACTATGCTACCAGATGGAGAACACAGGGAATTATAATAGAAGATAAAATTTGAGGTTTTTTTACATTTCCCAAAGTGTCCCTCGACCGGAGATGTTTAAAAATTTCTTAAACTGTCTAAAGAAGCTGTTCCTAATGGGGCGGATTTTAAAAGGAGCGCAAATAGCCTACTTTTGTTTGCGCTCCAGGCGCAAACAAAAGTACGCTGGATTTTAGTAGATACGCGCGGAGCCGCGCGTATCTGCTAAAAACCTGGATCGGCGCGCGCAAGGCTATGGATTTTGTATAGCCGGCGCGCGCCGAGCCGCGCAGCCTACCCCCATTCCCTCCGAAATCGGAGCGGCCTTGGAGGGAATCCTCTAACGCCCTCCCCTCACCTTCCCCTCCCTTCCTCTACCTAACCCACCCACCCGGCCCTGTCTACACCTCCCCCTTACCTTTCTCCGGGGATTTACGCCTCCCGGAGGGAGGCGTAAATCCCCGCGCGCGAGCGGGCCTCCTGCGCGCCGGGCAGCGACCTGGGGGCGGGTACGGAGGGCGCGGCCACGCCCCCGGACCGCCCCAGGCCATAGCCACACCCCCATACCCGCCCCCAAAACGCTGCCGACACGCCCCCGAAACGCCGCGACGACCGGGCCCGCCCCCGACACGCCCCCTTGGAGAACCCCGGGACTTACGCGAGTCCCGGGGCTCTGCGCGCGCCGGTAGGCCTATGTAAAATAGGCCTACCAGCACGCAGGGCCCTGCTCGCCTAAATCCGCCCGGTTTTGGGCGGATTTAGGCGAGCAGGGCTCTTAAAATCCGCCCCAATGTGAATAAGATATATTTGCCTGAATCCAGTGTTTCATTTTTAAGGGAAACGGCTGTAGCTGCTCCTAGTTCGTTTGACTGAAGAAACAGCAAGGGAGGCTTCCAAACAAAGCCGTGGGGGCAACAGTACAGAATTAGCAGCCAAATGTCCGATCTGGATTTCTTTATTGAACAGAGAAACAAATTTGAAAATAAGCCCGACTCAGGCCGAGTTTTGCCCTCTTTCAATGGGGCTGCGTCAGGGGCTCAAATTTATCGTTTTGTAGTTACTGAGTGTCCAGGTTTCAAATGTAAATGTACATCAAATGGTCTCAAGTCAAAAAAATATATATCCTGTGCCGCAGTGTGATTGATGAGCAGTGCTCTCCAATGTATTTGATGCGCTACAGGATCTTAAATACACATCAGCAATTCCGTCTCTCTCTAATCGCATGAGAGAAAACTGTATACCATGGAGACTCGGTATATGCAAATGTATCTCATGCATATTCATGGTGGATATCCTGAGAGCCCGACTGGCTGGGGGGGGGGGGGGGGGGGGGGTCCCCAGGACAGCTTTGGGAAGCCCTGTGCCAGAGTAGCCAGGGCCATGAAGGGAAGGCGAGGAGAGAACCGTGCCATTGGAGGAAACCCTTCACTTACAGTAAATGAAGATCCATGCCTCCCCGGCTTTAAACTTCCCTTGGCAATGGGCAAAGTTGGAGCAGGTTCTGATGGCTTTGAACATGGCATCTTCCCTAACCATTTGGGTGGCTGCAAATTGTTGGGCAAGGGTCTTAGGTACATTTGGGTAGTGCAAATATGGACCTTAACCTGGATTTTAAAGTTAAAAGCATGCAGAAGTAGCTGATGAGTGAAAAATCTAAAAAGCACTCCAATAGCACAAGAAAATGGCAGCAGGCCAGGCAAATGCTAAAGAATATAAATAAAGTTTCAATATTGCAAAGAAATTCTAAAATACAAGGATTGTTTTAGGTTTAGACGGCACATGGCACATGGCACATGCAAAGAGTCTTGCATGCAAACACTCATACGTGAGAGCCAAAGGGAAGAAATGGGCCACAAAATGCAGCTCCCGAATCTCATTTTAAGTAAAAGAAGAGTGGAAAAAAAATAGTGTAGCAGTCACCCCTTGCACTCCCTTCAGGATCCAACTCTTGGGACCTCACATGGGTTCAATTCGTCTTCCAGCACATGGGCAATGAGCCTCTAGACAACTGAGCTTTTCCCTGAACTGCTTTCTTTGAATGTCTTACCAGCCAACCACCCATGGCAGTGGTTGCCAGACTGTGGGTCAGGACTCCAGTTGGGGGTAACAAAATCAGTGGATGGTGGTCTCCTAAAAAAAAATGGGTCCCACTCCCTCCTCCTGCACCGGCTCCCTGTACAGAGGGCCAGGGACCCTTAACACACACTGGCCCAAAAGCCCAGTGCTGACCGCTGCGACTTCTCTGCTTTAGGTGAATGGAGGAGGAGAAGGAGCAGTGGAGGTCCTGGTATTTTGTCTTGGCCATTGCCTGGGCTTATCTGAATTTTCAAATGTTAAAACGGGGTTAAAGCAGACAAACGTTTGGGCCACGCCGACCCAGGGAATAGCTTGGGATTTCTCCGAATACAAACCACAGCACCGATTTACTTTTCCTATAAGTGATTCACAGGAGCATTTCATACTGTACTGTACCCCACCCCCGCTCCCTCCTATCAGGAAGCCCTAGTCGCTAGGGAACTTAGCTCTTACTTTCTCCCAGGCCCTCTTGCTGTGCTTCAAAACAAGGTTGTTGGTTTTTTTTTTAACTTGATGCCACACCCAGCAGGTAATTAATTAGTTGACAGTTGTAACAAACCAGTTCTTGGCAGAAAACTGACAATATCCTTGCCCCAGTATAGAAATTTGTGCATCATGACAACTGAGTTCTGCAAAACTGGGAGCTCCTCAGGATGTTAGCTTCCTTAAGGACGGTAGTGAAAGATTAATGACAGAGAAATCAAGTAGGAATAAACGTCATATTATGGAAAATAGCGCTTGACTAGATTCAACCTTTTCTTAATTTCCTCAGGTGACAGCAGAATTTCTGGGCTCCCTAAATACACAACTGTTTCTCCAAGGTTACACACCACAAGGCAT
This sequence comes from Rhinatrema bivittatum, assembly GCF_901001135.1. Classification (NCBI taxonomy): domain Eukaryota; kingdom Metazoa; phylum Chordata; class Amphibia; order Gymnophiona; family Rhinatrematidae; genus Rhinatrema; species Rhinatrema bivittatum. Next base: position 54,292,606 of record NC_042619.1, read on the forward strand.
GATTCTTCATGGGCCGCAAACAGGTCTAATGCTCAGCATAACCAAAATATGCAATGGGACTTCATTTTTAGAACCAAATATAGCTGATACTTATTTATTTATTTATACGGTCATTGTGACTTGGAGTCAAGAATCCTTGCCATAAAACACCTCCCCCTGGGGTCTAGCATGGGGATTGAACCTTGGAAAACTCTCCACGGCAATGCCAAGCAGTGGCACAGGGACCGGTGGAGACATGGGCAGCGGGCATCAGCACCAGGTTTAACTCTCTTTGCTCCATAACGTCTAGCAGCACATCAAAGAGCACATGACCACGCTGGTTCTGAAAACCAGCACTTTCTTTCTGCTCTCACGTAAATCAGTGTTTCAGAGAAGGCCTAGAAAGCTGGAAGAAAGGCGCTTTTATTTTTGAATCTGTACGAACTAGTGAATTGGCTGAGAATAAGTGGTAAAGACTGTAAATGCCATCGTGGGAGGTCCCCAAACATCATGCAGTACAGCAAAACTCAAAATGAATTTCCCCTCACTCCAGCTGACTTCTAGGGAACATAAGAACATGAGATGTGCCATGCAGAGTCAGATCAAAGGTCCATCGAGGCCAGACCCCAAAGAGTAGGTCCAGTTCCTGTCGCTGACTCCCAGGGATAAATGTACTGGTTTATGGACGTTTCCTCCAGGAACTTGTCCAAACCCCTTGCCTTGACCTGTCTTCCAGCAATAAATTCCACACCGTAATTGCGCATTGACTGAAAAAATATTTTTTGTGATTTGTCTTAAATCTTCTACCTGTTACTTTCATAGAGTGTTGGTAATCCAACCCATTCATGATTTTATAAACTTCCATCATATCCCCTTAGTCATCTCAAATTGAAGAACGCTAAAATGTTTAGTCTTTCTTCATAAGTTCCACCCCCTTTATCATTTTTATTGCCCTTCTCCCTACCTTTTCTAGTTCTGCTTTAACTTTTTTGAGATGGGGTGATAAGAACTGCACCCAGTACTCAAGGTGTGGTCAGAGGTATTATGATATTCTGTTTATTTTCCATTTCTTTCTGAATCATTCTTAACATTCTATTAACTCTGATGTGCTGAAAAAAGTGCGAAAACGGAATATAAATCTAAAATAAATAAATAAATAAAAATGCTTTTTTTTGACCACTGATGCATACTGAGCTGATGATTTCTACATAAAGTCCACAATGATGCCGCGCGATCGTCCTAATACAAAGCCCAACATTGCGTACCAAAAGTTAGGATTTTTTTCTCCCTATGTGCATAACTTTGCACTTATCCACATTATGTTTCATCTGCTTTATAGATGCCCAGTCCCTGAGTCTTGCAAGGTCTTTCTGCAGTTCCTCATAATTCACTCGTCTTTTAAGAACTGAATCATTTTGAATAGTAGGAAAATGCCCCACCAGTGCACCACAAACTTCAGATCTCATTTAAGTCAAATGTGTACAAGCCTTTTCTGAGCAGTGAGATATGTCTTCATCCAACAATTTTAATCCTCTATCTGCAACCATTTATAATTTTGGTATTACTGATTTTTAAACTGTCAGTCATGTAAAACATATTATAATATAAGGCTTTGCAGATAATATTTTCTGATTATATACAAATGCATGGAACTTTGCAGCTGAAAAGTGTCCCACTCAGTAACTGTTCTCTGTCATTTTGCAGTTAGATGACCCTGAAAGCAACATTGAGGAAATGATGGATGAAGCAGATGCCACAAATAAAGTGGATGGTCTTGGAACCAATCAGGCTCTGACTGAGGATTACACATCTTCCAATTATCAACCAGAGCCTCTGAACCCTGGCTGTCTTGACGAAGATGATTCCCAGAAAGCTACCTACGCGCTTACCGATACTGTTCCAGTGATGCAAGGTTCCACGGGAGGTTGGTCCACGGATGTTGCACATATAGGAAGAAGGCTGATCCAGCTCTGTGGGGAAGACCTGTACCTTGTGGCAGGGGCTGTGCCTTCTGACTTCAAAATCAAGGACAAAGTGTCAGTGCCTGAGTTTCTTTGGTTGGCAGCCTGTTGTAATACTCCCGAGGCATGGTCCATGGGATTCATTAAAAAAATGACAGACGAAAGCAGCCTAGAAGGCGTGACCGTGGAAGAGCTGGGGAAACGTCTCCCTGGAGGAGCACAGGTTTTCACGGACAACTGCGGTGGGGACCCCAAAAATGCAGAGCAGGAGGAAATATTGAAAACAATAAGCCAACTAAAGTCTACTCAGGGAGTGGCGGCAACAGGACCCTTCTTCTGGACTGTCAGGCTCCTTGCTCACATTCTCATTGGGATTGTGAAAAGTATTTTTTATGTGGTGTGGTTCATTGTCAAGCAGTTTTATAACCTGGTGGCAGGAGGAATCTGCAGCCTGTGCAATGGAGTCATCACTTATATCACAGGGGTCAGCACGGTGCTTTTCAACATTCCTTGCGACACCCTACGTGTTGTAGGAAATATTCTCTGCGGCTTTGTAAAAATTATCGGCAGAGTGCTGACGGTAGTGGGTATGATAATCAGCCCTCCTGTGCACTTTCTCCTCGACATTGCTAGTTTCCCTGTTTACACTATCTGTGCAGTTCCAACTGTTGGCAAAGACATTGCCAGTGGAATTTGTGGCAGCTTGATGCTGATGATAAATGCTGTCATAGGCCTTGTAGATTGCTCTTTTTGTGTTGTCAGCTTTGGGCTGAAAAGGGTTCTCCAACGGGTGATTGGACACACTGAAAGCTATGATGATTCACAATTATAAAAGTAGACTCGTGGGCCTGGCAATAATAGGTTTGGTGTAGAGGAGGTAACGCTTTACAGTTACTGGTCGATCACTGTCAAATTTCTGCGGTACCTCTCTCTTCTCACACTGTTAATCAGGTCTTGATCTCGTTTGATGTTCAGTAATTCCACAGGAACTCCCTTAGCATTGCTTAATGCCCGCTTACTGAAAAGAGTCTGGATTATGCAACTGTGGTGACCAGTGGCCCCTGGATATCTAGTCACACAAGCGGGACTGCACATTCACCTTGTGCTAAGTATATTTCTTCCCTGTTTGCATGCAAGGCAAGGACTGTTGCTGAGATCTTTACTTAGAATGAAGCAATAATCCCATAGATATGTTTGCCTGTCTAGTGGCCCAGTGGTGTTATAGAAGATGAGGAAGGCACTCAGTTTGACCTTCCTCTGCTCAGACTTGAAGAAAAACAATTTTTTTTAAATCTTTTGACCAATTTGTGAATTTCTGCAATACTGAGCATCTCCAATACTGCAACCAAGGAGGGCTCGGAGTGTGTGGGGAGGGGGGAGAGGGGGAGGAGGGAGGATTAAACTGCTTTGTATAGCAGTTACCAACTAGGATAAGGTGGCATTAGGGATGGTGGTGGGTTACAGAGAGGAAAGAATCTAATAATAGTTTAGGTGTAGCAAACTTTGGCTTGGATGTCAGCCTTAGCATGCTTGGGTATGCTGTTTATGCTGTCTAATGTTGAAAAACGTCTGTTTCTGTAACATGTGCTAGGGTTTCCGGGCATATCTGTAAGGTGCAATAAAAGATGGCACAATCCAAATTTAGGGGGAAGAAAGGATTCAACATCTGCCATATAGTGTTGTTGTTCTGTGTTGCTTCTCTACTCATTTTGAAAATGATTAAAAACTGTACGCTGCTGCTTGTCCATAAGTAAGGCCTCCTCAGGAATAAGACAGAAAATGTTCTGACCCATGATTATTGCCATTTATAGAGGGCCGTTTTGAAAAATCAGTTATATGGGTAAACTTGCCCACCCTCGCTGTGGGTAAAAGTTTGCATGTTCTAGAACCGTGCTCGTTCTTTTACTCAGGTGGAGTGGAGGCATTGCTGGAGGGGGTGGCAGAGGTAGGGCAGAGGATGCAACAGTGCACGTGGTTTATAAAGGAAAAAGTAGCCACAGGGGGAAAAAACCAGGTGTAAATGTCTACAGGTAGTTTATCCCTGGGCAGTTTTCCACAGGAAAAGTACACGTGTAAGCTCCCTTTGAGTACTAGTGCAAAGTCCATTGGGGAAGAGCACCCGTGGACCTTAAAATTACCCGCACACATTTGAAAATTGCCTCTGATTTGTGAGTGGGAACAAGGAAAGCAGGTGCAGCTCCTTAAGGTAAAGGAACAGGGTGTGGACTAATTACTGACGAGCAATCAGCAGGGAGGAACACCCAAGCACAGTCTCTCTCCATCATCAGGAGAGAAAAGAAGTCTTACCCGCAGGATCTTGATGACCTTTATTAATAATAATAATAATAATAATAATAACATTTATTACTCGCACACATCCACCGTTTGTGGCGAATTACAAAGCTGATGCACTAGTAGATGGGTAGAAAACAACTCACCAGCAGAAGGAGAAACCAATTGGCAATGAGTTACTTGCACAGTTGTTGTATGTTTAGCATTGAGTTAATAATGGCTTATCAACTGCAACAATATTTGCTGTACCCCCGCCTCGGACAGATTTTTTTATTAAAAAAGGTGGAAATAAATCCAAATAAATAAATACATACCCCTTACCCCTTACCCCTTACCCCCTTACCCCTCCCACTGGGGAGGGGTAAGGGGGTTCTTATCGCTCAACTTACCCTTCCATGTGGGAGTGAGTGGAGGGCAGGAGTATTCAACACAAAGCCTATCATAGGTTATGTTGATGGCAGAAGACTTCAGTGGATTGTATGGTAACTAAAGACATTTCCACCCCAATGACTACACTGTTGCCTCTTTTCTACTTTTTCCTATTGCACCTGCAATAGCTACTTTGTTGAACTTTGTAGCTAATTCACTGCCAATCACCCTGCTAGCATCAGCAGTCAATGAGATGCCAACTGTACATTAAGCTTGTTGCTAATGCATTATATTGGAGGGAATTTTTAGGCAAAAAGCTGAAACTTCAAGGTTATAAGTTAAAGGGCTACTCTAATTCTTATGTGACAGAGGGAATGTTTATGATTTTTTTCAAGTAGAAATATTATATATCATTATAGTTAACACACTCGTTAAATAGTCTTAATTATATATATATATATATATATATATATATATAATTAAGACTATTTAACGAGTGTGTTAACTATAATGATATATATATGATATATATATATATATATATAGTGTTAACTATATATATATATATATATATAGTGTTAACTATATATATATATATATATATATATATATATATATATATATATAATTAAGACTATTTAACGAGTGTGTTAACTATAATGATATATAATATTTCTACTTGAAAAAAATCATAAACATTCCCTCTGTCACATAAGAATTAGAGTAGCCCTTTAACTTATAACCTTGAAGTTTCAGCTTTTTGCCTAAAAATTCCCTCCAATATAATGCATTAGCAACAAGCTTAATGTACAGTTGGCATCTCATTGACTGCTGATGCTAGCAGGGTGATGGCAGTGAATTAGCTACAAAGTTCAACAAAGTAGCTATTGCAGGTGCAATAGGAAAAAGTAGAAAAGAGGCAACAGTGTAGTCATTGGGGTGGAAATGTCTTTAGTTACCATACAATCCACTGAAGTCTTCTGCCATCAACATAACCTATGATAGGCTTTGTGTTGAATACTCCTGCCCTCCACTCACTCCCACATGGAAGGGTAAGTTGAGCGATAAGAACCCCCTTACCCCTCCCCAGTGTCTCTGAATCTCAACGTGTTACATGAGAGCAGGAATGCAGGGAGTATTGGAGGGTTCTTAGTGGTGTTGGTGGTTATGATAGATTTTGGTTCTGAAGATGCACTACGGATGTGCATTTGTTTGAAACAAATGGGTAAAATGCAATGAACAAGACCATTTTTGTTTCATTTGTCAACCCCCCCAAATATGAATTGAGGTTGCCTCTGAATTTAAACAAACATTTTTGTTTTATTTGTGTTTCTCATTCAAGTCTATGACCCACTTAAAAGTGCTGCAGTGAGACTAATAACTATGACAACCAACCAACGCCTGTGTGAAGTAGCAGCCAGGTTGGAGCCAAGGTAGGAGAAGATGGCAAGTAGACAAGAGGGAGGATCAATCAAGGTGAAACATTTTTTAAACTAGCCTACAGCTGGCATCTGGATCAAGAGATGCTAACATTCTCCCACTGAAAGGTCCGAGCATGTGAAAGGAAATTTCATTTTCTCTGTTGGATTTCAGAGGGAAAGCTTGTCTTTACAGAAGCTCTCATAGAATCAAAGAAAAGCTTTAAAAAAAAAAACAAGACGAATTTTGGCATCAGCAAAGATCTTTTCCTTATCTTCACTGAAGTCACAGAGGCACTAGTTTCTGTCTGTTCACTGGGGCTGATGATACAGATAAGAAGAACAGCAGTGATCTTTTCTGTCTGACTACACAATACTGCTTATCTGCAGCCAGATTGTAATGAAGAGAAGCACAGCCTTGCCAGTTTATTTATTTTTAGATTCCACTTTTTGGTACTTCAAAGTGGATTACATTCAGGTACTGTAGGTATTTCCCTATCACCACAGAGCTTACAATCTAATTTTTTACCTGAGGCAATGGAGGGTAAAGTAACTTGCCCAAAGTCACAAGGAGTGACAGTGGGATCTGAACGCTGGTTTCCCTGGGTCATAGCCCACTGCTCTAACCACTAGACTACTCCTCCACTCAGTTTATGCTCTTTCTAACAGGTATTTTTGTGCAAAAACAGTCAGTTAGAAGTGCACACACATACACTGTGTATGTGTGAGAGTGAGAGATTTTTTCACACACTGTGAGGGATGGCCCTAGAAAGATTGAGACCGAGTTTGTATCACTAGCAAGCTGCTAACTCTGCTTGTTTGGCACTGTGCTTGCTAAACACTGACGTTAGTCTGTCAACTTGATTGAGTGTGTGTGTGACAGTCACTCAGTCGGTATTATACTAGTGAGTGGTACAGTATCAATAAAGTATATTGTGATATCAAAACCTCGAGTAGTCACTTCCAATTCCATCATGCCACTGTGAGCAAAGGGAAGAAGAGAGAATGGCAGAGGGCAGATGATTGGGTGTCCCTGCAGAGCTGGCCCAGCCTGTCAGGAGCACAAGCAATAGTAAAGTGAGAAAAAAGGGAGTCCTCCCGCTAAACTTATTCAAAAAGGTGGGTAATAGTTCCAAATAAATAAATATATATACTGTATGTTATTAACAATATTTAATGAGCACCTTAACTTTGGGAGAGCATGTGCTACCACCACCACCACCACCTATTCATCTCCCTCTTGTTTTGGAGCAGAAGCAAAAGGTGGGAAAGCTATCGGAGGCTGCTAGCAGGGTAGGGACAACAGACGTGAAACACTCAAAACCAGTAGCATGCTCCTCCATGATTACTGCTTCTGAGGTAATGGAGACAGTAGTTTCAAAAAATTATTTCCTTTATCAGAAGATACTGAAGAGCTAGTCGCCGAAACAAATTTGGGAGCTTTAATTAGTTCGGTCTTAGCCTTCAGTGAGTTGGGGGAGGTAGATGATACTGATGGTGTTGAGAGCACCCCCAGGAAGAGCAGGTGGAGTTGATGGAAAAGTTGGTCTTCTTGAAAATCAATCTGCATTTTCTATTTCTCAGAATTTCCATGCAAGTGGCAGGACCTTGGGGGGTCTTGGTGCCATTCCCCAGACTTTATACCTTGGGGGGTCTTGCTGCCACTCAACCTTGCTGCTATATCTCTGGCTTATAATACACTTTGGGGGTCTTATTGTAACTCAGCATTGCTGCTATATCCCAGACTCTACACCTTGTGAGTCTTTCTGCCATTAAGCGTTGCTACTATACCCCAGACTCTACACCTTGGGGGTCTTTCTGCCATTAAGCGTTGCTACTATACCCCAAACTCTAAACCTTGGAGGGGTCTTTCTGCCATTCTGTCTTGCTGCTTTACCCCTTATGCTACATCTTGGGGGGGGGGGGGATTACTGCCATTCAGCCTTGCTGCCATATCCTAGATTGTACAACTTGGGTATTTTTCTGCCTTTCTGCTATAACTCTTATCCTACACGTTGAGGTTTTTCTTCCACATCCTATACTTTACATTTTGAGGGTCTTGCTACCACTCTGCCTTGCCTGCCATACCCAAGACTCTACACCAGCGGTTCTCAACCGGTGTGTCATGACACCAGTGTGTTGTTTCTGTTGAAATCCCTGGTGCAGGGGGGAATGCTGAACCTGGGAATGCAGTGGCATGTTACACCTGAAGATGCTGGGTTAGCTTAACTAAACATTTACAGCTAAACAAATAGCAAAATACATTTGCACACCTGTATATTGTTATATGTACAATGGGGTTCAAATAGAACACAAGCCCTGAATTTGTCAATAGGCACCAGGGCGGCCCTATAATGAGGTAGCGTGAAGCAGCCACTTCAGGCGGTAAAATTTTGGGGTGGCAGAAAATGCCCCCCCCCCAAAAAAAAATACCCTTGCAGCTGTCACCTTACTTTGCGTTTCCAACCCTGCATCTAATCAGTGCTTGATGAAAAGCCGGCAGAAAGACCTGTATGGTGGTGGTGGCGCAAGTGATATGTTGGTTGGGTTCCCACTCCCTGCCAGCAAAATGATCCCCCATGCGGCACTGTACTTAAAAATGACATACTGGAGGGGTTTCCACTCCCTGCCAGCAAGAAGATCACCCGTGCAGCACCAGCACCTGAAGATGACATGCTGGCAGGGTTCCCATTCCCCACCAGCAAGAAGACCCGGGCTGTGGGCTGCTTTTGATGTTATCCTACTGATAGAAGGAAGAAAGAAAAGCGAGGGGGAGTCCAAAGGGAGGGAAGGGAAGGGAAAGGGGATGTGAGTAAGGGAGGAGGTAAAGCAAGGAAGTTGAGTTATAGGGAAGGAACGGAAGTGGGAGGGAGGGGGAATGAGTGAGAGAGTGCTTGTATGTGTGCACGTGTGAGAAAGCCAGCTTGTGTGTGTATGTGAGAGAGAGAGAGAGATGAAAGTTTGTGCACCCCTTCCCACCCCCCACATCACTACCACCACTAACCCACAACAGTCTCAGGAGGACTAGAAATCAAATGTTCACAGGTATGGAGTGCAGGAATTTTTTTTAATTCTTATTAGTATTGATTATTGGGTTTAATTAAAGTGTCTGCAGTTTTAAAATATATTATTGGTTTCTGGGAAACCTTTAAACATTTATATGAATTTAATTATCGGGTGTTATTCTATTCAGCTGTTTTGAAATATTTTTATTAGTATTATGTAATATTAAGACTGACATTTTATATTACTTGATTTTGTTTTATGAGGAATGTTAATGTTTCTGTTTTAATACTTCAAAAAACACTATGATGTTATCAGAAATAATTATCCCACTGTTATATAAACATATTTAATTCACTTCTGTTGTCTTTATCATCATATAACAATGGGCTAATTATTTTATTGTTTGTTTTTCCAATGCCAAACTGCATATAGGGTCTGGCTTGTGGTTTCCTATTCACGTTTTGTCTGATTGTTGCTATTTATACTTTATAGTTTCTTTATTCTGTATTTGGTGAGGGTGTGTCTGTTTTCTGCATTTATGATCAAGGTGAGGTATTCTGCTAGCATAAGGTTTCTATGTAGGGATTTACAGCAGCCTGATTTGTTCTGTTTTCCTAATATGAGTTGTATTGGTATTTTAGGGCCTGGTGTAATATTTGCAGTGTTGCATTTTCACAGGTAGGGTTGTTACTGTTTGAGTGCTGTAAATTAGTGCTGTTTTGGCATGGGAGGTTTACTGTATTATAATTCAGTTTACTCATGGATTTCTGAGGGCTAAGCTCACACCCAATAAGCTTTACAATGCACCTAATGCCTTCACTTTGTCCTCCTCACTGATTTAACCTGTGCAGTGCCTTTCTGGGTGGTGGAAGCACTCTCTCTCCCCTCACCTCAGGCAGCAGATTACCTTGAGCCGCCCCTGATAGGCACAGATTAGGCCAGTACCTAGGGCGGCAAACATTTAGGGCCAGCAAGATGGCTGAAGATTTGCTGCCTTTCAGCTCTGCCGACTCTCATTCAGCAGAGAACATCCCTCAGCTATCTTGTAACAGACCTTTGCAGGAGGTGTGTGTGTGAATTGGGGGAGGAGGGACAGCCCACCAGTGCCTAAGGGCAGTGAAATCTTAAATCCATCCCTAAGAGCAACCCCTTTGTGTGTCCTCTGCCATGTATGTGCTGACTGATTTTTCCATATATTATTTAAACATAGCCAATACTTTCCTTGATATTGTGCCATTGTAGCCACATCTGAGAAGCTCTGTTCCAAGGCTGCTAATAGAGGTGTGCATTCGTTTTGAACTTAAATGTAAAACGCAACTTTTTTTTTTTTTTAACTTAAAAGTGATGAGGCGAAAACGATCGGATTTCCAACTTATTCAACATAGCTATGTTGAATACGTTGGAAATCGCGATTGTTGATCCTAAATAAAAATTGAAACCCCTCACCCTCCTTAATCCCCCCCCCCCCCCAAGACTTACCAAAACTCCCTGGTGGTCCAGCGGGGAGTCAGGACGCCATTTCTGAACTCCTTTGCGAGGAGCACGTGACGTCGGCGTCACGTCGGAGTGACGCGGTGTCACGTGATTCCCCGCGCGTTCGCTCCGGGACCCTCGTTGCACCCAAAAGGAACTTTTGGCCAGCTTGGGGGGGATTAAGGAGGGTGAGGGGTTTCAATTTTTATTTGCACGTATGGACATAGACTCAACTTATGGAATTCTCCATATGTCCATATTGACCGAAATTGACCCCCCCTTTCGACTTATGGACTTATGAACATAAACTTTTGGTCTGCACATCCCTAGCTGCTAATTCGGTGCCCTTAAGGGTCCTAACACTGGCCATTAACTGGGTGTAAAGGGACAGAAGCTGCAGGTGGAGTGCAGCATTTCAGCAGCACCCTTCGAGTGCAGTGGATTGCACAGGACCGGTACTCGAGCTCATGGTTCACAGGAGAAAAGACGGCAAGTAACCTGCTACACTGCAATCAGAATTATACGACATAAGGTGATAACTTCTTGTCATCGGAATTCAGGATTGGTTTCTCATAGGCTTGATGCTGTGCATGAGAATTTGTTGGGCTTCTGCCAGGCTTTTTATTTACCCTGGTCTTCCATTAGAGGTGGGGTGATCCCGTAATGAGTTCTGGTTTCACCCCCATTGCATGTAGTAAGATGTTGTCCTGAATCAGAAGCACATCTATATGCATGCGGTGGGGGTAAAGCAAGGTCTAGCTTAGACTCTCCTCTGCGCTGCCCTATCTTTAAGTAAAGGTATTCTGTAGTGCAAACACAATACAACCATATTGCTAGTGAGGTTTTTTGTTGTTGTTTTTTTTTTTAGGTTGGGGGGGGGGATATTTTTACAATTCATTCTTCATTGCAAGTTCAAACAGTACATCATGGGGAGCAAGTTTATAACAGCCTGCCTAAATTAAGCAGCAAAGAGGCGCATAAGTTACCCTAGTTTTCGAAGCAGACTTACATGGGGACATTCACTTTGAAAGTTATCCCATCAACACTTCCCCCAGGCCTACTAATTTCTATGTAGAAATGATTTGGGAAAAGTGCAACCCCCTCGCCAGCCCTGCCCTCAGGAAGACCTCCACTCAGTCCGGGTAAACTTACACATGAACAAGGCAGTATGTGCATGAGTCTACTCACGTTTCGGGCGGGCAGTGTTGTAGAAGGCCATTCCTGCTGGTAAAAACATTTGTTACACGCAGAAATGCCTTTGAAAATTGCCCTCCCTATGTACTATACAAAAGCACTATGGTCATTTCTAATAGAAGTAGATTTTATTTTATTTTATTTTTTTTAATGTGGTGAAAACCGTCAATTGTTTTATTCTTCTAGGCTTGGGCAAAAAGAGTGTCACAGCCTGAAGACGGAAGAATAATATTTAGTAACAGCAAAATATAGCAATACACCATTTGTCATTCATGACTAGGCAATGAACATCTGTACAGGATTTATGGTATGCAAGATGTCCTTAGCCTTGTATAAATCTACTGTATTTTATTTTACTGTATGGTTTAAAAAATAAAACTACCTTTAAAGCCTCACTTTAAATATGTGTTTCATTACAGAAATGAAAGGTAATATCTAACCTTTCCTACATACACATGCATGGTAAAGTGAAGGGGATTCAGTTAGTTTAGCTCCTCCATTTTTTTCTGAATATTGGCCTCCTAGTTTTGTTCAGTGTCTAAATGAGAGCGGGGTCAGGGCAGAGGCAGTAAGCTACAGCTGATTCTCTTTGCTAGGTGCCTAAATGTAGGAAAATACATGTAGGTACCTCACTTTTAGGCTCTCTGAAATCAGGTGAATGTTTAGTCCAAATTTTAGGATTCTAAGTCCAGCTAAAAACGCCCTAACTTCAGGGACCTAGGTCAGGCACTCAGCTTTCTTTCAATATTGGCATCTAATAAAAGTTTTCAATAAAATAAATAAGTGCCTGAGGAGCCGAGCAGTTTGTTCCCCATTTTATAGTCAGGGATCCTGCAAAATCCCACGGCCATGTGAAGGGCTGCAAAATCTGTCCTTTCCCACAGAATTGCCCGGTCCTCGCAAAATCACCCTGGGCAACCAGGGGAGCTGCTCTGGGTTGTGAAAGCTGAGGCTTATTCCCCCTCCCCTCCCCCACCTCCCATACTGAGCGGGCTGCAGGAGGAGAAGAGCAGCAAATACATTGGGACGCACCCTTCTCCTCTGGCTCCCATAGCCAAAGCTGGTCCTCAAGGGCCTGGGCTCTCTCACTTTTAGCTTAGGCCTCCATGCCCAGCAGCTGGTTCATGTCCCTTCTGAGTCAGCCCCTTAAAGGTGCAGTTGCTAGAGGGCCAAGAGGGATTGGAATCATTCCTAGTCCATGGTCCCTTGTGCCTTTAAGGATGCTAACGTGATTGTGCTAGACATGTAAAGGTTTGAGGCCATCAAAGTCTTTGACATGGGATGAAGTATGTGTGTGTGTGTGTGGGGAGGGAGGGGGGTTGGGGGGGGTGCTGACCACAGTGTTTGGAAGGGATAAGCCAGTTACCCTTAAAAGGAGTATGCAACTGAACCAAATTCTGCAGGCCTGAGCAATGCAAGATGGCAGTCCAGCTATGTGATGGACCTTACAGTTTTAATGCCTGTGAGAACCACACCGAGAAGAAGAAGAAGCTGCTGTTGTTCTTCCTATCGCTTATCTGTCTTCACCTTGCTGGTTCAGCTGGACACAAACTTGCTAATCTGTGGCCTTGACAAGCTTTGCATCTAGCAATGAAACCCAGTATTGTTCACAGACATCTTTTGACTCATGCTAGCATCTTTGTGAGAATATATGTATGTGTGTGTGTGTATATATATATATATATATATATATATATCTACCAGCTACGATGGTGTTATATCAAAAGTCTACCAATGCCATGAGAGTGGATTGAGGTAACGCAAAATCAAGATCTTTTGGATCTGATGTACATGTATGAAGTCCAGAGAAGAAAAAAAAGGACTTTGGACTTACAGATTCTGGTCCGCATTGCTGCACTGCACTGCCATTCACACCCATGAACTTAGCATCTGAGACTTTTCACGAAGCTGAATCTCAGTTTCAAGACGGGGTCAGCTCAGCCGAGCCCTGCTCCATTAACTGTGGAGTACTTGTCTAAATAAATAAATAAATAAATAAACCTCTTTCTTTGCCTAAACAAAGGTAAATATCGGGAAGATTATTTAAAAAGAAACAGAAACAGATATATATCAAAGGAATCTAATAAAACATCCCAGAGTAACCTTATACAGATAAAAAGGACCCAAAACAAAAACAATACTTCCATAAACAATCTGCTAATGCTAACTTTCCTTCTAGTAAATGCGCAATCAATCACAAAGAAGTTTCTAATAATCACAGACCTATTATATGACAATAAACCAAACTTTGTTGCAATAACTGAATCATGGTTTAAAAAAATCAGATGTAGTTCTAAAAAATCAAATAGCACATAAAAATTACGAGGTTTTTTCAGTTCCCAGAATAAATAAACGAGGAGGCGGACTGTTACTAATTATTGAAAAAGCTTTCAAATGTAAACTAATCCCAATAACACCCAACAAATCATGAAATTGCTATTTTTGATACAAACAATATGCAAATATGCCTTATCTACTGTCCACCAAGCCTCCTAGAATCTCACCGCTAATCGAGTTTCTTACAACACACTTAAATATCTGTAAACCCACCATAGTGCTAGGAGATTTTTTTTAAAAGTAGCCGGGGAGGAGCCCGGACACAGCCGGCAAGACTGCCGCGGAGGCAGCAGCGTCAGCGGCCCGACTGGCCACGAGAGGTAGGAGAGCCTGCCCATGCTCCTCGCAGGCAGGACCGCAACAGAGGAAGTGGTCTGACCAAGGAATTTGTGTGTAATCAGTTTTAATGTGTTCTAAGCAGTTGTGGTTGATGAAGGTTAGATCAAGAGAGTGTCCAGCTTTGTGTGTTGGTTTGTCCGTTATTAGTAAGAAACCTAGTGCTGTCATTGTATCCATGAGTCTGGCAGGTATTTGATAAAGGGTGAAGGTCCTTGAGGTGGTGGAAGAAGCTGAAGTCGGAGTACAAGAGCGAAGCCAGGTCAGAAGCCAGGAGTCAGAGATCCAAACCAAAGCCAGGGACAAAAGCAGAAGCCAGAGTCGTGGGACGGAGCCAGGTCAAAGCCAGAAGTCAGAGGACGAACCAAAACCAAGGACGAAAGCTGAAGACAAAGTCAGGAGGCAAAAGCCGGGTCAGAAGCCAGGAGTCAAGAGTCAGCGAAGATGAACCGGAGTCCAACGCAGCAACTAGAGACACAGGGGAACTGTGTGAACCTCGTTGCAAGGCATTGAAGGAATCCATGCAGGGTTTAAATACCCTGATGGCGTCTGACGTCATCCAAGGCAGGGCTAAGGTTTCCCGCGCTGGCCCCTTTAAGAGGGACTCCTCCTCACGTGAGCGTGCACGTCTAGGGGGCGGGGCTAACTGTGGCTGATCGTCGGCGTCTCTCCCGAGGAGGGAGAGATGTGCTGGAGGACCCGCAGGCCCGAGGAGGTCTCAAAACAGCCCAGGCGTCCCCGAGGTAGGTGGAGGGACCCGGGCATGGCCCGGGACCGCAACACAAAACGGTACGGAACCTCAGAATAATAATGGACCCAGAAATCAATCTAAAACAGCACATATCACTAAAAGTAAAAGAAGGCTATGTGAAACTCATGATTCTCAGGAAATTAAAACCCCTACTAACACCTACAGATTTTAGAACAGTGCTCCAGCCACTAATATTCTCCAGCACTGACTACTGTAATGCACTTTTACTAGGACTCCC
The DNA here is from genome assembly GCF_901001135.1 of Rhinatrema bivittatum. Classification (NCBI taxonomy): domain Eukaryota; kingdom Metazoa; phylum Chordata; class Amphibia; order Gymnophiona; family Rhinatrematidae; genus Rhinatrema; species Rhinatrema bivittatum. The sequence continues at coordinate 54,307,960 of NC_042619.1, forward strand.
GAATACAACATTAAGACCATTTCAAATACTACAAAACACCATAGCAAGAATACTAACTGGCAAAAGAAGGAGGGACATATAACTGAAACTCTAGCAGAATTACACTGGTTACCCATAGAACACAGAATACAATACAAAACCCTATGTACTATACATAAATTAATACATGATGAAAAGGCAGCCTGGCTGAACACAGCACTACGGGTACACATCCCACACAGAAACCTTCGATCAGCAAACAAAGCACTCTTAACCATTCCTTCAGTCAAGACAGTGAGACTAACCCAAGTTAGAGAAAGGGCTTTATCCTTAGCAGGTCCTACACTATGGAACACAATGCCACTAGAGATCAGATTACAAAGTGACCTCAAAACCTTCAAGAAAAGTTTAAAAATCTGGCTTTTCAAACAAGCCTTTTACAAAGAGAACGGAGAATAGAAAGTAAACAGGAATAGGCAGAAGAGCACCAGCACACAGCACTATTCTCAAAGTATGCGTTGTAGAAGTTTAATTAGTTTATCTCACAGCTAACTTAATAGCAATACACAGAGCATGTGAATTATACCTGTGACTAAATAACTTACATGTATACTTGGTCAAAGCCTACCTCACTAAACAATTGAGATTTTTACGACATAATGTAACCGAACCTTTTTGGCACCTACTTTAATTTATGTGCCTACATGTAAACCGTTGTGATGGTATATAACTTAATGACGGTATAGAAAAGATTTTAAATAAATAAATAAAGCCCTTTCAAGCCGAGCCATCTTCACCTGCATAATTTACATAGGCTTCTGTAAGTCTTGGTTGTGCTACCCTGAGACTGTGGTGTTAACCTGTCATTTGCTCACCTGAGGTCTAGCTTGCTGTCCTCTGTAACTAGACAGGACCCGGATTCTCTCGAAGGATGACTTGATTGCAGCAGAGAGGAAGGGAATGAGGCATTTGAGATATCTTCAAACACTCCTTATCAGCATAAAATAAACTGGCTAAATTACTACTTTAAGATGGGGTAGTTTAATTGTCATTGCATTCAAAAAGTGTAAGTTAACTTTGAGTTAAATGCAGGGGTTTTCATAACCTTTGTAACAAGAGTGCTTTGCTCTGTTAAAACAGAAACCTAAACAATATCTACCACATATAAAATCACTGTATTTTATGCTGCTACAATAAAACTATTATTCTCAACCTCAAGAAAGGCTTAGGCGTTTTGCTCTCTTTACATGAACTTGGACCTTCTTGTTATGTTTGAGCAGCTGTGGGCAACCGGCCTCACTTACCCCACAAACCACCGAGGCCCCGGATGCTGAAGAGCGCCGCATGGCAGGGACGCCACCAGGATGCTGCTCTCCCTTCTCCCTGCACCAGCCTTAGGCACGTGCACAACTGCATGCAGTTCACAGGCCCCTCAGCGAGAAACCACTTTGGTGCTCCCAGATGACATAACTAAGGGCTCCCAACTTAAATTTCCCAGCCCGTCAGCAACGGGTCCCCTGTCTAGACAGCATAATGTGTTGCCTCAGCTTCATCCAATCCAGCCTTGCCCTGTACCTGTCCTTGATGTGTCACCCCCCCCCCCCCCCCTGTCACCTCTCCCTGTCTGCTTGCCTTATCCTTGTCCTGAGTCTTGTCTTGCCTTGATCATCTTGCCCTGTCTTGTCCCACTGTATCTTGTCTCTCATGGCCTGATCCTCTGCTTCTGACCTTAGCCTTGGACCTAACCATGCTTGTTTGCTGCCTGTGCCAACCCTTGCCCTGCTCCTGATATCTCCTGACTGCTGCCCGTCCTGACTTCGGCCTGTTCCTGGATTCTCATTTGCCAATCGCCCTCGGGACCCACCTACATCCTGCCGGCCACTGGAACCCAAGGGTTCAACCTGCGAGGGAGGTGGCTGATATAGGTGAAGCTTCCAACCTGACCCAGTCCAGGGCGTGTTTGCCAGCTGTCAGCAGAAGCCTAGTAGTTTTGTCTACTGGGCTGCACCAACCTTGCCACAGCCTAACAGCTCACAATCATTGCACTTATTTTATCTGATTTAAATGATGGGCCACCCCATGGCCAATTGCTTATTTCAGCTGTGTGGTTGAAATCAGCAGTCAGCCCCAGCTAGCACAGAGAGAAGCCATGGCCTGATGTACTGCTACGGTCCTCATCTAGCTGCCGTCCAAGCAGCATAGTCAGAATGTAATAGAGGGGCTGGAGGGGGATGGAGAATTGTGAGAATAGAAGAGCTATGGCTTGGGTGGAATGTGAAAGAGGGCCTGGGGACTGTGTGAAAGTGGTGAGTGTGTGTGTGTGTATGTGAAAGTGGTGAGTGTGTGTGAAAGTGGTGAGTGTGTGTGTGAAAGTGGTGAGTGTGTGTGTGTGTGTGTGTGTGTACATGCAAGAAGCTAGGAGAGAGTAGCTGGCGCGATTGCTTGTATGGCTACCTGGAATGGATAGACGGAGGACACTTGATATGGGGACAGGAAGGGACAGATAAAGGACTAGGGGTAAATAGAGGAAAGGAAAAAAAAGAGCACTTAGGGTGGGAAGGGGGAAAGAGAGAGAGAGTCAGGACATAGGGTGGGGAGAGGAGATGGGAGAGGGAGCAGGGCTGTAGCCAGAAACTGAACCCTTTTTCTTCTCTCTTTCACTCCTCCCTAAGATTCCAGAACCTCCTCCTTCCCCTTCCATACCCTACTATTCTTTTTCCAAATCTTCCTCTTGCTCTACCCTCTTCTCCCTCATCTTCCCTTCTCCCTCTTTCCTTCCATCTTTTCCTACCTGTCTGTCCTGGATCTACCCTGCTTCTCCTTTTCCTCCACCCCATCCTCAAACTTTCTTCTTCCCTGATTCTTTCTTCTTATCTCCCCATTCTTGAGATTTAAAACTTTAATTTTAATTTAATTTAAAACTTTTCTATACCATCGTTTAGTAGTGCACCATCACAACGGTTTACAGTTAGGCACAAATATGTGGTTTCTAAATTATCCATGGGGTGCCATTATTATACGGTTACATAGTTCAATAATATACTCTAAATGGGGAATGGGTGTGGTTACCATTTACGATTAACTGTCTCTCATTTAATACTTAATTGTGAGAAGATAATAAAAATAAGCAGTTCTGCTTTTACTTGGTGACTTTCTGCTTTGTGTATGTGTTGTTATTCTGCTACCTCATTGTGAAATGCTTTTTTGAAGAGCCATGTTTTTAAGCCTTTTTTGAAGAGTTTTAATTCCTTCATTAGTCTTAATTCCAGTGGTAATGTGTTCCATAGTAATGGTCCTGCCAAAGATAGTGCTCTCTCTCTCTAACTTGGGTCAATTTTGCTGTTTTGACTGAGGGTATGGTTAGCAGAGCTTTATTGGCCGATCTGAGATTTCTTTGAGGGACATGTAATCGTAATGCGGTGTTTAGCCAGTCAGAATTTTCGTCATTTATTAGCTTATGAACTGTGCATAATGTTTTAAATTGAACTCTCTGCTCTATTGGGAGCCAGTGTAAATCTTCCCCCTATATCAATATCTGAAATTCCTCACCCATACAATTCCCATAAGATCAAACAAACTGAATTTTTCAAAACGCAAAGTTTGGAAAACTACTCAATTTTTATGATGCAAAATAAACTTTTATTATTTAATATGCAAAATAATTCTAACACATGCGCATATGCTGCAGAATTGCAGCAGAATTTGAGAAAACGTTGCTGCAGGGTTTGCTACTTCTTGCTGCAGAATCTACCCCTGAGCTTCTGCAGGACACTATAGCCTCTAATTACAATCAGGCCGACACACTAGCTTTACCCCTTATTCAGTAAGGGGTAATAGCACGTCGAAAACACGCGTCCAACATTTCCCCCCCCCCCCCCGAAACTAATAGCGCCCACAACATGCAAATGCATGTTGATGGCCCTATTAGTTATTCCCGTGCGATTCAGTAAGTAAAATGTGCAGCCAAGCCGTACATTTTACTTTCAGAAATTAGCGCCGACCCAAAGGTAGGCATTCATTTCTGCCGGCACCGGGAAAGTGTACAGAAAAGCAGTAAAAGCTTTTCTGTACACCCTCTGACTTAATATCATGGCTCGCCTGCTCTCCCGCAAACTGTACTGTATCGGCCTGAATGTAATTGCTCATAAGAGAAAGCCCTTTGCAGCAGTAATTGCTAAACGCAAGACATGCTCTGAAGGTGTGCTGGCTGTGTCCTAGCTTCACGATGTGGCTTTGCAATGGGTATCAAATTTCCTGTATGAAAACTTCCTTGTATTTTTGGGCACCAGCATGTAACTTGTACGGGTTCCTTGCGCATATTTTTTAAAACCAAAATGTACGCGATTGTAAATCCCAACTCTGCCCTAGCTCCATCCCCTGAAAGCCAATTTTTTTTTTTGCACAAGAAAGTCTGCACTTTGGAGGTCATTTTAAAGGAGTTGCGCACCTAAATTTAACATACCATCACAGCAATTTTCAAAAGCTCATTTGCACAGGTAACGTGCACTTACCCAAATAAAACCCAGTTTTAAGCTTGTAAATCCTTTTGAAAATTACCCCCAAAGTCGGATTATGTGCATACTTTTATGCGCATCCCCCCCAACAATTTTATAATGATAAACCTGTCTTTTATGCGCACGAATGGTTTTCAAAAGTACCCCTGGACTAGCGAAGAGATAGCAAGCTCTGAAAGCGAGCAGCTGGTCGTCCAGTCCGGTGTAGCCTTGGCACTTTTCATTTTCAAAGTCCTCCACAAACAGTGTCCACACATCATGGAAGGCAGTAAACTTGTACACAGCTCTCCTTTCCTCCCATATAACCTTATTATCAAAACACGTTTAAACATGTATAAATACCTCAGTGCGATGCACGCTATGTTGTCATGGAAATAAAGTGATGAAGTTAAAGGAAAACACTGCATGCGCCCTGATAGCTATTAGAATCTTTCCAGGCTCACCGAGGCATGAAACGTGTGTGTGCAGACCACAGCTCTTTTAGGCTCTTATGGCCTTCAAGGAAGAAGCCACTCAAAATGAGGAGGCCGATGTACACCTTTGCCTCAGTATCAGCCAGCTGCTTCCATGAGCTCATGCTATCAGAATGACTTTCGTTCCACTGCTGGGCCTCTGTTTCTTGCACTTACATTTATTGACAAAATACTGTCAGACATAAACAGAGCAAGTTCCTGAAGTGTTGTCCCTCCGTCTTGCTTGTCATGTGTAATGCTTTGGGCCTCCGTTTCGCCGCACACCTGCTGCGGGGCTGCGAGTCACAATCTCCCACGCCTGCGGCTCGTGGTGGTGGCAGCAGCCGGGAACGTGCACAGACACAGCCTTGCTGGAGGAGATGCCACCATCTTAGGCAGCAGTGATGATTTCCATCCTTTGCCGCCAACTGCCCCAGCTTTTCAGATTTTCCCTGAGCACAGGAGTCAAAACATTGGCAGAATCCAAGCCCCATGAGATAGATACGAAGGGACCTTTGTGGCAGAGGGAGGGACAAGACCACAGATCGCGTAAGACTTGTGACAGCACAGCACAATGGGCGGCTACAAATGGCAACAGGGCTACCGGAAAGGGCAGGCGAGTCGGGCAACTGCCCAGGGCGGCGGCGATGATGCACCTTGTTCAGGGGGCGGGGCTCCATGACACCACTGCCGCTGTAGTGCTTGGGGAAGGTAACCTTTTCAAACATCCCACTTAGGCTACAACCTAGGGGTCCTTTTGACCTGCAGACTTTGGCCAGAATTGTCAAATCAGATTTATACACAAAAAAAATCCACTTTCAAAATTCATGGGTGTTCACGTAGAAGGAGCCAACATACACAGACAAAGTAATTACACCTGCACAAACTTTGTATGTGTAGATTTGCATGCACGGGGAACTTTTTTAAAAGGATTTGCACGTGTAAATGTAACATAGTCCTGTAGCAATTTTCAAAAGCTATTTACCTGCTTAAAGTGCACTTATGTGGGTAATTCCTATTGACAATTCAATGGCATATATTGCAGCAATTTTCAAAAGCCTATTTACACAGGTAAAGTGCAAAGTGTAAAACCCAGTGTGTAAATGCTTTTGAAAATCAAAAGTATGCATGTAAGATGTGTCTCTGCCCCAACTCCAAGACACCCCCCTCCCCCGAATGCTTCCTCATAAGGAGTGTAAAATTATGCACAAAATAGCTTTTGTATGCACTTTTACAACACAATCCTCTGGGCAATTTTCAAAATGCCATGTACATGCATATAAACCAGGATTTAAATGCATCCATCAATCCTTTTGAAAATTACCCTCCTCACGTGGCTGCTAGTGTGTGGCCACATCATGGAAGGGGACCTCTACTGGCTGGCGGCAGCTTTGCAGAGACCCCTTCCCTGCCCCCACCCCGTGTTCAGTCCTGCCCGCCAGATTGCAGATTGGTCTGGCAACAGGTCTGAATGGGTAGATGGGGGTGGACAAAATGGTCCTTTTCTGCTAATATTTTCTACATTTCTAAAACAATATGTCTGTGAGTTTGGGCTGTAACATTATTAACAGGGAAGGTGAAGCTTGTTCATAAATAATTTGGAAGGCCAAAATCTCTAATTTTTCACTTCACTTCTGATGTGAAAATGTTCACCCATCCTTCTTTAAAACATTCTAGAAAGATAACAGTCCCAAAAACATTGATTCTGCTTTTTTTTTTGCACTTTTTTTCAGTCTTATTTTTCGCTTGTGGGATGTGGGAAGCTTGCAACCAGGAAATAACAACACATGGAAAATTACAATTAAAGGGGCCGATGCAATTAAAACGCATAGAAAGTGCCCACTTTCTATGCTTTCATGGCGTCCCAGGCACCTCTCCTAGGGACGCCATGCTATGTTCTAATTAGGGATCGCACTGTCAAGGAGGCACTAGGGTTGATTGCGCGACCCTAGTGCCTCCTTGACAGTGGGCGCCCGGGAGAGGCTGGCTGTCCGTCGGTTAAGAAAACGGACGTTGAATTTATCAGCACCTGTTTTCCTAACAGGCACCTAGCCACGGGTTCAGAAAACGGACGCTGGTTAACTGAGCATCTATTTCCCAAACCTGACTGCCGACACTTTTTTAAAAATCTTTCGTTCCTCCTACTTAATACTGCAATGATATTAAGTAGGAGGATGTACAGAAAAGCAGTATTTTCTGCTTTTCTCTACAACTTTTGGGAGTGCTCAGAAATTAATGCCTGCTCTAGTCAGGCGTTAATTTTTGAGCGTAAAAATGTGCGTATTGGACACACTTTTTTTTTAAAAACTAATAGCCTCATCAACATGCATTTGCATGAGATGAGCGCTATTAGTTTCGCTGCACATTGGGCATGCATTGTGGAGGTGCTAATCCCCTTATTGCATAAGGGGATTAGGTTGCGCCTACTCAACCCGAGTCTAGCTGCGGGTTAAACAGAGCGCTCGGCTGAACACATTGTATTGCCTCGGCCCCAAAATGCAGGATAGTCAGACTGCAGTTTACTGACTGTTTTTATTGAAATGAAAGGCACATTTTCACCTCTAGCTATTGTGCATTATTTCAGAATCTGAACATATTTTGCAACAATCAGTGTGAAAAGCATGGCATGAACAATTTTACATTTTTGAGTTGGAGTGGCTTGGTCTTGTGGTGGATCCTAGAACTCTATCATCGTGTTTTGTGGGTCTTGGCAGAAAGTCTAGGAAGCAGAGATTGAGGCTGTGTACGCAAACTATTTATTACATTTATATTCTGCCTTCCTTCAATAGTATTGCTCAATACAGATTACACTGTATTACATATACATCAGGATAAAGCAAACCTAGAAAAAGAGTCCATTTTCATGGGGTTTTGCATGTTAAAATTGCATATGTTCGTGTGATTAGCATGTACACGATATGTGCTATTTTATACATTTTGAGAGCACACATGCATTTTCCATTTTGAGCATTATATTTTACCATTGGGGCAGGCTAGGGGTGTTCCGGGATAGGGTCAGAAACTGCATGCGGTAGTTGCCATTTTGTAAGAAATGTACACATTTACATTATCAAACTTACTCGTACACTTTTATGCCTGCTAATTGACTCGTGCAAGTGAAATCAGGCTTGGCTGTTGGCTGCAGTTTTTTGGGTGGGTGGTCTGGGTGAACTGGTGGGGGGTTCAGAGAGAAGTGCTAGAGGATCTTGGTGAACTGAGATGGATTGTCTGTATTGTTTTACATACCTAACATATACGCACATACATTAGAAAGTATGTTTTCTTGCATTAGAAATATTCATATGTAATTCTGGAGCAGATCTAGGCTGTATTTTATGAATGGTGTAGCTCCCACCGCACAGTTTATAAAATACCACCAGCATTAATCTCCACCCATCCACTTACGCACATAAATGCTGTATCGCAGATCGTTTAGACATTAAGCTCCCTATTGGTACAATATATATTGTTAGCGGTTTTTTTTTTTTAAAGTTAGACAACATTGTCATTTTAGAAATGTTACTGTAAAAAATTAAAAAAAAAAAATAGTAAGAGAAAAGATGACTGAAACTGGCTATGTCCGAGCATGCCTTGCTATCCTTTACCCTCTGTTACTTTCTCTGCATGTTGTGCCTGTGCTGAGAAAAGTTGTTTCGCACACACCCTAAAATACTTGCACAACTAGTCAGGACTGAGCACTGTACAAGGAGCTAGGGTAAGACTGCAGAACAAAGGGCAGACTCAAGAAGGCGAGGGTTTCCAGTGCCAGGCGGGCGGGGCAGGGTTGGAATGTGCCGAGTTCCCAAATAGCTTTTCCAACAACTCTGGCCTGCCGTACCCAGAGTCTACAGCAACAGAAAGAAGGAGTGCAGGTTTCCAAACAGAAAAGCCTAGAATATGAATGGTAGATAAAGACCACGAGGCCCATCTAGCAAAAGTCATCCTACTTCAGTCTTTGCCTTCTGTTCTTTGCAACTAAGGATTCTCTGTGTTTGCCCCCCATTCTTTTCTTGAATTTCGATGTTGTCTTTGTCTTCACCACTCCTGAAGACTGTTTAACCGCCACCCTATCAGTGAATAAATATTTCCTCACGGCTGGGGATGCCGTGGAGAAGGGCTTCCCAAACCTGCTCCGGGAACTCTACAGCCTGGTGGGGTTTCAGGGTACCCTCTCAACGAGTATGCACAAGATACCATTTCTATGCATTGGAGGCTTATATATGTACATTTATCTTGGGCATATTCATTGCAGATAGCCTGAAAACCTGACTGGCTGCAGGATCCCCAGGACAGGTCTGGGAAGCCCTGCTGTGAGGGGGCTTTTTTTTTTTTACAGACCTTAGAGAGATGGAGGAGTCACGGTCATCACTCAACAGCAACAACAAGTGGCCAGAAACTGAGTAGATGTTAGCAGTTTCCAGAGGGAGCTGCAGTTTGCGCCCTCTGGCCAATGACTCTGGATTCAAATATCTGGGCTAATCAAGTTGGGAAGGGCCAGTCATCCCCTTAGACCAGTAGCATTCACTTTCAGTCCTCGAGGGCCGGAGACGGGTCCAGTTTTCAGGATATCTGCAATGAATATGTACGAGACTGATTTGCATGAACTGAAGCTGTGTGCATGCAAATCAATCTTATGCACATTAATTAGGGAGATCCTGAAAATCTAACCCATTTTCAGCCCTCAAGGACTGGAAGTGAATACCACTGCCTTAGACCTTGTGTTCACTATTAATAAGGATCTTATTGATATAAATTATTATAGGACTTTATTTTTTTTTTTTTACTTTAAAATAATACACCAAAGCTTTCTCAATGGTTTATTTTGCTTCTGTAGTTAACAGAAAAAAATGTCAGACATGGTTATTAACGTTTATCTGGTGTCTCACTTCAGTAGGTGTCAAGGATCTCAGAATTGTACATGGCAGCAGGTTCTTTACTGATTTTGAATCCCTGCAAATCCTTCAGGTTCTGAAGAATGGTTAAAGAATGTCCTTACGCCAGGAAACAGTCTGAATAGAATTTGCATGGATGTGTCTGCAAGGCACGCTGTATAAAACCAAATGGATACTTTCCAAGACCAAGATTCCTGATGAGGATATGGTAATGCCTTCGGGAAGTATCAGAAAACGCCAGCCCCAGTTCGAGAAACCTTTTATTATTTTATTTTGATGGGAACAATTTTTAGCCGACAGAATCCTCGTCGGGAATCTTGACCTGTAAGTAAACAAATATTTCTCCGAGTCGGGGTCAGCTCTTACTGCCGACCCGTGGAGTAAGCTCTGTTTTTTTTACAGTCACCGTCGACACTCCGTTTACAAGGGTACTTAAAACCTTAGGGGCGGATTTTAAAAGGGTTACGCGCGTAACCCTTTAAAACCTGCTCCTGCACGCGCTGAGCCTATTTTGCATAGGCCCGGCGACGCACACAAGCCCCGTGATGCGCGTATGTCCCGAGACTTGAAAAAGGGGTGGGGAGTGGTGGGGCATGGCAGTCTGGGGGTGGGGCGGGACTGAGGCCTCCGGCACAGAGACTGTGTCAGGGGATCGTGCGCGCAACCTACGCCTGCCCAGAGGCAGGAGTAAATAAAAAAATAAAGGTAGGGGGGGATTTAGGTAGGGCTGGGGGGCGAGTTAGATAGGGGAAGGGAGGGGAAGGTGGGGGGGGGTGGAAGGAAAGTTCCCTCTGAGGCCGCTCCGATTTCAGTGTGCACCCCCTTGAGCGTGCCGACCCCGGATTTTATAACAGGCGCGCGGCTGCGTGCGCATGTTATAAAATCAGGCGTAGATTTGTGTGCGCACAAATCTACGCCGGCACGTAATTCTTAAAATCTGGCCCTTAGTTTTCCACCAAAGCACGGATTCCACACCCTGCCCAGGTTCAAATGTTGTCCCTCTCCCACTCGTGCAGCCTCCCTTAAGGATTGTCTTTGTTTGTGAGCTTCAAGATATTGTACAGTTCTCCAACCTCCTGATGCAGCCCTGATGCGAAACACGGCCGTGTCGGGGTTCTCAGCTCCATATTACACAAGCATCTTGCAGTAATCAATGTACATTTTTGTGACTTTGTAAATAAAATAATTCTCTTAGAGATGTATTGACTGGTGGTTTATGTCCAGCCACACATTATTTAACATTGGATTTTGTTCTATATGTGTGTGTTGTTTACTCCGCCACTCCTGTTTGCTAAATATAACAATGACAGAAAGCGTATGCTAAATACACTTTCGGAATATTATATTATATTACTACTACTGGCAGCATTGCAAGCCCCTTGACACATACTGTTGGGGTTATTTTTTAATTTACTTTTCGTAATTACACTAGTACTTGGCTGTACTGAAGATGTAAAATTATTAGAACAGGGCAGTTAAGAGTGGTCATCTCTTATGGGTTCTCCCTAGTGTCTACATGAATTTCATTCATTCTTCAGATTCTTGTCCTGAAGGAAAAAAAAAGTGACCCTAGTTTACATTTGCTTATGTCACAAAACCACTACTACCTGTAACGGCAGCTCCTGTTTGCTCAAGAGTTGCCCACGCAGCTCTTGATACGCCCGAGACTGCCAGAGGCAGGAGAGTCTCGGCTTCCTCTTGGGCCACAGAATTGTAAAGGAAAATCGTCTGCTTTCTGCACAGGCTAGCATCTGCAATGTATTGTCCTAGTAGTAATAAATAACCGATTTTACAAGCATTTTCTTATTATGCTGAAAACAAGCAAAAATGGAATTTGGAGACAGATAACATACAGCTAAGCATTAACAGACAGCTGTATTTTATCTGTATGGACAGTTTGAATTGCACCCACAAGTTACATCTGAGTGGCTAAATCATGTAAACTTAATGAGGGCAATAATGAAAGCCATTTCTGTGGTTAAAACGCTGTTTTGCCAAAATTAAAAAAAACACAAAAAACGCTGTTTGGCCTGTGGAAATGGACTGTTTGATTATTGCCCACTCTCTACACAGATAAAAGTACACATATATATATCAATATACTGTTCATACTTTCATCAGCATATTTTTTTTTTGTAGGCTTTCCTAATAAAAGTACCAGTGGAAAAAAACAGGTGCGAGAATGGCAGTGAGGAGTGCTGGGCCCCAGTGGTGAGTGCGGCAGGTCGCAGGCTTACTCTGCAACCAGCCAAACGTAACACAATGTGTGAGGAAAGAAAAGGAAAGGTATTACATTCTGGAACGAAAGAAATGAAAAATACATTAATAGCTGCAACAAGCCAAAAAAAAAAAAAGAAAAAACAACAGAGAAGATAACCTAACAGAGCACATTAAGTAAAGGTCAAAGGGATCGCAGAAGAGGCCGGGTATGCCGCATGCGTTGTCTTGTCACTCAGAAAGGATAAAAGATGAATAGCATCCTAAAATAATATTGCAGCTCTTTGAAAAAGAATCACATTTGCATGGGCCTCAATATAAAAGAATATTTCCTTTTTGGTGTATGGAGTTAGCCACATCTGAGAAAACTCACACGCAATGATTAAAAAAGGACTCAGTAAAGACCTAGGTTTCCTAACACATTATGAGCCATAAAATAAATTGCCCATCACCTCCCTCGCCCCTTCCCCTTATCATTGGACTGCCTTTTATGATTCATTTATTGCAACCACACTACTTTATATTTCCTGGTAAATAAATGTCATCTTTTGCTCATTTGATTTCTGATTGGAAGAGAGTATTGGCTCTGGAATTCTAGTCAAGAATTGTATTAATTTAGTCCAGTAAAAAGGTATCACCTTTTATAGTTTTGTTACTGTTTGTTACATTTTATTTCTGTACATTCAAGTGGACTAATATGGTAGACAAACTACTTAAAGTCAGAAACATTATGTCTTGATTCAGAAAAAAAACCAGTTTTGAGAATCCAGTCCTGATCTCACTCAAGGATAAAACTCGCTATCAGGGTTGAATGCACAGCCCTCTCATGTTCTGATTTTTCCAAAAGATCAAACGGGTTAAGTCTGTTGAAGGATAATGAATTATCTTGGTCTCTTCCTTCCTCCTCTTATCCTGCCCCCCCCCATACATCTTGGATGGGGGGGGCAGGATGGGATATATAGGGGTGTTTGAACAGGGTGGACCACCTGAGCCCTGACCCGACCAACATTTCCTTCTTTTGGGGTACTTCAGTCTTTCTGAACTACCCCTGGAAACAGTCAACGCCAGCACCATGCGGCTTGCTGTGAGTTTAAGCCCTGATCTCATGATCAACCCGAGAGTAGAGGCAATGAAGCAGCTCAAACTGGCAGAGAACTGCACAGTGCTGGCATCAGCTCTTCTGATGATGATCAAGAAAGACTGACGAGGAAGAGCAAGCCTGCAAGGTTTGAGGGGACCAGCCTTCTGGGTGGGGAGGGAGCCAGGAGGCAAGCTTTCGGGGGGGGGGGGGGGGGTTTGTAGATAAGCAGGAAGGTTGGAAGCAAGCGGGCAGGCTTGCAGGCAAGTAGCTTGGCTAGCTGGTGTGGACAATATGGCTGATGAGGGACATGCTGGGTGGGGAGTGGGCAGTGGGCAGTGGCTGGTTGAGAAGGCAGGCTGGTTGGTTGGAGGGAATAGCTGATTGGAATGGAAGGCTTGCAAAATGGCAGGGATAAAAAAAAAGGGCTGGCTGTATCTAGGTGAGATGGAGATGTGAGAAGGATCAGGACCAGCATAGGAGTAGAAACACTTAACCTTTCTCCACCAATCCAAATTTACTCTCGCTACTGGAGTCTGTCCCCCAGATCCTGGAACCTGTCTCCCTTCCTTCTTCTCCTATCCCAGATCCTCCATCTTCCCCATCAACCGTCAACCCTCTCTCTCCTCTCTCCATCTCCGGTCCTCTCCTTGTTCTCTCCCCCCACCCCCATCCCCAGTTCTCACACCCTCTCCTCTTACCATCCCTAGGCCTCTCCCACTCTTTCCCTATCCCTGGTCCTCTGATGGTGGTAGGAGAGAGAAAAGGAGATGGGGAGCAGGAGAGGAGAAAAAAAGGGAGAAGGTGCACTAGGGGAGGGAAAAGAAAGGGGGGGGGTCAGGAGATGTTAGTTCTGGGCAGAGAGCGTGGCACAAAGCAGCACGAGGAGTGGGACTGCCTGTGTTATGCTGGGGTTGCTGAGCTGTCATGGTCTGTTAGCATTTAGGGACCTGGAGCAGTCTTGTTCGTGTGTTTTCCTAATAGGATATTCTAGAACTCAATGTAATATTTGCAGTGCTGCCTTTTTTAGTGTTGCTGCTGTTTCAGTCCTGGGAGTTGGTGCTACTATGGGACGGCAAATTTGCTGCAGTGCTTGCTGCCTGTTCCTATATAAGGGCAGGACTTCTAGGGCAGGGGTAGGCAATTCCGGTCATCGAGGGCTGCAAACCAGTCAGGTTTTCAGAGTATCCCTAATGAATATGCATGAGAAAGATTTGCTTGCACACTGCCTCGGTTCTATGCATTTTCATGAGAGCTATCCTGGAAACCAGATTGATTTGCGACCCTCAAGGACCAGAATTGCCCACCCCTGCTCTAGGGGATGTGTGGAGCTCTTAGCTGGAAGTCAGAGTGTGAGGAGTGCTTGAGTTCCTAGGTTTGGTTAAGAAGATATCCAAGGCCCTGCACATTGAGGAATCTAGATTTGGTGAAGAGCTAAGAGACTTTTTTGGGGGGATTTTTCACTTTGAGAGAGGAAAGGATTTTTCCAAATTAGGGTCACCTTGAAGGAAGTTTTACAGCCTTCCCTCCCTTTTAAGCCCTGTGATTGATTTCATCTTGTTTATCCACTTTGCTCCACCCGAGAGATACCGCATTCTCCTAACCAAAATCTGGGAGAAAGCTCCACGTTCATCCAGTGTCTGAGGGGAGGGAAAGTAGTATGGAGGAGGAAAGAAGAGGCATCCATCTGGTGCATAACCACAGCAGGTACCTATCCAGTCTCCATGGATTGGAGTACAGAGGTACCCTCCAGGTAGACAGGAGTAAGACGCTGATCGCAGAACATCTGCTTCAAGGTACAGTAAATGTGGAATTAAGTGTTAGTCAGCTTCTCCCACTAATATATCTATTTGCAAACAAGAATGGTCTCAAAGCAGGTTATAATCAGTATAAATCAGGGCTACAGAGTCCAGGAAGGAACCACCACTACCACCAGTATAGAAAGAGACTGATTTTATTGTTTTTATTATTGTTGGTTTTGATTTTATGATTGTTGATTTGTAATCTGCGTTGAATGGATTGGATTATGCAGAATAGAAAATGTTTTAAATAAATACAATATTATTGAAGAAAGCCACAGATTTACCAAAAGTAACTGTTGTAGGGAATTTTCAGAAAGACTTGTAAGAAGCATCATATTTCAGGTTTAAGGAAACCTTTCTGTAAATGTTCTGATGGAACACCAATTTGTTTCCAGCATGATAATTACCATCCACTACAGAGATGTTAAAGATAAACCCAGGGCCCAGCAGGTTATCCTCCCTCTCCCCCACCCCCACAGAAAATCCTGTAAGTCAAGGGCTATTTGAACTGAATGGAAGGTAAAGAGATTAATAGCCCCACTGTAAAGTGTATGCCCATGGACTCCTGTAATAGGACCCCGGTCCAGTCTGGGTTAACATAGAGTTTTGTATTGTTTCAAAATGTATACCATAAACAACACGACCCTATAAGTCCTCTCTAAAATCTACTCATTATCAACCAACAGAGGACTATAAAACTTTATGTACACTGATGTCGAGTATTTCTTCAATGGACTACTAGACCATATGTTGGTAATAGTCTCTCTATTGAATGTACCATTTTTCATTTATAATTTCCGTGATTTTTTAAATAATTTTTCAATTACTAGTGTCCCCAATCAAATCGTATTGTTATAATGTGAGTTTTTCTTATCAATAAAATCATTTTTAACCATCTCTTCTTGTCATAATAAAGTTGTCTATGAATAGCTCTCTCCTACATGGTCACCCTAAATCGCATATGCTAATAGTTCTGTTCACTTATCTAGGATGCCATCATCTCATATTGAATGCTGCAAAAATGGAGCCGTCTGCCCAACACTGTCAGTGTTTCGACGATCCCATCTTCCTCAGGGACTAGGAGAGATTTATGACATCTTGTTCCCTTGCATAACGCTGTGCTTCTGTCGGACAAAAGATGGATTCAATATGAGATGATGGCATCCTAGATAAGTGAACAGAACTATTAGGCATATGCGATTTAGGGTGACCGTGTAGGAGAGAGCTATTCATAGACAACTTTATTATGACAAGAAGAGATGGTTAAAAATGATTTTATTGATAAGAAAAAGTCACATTATAACAATACAATCGGATTAGGGACACTAGTAATCGAAAAATTATAAAAAAAATCACGGAGGGGGGTGGAGTCAAGATGGCGCCCTGATCGGTAGCACTGTTTGTTTGCTGCGGGCAAAATTTCATGGTAAACGTATTTTCTCCTGTTTTTTAATGCCATCTAAAAGAAAAGGCAGGGTGAGGAACTACCCCTCCGTGACCACCCTGCCTCCCGGGCAAAGAACCATCTTACAGTGCGCCCTAATACCCACACAGGGGAATAGCGTTCCGGCTGTTGGACCCGCAGAAGGAGGAGCGGAGCTAACTACGGATGAAATATCCCTATCCCCACCTAATAAGAGGTCACCACCGGAGCATAGAGGGACTTCGACCCCGAGCTCGAGGACGGACTCCGAAGTGGAGATCAATCGCTCGCAGGAGGAGGGAGCAGTGCCGCAGGACTCTCTAGCCACCAGCCTCCAGGAGATAGCGGCGGTTCAGCCCGGTGAGTGCAATCGGGATGGTGGAGAAGTGCAGGTGGGAGGTCTAGGAGGTAGGCCTGCAATATCCCCTGATCCTTCCACCGGAGAAATGATAGGCTTGAACAAGCCTGAGGTGGTGACATTGGACGCTCTCTGGCACCTAACTTCAGCCATAGTAAAATCATGTGGAGACTGTTCTGACAAAATTAATAATCTATCTCAACAAATGGATTTGCTGAATAATAATTTTGAAACACAAAAGCAGGATGTATCAGGGAAATTTGAAAAAGTGGAAAATGAGATTAAACAGGTGAAATCTGTGCAAAACGTGATAATTCAAGATTGCGGTAACATCAATAGAAAAATAGAAACAATTGAAAATGCGTTAAGACATCTTAACTTATGTATACTGAATTTCCCTAGGATAGTGGGGGAATTTCCACGTGGTACAATTAAATGATATTTCACTGAAATTTTGGAATTTCCTTCTCAAGAAACCCCACCCCTAGATAAAGTATACTTTTTGCCAAGTAAGAACAGACAGAATGTACAAGAAATCCCAAGAGACTTTGCCAATCTGACGGAGTTTCTAGAATCTTCGGGACTTGAAATAACTGAAAGAAGTACTTTATTGATTACATTCTATAATGAGAAAGATCTTACAGATGTAATGAGAGTATATTTCAAAAAGATGGAGACATTATTTATGGGTGCAAAATTGAGAATATATCCGGATCTGAAGAAAACCACACAGATGAAAAGAAAAGGTTTTTTGGTATTGAAGCAGGAAACACTGGCGTTAGGCGCTTCATTTTTTCTGAGATTCCCCTGCAAGTGTGCAGTGAAATACAACCGAGATAGCTATATTTTCTTTCAGCCAGAACAGTTGAAGGACTTTATACAATCAAAAAGAGCCCAGTTGATGCTAGAGAATTAAGGATAAGCTCATCTTTTTGTTAATTGGGGTATTACAGGGGAGCCTGTGATTTGTTTTAGAAAAATTTCCTGTATATTCCTTCTGTTCCCTCTACTCCCCACCGTGATAGTGGTCTAAAGGGTAACAATAAGGGATTATTTCTGTTATATATTTCTGATGTATAATTATTGCGAATATGATGCCATGTTTCTGAACAAAGTGAAATACTTTGATGTTTATTTTGAGAAGTTAATAAAATATAAATTAAAAAAAAAATCACGGAAAATATAAATTAAAAACGGTACATTCAATAGTAAGACTATTACCAACATATGGTCTAGTCCATTGAAGAAATACCGGACATCAGGGTACATAAAGTTTTATAGTCCTCTGTTGTTTCACAATGTGCCTGGTAGTGGAGGAAGTTTGTGTTGCTGTTACTGAGTGTTGCGGTCCCGGGCCGTGCCTCGGTCCCTCCACCTACCTTGAGGACAGTCCAGGCCACTACGGCATCTACCTTGGCCTACACAGGCCTCCCTTCGATCCATGGCGCTTCCTCAAGGGAGACGCCGCCGACGCTTCAGAGCTGGCCCCGCCCCCTAGGCGTGCGCACACGCAGGGGCTCGATTCTTAAAGGGGCCAGCGCGGGAAAGCACTGCACCGCCCAGGGGTGACGTCAGACGCTCCCAAGGTAATTAAACCCTGCACCAACTCCACTCCTGGCCTTGCAACGAGGTTCACTCGCTTTAGAGTCTCTAGTTGCTGTCCCGACTTCGGCTTTTCCTGGCTTCTGACTTCGGTTTGTTCCTGGCTTCTGACTTGGATCATTCTCCAGTATCCTGCTCGCTCCATCCAGGAGGCCTCGCCTAAGTCCAAGCAGCTCGGATCTTCACGGGCTCCTCCGTGGGGACCACGGGCTTCCAGTGGTGAAGTTCCAGTCGGCCTCCTGGCTCCAGCTTTCTCATCTTCAATCTCAGAACATCTCTCCAGATACTTGCTACAGGAGACCACCAGTAAGTCCAAGCAGCTTGGATCCTCACGGGCACCTCCTGCGGGGATTTCAGACTTCCAGTGGTGAAGATTCTTCAGGTCTCCTGCCCCGCACTGCCTCCCGGCTTCGACCTCCACTGTGGGCCTTCCCATGGTGTGTCATCATCTGTCTCAAGCCGGCTCAAGGGTCCACGAACATAACAGTTTGCCAGGCCTTGGACCCGGTGGACCTTGCTGGCCTCCAGGCCATTCCTGGCATCGCTCAGCGACTACAACATCAGCAACATTGTCTAGATGTCCTGACGGCCACTGTGAAAAGACTGGCAACCCGTATGGACGCCACGCCTCCATTACCATCGCTGGCGCCTGTTCAGATGCCTAGCCTCGAACCTGTGACTACCACACAGCTGCCAGCCCCGTCCAGGTATTCGGGGGAAGCTAAACAGTGCCATGGTTTCCTCAACCAATGCTTTGTCCGTTTCACCCTGCTCCCATCACAGTTTCCATCTGACTTAGTCAAGACCAGCTACATCATTTCCCTGTTGGAAGGCCGGGCTCTAGTCTGGGCTTCGCTGCTGTGGGAACATAAAGACCCCATCCTGGGAGACCTGGAACAATTTTTCGCTACCTTTAAACAAATTTTCGATGAAACCACTCGCAAGTCCACAGCAGCTACGGAACTACTACGGTTACGTCAGGGTGCTCGTTCACTTGCCGAGCTGGTCGAATTCCGCACTCTGGCCACCGAGCTAGACTGGAGAGAGGACAGCCTCCACGGGATTTTCTTGGAAGGACTCTCTCCTCATCTCAGAGATGAACTAGCGGCAAGAGAACTTCCCGATGATTTGGATTCAATGATTGACCTGGCTGGAAGGATTGACTGTCGTCTCCAACTACGTAGCCATGAGGGGAGATCTACTCGGAGACCAACTATTTTGACACCCGCCTTTTCACGCTCGATGGCGTCTCCTCCGAAACGTTCCGGCAACCAAGCACCGGAACCCACGCAGTTGGGACGAGGTCCCCTCTCTCAGGAGGAGAGACGCTGCCGGTGTTCCTTGGGCTTCTGTTTGTATTGTGGCAACAAAGGGCACTTCCTGGCTCAATGTGGCGAATGGCCAGGAAAGTCCAGGTCCTAGGTCTCATTGGGGTGCTGACCCTAGGAAATGCGAATATTGCTCCCTAATGCACCGCACCGGTGACCTTAGAGTATCCTGGCGGTTCCTTCGCTACCTTAGCATTGCTGGACTCCGGAGCCGGAGGGAACTTTATTCTCTATGATCTGGTCCAGCAGTTACAGCTAGCCATACAGCCACTTCATCCACCACTCCAAATTTCCTCTATCCAGGGAACCCCTCTCCTGGGGAGCATTTCCACCACCACCAAGCCCTTAACTCTCCGCACGGGCCTCCTGCATTCGGAGGAAATATCATTCCTGATTCTGAAGAGATCAATTCATCCGATTGTTTTGGGTCTATCCTGGCTTCAAAAGCATTCCCTGGTTATCAACTGGGAGACTCTTCAAATCACATCATGGAGCAATTCCTGTTTCAACTCCTGCCTGGCCACTGTCTCGCGGTCCGGTGTTCAACTCCTTACCACTCCTCTCTCTATACCCCAACCTTACTGGGACTACTTGAACATATTTTCCAAGGAAAAAGCCAAACTTCTCCTGGAACACCGACCCTTCGACTGCACCATTGACCTGATGCCAGGTACCACACCCCCTAGGGGGCGCGTATACCCTTTATCCCTTCCAGAGAACAGGGCTATGTCTAATTACATTCAAGGAAACTTAGATCGAAGCTTCATCTGGCCCTCCAAATCTCCGGCCGGAGTCAGCTTCTTTTTTGTGACTAAAAAGGATGGATCTCTCAGGCCTTGTATCGACTATCGTGGCCTGAACGCCATTACAAAACATGACAGGTATCCTTTACCGCTGATTCTGGAACTCCTAGACCATCTACAAGGAGCCCATATTTTTTCCAAATTGTATCTTCGGGAGGCGTACAACCTAGTAAGGATAAGACCTGGTGATGAGTGGAAAACCGTCTTTAATACGAGAGATGGGCACTATGAATATTTATTTATTTATTTATTTATAACTTTTATATACCGGCATTCGTAAAAAAAACATCATGTCGGTTTACAGACAACTGAGAAAGGAAATTACAATGATAGATGGAGGAAGGATAGGAAGTTAAAAGGTGACAACTTTACTGTAGAGCCAACGGGCGCCACAGTTATTAAATGAGATTACATGTGGTTAACCAGGTTGGACATAAATTAATTATATACAAGAGGCGACAGAGTGGGGGGTAGCGCGGGGTGGGGGATGAAGCGCATAGGGGAGGCGGGGTGGGGTAGGAACTGTACAAGGGGGCAGGTGGTGGCGATGGGAAGGAGAGGTGGTGACTGAATATCAGGAAGCCATAAAATGGATGGGGTGGTGAGGGAGGGAGGGTGTGTAGGGGGGCGGGGGGACACTGTACTAGGGAGAGGGAAATAATGAGTGTTGAGGAGAAGTCAAATGCTAGGGTTGAGAGGCGTTGGGATAGGCCTGTTTAAATAACCAGGTCTTGATTCCTTTTTTGAATTGATTAAGTGAAGGTTCTAGTCGGAGCTCGGTGGGGAGGGAGTTCCAAAGGGTGGGGCCGGCGATGGAGAAGGCTCTCGCTCTGGTGTTTGTGAGGTGAGCAATTTTGAGTGAAGGGGTGTGGAGGGTGCCCGCAAGGGAGTTTCTGGTAGGACGGTTGGCCTGGTGGAAGTGTGGCATCTGGTCATGCCTTTCGGTTTGTGTAATGCCCCGGTGGTTTTTCAGAACCTTATGAATGAGGTACTGAGGGATATGTTGTATACATCAGTGATCGTATATTTAGATGATGTCCTGATCTACTCCAAGATACTGGTCACACACCATTTGCATGTTTGACAGGTCTTACAGAAACTACGAGACAACCATCTCTTTGCCAAACTAGAGAAGTGTCAGTTCAAACAAAAATTCCTGCCATTTCTTGGGTACATTGTGTCCTCTGCCGGCTTTTATATGGACCCAGATAAGGTGACAGCTATTAAGGATTGGCCTCGCCCTATGGGGGTGAAGGCTCTTCAATGTTTCCAAGGCTTCCAACTTCTACCGCCAATTCATACCACCTACTCCCGGGTAGTGGCTCCGCTCACCGCTCTTACCAGAAAAGGAGCAGATGCCAGAAATTGGCCTCAGGCGGTGCAAGAGGCCTTCCATGAACTAAAGAAAGCCTTTCTTCGAGATGTGTGTCTCCACCATCCAGACCCTGAACTTCAGTTTGTCGTCGAGGTAGACGCGTCTGACATCGCTGTAGGAGCGGTCCTAAGCCAAGTATCCAGGGCAGGCAAATCCTTGCCATGTTCATATTTCTCCCGGAAGTTCTCTCCCACCGAGAGGAACTACAGTATCGGCGACAAGGAGTTGTTGGCAATTAAGCTGGCCTTTGAAGAGTGGCGCCAGTGGCTTGAAGGGGCCCAACATCCTGTAATTGTTTATACTGAGCATAAGAACTTAGAGTTTCTGTGTCGGGCCCAACGCCTCAACCCTTGGAAAGCTTGCTGGTCTCTATTTTTCAGCCGGTTCAACTTCCTCCTCCACTACAGACCAGCATGTAAGAATGTGCGGGCTGATGCCCTCTCTCGCACTGCGGAGACTGAAGACACCCCCAGACTGCTTCAATACATCTTAGATCCAGCCAAAGTCCTTCTGGCAGCTTCAGAGGCTGTGCCTCTAGGTAAGACGGTAGTGCCTGCTCACCTGCGCAAGAAAGTACTATCATGGGCCCACGACTCATTAACTGCCGGCCATCCCGGAGTCGCCCGGACCTTGCTGCTATTGACCAAATACTTCTGGTGGCCTCAAGTAAAGAAGGATGTACTTCTGTATGTAAATTCTTGCCCTACCTGTGTTCGACAAAAACCCCTGCCTGACTGTCCCTGGGGCCTCCTCCAACCATTGCCCATTCCCACTGAGCCATGGACTCAACTCTCCATGGACTTTATAGTGGACCTGCCTCTGTCAGAGGGAAAGACTGTGATTTGGGTCACGGTTGACCAATTTTCAAAGATGGCTCATTTCGTGCTCCTTGCCAAATTACTAACTGTGCCTGAACTTGCGCAACTCTTTACCCAGCACATCTTTCGCCTATATGGACTCCCTCTCCATGTTGCCTCAGACCGAGGTTCGCAATTCACGGCCAAATATTGGAGAGCGCTTCACCATGGCCTTTCACCCACAAGGCAATGGTCAAGTAGAACGCACAAACCGAACCTTGAAAGCTTTCCTTCGAGCCTTTGTAGGCGACCAACAAAATGACTGGGTGGCTCTGCTGCCATGGGCAGAATTTTCTTATAACTTCCATCGACAATCTGCCACCAATAAGCCTCCTTTTCATTTGGTCTATGGGAAACAACTCAGACCTCCTTTGCCCTTGCCTCTGACGGTCTTTTCTCCTGCAGCAAAAATCTCAGCTCGACAGCTACATATCTTTGGAAGTCCACTCGGGAGAGATTACGACAGACAGCTGCTACCTCAAAGAAATATGCAGACCAACTGCGATGCCCACTCTGGTATTTTGCCCTGGGAATAAGGTATGGTTAAGCATCAAGAGCATTCAACTGCGGATTCCCTCCATGCGTTTGGCTCCCCGGTATATTGGCCCATTTGCCGTTGTGGAGCGAGTGGGTGCTGTCTCCTACCGTCTATGCCTTCCACCCACGTTAAGGATCCACAACATCTTCCACTTGTCCTTACTTAAGCCTTTGATTCTTTCGGTCTTCCATAATAAACCTCCAGATCCTGCTAAACTGACTGCTGAACCAGACGTTGTCTATCAGGTAAAGGAGGTCTTGGATGTTCGGTTCTTTCATAGAAGATGGGAGTATCTTCTCTTCTGGGAAGGGTATGGTTCCCGAGGAGAATTCTTGGGAGCCAGCCTCCAAAATCCTGGACAAGACCCTCCTTCGCCAGTTCCACTTGGACCATCCTGTGAAGCCCAAGCCCCTGGGAAGGGGGCGAAGGAGGGGGGGTACTGTTGCGGTCCCGGGCCGTGCCTCGGTCCCTCCACCTACCTCGAGGACAGTCCAGGCCACTACGGCATCTACCTTGGCCTACACAGGCCTCCCTTCGATCCATGGCGCTTCCTCAAGGGAGACGCCGCCGACGCTTCAGAGCTGGCCCCGCCCCCTAGGCATGCGCACACGCAGGGGCTCGATTCTTAAAGGGGCCAGCGCGGGAAAGCACTGCACTGCCCAGGGGTGACGTCAGACGCTCCCAAGGTACTTAAACCCTGCACCAACTCCACTCCTGGCCTTGCAACGAGGTTCACTCACTTTAGAGTCTCTAGTTGCTGTCCTGACTTCGGCTTTTCCTGGCTTCTGACTTCGGTTTGTTCCTGGCTTCTGACTTGGATCATTCTCCAGTATCCTGCTCACTCCATCCAGGAGGCCTCGCCTAAGTCCAAGCGGCTCGGATCTTCACGGGCTCCTCCTGGGGAGACAACAGGCTTCCAGTAGTGAAGTTCCAGTCGGCCTCCTGGCTCCAGCTTCCTCATCTTCAATCTCCGGAACATCTCTCCAGACACTTGCTACAGGAGACCACCAGTAAGTCCAAGCGGCTTGGATCCTCATGGGCTCCTCCGGGGGATCTCGGGCTTCCAGTGGTGAAGATCCTTCAGGTCTCCTGCCCTGCGCTGCCTCCCGGCTTCGACCTCCACTGTAGGCCTTCCCACGGTGCATCATCATCTGTCTCAGCCAGCTCAAAGGTCCACGAACATAACACTGAGGTATTGCTAGAATGTGAATTTTATTTTTTTTTTGTATGGTGAATTGTTCTTATACTGCTTTGCACCTATTGGTGGGGGAATTGGGAAAGGCTTCTTTGAATGCAGAGCCTATATTTATTTATTTAAAATTCTGGTATTCCACATCTTCCAATTACTATTTCTCAGTGCGGATTACATACAAACAACCATAATATACATGATAAAACACAAATAATTTAAAGTAATCATTAAGCATATGAAACAATACAGACATTTTCTAAAAAGAAACACTATAAAAAGTAAAATAAATCAATAAAAAGCATCTCAAAAGTAAAGTTTTAACTGTTTTTCTGAAAAGCTCAACATCCCATTCCTCTCTGACCTCACTGGGTAGTTTATTCTAGCAGGAAGGGGCAGCATAAGAAAATGCTTTGTTTCTTGTAATCTGGAGTTTATAATCCCAAGCAACAGGTAAAACTAGCAAACATGTACCAGAAGATGGTAAAATATGGCCTGGCATGTACCAGTGCAATGTATGTCATAGAGAGCAGTTGTATTCTGAATGTAATAATTTTTTAATCAATACCAAAAATGTAAACATTCTCTTCTGTACTGACAACCAACGTAAGTTAAATAAAACCGGATGTATGTGCTCATGTAAACGTCTGCATCAAATTATTTGGGAGACTCACCCAAAGGCTATTACAATAATCTATATGACTAAAGACAAAAGTTTGAAGAACAGTTCTAAATAACTCCCTTGCTAAAAATGGCTTGAGAAGTTTTAATTTGTAAAAAGCCAATTTTGCTACATGCTGAATCTGCGATCTCATAAGGCTAGAATCAATAATTACACCATGATTCCTGACCTCAAGCAGAAGAGGCAAAACAATATCTTCAGTCTTCAATGAATGATGGTTAGGAGGTCATTTACCTATCCACAAAAGTTTGGTCTTTCCCAAATTAGAGGAAAGACCATATTCTATTAACCAGCTCCTGACCTTTATAATGTAGGATCTAAGCTGTGTCATTGAAAAATTACCTTTAATGTCATAAGACATAAAAAAATGAATGTCATTAATGTATGTGTGATATTAAACCACTAGAAGTTTTAGAAATATTCCTCTCGACAGGAAATCTGCAATGGCATTCTCCCTTCCTGCCCTATGCCAGATCTTATAGTTGAAGGGCTGTAGTGCCAGGAACCATCTCATCACTCTCGAGTTGGACTTCTTGCTCCCATTTATCCACAGGAGCGGTTGGAGGTCCATATGAGTGTGAACTGCCATCCCAGAAGGTAATAGTGCAAGGTCACTTGACTGCCAAAGCCTCCTTCTCTTTCTCAGCTTCCAACTAATGTATTCCACAGGAAGTTCTTGGCCATCCTTCTCCTGGATTAAGACAGCTCCCAAGCTGAATTCTGAGGCATCAGTCTGCACCATGATGGGTTCAGTGAAATCTCGGTTTATCAGGACTGGTTCAAAGCATATTGCCTCCTTCAGGGCCCTGAAGCCCTTCTCTGCTTCCTCTAATCACTGGACCTTCTCTGGTGCTTTCATTTCCAATAGCCTTGTGAGAGGTTCCACCTTATCTGAGTAATTGGGAATAAACCTTCTGTAATATCCCATAAGGCCTAGGAATGCTCTCACTTTCACTTTTGTTTGTGGGACTGGCATCAGGGTGATCATCTCTATTTTCCTGGTCTTTGGATGGACCTTGCCCTTCCCCTGCGTGTAGCCAAGATACTGCATCTCTTGCCCTCCCCAGCAAGCATTTCTTAGGGTTAGCTGTTAGCCCTGCTTTCCTTAGATTGGTTAAAATAGCCTGGAGTTGGCTAAGATGTGTCTTCTAATTGGAGCTGTAGACCACGATGTCATCCAAGTAGGTGGCTGCTTACCTTTGATGGGGGCAAAGCAGGTGGTCAACCAGTTGCTAAAACGTTGCAGGGGCACCATGAAAACAAAAGGGAGCATGGTGAATGGAAAATCTCGTTTTATCTTTTGCCGAAGGTGTGAGAGGCACCCGCCAATATCCTTTTGTAAGATCAAGGGTGGAGATGACCTGGGTGATCCCAGACAATCAGTTTATCCACTTGTGGCATCAGATAGGCATCTAGTTCTGAAACCTCGGTGACCTTTTTAAATTCGATACAGAACCTTATGCTCACATCTGGCTTTGGCACCAATACTATGGGTGAGGAACAATCATTGCTTGACTCCTATTACACTGAGCTAGAGTATCTCCTTTACTTCTGTCTAATGATGCAGTGTCTGGCCTCAGGAATCCGATAGGGTCATTGTTGTATCACAACTCCGGGAAACTTAATGATGTCATGTTGCACCGGATGGGTACGATCAGGCAATTTCAAGAAGATCTCCTTATTTTTCTCTACTAGCTACTTCAAGCCAGCTGTCTGTGCAATGGATAGCTGCTCTCTGAAAGGAACTTGGGTTTGGGTCCACTTCAGGTCCAACGTCTGAGCCAAACTCTCCTTCCTCTATCATGCTGCATTCCTGTGCCACCCATTTCTTCAGGAGGTTTATGTGGTAGATTTGAGGGTTTTTTTCTGTTTATCTGGCTGAGCTATTTTGTAATACATGGACCCTGTTTTCTCCAAAACTTTATAGGGTCCTTGCCAAGGAGCTAACAGCTTGCTGTCTAACTATCAGTGGACAACAAGGACATGGTCACCTGGCTGGAATACTTGGACCATTTTAAGCTCAAGCTTGGGAACTCTGAGCCTTTTCCAAACACAGGCAGGTCACCTCCCTAGCCTTTTTTAAGGCAATCTTGAACCCTGAGCATTAGTCCACTAGCTTCTGCCTGGGGTTTGCTTCATCTTCCCAGATCTCACAAACTATATCCAAGATTTCTCTCAGACTCCTTCCATTAGTATCTCAAATGGGGAAACCCCATTCAGCTCTGTGGTATGTCATGGATTGCAAACAGCACAAAGGGTAGTAATGTGCCCCAGGTCTTACTGTCTTCATTCACAAATTTCCTTAACATTTGTTTGAGCGTCTGATTGAAGCTCTCAAACAAGCCATTGGTCTGTGGGTGATACACCGAGGTCCGCAAAGTTTTTATTTTAAGCAAGGTGCAGAGTTGTTTCATGACCTTGGAGACAAAAGGGGTACCCTAATCCATCAGGATCTCTTGGGCAGCCCAAATCATGAAAAACCTTCATTAGTGCGGTTGCCACCATCAGGGGGTCTTCATATTCCATAGCGGCACTGCTTCCGGATATTTAGTGGCATAGTCTAGTATTACGAGAATGTATTTATTCCCTTGAGTTGATCTCTCTAGTGGCCCCACAAGATCCATGTCCACTCTTTCTAAAGGGGTCTCAATTATAAGTATTGGTACGAGAGGTGCTGCTTGTACTTTGTGAGCAAGCAGGTAGTACAGGACCAACAATACAACTGGACCTGTTTATGAAGGCCCGGCCAACAGAATTGTGCCAGTATCTTTTCCCAGGTCTTTTCCTCCCCCAGGTGACCCCCTAGAAGGTGACTGAGTGCTAATTGCATGACCTGCTGACAATATGTTTTGGGAGCCAGGAGTTGTTCTATCACTTCCCCTTCCACTCTTCCCTTGTAAAGTAAATCCCCTTTCATCACAAAATAGGAAGGAACAGAGTCTGCAAGCTGTGCCCCAGGGACTATCTTTCTGTCCACCCATTGTATATGCTTTTGGTCCCACTTAAAGGATTCATCTTCCCTCTGAGCCCGCCTAACGTTTCCAGGATCACTCTGTAGTTCCTACTCCAAGGGAGCCAGGTAGCACATTCTGAGTAGGTGGTTGTTCTCCCTCCAACTCTAACCCTTCTCCCTGGCTGCCTCTAGATTAACAGTGTAGGTGTATTTGTTCTGTCAATGTTGCCTTTGGGATTTAGGAGTCTTAAGAGTCTTTATGAAAAAGATCAGGGACATCAATTGGAAAGAGTTCTGGAAACTCCAGTTCTTCCTGGTTATAATTCCTTTGGTTCTAATGTATTGTTTTCTCTGCCTTATCTATCCAAGATTATAAATTGCCTTATTTATATGTTTAAAGTTGAGACTAGTTAGTTTGTTTTCTTATTACTTAGATCAAGTGTTCTGATTTGTTCCAAGATTTGTTCCATGTAAACTGCCACCCGGCAGTAGTTATTACTGTTAACTGTGAACCGGAGTGATATGTATTGTATACAGGAACTCCGGTATATAAAAAAACCATAAATAAATAAATAAATAAATAAATAAATAAATAAATAGCTGGATGAACCTGTTGTAAAGCTGGTTCGAGTCACTTGAACTTTGGATCATCCCATCCAATTATCACGGGGTAGGGTAGCCAAGGGAGTACTCCCACCTCAACCATATCTTGGCTGACCAGGGTCTTCAGTTATACCTGACTTGTGGGATATTGCCGATATTCCTCATTAACACATGCCAGAGTCACTACCTTTTTGTAGTCAATTTGGACACGCTTCACAAAGTCTCTCTGAATGAGCATTTTCACCTTCCCAGAATCCACTAAGGCTTGTGTTGAAACACCATCTAGCTCGACCAAGATCACGAATGTAGAAACTCCCTGGCTGGAGACATCCACAAAGTCACAAAAGTGTGGGGGTCATAGCATTAGTGTCCATCATCTCATCTTCCCTGCAGGGACAGTCCGTGGCGAAATGGCCCCTTTCTCCACAACTGAAGCATGGTGGTCCAATTGAGGATTGCAAGTGAGGTACAAAGTCTGACTGGACCTGTGCTGCTGACAGTCGAGATCTCTGAGTCTTACGACTCTGCCGTCCTCTATCCGAGTTCAAGTTTTTCTCTCGGAAATGTGACAATTTGGTCATGGTCTGGGCCCGTTAGGCCTCTGCTACTTCTAGGACCTTTTCAACTGCAAGGCTTTGGTGTCAGCAAATCCACTAACCGCATGGGAAGGTCAAGGCTGTCCTGGAACTGTTCCAGCAGAGCTGCTTTGGCTACCCCTATTCTGATTTTTCCTTCCGGGTGCAGCAACTTCCAGGCAGCATCTTTAAGCCTGTGGAATAGGTTCCTAGGGTTTTCTCCAGCCAGTATAATTCCCTGCCAAAATCGCTGTCGATAGGCTTCTGGGATGAGCCCTGCTCTCCCTAGAATAGCTGCCTTGACTTCCAGGTGGCCCTCCCTTCTGGATTGGTTGGTAGGTATCTTGACTAGGCCTGGTGAGTTTATTCCCCAGATAGGTAACCCACCTGTCCTCTGGCCACCCTGCCAGTCATGCTATGTGCTCATAGTTTTTCAAGAAGTCATCTGGGTCTTCTCCCAAGTTCATCTTAAGGAGTGTTGTTAGCACGGAAGGTGCACTGGTTACTGCCATTTGCACAGCTTGGGCTATCCGCATTAAAACCATATGCTGCTGAGTCACCTACTCTCGTAGTGCCCGCTGCTGATTCATTTGCATTTGCAGGGCAATTTGTAATTGCCGCTGGCCGGTAGCAAGGACCTGGATCACCTGCTCCATCTCGTTGACTTAGCAATCTGCCTCCACACAATGTACCCCATCCAGGGATAGGAGAGCGGTAAAACTAAAAAACCTGCTGGCTTGTCCGGCCCTTACTCACTGCTTGACCCCTGACTATACAATCAAGCATAGCCCCCATGGCCTGTGGTGCAAAAGCTAGGTCTGTGGAATTGGGAAGTCCAAGGAAAAAAGAAAAAAAAAAAACTCTGCAGGGTTTTTTTTTTCTTGCTGCAACTGTGGGTTTTTGTCAGTGCTTCCCGCTTAGGCAAGAGATCCCACTTTTTCCACCATAGGTGGTAACTGAAGCAGTAGTGGCTGGGAACAGCCAAAACAAGAGGTAGACTCTGGCTTTTCCTTCAATGCAGTTTATTTACAGTGAAAACAAAGGAAAATGCAGTGCACGGCCAAACATAACAACTTAGGCAGCTCACCTTGACTTCAGGTATCTCACAGGTAACAAAGGATAGTGCAAAGCAAACGGTCACTGGTAGGCAGCTCACCTTGGCTTCAGGTATCTCACAGGTAACAAAGGATAGTGCAAAGCAAATGGTCACTGGTAGGCAGCTCACGTTGTCTTCAGGTATTTCACAGGTAACAAAGGATAGTGCAAAGCAAACGGTCACTGGTAGGCAGCTCACCTTGACTGCAGGCAAATTTCAAATTTAAAGCTATCAGGTCTTAACAATTCTCACTCTCAAACTTTATATGTAGCAGGTCTTCTCATACGGTGGGACTTTCTCTCTTCCCTGGGGTCCCTCTAACCCTTCTAGGCCTTGAGGTCTTATACTTTGGTGAAGGGCTCCTCCCTTCACCCAGGATTCCCTGTGGGTCTCAGCCTAAGGCACTAGTCAAAAAAGAAACAAATCATGAAATGTTCATGCTTGCTTTCAATTTTGTTGTGGCTTTCACTTTTTTTTTTTAATTGAAATGCTTTGATTTTAAGGTGTTCTATAAGTAATGACCTGTTCAGAAAAGCAATTGGGAAAGAACTAGTGCATTCTTAATTTCTCATCACTTTTCCTGTGTATTGTATGTTTTTAGTTTCATTGTGTTTATGTATTTCTATTATACTTTAGAGTCCCTTAAAGGAAACAAACACTGCAGACATAACACTAACTACAGAATGACACTAGGTGGCAGCAAAAGCAAAGCTGGTTCTTTATTTTTCCAAGTCAAAAACACTGTATTATATGTAACTGACTATTTTAACCCTGAATATTTCACAACCATCCAAGCTGAAACTGCTACTCTACAACCAAAAGGTAAAATCATTCTATATGGGAACCTAAATGCAAGCACAAGAAAAGGCAAGATTTAATTTCCAAGCAGGATAACAAGTAAATATTTGAGGACAATATGCCTTACTCTAGTAGCTCAGAAAAACTAAGGAACAAAAGGTTCCAGCTCTGTAGGTGCTGAGCACCCCTAATATCACTTGCAGATCTGTGGATCTGGAGTTGAGAGCTCACTGTTGCAAGGCAGCAGAAGAGGGCAGGAAGGAAGTGCTTTTGCCTCCCAGCTACTGATCCTGCCTCCCTCTGTTATCCTATTGGCTGACTGTGGAATGTCTGACCAATGGGCTGCAGGGGGACCAGACAGCAACGGCGGTGTAGGACAGGTGGGTTTCCTGCCTTTGATCTGCAATGGAAATGGGGAGGGCTGCTGATAGAGAAACAGAGAGGGAAGGAGGAGCTGTGAGAACTGCTGGGAGATGGGGGAAAGGAAAAGCTGACTAGGAGATGGGATAATTGATTATAAAATGGGATAGTGGCTGGGAGAGAGAATACTGCTGTGAGGGTCTGGAAGACTTAACTGAAACAAGGAATTCTGACTGAGAAAGGAACTGGGAGGGGGAAGAGGGGGCTGATAGTGGAGCCGTGAGAAAGGGAGAGTAGACACAGGCTGTGAGGGTGAGAGGAACAGAGATATGAAAGAGGCTTTTGCTGGCCCTCAGCACTGTTGTTGCCTGCTGCACCACCCTTCACTGACTTCTGAGTTTTCCCATAGACCCCGATTTTCAAACTGCATGAACCTCCCGATTCCCCTGCTGCTCTTCACTGCAGTCCTCCAACTCAATTTCCATCCCAGCTTCTACTGCCCCTCCACAGAGCTCAGAACCCCCACTCTAACTAGGTCACAATCAGAAACAAGTGAGTGTGGGGACTGAGTATGGCCAAGCCATGTGCTCAAGGTCGGCCTCCTCTGGGTTTCCATGCAGGGGGCGGGGGCCTGTGAGCGCATGGCTCCTCCTCCCTCAGTCCCCACACTCACTGATTTCTGAAACTGCAGAGTAGAGTGGAAACACTGAGCACTGCAGAGGGGCAGCGAGATGGAATCAGGTCAGATCTGCAGGGAGGAAGAAGAGGGGGGCAGTGAAATTAGAGGTCTGTAGGGTGGAAGGGGCAGGCACTTTGCTGCCCTCAAAATTATGCCACCCTAGGGACAGGCCTAATGTGCTGATTGGGAAATCCCTGCCTGGGGACTAGATCAGTCTCTCACGGTCGTGCTGGGTCAGGCATCTTGTTAAATTCAGCACATGCAGGAGAAAGGAAATGCTGGAAAATCAATGCATATTTAATCCTCAGCTACACCCTCAGCTGACATGATTTCCAAGCCTCTTCACCCCCTGCAATCAGATATCTAGGATGCATTGTAGACATGTTGTTCAGCTCCAAAATAGGCTAGCAACTAGGGCTGCCTGAGAAGGTAGCAGACGGGGCTCAGATTCCCTTCTGATCAGAGAAATAACCAACCTAGCCCAGCGAACATTCCCCAAGTCAGCAGTAAAACCGAGGGCCTGGATTTTTCCTCACTCGTATAGATTCAGAAACCTTAATGAAATTTCAGATGTCAAATGTCTCATTTTTACAGTTTGCAAAATTTGGCAATGTTTTAGGTAGGCAAATGTCTCAAGATATTCGCAAACTATTGAGGTTTCTGGGGTAGAAAACCCAAAGAAGTCCCCATATTGCTAAGACATAAGAAAGAGTGGTAAACACGATGCAAAGATGTGAAATGGTTTTGAGGTTGTTTTTTTTAGCGCATGCTATCAATAGAAAATGAATTGGTGAAATGACTGGGATTCTCATTTATGAATTGTGCCTGTCTGGTTGGATTACTGGTTTTTCTGACTGATTGCCTGGTATTCTGCAGTGGTCTCCCACGTAGCCAGATGCCCACAAGGGGTACATTGTGAACTTTCATCCATGAACCTGGGTGAACTGTATGAGAGCTGGATTGATTAGAAACCAGAAACAAAAAAAAAAAGGGGTTAGTTCTGTTAGTACTGATCCAAGTCCACCTTCCCCCGACCCAAAATAAGGTGTAAGAGAAATGTGGATTTAAGAGCAACCTACACGTCCCTGTCTAAGTGCTAAGACAATAAGCAATCAACAGAACTGGAATTCAAAAACCAAAAGATTGGCTGTGGGTCACTAACCTAAGCTTAGGGCGGGGATTCCTAACCTCTCATCAGATCTTTGCCTCTGCTTTCATTTACTTTGCAATCTATACATCAACCTGCAAAATAAGCCCAAAATACCACCCTGGTGCAAAAGCCCATGTGCATTGTCTCTCTGACACACCTTCTATGCGTGCTGCATTTCCTGAATGATATGGGGCTGGCCTCCCACGCTAAACCCAGGGAATGGCTTGTAATTGTCCAATAAACTCATTACTGATTAACACTTTTGGCAATTACATTTTTGGACAAAGTCAACCATTGCCTTTTGTTCCAGCCTTCTCATGCAGGGCAAATCTTTCCATGGAACAAAGCTTTCTACAAAAAAGCAAGAATGGCATAAGTTCTCTAGGATGTTTTGTAAGAGAACGAACAATGCCAGGAATTATTTTGCTTTGGTTCATTTTTCATTTTGGAGAGGGTTTTTTTTTTCCATTTAATGTTTATTTCATTTTGGTTCATTTAGTGAACAAAAAAAAAAAACCAACAACAAAAAAATAGAAACAAAACAAAAGAGCTGAAATGGAGCCTTCCCAGGTCCCCCTTCCTCACTCCCCCCTCCAATGTTTTTCAGGGCCTTCCAAGGCCCCTATGACCCCCCCAACCCTCTCCAAACGTCTGGGACCTGAGCCTACCCAGCTGGGCCAAGTATAGCACAGCTAGGACATTCCTTGGCCTCTCTGATCCCCCTTCTGCTGCAGATAAATCAGCCAGGGCCAAGGACCTCCCTGACCTCTACCTACCCCCTTCCATGGGGGTCCATCCTGTCCTGTTATGAGAAAGGGGCAGGAGCGATCATTCACTCCTGCCCCTGCTGCGGCTATTTGAAAATGGCACCTGGCCCTGAGACTGGCACCAAAGTGACATCAGAATGGCACTAATCTCAGGGCTGGCCAGTGCCATTTTCTTGTACAGGTGTATAAACATAAGGCAACACCAAAATATGGCACCTGAGACCGGCACCATCCTGATGTCACTTTGGTGCCGGTCTCAGGGCTAGATGCCATTTTTAAATGGCTGCAGCAGGGGCAGGAATGACTAACAAGACTGAGCAGTCCTAGCTGGAAGGAGTGAGGGGGATCCGTGAAGGTTCCTGGTCCCAGCTGGGCTACGTAAGAATATCTCAAATGGGAGACCTTACAGTAGATTATCATAATTGACCAATAAGCTTACAATACAAATTCATTAGCTTTAGGGAGCAGATATAAAACACTTTTACGAAGTAGTCAATTAGTTTATTAGCAGCATACATAAAAACAAAGATAATATGATACAATTATTTGTTTGGTTTTGGTTTGTTGCAGTTTCAGTATAAGTCTTAGTTTTACAGTCTAAGCACCCTGTTCAACATTTACCTTCTACCCCTATGCCACCTGCTGTCCGACCTAGGATTGAAATTTTTCGTATATGCAGATTCTCATCCCGATTAAAAAATCTATAGTTGACGCTTTGCACTTCTGGGAATCTTGCCTTACCTCCATTAACTCCATGCTATCCAACCTTCACTTAGCCCTAAACACCTCAAAGACCGAACTACTCTTCATCTCCAGTCATCCTGAATGCACTCCCCATCAAACATCCCCAGAACACAGCCACAGCCCAATACCAGTTGCATGCAGTAAGAGACCTGGGCGTCCTCATTGACCATCACTTAAACTTCAAACCTTACATTAAGTCTCTCCTCAAGGGAGGTTTCTACAAATTAAATGTCCTCAAAAAACTCAAACCCCTACTCCACACCTAAGACTTTCGTACAGTAGTGCAGACCACCATGCTCACGAAACTGGACTACTGTAATTCCCTCCTACTCGGCCTTCCCGCCTCCACCATTAAACCACTCCAGATTCTACAAAACTCCATGGCCAGAGTCATAACTAATACCCATAAAATGGAACATATCTCCCCTATCTTAAAGGACCTACATTGGCTGCCCATTTCCTTCCGCTCACAATACAAAACCCTCACCATCCTTCACTGTTCATTACACAAACTCAACCATACCTGGCTAGACGAAATGCCTCGCTTCTGCACCACTAACCGCCCCACTAGAAGCATCCTTGCAGGCACCATACTCACACCTTCCTTAAAGTCTGCGCATTTGTCCATCACCAGAGAAAGGGCCTTCTCCATCGCTGGTACCACCCTCTGGAACTCACTCCCTACACCCCTACGCCTTGAGCCATCCCTGCACAAATTCAAAAAAGGAGTCAAAACATGGCTCTTCAAGCAGGCATACTCTGATTCTAACCAAACATAGACCTGATTCTAACAATCATAGTCCTGCACCTCATGTATATAATGTACTTAAGATGTATATAGTTCTTTGTTACATTATCTTCCTCTGGTACACAGTTGCCATGTACACAGTTCCTTTGATTTCATCCTCCTGCCTTTACCTATTCTCCCTCCCTGCCGTTTCCCATCCTCGTGCATTGTAATTTCCTCCTTTCAGTTAAATGTAAACCGGCATGATGTGCCTTACGAATGTCGGTAAAGAAAAGCCTATAAATAAATAAAATAAATATAAGATAAGATAAGCAGAGAAAAAATGCTATCTTTAAGCTTAGCTTGCACTTAAGAACTAAGCAATTGCCATCTAAATTATCCCAGCTGTAGAGTAACTTGAACCAGTGTTCTCACCCAGGGATGAATCTGAATCCCTTTTTATGGATGACAGATAAGACCCAAAAATCTCACAGATGTTTGCATGAGGTATGACGGCAGAAAATGATAAAAGTCACTAATTGGTCAAATATACTCCCAGGGTAACTCTGGAAAACAGTTACAATCACGTTAATGTGCAACTGTGCTGAGTTGTATTCCGTCTCAACTTGCAAGTCACAGTAGAGGTGACTGGCACAGTCAGTTCTCAAGGCACATCTCTCAGACCACTTTCCAAAGTCAGTGAAGGAAAATCACTGGAAGAAACCCTTGGCCAAGGCTCTTTCAGATAAAATCTGAAGAAAGTTCGTTCAAACGATGTCAGACATAAAACATATTCTGTCTTTGTAATCAGATTCTCTTTTGAATATTCAGTTCTATAAGGGTCCAATGCTGATCCAGCCTGGATATTGCCACCTCCTATAGACACAGGATTGTTGGGATGCAAATGCAATGCATAGAAATATTCTCATTTATTTATTTATTTAAAGACTTTTATATACCGAAGATCATGTACTGGTACATATCGCTTCGGTTTACATATAACCAGGTTGGGAATTACCATAGATATGGTGTACATAGAACAATGATTAATAATCAGAAATCAATAAACAGTAAACATGATGCATAGAAAAAAACAGTAAACATAATGCATATAACAATAAATAATAATAATAATAATAATAATAATAATAAAGAATAAATAAGAGGTAAACAGTAGGTGTAACTGTGTGGAAATAGAAAACTATTTAAACTGGTGGAATTGGATATACCTCGAACGTGGGGGATGTTAGGAGTAATATGTGATTACAAGTATTAGATGAGAATAGGACAGTTTCAATGTGGGCCTTTCAGGAAAGCAAAAGGCTTTAAGTGAAGGCTTCCGTAAAGAGCCATGTTTTCAGTTTTTTCTTGAATGTCCGCAGGCAGGGTTCTAGGCGGAGGTCTGATGGTAGATTGTTCCAGTGCGTGGGACCGGCTATAGAGAAGGCACGTTTCTTCATTGAAGACTTGGCTGGTGGGATAATTTAGACTCATCTGCTCATTAGAGTCCATCATCAAAATAGGTGTTAGAACAATATCTGCTTCATAGCTGCCCTTCAAGCCGGAAACAAAGTTTTACTAAGGACATGTTCTCAGTTCTGGGCCAAGGTTTCTTCTTCTCATTTGGGAGGTGTTGACAACTTTCTGATATGAAGAAACAAACACAGTCCTTATCCTTTGTGTGAAAAACAATCTTATAAAGTTGCCAAAAATATCACTGTTGCGTCCATCGGTCGCAGATGGCTGTGACTGCTCTGCCTTACCTCTTTTTCTCCTCTTTTTTCTCCTTGGGCAAGATGGCTGCCTCCGGTGCCGAGTGCCGAGGGTCTCGGCATTTCCAAACCAGCATGGGCATCCCCATCCTCCATGCTCACTCCCGTGGCCTCCTAGGGTGCGAGCGCGCACATCTCCTACGCTCAAATACACGTCATGGTGGGAACCTCGGGGGAGGCCCCACCGCATGACGTCAGTACCTCCGGGTATATCTAGCCTCCGCTTCCGCTACCACCTTGAGTTAGCAAGGACTTCGGTTTTAGCTACTCTGACCGCTCTAAGCTGACGCTTAGACGCTGTTTTGACTCCAGGGGCCTCGCTCCTGTAGAAGCTCTAGATATCCGCTCCTCGGGGGTCTCTCTCTTCCAACTACCCTTTGGGATTCTCTCTAACTAAGACAACCACTCCTCCTACATTTCAGGATATCAGATCATCGGGTACTTGCTCCTTGAGGGCCTACAAGCCATTATATCCTGTACCACAGACCTTCGGTCCCAACTTTCCACCTTCAGGAAGACGCCATCATTCCTGCGAGTACCTCTATGATCCGGTGCTCCTGCTCTACCCACCAGCAATGATGTTACCCGCACTGCGGGCTTCTGCCTATCGTTAACATCTGGGTGAGACTTCACTTCTGAGCCTGTTGAACGTACTGGCACTTCTTGGATCAGTTCCTTACCTTCCTGCTACCACCATTCATCTATAGCAGTATAATAAAGCCTCTATCCATACTGTGTCTGCTATCTGAGTTCAGCCTATCGCAGTGGTTCCCCACGGGGCCCCTCCCCATGGGCGGAGTTATCTCCATTGCGACCAAGGGTCCACAATGCCACAAACACAACAATCACATGGCAGCAAAACTCCATTTTGCATTGCTCTTTAGACCTGCACTTTGGTCAATCTGTGTGCAGTAGTAGGCCTCATACTAAATGATGCACATCCTGTTTAGGATCACTGGCATTTACCTTACATTAATCTCAACCCCATTTGGTGGCAGGACATACTTTCTTTTTTGTGAAATAGCATACACTACTTGAAGCAAAAAAAACAAAACAAAACACTCCAAATATTTCAGTATTTGCTTGGCTTTTGCATTCATTTCCGATAATCCAAAATGAAAATGGGCTGTTTTGATTGAGATTATCCATCCATTTAAAATGAATGCACATCCATACCAGGAACTGAGGAATGGCAGAAGAGAAACTGCACATATAAATGTTACTAGGGGGAGGGAGGAGCACTATGCTTACCTAAAACATTCCATTGACATTGAGTTGTATTCTATATTTTGTGGTCTAGAACTGGTAGTTACTCAACATATATATATATATTTATTTATTTTTTTATTTATAAGTTATAAAATATTCCAATACTACATTCTTCTTATGAAAGGTGAGCAGATCTAGAAATAATACACCAAACATAACAATTACAAAGGAACCAACAGCATACCTCACTCGCCACAAAATAACTTTCAGAAGGCAGAGTGTTCATTTAAACCTAAAAAGAAAAAAAGGTGAATAAACCACAAAAGGAGAAAGAAAACATTCTGGCAACATAGCACCTAACTATCATCATAGAGGGAAAGTGGTAATTAACCCTCCTCCCCTCCAGGTCTCGAGGCTGTCTTGGATGCAATCACTGGAGAGAACTCCAGAGTTGGTTTATCTCTTAGGAAAAATGCTAATTGCGAAGGATCAAAGAAAATAAATTATATTTAGCATTATATTATTTAAAAATACACTTGCAGGGAAATTTAATAAAAGGCAGCCACAATCTGTAATACCCTAGGATGCATACGGAAACATTCCCTTTCTGTGTGGCTTTTGCCATATCAGGAAAAATTCCAACCTTAACGTACAGAAACAGCTCCTATCTATGTTTAAAACAAAAAAAGCTCCAGAATCCAGTCTCTCTCCAGTTCTAATAGAGTTGACTACCAAGGTTGCAGGATAGTCTGGTATTCCAGAGCTCTCTAGAATGACCATCAAATCCAAAGCTTCACATCCTAACTTAGACTGCTCTCTAGATTTAGCATCTTTCTTAGATACAGGCAAATAGGAAGTTCTGGCATGTGGTATCATAGCTTCAGGTTTAACCCTCAGATTTTCTAGAAAATATTTCTTAAATCTCTCAGGAGCTGATATTTTACCAGACTTAGGAAAATTAATAAGTTTTAGATTTTTCCACTTAACTATGTTTTCCAAATTTTCCAACTTACTAGGAAGAAAAATATTGTCTGTAACCAATATAGAATCATCTTCACTTTTGCTCTCCAAGGTGTCCATCTTTTTATTGTAATCTAAAAGTTCCGTTTCTCGTGCCAAAACCTTGGCTGTAACCGCAGTTGTCCTGAGACAGGCGTGTGCTACCAGATGGAAATTTACATAGGCCCTCAATAAACTGTCTTCGGCTTCTCCAAGTAAAATGCTGGAAACCTTGGTTTCTCCAAAAGATCTCCTGCTGCCACTGACCAAATTTGTGACTCCTCCATCATATCTTCACCCTCAGTGGAGGGAAAGTCATACTCCGGTGGCGGGCCTTGATACCCGGCTGCTGTTCTATCAGGGCCTGCACCCTGGTTTCTCACTCTGCTGGCATTATCAGAAGGCAAGCGCTCTTGCATCGCCTGACTCAAGGCTCCCGCGTCTGGGTCTGGCAGTGCACTCCGCACCTCCAGGTAAAAAGAAGCCTCCATGATTATGGGAACTGGCAGCTCTTCTTGCCCCACTTCAAGCACTAGCGACTTCCTGGAGGACAGTTGGCGCTGTTCCCTGTCAAACGAGATGATTAATAGAACCCGGCAAACCAGGGTAGACCAAGGGTCAACTGGAAAGACTGAGGTCTTGCCCTCTCTTTTGGACGTTTGAGCAAGGGAAGTAAGAAAAATAAAATCACAGGAACTTAATCAAATTGCACAGCATTCAGGGAGCCCTGCCATTCATGCATCCACTACCCTGCTCCTCCAGAATTCACAACCTATGTCTGTCACTTGTGTGTGTATAAATTCTTGTCTTTGTGTTTAGAGAAATTCATGATGGCTTGGATATCATCATTTGGGAGAAAGGATTTTGTTTAATCTGAAATAACGGAATCCTTTTCTGTTTCTGATCCAAATTTAACACAAAGTGCCATAGCTCATATTGTGAATGCCCATGGTGCTTCTGGGGGTTGAAATACAAAGGTGACCATTTAGCCTAGAATTGTCCTTCAACATTCTTAAATCATGAGGAAGTGTTAACAGACTGATGCCATTCTTGGACTAAGTGGTTACAATTTGATCTTGCATTTAATGCTCCTCCTCCCTCCAATGTAGGCCAGAATCCAGTTCATTCCATGGAGAACTCAACTTTCCACTCGGCTTTGATAAAGTTCAGCAAGCCAGGTCGGCTACGATCCTGGGAATCCAAACCTGGTCGCAGCTGCTTCAGCTGAACCCTAATAGTGAATATATGGACATACAGTTAGCGCAGGTTTTGCCAATGGGGAAACAATTTGGATGCGTTGCCATTGGCAACAAAAGGACCTGTTTTACAACTGCATCAGAAACTACAAGTCTAGGGGGAAGGAGGAAGCGGTCCCCTGTCCTCAACCCTCAGTACCAACTCGTACATAGAAGTGAGGGCTAAACCGAGATCCTTTGACTTTCAGAGGAGCACCCGCAGCTCCTCAAACTTGCACCTACCGGTTGCTAACCATTCTTAACATAATAGTAATGAGACAGGAGTAAAACCGTACACTGAACTTCAGCACATTTTCTCTTTACTCACAAGTTAAAAAGAGTAAGCTCCCGATGCAATAAGCTGATGCCTTGGAATTAACCCCAATGACATGCTTAGGGTACATAAAACATACACGTGCATAAACCATGCTTTCTGCACAGAAAACATGTTATATGCATAAAACATGATTTAGGTGCATACAATCTTTTATGATCATAAAATGATTTGTGTGCAAAGCATTCTCTCTGTGCAGAAGACGATTTCTGCACAAATCATGTTTATGC
The DNA here is from genome assembly GCF_901001135.1 of Rhinatrema bivittatum. NCBI lineage: Eukaryota > Metazoa > Chordata > Amphibia > Gymnophiona > Rhinatrematidae > Rhinatrema > Rhinatrema bivittatum. The sequence continues at coordinate 54,349,280 of NC_042619.1, forward strand.
TCAGAAATCCCGAGTAGAAGACCCCCATAAACTAACATTGTCCCAGGAAATCTCCAGCATTAAGAAAACATGAGAATAAGCAGGACCCCATCCTGCTGGCGGCTGAAGAAAAGGCCAATACACTGTGGTTATGTGTGTGGCTAGGTGAGAGCCTGGGTGGTGACTGCCTGTGTGTGTGTGTGTGTGTGTGTGTGACTGGTTGACCTTGGTTTAACCCAGCATAGCATTTCTTATGTTATTTCACTCTATCTTGGGCTTTCTCTGGCCTGGGTGTGCACAAAAAGAATCAAATAGAAACAATGCATAAAATGGTGGCATAGAGCGACGAGCGTAGTTAGCCTTCCCTATGTAGCCAGCCCTTGTCTTGTGCTGCAAACATCAGTCAGGGTTGCCATGGGTTCTGGTTGGAGTCCAAATGGGGGGGTGTTGAAGTTAATCTCCAGGGCCCTTGGCACAGTCACCAGAATAAGAGCAAGGGCGCCAAAAGTGGTGTTCAAAATAAAATCTTTACTGCAAATTAAGAAAACGTATCCAGTCCAATAGTACAAAAGTTTAAAATTGGCATCAACCAGACTACGAGAAGGAAAGATATGGTTTTCTTGTCCATCTCCATTGCACCATTATCCACCAGCAAAAAGATAACATGCCAAAATCCCCAAAACATGGGTCAAAACTTCTCAACTTGCAATTCAGATTCAGATTTGTTCAGATGGCAAGAGTTCATCCTGTCTTCTTTGTTGTCTCCACTACAAGAGCCCAAAATACAATTCTCTTCACCCTTGCTTTCCTGGTTGCTTGGCAAATAAAAGAACAAAAATGACAGCGGCTACTTTGTGTCACGGACTGTGGGAGTGTCCTCAGATTCAGTTGTTTTGGGAGGGTATTTCTGAAGCTGTTGGACAATGGTGGGGGAACTTCCATAGTCTGCTCGGCGAAAGGCTGTTTGTTGGGAATGGAACCGGATAACGTGCAATTGGGTAAAATCTGGGATTATATTTCTTTATAAAAGTTGCCTAGTGGGGAAACAGTCTTATTTATTTTATTTTTATTTATTTAAAACCTTTTCTATACGGTCGTTCAGTGATATACCATCACAACGGTTTATAAAATAGGCACGTAAATAATTTCAAAATGGATTGCAGTTTAACTAGTAGGTGCCAAAATTGTTCAGTTACATGATTCAAATAATATACGTTATATGTAATGTGGATTATTTCCATTTATGGAATATCCATACATGCGATATACTGTAATTCTATAAATTAATACTTAAGTGTGATAAAAATAAAAGAACACATATATGTTATCTGGTGACTTTTTCTGTTTGTCTGTGTGTAGGAGTCCTTTTTTTGTTTATTAGTACTCCCTATTCCCCACTCTCACTTTGAAAAGCTTTTTTGAAAAGCCATGTTTTAAAACTTTTTTTGAAGAGTTTTAAATCTCTCATTAATCTTATTTCGAGTGGCATTGAGTTCCATAATATTGGACTGGCTAATGACAGTGCTCTCTCCCTTACTTGTGTCAGTTTAGCTGTCTTTACAGAGGGTATGGTTAGTAGAGTTTTATTTGCTGATCTGAGATTTCTCTGGGGGACATGTAGTTGTAATGCAGTGTTTAACCAATCAGTATTTTCTTCATTGATTAGCTTATGGATTGTGCATAGTGTTTTAAATTGTACTCTTTGTTCGATTGGCAGCCAGTGTAATTCGGCAAGTGTTTGAGTGATGTGATCCCTTCTGCTTTTCCCAGTTAGAATTCTGGCTGCGGAGTTCTGTAAGATTTGTAGTGGTCTTAGTATTGTATATGGTAATCCAAGGAAGAGTGTGTTACAATAGTCTGTACTATTCTTTTGAAATGGCTGGATTCGGCTGCGCCCACCTACGCTCTGTGGCTCAAAAAATAAAGAGTTATGATGTTTGGAATCTCACTCCCTTCCGGTGAAAGCGGTGTCTTACATATGCTGATTCTCATCGATTTGGACTCCTTTTATAGGACCCTGTTCGCTCTGTTATTATTGGACAGACCTGTAAGACCTGAAGAGATGTCTTTTTGATATGGCATGCCTATTCATTACCGTATTCTTCATTTTTCTTTTTATACGTGCCCTTCTTCCTACGCAGCATTATATGTAAGTTTATTTTCAATGTCCCCAGACAATAGGATATCTTTCATATATTTCTGTGTACAGTAAGTACTACCAGGGTTGGAAGGGGAGGGTGTGGGTGTATGGGAGTTCTTTGGTTTGTGAAAGAAGTGTGTATTGTACTTATTGTTGAAACTTAATAAAAACTTTATGCAAAAAACAACAACAACAACAGCAAAAATGACCCAGCCCGGGAGGAGGGCATGTCCTGCCAGACAGGTCGCAGTTCCAAAAATCTTTTCCAAAGTCCAAAAAATACAAAGCACTGGTTTTGAGATCCTGAATCTCCACCTTCTTCCCACCCATTCTACTTCTCCAACCGCATTTTGCTTTGGTTTCTGGGGGAATTCATCTCCAACTCTCTGTGGGGCTCCCCTTCCTTCTGGCTCTTACAGCCACACTATTGAGCATGCTCCAAGGGGTTATATGCCCCAGAAGCCTTTGCCCCAAAAAGGTGGCGTTTTGGCAGAGGGAGGATTCAAAAATCCCAAACCCCACCCCAATGCCTAAAGATGGAAAAATACTGGGGGTTGAATTTAGTGATGGGCAAAGCCCCTGTCATGCCAGAATCATAAAGAGGAACTGCAAAATAATTCTAGGGACTGCGATTTTATGCTGAGTAAACATAATAGCCTAGCAGCACCCCTTTGAGGATATGATTGTCCAGTAGAAAGATGAAAAAAAATATCAGTCCCCGGATCCATTGATAACCCGCTGGCAAGGGCAGACTTTGCAAACCATTACCCTGGAAATAATGGACAGACTTGAGTGAGGGGAAAAAATTCTGGGATGTGTGGCTGGGAAGGAGAGAGTAGAGGAAAAACAAGAGTTTTGAAAATGGACTGGAATCTCCATTTGCAAACTATTAAAAATCTCCAACCTCGGTAATTATAGTCTGCTTTTTGGCACTTCAAAGTGGATTATATTTAGCTATTTCTCTAGCCCCACAGGGCTTACTGTATAATTTTGTACCTGAGGCAATGGAGGGTAAAGTGACATGTCCAAGGTCACAAGGAGCAGCAGCGTTTGAGCCCTGGTTTCGCTGGGTCATGGCCTGCTGCTCTAACCACTAGGCTACTCCTCACTGTTTTGAATGATCAGTAGTCAATGATTCCTTTTATAAGCACCAATAGCTTCAGATTCCCCACAGGATACCACATCATTCTTATCCGTGCCTGCCACAGTAAAATACAGCCAGGAAAAGCCAAAGTGATAAAACATTGACAAATCAGTGCCTAGTCAGTATTATTACTGCAGCATATACTCCTTTAATTCTCCACCTACTGCAGTATGCGTGCAGTGCTATTTTAGTGCAATTGAATTTCGATATATGTAAATATGCAGGAAACACTATCAGGTAATAGTGACTCAGGACTTCTGCTGTAGTGTACATATTAGGTATTTATGATGCCATGAAGGAGACGAGATTACCAATATATCTCCATAGCACACATACAAATTGCTGTAATCATAAAATTTATTTTATTTATTTATTTATTTATTTTAAAGTCTCTTCTATACCGATAGCCGTTCGCACATCGCATCGGTTTATAAAAAACAGGAACTTTTGGGCGGAGCCCTTACATATAACCGATAGAAATACAATTAACAGGGAGAGTAGATAATACTGAAAGGCAACACAAATTAATAAATCAATAAATAGATAGATAAAAGAACTATGAACATGAGTAACAATGTACAATAATCAGTGGTCATAAAGCATAAGGCATAACAGAGAAAAAGCTGAAAAAAAAATAGGCAAAATAAACACCGATCAGGGCCGATGCAAAGGTATTAGGCGCCCTAGGTGAACCTTCTGCCTTGCGCCCGCCCCCCCCCCCTCCCCCCGGGGCTGAAACCCGCCACACCTCTGCTGGTTGTTACCCTCCCCTCCCCCGGCCTCCCCATCCCCTGCAGTCTTGGGTGCACGATGCAGCCCTGGTAAAGCGGGGGAGGCTGCGGGTGTGCTCTCTCTGGAAGAGGCCATGGTCGTGGAAGCGCAGCCCGAGCTGGTGGGGAAGTGGCTCCTGTCTGCTGTTGGCGGAGAGAAGCTGCCTGCTCTTTGGCACCCCCTAATGGCATCCAAGGCGACCGCCTAGTTCGCCTAGCGCAGGGGTGGGCAATTCCAGTCCTCGAGGGCCACAAACCTGTCGAGGTTTTAGGATATCCTAATGACTATGCATGACGTAGATTTGCATACAACTGAGGCAGAGTGCATGCAAATCTCTCTCATGCATATTCATTAGGGATATCCTGAAAACCAGACTGGTTTGTGGCCCTCGAGGACCGGAAGTGCCCACCCCTGGCCTAGCGGGATGTGCCAACCCTGGCACTGCTTGTAATAAGAATTTTTTTTTTTTAAAGTACAGATTGTACAATGGATGAACCACAATTCAAACTGAACAGAGGGCAAATGCAAAAAAAAAAAAGAGTGATCCTGAAACCAAACTAGAATTAGGGCACTCAGCCTAGTAGGAAAACATGAACTGGAGAGAAAAATTAACAAAGCAGATAGGCTCAGGAATCCACAGGTGAAAAGGAACACAAAGGACAGCATCCTTTGGCTACAGCCCACCGCCGCTCCTGGTTTAGGATTGGATTTAAAATCAGCCACAGCCTACAACATCACTTCTGGTGATGGCGATAAGAGGCTCCTGGGAAATGGAGTCCTTCAGTCCAGATAGCAGGCGGCACTAGCAGCTCAGGCACGAGGAGTCGGAGGAGATGACAAATGACAGGAGAGGGGAATCCACAATCTCCTCCTCAGGGTAGGATGCCTCTCCAGGGTCATAGCTGCACTTATGTCACCCAAAGTCTCTTCACTACCTTCCAGTGGTGGTGATGGGGCCTTTACTAGTGGCAAGAAATGCTCTAGCACAGAAAATCCTAATTTATGCACTAGCTCCCTATTGGTTATAGCGGCTGAAGTCACACCTAGTAGTCTCAATATTTAAGGCAACTACAAATGTCATCACTAGTAAAAATCACCTAGAATTATGGACTTAGGCCTGATTCATCAAGGTGTTTTGCCATAGACACAGAATAGGAGAAAAGCCTTAGTGAATCGGGCAGTTAGCGTCCAAGGCAAAATGCTCAGCTATCAACCTTACAGGCAGAGCCAGGTTTTAAGATTTTTGGTGTCCAGATACTAAATTTAGAAACACACTGTTGAGGTGTGGGGTTTCTTCACAAAGAAGGGGGAAGTCTCAGACATTGCAAGCCCTAAAACATCAGTCTCTCTCCGCCTAGCAGAATCCAACAATCTCTGTCTTCCCTCTCCAGCATCCATCCTCTTTCACCCCACCCTCTGGTCCCCCTCGCCCTCTCCCTCCCCAGCAGTAGCCAACCCAGTAGCTTTGAGCATGGCTCCTACTCCTTTCTTCTGCCTGCTATCTGGTCTGGCTGCCATGTTCTGCAGCTGCCTAATTGCATTAGCACATCTGTCCTGGGGCTAGGGCACAGCTGCCTACCCCTTCCAATGAGAACCAAAATGAAGATCAGAGCAGGCGAGAGCACGACTCCTTCTGGCCATGCTGTAGCTCAGTGGTTCCCACATCTGTCATGGGGGACCCTGGGGTTTTCAGGATATCCCCAATGAATATGCATGAGATAAAAGTTGTATATACTGAGTATCCATAGCATGCAAATTTTTCTCATGCATATTCATTGGGGATATCCTGAAAGCCCGACTGGCTGGGGGTACCCCAGGACAGGTTTGGGAACCACTGCTGCAGCTAATCTTAAAAATGGCACCAGCTGACCTCTATCCAGAGTCCCCCTCTATCTGCCCACATCCTGCCCTTTCTTATCCCTCCCTTTGCCTCATGTCGCTTTTTCCCAAATCCGCCCACACACATTGCATCCACCCTCCTTTCGGTCTCCCTACTCTGCCCTGCATGCAGCTCTCCTCCTACCTCGGGTCACGTGTCCTCCTCTCTCCTCTGCATCCCTCCACTGTGCCCACTCCTGCCCCACATCCCCCCCCTTCCCTAGATCCCTCTCTGCTTCCCCCTTCGCACAGCACCCCATTTCTACTCCTCTTTCTTGTGAAGACAGATGACTCTCAGCCTCCCTTACCCAAAACCTCCCTGCTTCTCCTACTGAAGACAGCTCTAGCACAGTGGCAGTTCTCCCTCCACCAGTGGGTAGCCTTGGACGATGCTCCTCCTTTCCATATAGTGGACATGGCTCCAGATCCCTTCCTGTGACAGCCTCAGCTACTCCCGCATACGACCCCCACTTCTTTTGCAGGCAGAAGCAGTCAGATTGCAGTGCCTGAGCCTACTCTGGGTCAGTCAGCCATACTGTGCATTTTGGAGCGGGAGGGGGAATGAACACCATGCATAGGCAGCTGAGCAGGTAGCAGAAGCCTCTTGGCATCATTTTGATTTCCTGGAAAGAGGACGAGCTGAAAGCAGGCCCAAATGTTTCCAAATCAGAGATCTTTAAACAGCCTTATACACCAATTCTAAACATATTCTATTAACAGTAACAAGATTTCCATGACCTTAGCAATATCTGTCTAATACAAGTCAATAATGCTCAAATGAAAAATGAATTGAATGTTATAAGCAAAAGAACTGTCAAATTGTGTTTAAACTCAATACATTTTACACCAAAAGACAGTTTTATTTTTTATTTTAGATCATGACATGTTAATAACATATCTCCTTCTTGTCGCCAGAATAATAATAGTTGTAATGGTATTTGGCTTGTCACACTGGTTATCCTGTTTGTAAAGCACCATTCGCAGTCCTAGAGAGGATGCGACATCTCTCCTCAGTGGTGGCACCTAGTGGCCAGACTTAAAAGGTGCTGGAGGAAACCGGTTCACGTGGAGGAACCGGTTCACGTGGAGAAACCGGTTCTGGTGGAGGGTCTATTGCTGGACTGAGGTGGGAGGGGGCGGGCTCTATTTGTACAAAGCCTATTGGACAAAAGTTACATTTATAGAATATTTGCAGAGTTTAAATGCCTACATAAAACTGGCGAGTTCCAGTTTTAAAATTCAGTATGGGCTTGCAGATTGTTGCTAGTCATTATGCACGATGTAAGCTGGTTCTGATTACATGTAAATCTCATTTGAACTAGCTGGAACAGGGCTCAGATAAGCTGAGCTGAAGCAGGTTACATTGAAAATTAAGAACATAAGAACATAAGAAAATGCCATACTGGGTCAGACCAAGGGTCCATCAAGCCCAGCATCCTGTTTCCAACAGTGGCCAATCCAGGCCATAAGAACCTGGCAAGTACCCAAAAACTAAGTCTATTCCATGTTACCATTGCTAATGGCAGTGGCTATTCTCTAAGTGAACTTAATAGCAGGTAATGGACTTCTCCTCCAAGAACTTATCCAATCCTTTTTTAAACACAGCTATACTAACTGCACTAACCACATCCTCTGGCAACAAATTCCAGAGTTTAATTGTGCGTTGAGTAAAAAAGAACTTTCTCCGATTAGTTTTAAATGTACCCCATGCTAACGTCATGGAGTGCCCCCTAGTCCTTCTACTATCCGAAAGAGTAAATAACCAATTCACATCTACCCATTCTAGACCTCTCATGATTTTAAACACCTCTATCATATCCCCCCTCAGTCGTCTCTTCTCCAAGCTGAAAAGTCCTAACCTCTTTAGTCTTTCCTCATAGGGGAGCTGTTCCATTCCCCTTATCATTTTGGTTGCCCTTCTCTGTACCTTCTCCATCACAATTATATCTTTTTTGAGATGCGGCGACCAGAATTGTACACAGTATTCAAGGTGCGGTCTCACCATGGAGCGATACAGAGGCATTATGACATTTTCCATTTTATTCACCATTCCCTTTCTAATAATTCCCAACATTCTGTTTGCTTTTTTGACTGAGATTGATCTTTCAGAGAGAACTCCAGGTGGCAGCCCTGCAAATATCAGGAAGCGGCACCGAGCGTAGGTGTGCTACTGAAGTCGCCATGGCCCTCACAGAGTGTGCTTTAACACGGTCTTGGAATACCCGCTTTCTGATAGCAAAAGTATATGCAGTCCGCTACCCAGGAGGAGAGAGTCTGCTTACCCACAGGCTGCCCCCAATTTGATGGAGTGGAAAGAGACAATTGAGTGCTCTTCCTGTGGGCAGCTGTACGGTCTAGGTAGAACACTAGAGCCTATTTACAGTCAAGGGTATGCAGAGCCTGTTCTCCTGGATTGGAGTGAGGTCTGGGAAAGAAGGTAGGTAGTATAATGGATTGATTGAGATGAAATGCCAATACTACCTTAGGTAAGAACTTAGGGTGAGTGCGGAGTACTGCCCGGTCCTGCGGACGTTTAGTGTAAGGCAGATAGGTGACTAGAGCCTGTAACTCACTAACTCTGCAAGCGGAAGTGATTGCCAAAAGGAAGATCACTTTCCATGTGAGATAGTGAAGACCACAGGATTGGAGAGGCTTGAATGGTGGTTTCATGAGCCGACCCAAAACCAGGTTGAGGTCCCAAAAAGGGGGCCGGAGGACGGAGCGGAGGCTTGAGGTGAAGCAAGCCCTTCAGGAAATGTGTTACAAGGGGCTGTACTGAAATAGGAATGTCCCCAATACCTTTATGGAAGGCGGCTACCGCACTGACATGCATTCTAATGGAGGAAGTTTTTAGACCGGATTCTGACAAGTGCCAGAGATAGTCTAGAAACTTTGTGGTAGGACAGGTAAAGGGGTCAAGGGATTGAGAAGAGCACCACATGGCCACCTGGTTGTCCGTCTGAAACAGGATGACTTGATTGGACAGGTGATCCTGAAATACCCTGAGAGCATATCTGATTGCTCGAAGCTCCAGGAAATTGATTTGGTGTTTGGCTTCCTCTGGAGACCAAGATCCTTGTGTCTGTAGTTTGGCCACATGGGCTCCCCAGCCGAGGTTGGAAGCATCGGTTGTGAGAATTATTTGAGGATCTGGAGCCTGGAAGGGCAAGCCTTGGAGGAGATTGATCTGATTTTTCCACCAGGCTAGAGCCTGATGGAGTTAGTCGGTGACATGGACAATGGTAGACAGGGGCTGAATGGATTGAGTCCATTGTGACCTTAGAGTTCACTGCATGACTCTCATGGCCAAGCAGGCCATTGGGGTAACCTGAACTGAGAACGCCATGTGTCCCAGCAGGATGAGGAAGTGGCGTGCAGTCGTGCGGTGTTGAGACTGAAGCTGATGTGCGAGAGAGACAAGAGTGAGAGCTCGCTGACGAGGCAGAAAAGCTTTTCCCTGCAAGGTGTCCAAGTCCGCCCCTATAAATGATAAAGTTTGAGACGGGACTAAGTAGGATTTGTTGTAGTTCACGAGAAATCCTAGCGAAATCAGATTGTGTAAGGTAAGATGTAGGGACGACAGAGCAGTTTGCTGAGTGGGAGCCCTGATCAGCCAATCATCTAGATAGGGGTAGACATGAACACCTTGAGTCCTGAGGAAGGCTGCAACTACTACGAAGCATTTTGTGAAGATTTGTGGTGCAGATGCCAGGCCGAATGGAAGCACTCGGTACTGATAGTGCTTGGGGCCTACCAGAAATCTCAGGAATCTGCGATGAGATGGAGTTATCGCAATATGTGTGTATGCATCCTGGAGGTCTAGAGAGCAGAGCCAGGGTTTTTGAACTTTTCTCGATGGAGGTACTTGTTGAGGGCATGGAGGTCCAGAATTGGACAAACGCCTCCCGATTTTTTGGGGATTAGAAAGTACCAGGAATAGAACCCTAGGCCGTGCTGAGAGTAGGGCACTGGTTCTATTGCTTTGGACTGGAGGAGGAGGGAGATCTCCTGTTCCAGGAGGATAGAGTGGTCGGATGTTCTCCACGTCAGTAGAGGTGGGGAGTCTGGTGGGATGGAGAGAAAGTTCAGATGATAACCTTGAGTGATTATCGCTAGGACCCACTGGTCTGAGGTGATTGAGTGCCACCTGTTGTTGAAAAGGCATAATCGACCTCCCACTGGTATGTGAGGCAGTGGAAGCTGGCTGCTGCTCTCTATGCAGGAGTCAAAAACTGGAAGCAGGGCCCAGCTGAGGAGCTGCTTGAGGCTTTTGTTTTCGTAGTTGACGAGACTGGGTTTTTTGGAAAGGTCTTGTAGAACGAGCTCTAGACGGTGGCGGGTAGGATTTCTTCGGACGGAAGAATGACTTCTTAGTGTCCTTTTGGAGAGGTTGTTTTGAGGAATACTCAAAAGGCATCAGAGAGAGCTGTCTCAGGCTCTCATGATGGTCCTTGAGTTCCGCCACCGTCCGTTGACTCTTGATATAATTCAGAACTCTGGTTCAGAACTTTGGCTCATTTAGCCAGTCCCAGAATCCTCAGCTGACTGATTCACACTGCACTGTTGAAATACAGTGACCTTCTGACCATCTTAGACTCAAGAATGTGGAAGATCTGGGAAACTTGTATGCTCTGCAAAGCCTATAATTAAAGGCCAGGTGGGCTTCAATGGCAATATTTAACTCATAATACAAGGAAGCTTGGTTCTCATGAAACCAAAATACAAGCTTGTGGCTCACAGATGCCTATCTCTACTGACAGGAGCCAGGTGAACGAAGATTCCCTAAGGTTACAGCTTTAATTAAAGTCCTGGCACCAGCAACAGAATTCAGGCCTACTGTCTATTCAGAACACAGACCTACTATCTGTTTACACAACACAGAAGATCAAAAGGAGATCAGAAGAAACCAACGGCGGGAGCTTCAGGCACTATTCTGTTGAAACCTCACTGGACAAGATCATTTACAGGACAAAAGGAGTATCTGGAAAGGGATGGCAAATGAGCTACACCGGGGAAAACCTGTCAGGGCAGTTTAGGAATAGGTTGTCATGACCACAGCATGATGTGTCTCTGTAAATGAGTCTTTGGGCAGTCACATAATTCTAGAAGTTTCGGCAATACTGTATGTTTAACTATAAAAGAAGGGTCACTTCCTGTATTCAATGAGATGCTGGTCGTTTTGAAAGACAAAGGGCACCCAGTATCCAGCATCTCCCAGGAACACTTATAATGCCAAATAAAATTTACTTTATACCGTTTACTGAGTCTAAGTGTTCTTGTGTGCCTGGCCCTAAGTACAGAAAATTATGTACAATCTGCTCGCCAAACAGATTGTCTCCTACACAGGGCAGGTCAGACAATCTGTCCTGTACTTCAGGGTGAAGGTCCAAAGATTTGAGCCAGGCCCATCTTCTTGCCGAAATAGCAGCTGCAGATACCCTGGTAGCAGTGTCAAAGATATCATAAGATGATCTTATCTCATGCTCACCTGCCTCAAAGCCCTTGTTCACTAGGGTTTGAAGTTATTCTTAGAATTGTTGAGGCAGGGAGTCTCTCAATTCTTGTATCTGCTTAAATAAGACCCTGTTGTATTGGGTCATATAGAGCTGATAAGAGGCGATTCGGGAGATGAGCATTGAACCCTGGAAGACACGGTGACCAATGGCATCTAGAAATTTCTGCTCTTTGCCTGGGGGAAAGGAAGAGTGGGGTTTTGATCTCCTTGCCCTCTTTTGGGCCGATTCTACGACCACAGATTGGTGATCCGAGGTTTTTGAAAACCTGGGGCTGACTGTACCAAATAAGTGGTGTCAGCCTTCCTGTTGACTGGAGTAACAGAGCCAGGATGTTCCCAGTTCTTTTTGAGGAGATCCAGAAGAACCTGGTGAATAGGGATGGAGGTTATTTCCTTGGGAGCATCCAGGAATTGCAACAGCTCCATCATTTGATGCCTGTCATCTTGTTCGGTCTGTAATTGGAAGGGAACCAATTCAGACATCTCCTTCACAAAATTTATGAAGGAAAGGTCCTCCGGAGGAGAACGCTTCCTGCTTTCAGCAGGAGAAGGTGGTGAAGGCACGTCATCAGTGTCTGGTGAAGAATCATCAGTCCAGGTATCATAGGGATCAGCACCTGCCCCTCTAGGTACCAAATGGGGACGGGGCGGTGAAATTCCTGAAGGGCCAGGTCTAGGCTCTGAAGGAATTGAAGGAAGAACTGGAGGCACCGATGAAGGCATCGAAGGCACCGGTGGTGCCGGACGCATCGGCATCGATGGCTGAGGCATCGGTAGGACCCCCGATGGAGGGATGCGGAACGGTGTTTCTCCTCCTGATGACAAAGTAAGCAGAGAGGGCACCGGTGACCCGGGATCCATCAGTGGAAAAGCGGCAATAAGCTCTTCCATCTTTGAGAGCAGCGGTGCCAACACTGCTGGAATCGGGTCGGTTCCACGATCGGCACCGGTATCGGTGCCGGAGGAACTTGGAATCAATGCATCGCCTTGTCGATGGCGTCCTGAACCATCCGGTCCAGTTCTTCACGGAGACCTGGAGCAATCAGCCCCGGCTCCGGCAGGGGAGAAGGAGGCAGAGGCAGAGGCATAGCCGGAGGGACCACCGTTAAAGGTGGAGTCACAGCTCCCGATACCCGTCCGGGTGAGGGTTGCCTCGGTGACACGGTCGCAGAAAAGGTCGGTGCCTTTTGTAGATGAGGTTTTTTCGACGGTGACTCGGACGATGGCGAGGTCGATGATTTCGCTCCCTCAATGGTCCGAGACTACCGATATCTATGCCGATGTTTCTCTCTATGATCCCCTCGGTCCTGAGGGGGCGTAGAGGTAGTTAAGGCCGAGACATCGTCGACGCTGGACAATCACTGGCTGGTGGTTGATGCTGGTGCGAAGTGGAAGGTGCCGGTTCAGATGACGTCAATGCAATGGATGGCGTCGAGGTTTGAGCATGGAAGAGAAGTTCCATCTTCTCCATTCTGGCCTTGTGACCCTTTGGTGTCATTAGGGCACATTTGGTGCAGGTCAGGACATCGTGCTCACATCCAAGACACATTACACAGACCTTATGAGGGTCTGTTATGGACATGGTGCCGCTACAGTCCGGGCACCGACGGAACCCTGACGCCATGGCCTTGAAAATTTGAGCCGTGGTACGGTCAACGGCCATGAGGGCCAAACTCGACGGAAATCGACCGAAAAAGTTGAAGGAGGGACCCCTGTGGGGTAAGAAAGTTTTCAGTAATTCCGTGAGGAAAATTCCTGTCAGGAATCTCTGCAGAGCTCCTTAACCACGTGGCTAATGCGCGGAAAAAAGAAGACTGAAGGGGGACCCCTGCTGGCTGCAGGGTTAGTGCCATGCTGGGCATGCCCAGTAGGTGCCAGTCAAAGTTCTAGAAACTTTGACAAAAGTGTTCCGTGATTGGGCTCCATCCTGTGATGTCACCCATATGTGAGGACTACCATCCTACTTGTCCTGTGAGAACCCGAAGTCATTGGCAGATAAAATGGTAGAAGTGATTCTGAAGAACAAAATTACTGACCATCTGGATATCACAGACTAATGGGGAAAGCAAACATGTATTTAGCAAAAGGAAGGCTCATCTTATAGATCTGTTAGATTTTTTGAAGGGGTTAAACATGTGACAAGGGTGAGTTAGTTGATATAGTGTATCTGGATTTTCTTTTTTTTTTTTTTTTTAATTCGTCTTTATTAGGTCATTGAGCACAAAACCAGATTCAATAATAGAAAAAGAAACAAGTATGACAATCTGTCAAGTAAACAGCACAAACAATATGACCTAACTTTTCAACATTATGTGTATCTGGATTTTCAGAAGGCATTTGACAAAGTTCCTTGTGAGCGACTCATCGGAAAATAGACATGAGAGAGGGGGCAATATTTTTTTTTTTAAAGGAGGTAAGTTACCAAACACAATGAAATGCACAATTATTCATCAAAACCTAAAGATAGAGCTAAGGATCCAAAGATATTAACTGATTATCGACCTATATCATCCTTGCCTTTCCTCACAAAGATGATAGAGAGTGCAGTGCTAACCCAACTATCTGAACATATTAAAGAAAATTCAATTCTTGGTCAATATCAATTTGGTTTCAGAAAATATTATAGTGCAGAAATACTATTATCCATGTTCAATACAATAAGATTTGACAACACCCAGAGCCATCCATTAATATTTTTAGATATCTGTGGGATGTTCGATACACTTAATCCCAGTATCTTGCTGACATGACTTCAAGAGATTGCAGGGACAGTACTGAACTGGGTTTTCATCAAGAGGTTAGGACTGCAGTACAGTCATCCAATTAATGTATAGTAAACATCGATGCCGTTCAGTTTTCTGCCCTTTTGGCTACCTTATTTAATATCTATTTAGGCCACTTGTGCAGACTGTTAGCAGGGTTAGATTACCATATTTATGCAGACTATTTACAGTTTTTTTCATGAGATACCACATTTAAACAGGTTGGAATATATTTGTCAACAATTAGGTGTTGGCTAAAGCATAACAGATTAATACTGAATGTATCAAAAGCTGAGGTGATTGTGTTAAGTAGGCACCCTGAGCAGACATTCCTTCACCATTTGAATTTCATAGACATAAAGTTACATACACAGTCTTGAGTATGAAATCTAGGAGCCTTATTTGACTCAGAATTATCTATGAAGGCCCATATTAATCATATAATCAAAATAGGCTTAAGTTACAGGTATGTGTGAAACCCCTACTGGAACCAGAATATTTTTGTAGGATATGCCAAACAATTTTCTCAGGAATGAATTGATGTAATTCGTTATGATTAGGTCTTTCAGCAAACAGTGTGAAATCTTTGCAAACTATTCAGCAGGCCCGGACATTCGCAGGAACCCATGATAGAGAACACATTACATCCGTCCTCTCCTCTCTGCATCGGCTCCCAATTTGTTCACGAGTGAAAATATAAGCAATGAGAAAATCAGCCAGGCAGGAACAGTGAGAAGATGGTTGCCAGATATGTGAAATTGTGTGTCAATATAGTTATTGGGTATTGCTGAGGAGCTCTGTGACATATGGAACCAATTCTGTACGTATATGATTGCAGTTAATATGCTTCTGATTTTTTTCCTCAATATTCACATATATGCCACACTGGAGACTTTCTGCTAAATCCTACCAAACTGTACATAGTTTAGTTTGTTTAATGCTGCATAACTATGTTTTAAAAGAAGGGTGGATGTAAGGGCCTCACATCAATATGAAATCAAAAGCAGTGTGACGAACAATGTTCTTTATATTTAAAGTCAATAAACATATATCCAGATGATTCTCTTCATCTTTATGCAATTTTATTCCAAAAGTTCCAAATATAAATTTCAGTAGCAAAACTTGAAATTATCACCGCTTCCCATATAAGTTTACAGTGTTTACAAGTGGTACAAAATATGGCAGCATGTTTGATTTTTGGTCTCCCATATAGGATGAGCGTGACACCTTTATTAAGTCGCTTTTGCTGGTTACCTATTGAAGAACAGACTAATTTCAAATTAATGACCCTGTTTAAGGCGCTAAATGGAGGAGGTGCAGAGTATTTACAAGTAAAGATCAAGAGTTATTTTCCCGCTCATAATCGTGACTCAAAATCAGCTGCCTTGGTGTTGGTCCCATCTAGATAAGATATTCCTAAGTCAGTGTATAGGATAAGGATGTTCTCAATTAGCAGCCCAGAATTAGGGAACTCAGCACCTTTGGAGGTGAGGGTGGAACAGAATTATTTGAATTTCAGGAAAAAGGTAAAGGCCTGGCTTTTTCGATTGTAGCTTGACTACATAGATTGTAATGTCAGTACTTAGTTTAAGGCTTTTAGGCATTATGTAGTTTTATCATGTTCTTTTCGGTTATGTGTATGTTTACATTGATTGTATTTTATTGTGTTTGTATTGTAAACCACTCTGGCTAGATCTGGTATCTGATGTGCGGTATATAAGAACTGAGAAATAAACAAATACAATTAACATTATGGTTCCCCAACATGGCCATGTTTCGCCATATGGCTTCTTCGGGAGGGTCTATAGCTGTTGAATAATACAGAAAAAAGTATATATATTAACAGTAGCTGTACAATCCAGCAGTGTCATGATAAATATACAAGTTAAAATATATAAAGGAATATCGCATCTCATAACAACTAAACCAAAAAACGTACCCAGGAAACATTCCAATCCAGCATATCCCACAGTGAGCTACATAAGACAGCGTCTGACAAAACCAATTTAAAATCCTCACAAAATCGATGCGAAAAGTCATATGAGCATCAGAAGCCAATCACAAGCAAATGTCATATTCACATAAAAACAGACCAGTCTAGTTTCCGATTGAGGCCAGTGGGATGTAATGTCCGTAATTTAAAGATCCAACATTGTTCCTTCTGTAATAACATCCGGTCCCTATTACCGCAATGTGGGGGTGCGGGAACCCAGTCAATGGCATAAAAACGGAGGTCTGAAACAGTATGTTTGTAATCCAGTCAATATTGTGTAAGAGGTGCAGATTCCACTTGTCTACGAATACTGATACTGCTCATATATATGGGTCTTTAGGGAGTGCATTGTTTTCCCTACATATAACAGATCACAGGGGCGTTTGATAACATAAACCACCCACGACGAGTTACAATCTGATGTAATATGTAATTTATAAGGTTTATCCAAAGCAGAATGAGTAAAAACAATAGTGTCAGACATATCACAGGCATGACAAGCCCCCCCAAGGTTGATGGCAGATAGGTTGTGGTAAGAGGATCGGGTTGGAGTTAAAATCAGAGGACACCAGGGAATCTCTAAGATTACAGTCTTGAAAAAAATGCAAAGCATGGAGGGTCCCAAAACATTGTTGTGTAATCTGTTTCTATAAAATCCACCTATTAAAAGATCTTAAACCTTTACTTTTCCCTAATTATTTTCACTCTGTTTTACAGTCATTAATTTTAACATGCACTGATTACTGTAATTCACTATATATTGGTCTCCCAGGATACTCAATTCAACCCCTTCAACTAATTCAAAACTGTGCTGCAATACTCGTAAGAGCCCATATCACTCCACTCCCTTCTTAAACAACTTCATTGGCTACCGATTCGGCAATGAATACAATATAAATATTGACAATAATCCATTCCCTACTTCATAACACTTCCACAATATGGTTATGCTCCACTCTCCATTTATACCAACCTCCATGTCACCTCCGTTCATCTGAAAAAAATTCTCTCGAAGTACTGTTAAAACAGATTGCTTAGACTTAACTAGAAACTGTGCCTTCCTTCATCGCCAGTCCTAAATTATGGAACTCCAAATTATATTCGTCAACTGACTACCAAACACAACTTCAAAAAAGCAATAAAAACATACCTATTTTCTATAGCATTTCCAAACCCAAGGAGTTAATCTCTTATATTGATACATTATTTTATATTTCTGTTATGCTTCTTGTTCCTTCTATTTATTTTTGTTTATATTTTGTGTTGTTTTTAATTGATATCTATTATTTTTAATTGATATTGTGTGTTATTTGTAAACCGTCTAGTACATGCGGTATATAAGAATCTTTTAAATAAATAAATAGTAACAGAGCCAGAGCCAACAGGTGCAATCAACTTGCAGATCTGCCCTGCCATAGATGAATAAGGGAGGATACATGTCAAGTCCGACTGTTGTTCCTTAGGATGCTGGAGAAAAAGTAGCTCTCTTAACATAAAGAGCTCGTTTAAAAGCTCAGCATATAATCCGTCAAGGGTAGCTCCTTTCCAAAAATTGTTGGGAAATAAATGTGGCTTGTGCAATAAAATTTTTTCTAGAACTGCATGCTCGCCGAGGGCAAAAAAGTGACCTACTGGAATGCTCTCTTGAAGGAAGCGTGGATGACCACCATCGTAGGCTAGTAAAGTATTCTTGTCTGTAGTTTTCTTATAAATTGATGTGATTAGTTTATGTTGCGCAATAACCACTAGCACATCTAGGAAAGGTATCTGAGTAGTGCTGTAGACGTGTAAATTTCAGGTGGTCATTCTGAGTATTAAGCCAATCAACAAACAAAAATAATTGAATCTTAGTACCTTTCCAGACAAAGAAAATGTCTATAAATCAGTTCCAGGTCACAACAAAAGGCGAAAAAAAAAGAGGAATAGAGAAGAGATTCAAAGTCTGCCACATAAAGGCTTACGATATTGGGGGCTGTGGTGGCCCCCATTGCAGTGCCTTTAATTTGTAAAAACAAACTATTGTCAAATTTGAAATAATTCCTCATGAGAGCAAGGTATGTCAAAGAAACAAGGAAATCAGTAGGGACATGTATGGGAAAAGGATGTTGTTCTAGAACCTTTTGAACCGTGGAAAAAAGCTTGATGCTGGGGAGTTTTAGAATTATAAAGATTCAATATCCAAAGTAACAAGAAGGAGATGTTGAGAGGGAAGTTGTAAGCCCTCAAAGAGATGAAATGGCTAGAATCTCGTATATATGATTGGATTTTAAGTACAAAAGGTTTCAAAAAATGGTAGACAAATTAAAACAGTGGCTTAAGAATAGAAACAAACCTAGACACAATAGGGCGGCCCGGGGGATGAGAAAAAGATTTATGTACTTTCAGCAGAATATAAAAGACGGGAGTAGTGGAATGTTTCTCAATCAATAAACTAGCTTCCCGAGAAGTGTCCCAACCTGCCTCAAGACCCAATTGAATCAATTGTTTAATCTCAGCTTGGAAAGACCTGCTCGGATCTTCCAGCAACTCAATATAAAAACTTATCAGACAGTTGCTGAAGGACCTCAGACGTATAGTCCGTAGTATTAAGAATAATGATCTCACCTGCTTTATTGGCAGGTTTTATTTGAATGGTGGAATCAGAAGATAAGGATTTCAGGGAAACATGTTCTGCCCATGACAAATTCTGAAAACAATGAATAGGAACAGATTCCAAAGATACCACTTGATGTAATATAAGTTGTTTGAAAGCTGTGATTAACAGTCCCGGGTGGGGGGGGAGGGGGGGTCCAGGTTCTCATGAGGAATTATTTCAATTTTGACAATAACTTGTTTTTACAAATTAAAGGCACTGCGATGGGGGCCACCATGGCCCTTGATATCACATGCCTTTATGTGACAGACTTTGAATCTCTTATCTATCCCTCTGATTTTTGGCCTTTATTGTGACCTGGAACAGATTTATAGATAAAGTATTTTTATCCTCTAGTGCAATAATACTGAGCAGGGAATAGCGATAAGATAAGCAGGTATAACAAAAGCTATGATCCCAAACAATCCATGCAGTTAATCGTGTAAATACACAGTATAATGGTTGCAAGCAGACCTCATATCAAGGCATACATATTCATTGCTATTTAGCAAAAGGTATACCGAAAATATAATCATAGGTCTTATTGTATTTTTTTGAGCTTATTTTGTTGCTAAAGTGCAATAGTGCACAGCCCATACATGACCTATGTTTTAGTTATTACAGAAAATTTTGACTTAGCTTCATAGGCAAAATGGAGAAACGCCAGAGACATGGTCGTGAGTTCATTACAACCGGAGAGCCCGACACGGACCGCGTTTCGGCGTCAGTGGCCTTCGTCAAGGGCGAATAGTATCTATGAATGCAAAAATTGAATTAGTAAAAATATAGCAGCAATAATAGTTACACATCCAACAGGTACAAAGTACTAACGTGAAATAGTGAGCGTAGCATATCAGAATAGTAATGGTTCTCCTCTATCCGAGGGTCCATTTTCGTGCCATTTTTAAAGGGAAAATTAACCAATAGAATCCAACCTAGACCGGAAATGACAAAAGTTGTTGATAAATTGTCATAGCAACGAATACCACTCGTATTATTGCTGCTATATTTTTACTAATTCAATTTTTGCATTCATAGATACTATTCGCCCTTGACGAAGGCCACTGACGCCGAAACGCGGTCCGTGTCGGGCTCTCCGGTTGTAATGAACTCACGACCATGTCTCTGGCGTTTCTCCATTTTGCCTATGAAGCTAAGTCAAAATTTTCTGTAATAACTAAAACATAGGTCATGTATGGGCTGTGCACTATTGCACTTTAGCAACAAAATAAGCTCAAAAAAATACAATAAGACCTATGATTATATTTTCGGTATACCTTTTGCTAAATAGCAATGAATATGTATGCCTTGATATGAGGTCTGCTTGCAACCATTATACTGTGTATTTACACGATTAACTGCATGGATTGTTTGGGATCATAGCTTTTGTTATACAGATTTATAGATGACATGTTCTTTGTCTGGAAAAGTACTAAGATTCAATTATTTTTGTTTGTTGATTGACTTAATACTCAGAATGACCACCTGAAATTTACACGTCTACAGCACTACTCAGATACCTTTCCTAAATGTGCTAATGGTTATTGCACAACATAAACTAATCATATCAATTTATAAGAAAAGTACAAACAAGAATACTTTACTAGCCTATGATAGTGGTCATCCACGCTCCCTTCATGAGAGCATTCCAATTGGTTAGTTTTTTCGCCTTTGTCGAACATGCAGTTCTAGAAAACATTTTATTGCACAAGCCACATTTATGTCCCAACAATTTTTGGAAAGGGGCTACCCTCAACGGATTATACACTGAGCTTTTAAGCGAGCTGTTTATGTTAAGAGATCTACTTTTTCTCCAGTGTTCTAAGGAACAACTGTCAGCCTTGACATGTATCCTCCTTTATTCATCCATGGCAGGGCAGAGCTGCACGTTGATTCACTCCCATTGGTCTATTCTGGTTCCGGAACAATGTTTTGAGGACCCTCCGTGCATTCCTTTTTTTTTTTTTGAGGCCGTAATTTTAGAAATTTCCTGGTGTCCTCTGATTTTAACTTCAACCCGATTCTCTTACCACTGCCTACCAGCCATAAACCTTGCGGGGGTTGTCACGCCTGTGCTACGTCTATGACACACTTTTTTTTTTTACTCATTCCGCTTTGGATAAGCCTTATAAGTTACACATTACATCAGATTGTAACTCACCATGGGTGGTTTATTTTATCAAATGCCCCTGTGATCTCTTATATGTAGGAAAAACAATGCGCTCCCTAAAGACCCGTATCTACAAGCATTGTAGCAGTATTCATAGACAAGTGGAACCTGCGCCTCTTACACAACATTGATTGGATTACAAACATACTGTTTTAGACCTCCGTTTTTGTGCCATTGACTGGGTTCACCCACCCCCACATTGCCATAATAGGGACCGGATGTTATTACAGAAGGAACAACTTTGAATCTTTAAATTACAGACATTACATCCCACTGGCCTCAATCGAGAAATAGACTGGTCTGTTTATGTGAATATGACAATTGCTTGCAATTGGCTTCTAATGATCATACGACTTTTTCGCACCGATTTTGTGAGGACTTTAAATAGTTTCTGTCAGACGCTGGCTTTTGTAGCTCACTGTGGGGTATGCTGGATTGGAATGTTTCCTGGGTATGTATTTTGGTTTAGTTATGAGATGCGATATGCCTTTATATCTTTAACTTGTATATTTATCATGACACTGTTTGTCCATACAGATAATATTATATATACTTTTATTCTGTATTATTCAACAGCTGTAGTCCCTCCCGAAGAAGCCGTATAGCGAAATATGGCTATATCGGGAGACTATAATGTTAAATCAGCTTATATGGGATCCAGTGATAATTGTTGCGTCCGTCGCTGCTCGATACCCTTACGCTGCCCTCTTTACCTCAGTGGCGACTCCCTCCAGGTCTGATTTGATGCCGCGGCGTCTTCTTGCCTTCTCCCTCCGGCGTCCCCGGACCGGATTTGCCATGTTGTAGGGCACGCGTTCCCATTGATGTACCAGCAAGGGCGCGAAACTCGGGGGCGTCCCCCGAGATGACATCATCTGCTTCCAATATAAAAGGTCTCAGTATTCACTAATGAATTGAGTTAGCAAGGAATGGATTTGCTATTGCTTGTCTCTCTATGCTACTCTGCCTCCTCGGACTTACCAGGCGTAACCGCTCCGCAGGGGCCTCGCTTTCTTTTCTTTATTTCAGATTGCAGATAGGAACCGGTACTCGCTCCTCAAGGGCCCATGTTCCTGGATACACTGAAGATTCTCTACTGCCTGGAAGCTATCGCAGATACAGACATTTGTGAGTTATCACTTCTCTCTCAGAGAAGTGATAACTTCTGAGAGAGAGCTCCCTTGAGGAGCAGGTACCTGGAACCAGGTACCTGCTCCTCAAGGGCCTACACCTTTCCAGCTACTGAGCTTCGTAAGACCTTATGTGAGTTGTTATCCAGTTCTGGCTATGTACATCGCATACCCTGTCTACTCACTGTCTATAGTTTCTCTACAGCTCAGCAGCCCTGGGATCGCAGTTCCAGTACCTGAGGGACTTCAGCCCTGCCGGGTATATCAGCTCACTACTGCCACCTCCGGTGGTTCTACTAACCTGTTTAATAAAAGAATTATCTGTGTCTGTCTCCATACCCAAGCCTAGCCGGTGGTTCCTCTCAGGATATCCTCCTGGGGGTGCAGTCATCTGCCGTCGGCCCAAGGATTCACCTATCTACATTCCTCTACAGCTGAGTACCCTCTCCAAGCACTCCGCTGATAACAGATTGCTACTCTCTCTCCATCAGGTGTCTTCAGCAACAGATTTGTAACAATAATCTTAAGTTTTGCTACTGAAATTTATATTTGGAACTTTTGGAATTAAATTACATAAAGATGAAGAAGAGAAGCATCTGGATATGTTTATTGACTTTAACCATAAAGAACATTTTTCCTCGCATAACTGTGTTTGCCATTCCTTTCCTTGACTGAAGGAAGAGTTCATAGGAGACAATAGGGGATTTACAGAATACTAGAGAGGGTGTGGTCTCTTCAGGCATTGCTGGAGCATTTCAGAAAAATCAAACGATTCAGTACTTCATTTAAGCTCTTGAAGGTGGTGTGAAGTCAAACAGAATGAATATGCTCTCTTTAGAGAGCCAGTTTAGATCACAGTATGTGCATGTTGTAGTTATCTAGTTTGACCTGTGCTTCTGTTGCAGTTTAGGTCACGAGCAGATCAGTCTCTTTCCTCCTTTCTTCTATGGCAGGCTTCTCTGGACCATCTAGTTTTGAGATATGAGCACATTCTAACCTAGGGGTAGAAGATAAAGATTACTAGATGTTCAAATAACTGATGTATCTGGGAAGAGAAGGGTCCCTCTTGGTAGGCACTGTTACTCAGAAGCCAGATCAAGATGAAAGTATCCTGTAAGGATGGTATAATATTTATTTTATATTTAGCTGACCTTCAGAAGGGAGGAAGACTTATACAATCATCCTGTCTGTATGTCTGTCTGCCTTCTAATAACTTTCCTATTTAGTGTCCTAGCCACACCAGATTTTCAGGGCATGCCAGGGGAGATATGATGATTCTAACAGGGGTATTTCATTTTCAAGCTGCTTATTCCATAAATGTGAATGCATAATTGCCATTCGCAAAGAAGTTTGAGTTTTGCCTCCAGGCAACACCCAAATTTTACGGCAGGGGGTAAATAAAAGATAATGAAAAGGCTTTTGGGGGGATTCACAAGTATACAACTCACCTACACTTACACTATCCAATAACTATTTGCCAGTTATGGCATCTAATTGTTTGGTTTTCCATCAGATCAATACCAAACTTTCAGCAGAGTCGCCCCAGCTTTTATTCTACACAACTAAACTCTGCTGGGAATGCTAAGCCAGGGTGCATTACTTAGTGTAGAGCAGAATGTGCTGCTTGGGGCATGTCTTATTGTTACTACGGCTTTTATTTGCCTCTTGCTATTTTCTCCTTGGTGCTTGTAATGGAATTTTCCTTCTTTTCATTGGTTCATGGGTGAGAAGGCTTTGTACAGTGGATGGAGTGACTCTTAAGGCTTTAGTAACTACAGAGGTTGTGTATTTATTGGGGGAAGACCCCCTGCTACAGCCAAGGGCCAGTAATATGGCTCTGGTGGAAAGGAGTGTCCACATAGTTCATACATATAAACACACATGTAATCATATCACCTTACAACTTTTTGGTTTGACATTTGATGCACAAGTTTTCAGGATGTCAGGTGGTCTTATGAAGATCATGGGAGAGTTATTTTCAGATTGAATCCACATATTCCAAACACAATTATGCTACTTAGTAACTTTTGGGTTTTGTACCCGATCCACACATTTTTAGTATAGATCAGGGTGGCCAAGAGGAGTTTGACACAGTGTGCACGGGCATTGTGGAAAGTAAGCTCCAGTAGTTAGCTCCATGAGAAATTGCTGGTTTAACTTCAACATATAGCAGACCTCCCCAGGTTATGGAGACGATTCTCTACATTCCATTTCGACCTAAAAGTATTTTTAGACCTAAATTACAGATTTCATTGTCCTCCCCATTAATTCCTATGGAATTGAAGTGCCTAGTGCTTAAATCATACTCAAAAGGGTGCATTTGGGAATTTTAGAAAGGGCAAGCCTTTTGTGCTTCTTGTCCCTACTTTGCAACATTAGTTTAAAACATGTTCACTGCTTCCTCTGCTCTACTCCAGATAGTGTTGAAAGGAAAGAAAAAAAATTATTCTACCTAAACCAAGATATAATTGATTTTATAAATTTAGAAAAGAGGCTGATGTATTACTTGCAACAGAGGGGATAACCTTTATTGAAAAAAAAAAAAGAAAACAAACACCAGGGTATTTATGCACTATTTCAGACATAACTTTAGCTTACAGGCATTGTGTATTTAAACATGACATTTTTATTCAGTCAGCCAGCAAATATTTTCCTACCATAAAATTTAAGTCTGGACCAAGAATGAATTGAGCCCTTGGTAGTCAACTCCTGCAAACAAATTATAAGACAACTCGTAACTGTTAAATACACATTTCATAATATATCCCCCATTTAAACATCATAAAAATTACTAAAAAAAAAAATCATCCCACCCAACAATATCAAAATTGTAATATCAATAACACAAAATTATAACCTTCCAACAGTAGACATTGTTGACGAGTCAAGGTGTCTGAACAGAACTCCACTTATTTTTCAGTCAGATGCAGTAGCAAGTTGAATTTCAGAGGGACAGCTTCAACTTTCTTTCCTGTTAGTTTTACAACAAATTCTAAAGCATTTTCCATGCTGTTGTAAAAATATGATGCAAAAGTACCCTCTTCAAAATACTGAGCACCCAATATGTGGCATTTATACACCAAACATGAGTGCCAAGGAGAAAGATCTTGCATTCACTGTATGCATCCAGTCATCTGGGTCGTTTAGAACTGGAGTGCATGGATTGAGCCTACTTTAGCTGTCAGGGAAACAAGCCACTTGGAAAATTGTGTTAGCAATAATGGGGAGGGATCAAGCTTAGACTTGAATGTCTGATTGACGGGTATGTTTCAAGAAAATAATCACCACCATGCTAATATTGAAACACATTTGGCCTCACACATGTACATGATGTATATTAAAAAAGTGACCTGAGTCATTCCAGTAACTCAGTGGCAGTACTATGCAGAGGGACTTGTATTTAGTTTTCGCTCGGGTTTTCTATTCCCCACTCTGGGGATGCTGCAGAGGCAGTGGACTGTCCCTGAGGGGAGGAAGTCCCATCCATTGTAAAATATGAACACCTAGTAGATGGATTTGGAACCCATGATTACAAAGCTCCAGAAGACGCTCTGGTGCATGCTGGGGAATGTCACTGCAAAGACTAGGGTAAATGAGAAGAATGAAGGCACATGGTGCTAGATCCCAGCCCCAGTTCTTGTTCAGTTAGAAGCTGAAAAAAGCAGGAGGAAGCTACCAGATCTGTCCCAAAAGAAGCTAATATTTTCAAGTATGCATACAATTGGACATAGCAGTTCAAAAGAAAAATCCTCATTCCGGTCCTCGAGGGCCACAAACCAGTTGGATTTTCAGGATATGCATGAAGTGCCTATGAGAAATTTGAATGCACTCTGCCAGTTGTATGCAATTTCTCATGCCTATTTATTAAGGGATATCCTGAAAAACTGACCAGTTTGCAGCCCATGAGGACCGAATTGCCCACCCCTGGAACAGAACCAAGAAGAACAAAAATCCCAAGAGCACTTTACTTCTGGCATAATTCCACTATTCCCAGGGTGTTCCATGGATCAGTTTCCTTGAAAAAGATATCTGGTGGCGCCAGTGCTGGGATTGAAGATAAGTACACTTAAATGGACAATGAAGGTAGGATAGGAAAGGAAATTGTGTGAAGCATCTTTGATCTTATAGTTAATCTACCTCTTCTTATGTCTTGTTTTGACCGTTTTAGGATGCAGGCAGAAATGAGTTCCTTCAACAGAATCAAATCAACTGCTCTAAACATAATTGCCCAGCAATTGTCTCTACCACTGTAGTTTTCTTTCCTCTGCATTAGTTCTTAAGATTAATTCCATTTCTAGTACAATGGACTCATGGAGCTTGATTGTTAAGTTTCACCTTTCCATATATGCAAATGTTTGTGCTATTATATTAAACTGTATATTCCTGGTAACCTTTGCCCATAATATTAGAGCACCAAGAATGCAATTAAGTTTTCCCCATTCTCTTTTGTTCCATTGTGAAAAGTAAAAATATGGTGTAATTTCCAAGCTCGCCCATTGGCAAATATATTAGCGACAAATAAAAAGGACTTGGAATTCTGCCAGGAAATTTGGAGGGGGCAGGGTTTGAAAGTCTCTTGCAGTGGTCGAACATGCACCAATGCATCTTGCATCCTATAACCTGTAGGAAATTTCTTATGAACACAGCCACCATCTATACTCCTGGAGACAACTTAAATAATGAATTTGAGCACTTTTAAAGTATTTTTCAAGACAGGGAGGGCAAAAAAAAAAAATTTAAATATCTGATTAATGGATAACGTTAAAAGATACCTGTTTCCAATAAAAATAAGCATTTGAACACACCAGTATGTCACAAAATTTGTCAACTTTATTGAACCAATAAAATTTCTAACAACAATGAAAGAGTTCGGCAAGTATAAATGCAATACAGTTTTACAAATAAACCCCCATTGTTCCGTACCTATAAATAGAATTTTCAAAACCTCATAAAAAAGTGCAGATTTATGAATTGCTGTTAATGAACATGCTTCTGTTACTTAAAATGCATCCTGCCTTAACACAGTGTCTTTGAATCTGTTTTAATGCTTTTATTATAAAGAACGAACTCTAAATGGTTGCCCTGGAGTTAAAAGTGAGCCATCTACGTCAGTTTAAAGTCACCCTGACTTAAAAACACTCATGCCACCTCCACAAAGCAATCCTTACGTGGACCCCTTTACATCTGCTTCACCTGGCTGAAATAAAGACTTAAACTAAAATCTGTCATCTGCAGACAAGCTAGACCTCAACTCACAAGAGAATGTATCCACAATAAAACACTTCTGGAAACATCAGCAAAAACACTGCATTAACTGCTCTGCTGAAGAGCACATCTTAGATAACAGCTCCAAGCAATTCAGTTGTTTTAGAAATAGAGTAACATAAAAGGAATTTCTAAACCTGATTCACTAGGACTGTGAAAAAAAGCCTTCTCATTACTGGGACAGTAATACATGCACAATCCATTGTGGCCAAATTATAATATGTTGGGCATGATTATGTGGTTGTGATGTGGCAGCTGGAACTTAAATTTGTTTCAAGGTGATCATGGTGCTTATGATTTAGAGGGACTGAAATTTTTAGATGTATCTTCAAGAGTGTCTTAATTCCAAATACATGATCAGCAAAAAACCCGAATATTACATCAAAATCAGAATAAAGAATTCAAGGGTTACCAACAAATTTTGGGAAACAGTATCAAGATAAAAAAATGTGCTCACAATGATGTAATCTACTTAAGCACTCAAACTCACATCATGTACCGTTTTCCCATGTGGGACAACTATTCTATTTTATTGTACTTTATTTTATTATACTTTATTTTTCTTAATTAATGATTAAACAAATCACACTTATAAAACTGTTTTGGGAGATAGGGGCTATTTATCTTTGTCTTTATTCTTAATGTTGTTTAACTTGCTCTCTTCAAAAACAAATGCTCAATACACATCCCCAAAAATTCTTCACAAGTGGCCTCTCTTAGCTAAATACAATACACCAAAAAAGTATAATAAAAATAAGTATAATAGAATAAAGTACAATAAAATAGAGTACTTTTCCCACATGGGAAATGGTTTGAGTTTGAGTGCTCAGGTTTATGATGCTGGTTGATGCCTATAGCAAGCAAGAGCCTGTAGATTGCGTCATTGTAAGCACAATTTTTTATCTGATACTATTTCCCAAACTTTGTTGGTAATCCTCGAATTCTTTATTCTGTCTTAAGTTTGACTAACATTTTGAGAATGCTATGAAAAACCCTACAAAACATCCTGATCAAACTTAACAATAAAATAGAAGTGGGTCATTTTCCAGTGTTTTATTTCACTACACATTGGGACTTACTTGAGGAGAACAAGTCTGAACTGGCCAAGCACAGAGGCAAATTTAGATTATCTCAATTAAAAACAGTCCTTAAAGATGTGTAAAATATTGGAACTGGGCTACAGTCTACATGAAGGGCAGAGTAAGCAAGTCTTGTGTAGTCAAAACGTAAAAAAAAGTCCAAAACTTAAAGTTAAATTTCATATGATTGTCAAGCAGTGCATGCTATATCAATGAGCCCCAAGAAGAGGCTCCAAGGATCAAACTCAAGGCTTTAAGCTAGATTTTTTCCAGGTTCTCATCACACTTATGCTGGTCTGATAAAAGGTTCAGTCTGCAACAAATACAGCTTTCTCCGGAACCAAGATAGCCACTATAAAATGTTCTGCTTAGACTCACACAAAATGTATTAATTTCCGAGTTACGTTCTCGCACTTTACAGCTGCAGAAAAATCAATGTTTTCATGTACACTTAACAAGTAAAAATGTTATTTTGTGTATTTAGTGTATACCACACACACAAAAAAAAAGTTTCAACAGAAATGCCTCTTCCTCCACATCTTCAGGAAACTGCAGACTAAAGTCAACAAATCTCAAAATGATGATAATGATCATGATATATCACATCCTCAGACAGCACAATAGCTTTTGGTTAGGCAGTCACCAACAAATGTACACCCATGTATTGACAAAAGCATGTTCGTATATGTGGTTTACATGTATCACTGTCGTCAGACTTAGCTCATTTCAAAGAGATTGCTACCTACAACAAATGGACAACAGAACTACAAGTGGGCTGACACCCCCTCCCACATTTCTGCTCATAATATAAGTATTCATTTGCAGATGGTTGTTTCTTGGATTGCGATTACTGATTGTAATAAGAACTCCAGAAATTGGGGAGTAAGCGATAAAAGCCCCAGAGATGATTGGGGACAATTATTCCAACTGAAAAAAGGTTGGTTACTATCAAACTGATCTCAACACAACAAATCTCATCTGCAGGTGACTATGGGTAGGGTTTTCCAGCCTTTCCTAAGCGGAAACTCCTACACTATCACCAGATTACTCAAAAGGAGGAAAATAAAGCCTCTTCCAACTTGCAATCCATGACACCCAAGCCTTCACTAAACTGTAATGATCAAACTCTCTGACTCCCAGAATTTTTAACTTATTTTACCTTTCCAAGGAGCCTGAATTCTAAATGACCACAAAGTGGCAATGCAAGCACGCTACTTTAAGGACTTATGAAGAACCTGGCTTTCTGTCGCTTCTTTGGCACTATGGAAATCCTAAACGGCATCAATCTGTTTATTAAAAGCTTATTCTAGGATTTAACACACACACAATTCCCTAATATAAGAATGGTACATGGTTATATAGACCACAATATCTGATCTGTCTCACATTAATAAAAAAGTACAGTAACAAAGCACAGAACCAAAACGGCAATATATCACAGTTTGATTATAACATCTGATGATAAAAATTATAAGCAGTACCAACAGAACATGAAAGATCATTTGTGTAATACTGATGAATTAAGGAATGGCCATATAACAAAAGGAAAAAAAAACAAAATGTTCATAGCATGCTACATGTATTGCTCATCTTATGAGGATAAAAACAGAAAACTAATGCACGTGACATGAAGTTGGCAACTTGATTTTTGAATTGTGTGTTTCAGGTACAAAAAAGGCAGCAATCAGTACATTCATTATGCTGCTGTCCAGCACAAATCGGAGCATAGTAATGGATTTGGCAAGCTCAGATCTGGTCTTCAAAGTGCTAGCAACTCCAGTTCTATCCTGGCCCAAAAAAAAAAAAAAAAAAAAAATCTGTTCAGCACACTCGAGTATCATCTTAGATAACAGTGCAAGAAAAAAAAAAAAAAAAAGGCAAGGTATCTGTGCTTTGAGGTTCTCAAATGCTGTTGTCTCTTAGCATCAAACTTTTTCTAAACCACCACTGCTTTCAATTTGCTGCCCTTACCCACCAGAAAAGGCCTACTTTCCCATATGCTCCTTTCGTGGGGCTATATATCTATGGGTGTTCCCCACCCCCACCCTTTATATTGCACTTATGACAGACAGCACTTGGGGGGGGGGGGGGGGGAGGAGAAACAAGCCCTGAAGATGTAACATTTTCAGATCAAGTACAAAAAGGTATTTTGGGTCAAGTTCTTCACTGCTGCACTGAAGCCGTACAATTCTACAGTGGAGATGCCTGGCGCTGAAGGACACTCTCAGGCCCCAGTGTCAAAATGGGTCTGCAGCTTCAAAGCAAGCAAGCAAGCAGTTTCATTTTTCTCTGCCAAGATTAAAGCCAAAGGAGAGCAGACATGAGAAAATGACCCAGGCCACGCCACCATGAGGGCTAGAATTAACTACCTCTTCCTTTGAAAGAGTTAACACACGAATGGGTGTTAACTCTTTCAAATGGGTCTGCAGCTTTTCAAATGGGTCTGCAGCTTTTCAAATGGGTCTGCAGCTTTCAAATGGGTCTGCAGCTTTGAAGCTGCAGACCCATTTTCTGGAATAAGCTTGGTGCTTTGCATTTCTTCTTCTTATAAAGTTCTTCTGCACTATACTTTTGCTTTTATGTACACGACTGTCACCACAAGTCAGTTAAAACAGAAAGCCCCATGCCATGACATGACATTCTCGAAAAAGCCCACACATGACAAACATATTAAAGGGCTATCTAAGCCATATCACTGCTTAGATTTGCTCTACATGATGTAAATGAGCATTGAAATTAACTTTTTTTTCTTTTTTTTTTAACCAGCTACCTTTGCTGAACTGGGCAGCAATGATTGTCATTTAAAAGTATTTTGCACCATAACAGACTGGTTATTCTTTGCATATCGTATAGCAAATGACTCATCAGCAAAGAAACTGGAGCAATATCCAGTGCCACATCTGCGTCAGATGTGTATACACACAGCTGGATTACAAATCTATTCTACCCATGTGGGTGCATGCGGACTCTGCATAGCTTAAATTAGTAAACAAAATCCCTTTAAAAGGTAAAGCCTCTAAAACATTATTTTAATTTTAAAAACAAAACCACCGCTGTACTCCAGTTTCCCAGGAAAGAAGAAATTGGAAACTAGCTGGTTTGTCTGTAAGAAAACCAATGTGGCAATAAAATCTGGTGGTCACTGGCTACACAGAAATCGGCTCCTCCTCAGTAATTATTTGGTGGTGCACCTCTGTTCTTACCATGCAATGTTACAATGACATGGCTGGAAAAAAGGAATATTCAATTAGAGAAACAAACAAAAAAAAAAAGGATGGTTTAAAATTTCGTGACTGGTTACTTTCTGCAAACAATATTTTCCCAATTTTTAAGGCTCAAAAACAGAAAAGCCCTCTGCTGTAAACTTGGCTAGACACAGTGTACATAACATTTGTATTCATTCCTGTATTTTAAAAAAAAGTGAGATCCTTGGCAGGCTTTTCCTATTTGAAAGGTTCCTCTCGCTGGAGAAGGATTTATCCCTCATTACTTTATTAGCAAGAAATTGTGAGGGGCTTTTTCTTCTGCAGTGCAAACAGACAACTATACTTCTGTTCGGTTCAAATAATTCGCCAGGATCCGGCCCATGCGTTTCCATGGAGTTGCCATAATACAAGTGAAGCAAGGTACATTCAAGCCAGCTCTGTTTTCCACTATTCAGATGAAGAGGACAGTGCCAAGCAACCCTCCTGCCTGTATTTTTAAACAGCTTCAGGGCCATGAAAGGAAGGATTTAAAAAAAAAAAAAAAAAGTGATGTGGGATGGAAGCAGCGGGAGTGTATAAGATGTGGCAGTAAACTTCCTTTCTATGCCTCTAGTTTGGTGTCATCACAGTATAAATAACCGTTTACAGTTTTATTTCTGAAGGAAACACCGTAAGAGTTTTGACTGTTAATAAAAATCCTTTCCACGGCCAAGAAAAGGGAACCTCTCATTTCTATTGGCTGAAACTAGCATATATGAACTTCACATCTTTTTCCCATGAAAAACAGAAGTCTTGAAAACCAAGGTTATTTCAACAGTATATTAAATTATAATGAATTAGGGGAGACAGGGGAGGGAGTGAGAGAAAGATATGTTAATATAGGGATAAGTGGGATTAAATCAGCCATAACTAGCGGGGAATCCCAAGCTGAAGGTTGCTTTGCAGAACTACTAAACAGACAACCCAGGAGAGGGGTAATAAAACATCCTTGTAGTCCCTTCATCTTCAGACCCACCGCAGATCACTCATCCTCAACTCCGACAAAGAGAAAGGCAACCGGGGAGGGGAACTTGGGTGGTCAGGAACTCAGACTGAACTGCACACCTTCTCTCTCAGAATCTTTAGAGGACCTGAGGGGAGGAGGAGAACTAGCTGTGACATTGAGTTGACTTGCTCGAGGGGATGCGTGGATGTCTTGGAGACTCCCTTGAATCCTGCGTGAGAAACTTTTCCCTATTCTGGACAGGAGAAGCTCTGTCCCCCCCCCCCCCCCCCCTTCTCTCTTATCCTCAAGAAGTAAAGAAATTCCTCACAATTTTAGACAGCCAAGTCGCCAGCTGCACTGGAGTACACAGGGACTCCTCTTCTGATATCCAGATGGGTTCTTCCTCACTAGATGCTAGCAGCGGCTCTGAGTAAGAGCTTGGTGGAGCAGGCACTGGGGCCCAGTACATAATTGGCACCACTGTGGTCTGATAACTGGAAACAGCTGCTCTAGCAGGGTCAGGACTAATGAAACAGATAGTACTCTGGCCTGTGTCAGACTCCACATTGAGGGAGCAGACTGCCCCATGGTCTTCATTGGCATGCTCTGCACCAGTGTAACTGAAGGTGCCCTTGACTACGCCAGGGCATCCATGAAGAATAAGCTGCCTGGTGCCTTGCAAGTCATCCATGCTATGGAAAATAATGCCATCTGTACCAAAAAGAGCTTCTCTTTGAGGAGATGCAAGGCGGATTTCTCAGTGCCAAGGTGGGATCTACCTCAGTGAAATTCTGCACCAACAGTGCCAAAGAAAACAGCCCCAGAGGGAATCTCTTGTGCCACTTAAAATGTTCTTCTTGGCACCTCCTCTGCCAGCTTAGGCTTCCAAACCAGGCTCAGACTGACCCATGATGAATCCAGAAAACTGCACCAACTGGATGGGGGTGGGCACCTTCCCAGCCAAAAAGCAAGAAGAGAAGGAGGCTGATTCCTGACATGATCTCCAGTGCTTCTTATAGAAGCAGAAGTCCAAGGAGAACTCACTTCAAGAGGTGGTGGTGGTGGTGGGGGTCACTGTGCTACTTGCCTTTGTGCTTTGACTCTGGGTCTTTCCTGAGGCCAACATCTGCACGTGCGCCATCTTTGAGGCATGGGTCTGAAGAGATTGCAAGGAAACCCTGCTGCAAGTAGCACAATTCGGGGTTTTGCAATCCGGGCCCAGCCAGGATGGGTAACTGATGAAAATCTGGCACCCAGCCTTTTCAGTAGAATTTAAATAGTTCTTTGAGGGGCTGTTCAGGTAATAGTGAAGGAAAAAAAAAAGAACCTACAATTGGCAAAGTCATTGCAAAAAAAAAAAAAAAATGTAAATGTAGGAAAAATGTTAAGATGGACTGGAAATCTGTCCGTGTGGTAGCCTGGACAAAGAAAGACCAAAGGGCTCAGCAGACAGCTCCCACACTGAGTTCTAACAGCTGGGTCTGACATCGGCACCATCACCACCTTCTAGTCATGGCTGATTTCATCCTGCTGGTCAACACAAAGGGGGGGGGGGGAAGAACTGGGCAAGAAAACATCTGTACACGTTCAAGAGATCTGTGTTCAATTCTGGAGACTGCAACAGTTATGGGACCCAGTAGACACAATCCAGAGCGCTACCAAAATAGTGCTACATATGCAGAGCAAGTCAACCTACGCTTGAGGAAAGGAGGGAAAGCAAGACAGACATACTCTAGGAAAAAAGCTTGCTTGCACACGTATCCCCAGTGGTATTTTCATAAGACAATCTAAGACTGAGGGAGGCAGGCTAGGGAACATATGTAAATATTTCTTTGCAGAAAGAGTGGAAGACACATGGAACACCAACAAACCAGTATCAGAATTCAAAAAGGTCTGCGAGACATACAGAGAAGCCTTAGTGGTGGAAAAGAAAGGGTAAGTCACAAGTAATGCCAGTTGCACTGCAGTTAGTAGGGAAAACGAGCACAGCAGATTGCCTGGAGCTCTTTATCTATGGCTAATTTCTCGGTTTCTATTTTCCTGATCCATGGTACCATTTAGATAGTTAACAACCTACATTCCATGCACTGGCTCCCAACAAGGCAAATAAACACTGTTAAGCACATACTTTCACAAGGCAAATAAAATACTATTTCAAGAGTGTAGCATAAGCTACAAAGTCTGAGAAGTCCCTTGTGCACATCTGCATGATTGAGTGTGGCACAATAAACCCATAGCATAAAACACATGGTACAGTCATGTATATAGTCTCACGTGATCAAACGTGATTAAAAAAACAAAGGACATTTGAATATAAAGTCTCTACTATAAATTCTTATATAGTAATTTCAATACTTTGAAAACACCACCCAGGAAAAGCATTTCATACCTTTCAAGTTTGCTTTTCTATAGCCCTCAAAAAAGAAAAGTGTTCAGTAAGTTACCATTATTACAAACTCAAAATGACAGTTTTTATTCAAAGCCATACATGCACTGCATGCCAGTTATCCTAGACAATGATAAAACAACTTCTGAAATCATATTTGTATGCAGACTTTATGAAATTCTCATCAACTAATGCTTCTATGGCAGTTTATATTTTTCAAAATCAAATTCCACTGTCTCCACCTAAATTGAGATGCCTTTTATCAAGGCTGGATTTGCACTTCCAATGCCCACTGGCAATGACGGGGGGGTGTGGTGGGACCCACTCCCAGCCATTTGACACTAAGGCAGCAGCGTCCTGATCCTGAAGCTGCAGCAATCTGAAGAAATTCTGCACAGGGACTGCAGCCATCCACCCGCACATTCACGGCCCTGCCCTGTGCATGGTTTTCCATAGTAACAGGAAGCTCCTGCAGGAGGAGAGGGAAGGGCCTTCAGCTTGAAGCAGACCCATGCAGAACGGTTGCTGCTGCTGCCACCGAGGGATCAGGACGCCGCTGCTTCGGGTAAGCAGCTGGGACGCAGCCTGGATAGAGGCACAGTAGCGGGCAATGCTCTGGCACCCATCCAAATTTATAAGCGGAGGCATTTGCCTATGGTGCACCTGTGCCTAAATTCAGGCCTGCCTATCACATGGGCAGGAAATTCTTCCACAAAAAAAGAACCAGAATGGCACCACTAGGAGTCGATGGACTGTCCTGTTGTTTCTGAGGCGGGGTAGATGGATGCTGACGCATGCTTCATCTCTCTGGCAGAGGTCCTGCGGCTCTGTTGCCAGCTCCTTAGCAAGGTGGCAACCTGGGCTTTGCTCTATCAATACAGCTGCGGCTGAAGCCCTTGAGCGGTAGGACTCCAGTGCTAGGGGACCCCCAAGCATATCCTGATCTATCAGGATGGCAAAGTTTCCTGCCTGGCGGGTCCCACTCCTGATGTATGTGCTAATCCACAGCCTGAGTCCCCAGACTGTGGAGTGTCTGGCACTTATGGTCTATAAAGCTCTGGGACTTGGGTTTATCCAATGAGGTGGAGAGGAAGCTCAGCCAATCCCTGGGCAGCCTGATCAAATCAACTAGACGACGACAAGAGACCTAGCAAGGAGACTGCACGCTTGCTGACATTATCAAGATCTGTGAGGAGAGGCCGTTCAAGTCTTCAGAAGTAGCCGGTCATTACCAAGCAGTGTGCAGGGTTCTCTATGCTGAGCACACAGACCTCTATAAAATCTTGACGACAATTGAAAGAACCAGAGAGGCTCTGAAAAGCACGGCTACAGAAGATCTTAAGGGGACAAATGCTCAGATGGTTAAAATTATGCACTGGGCTTGTTGCTGGAATGAAAATCAGTGACTCAGGAATGGTGCGATGCTGAGGAGCACTAAAGAGGCAATACAAAGCACTATGCTCATACAGTACCAACCCTCCCCATATGAGTTTCTCACTGATGACAATAAAGCATGGGAGATTCACCTCAACAAGGTTAAGATGGCTGACAACAGCAAGAACTGTGAAGAGCATAGTTTGGATTGCATCCAGTCCCTTCTCTGAAACAGACAGGAAACTGAAAGAGCAATCCCACAAAGAGTTAAGTCCACAAATCAGATCTGGGGGGAACTGCTCTGGTCAATCTCCACAGAAACAAAGAGGAAATACGATTCCCCTGAGGCAGCCCCTACTGTGGGGGTGAAACACGGATCCACGGTCCCCTATTATGGAACTCCCTTCCCATGGAGATGAGAACAATCTCTGGGCCAACGTTCTTCAGAAAGGCTCTCAAAACCTACTTAATTCAAAAGACAGATTCCTCAGGAGTTCTCCAGTGCTTCTGACGAAGCCAGTGACGATTTGATTTAATTCCATTTTGTTCAGTTTTATTATGTATGTTGCTTTGTACCCCACCCTGAACGTAGGAAGGGCAGGTAAAAAATATTTTAAAATAAATATCGGGGATAAAGATTGGAAACTAAACTTTTGAATGGAGTAAATAGAAATCATGTTCTCTTGGAAACACGGGAAAGGGACTGGAAGCTGACTTTTTGAATGGAGTTCATGGAAACACCTATGTTCCTTTAGTAATATTCACAGAATTACTGTTTCCAATGGACGAAAGTGATAATACTGAAGATTTTTACATCTCTTCCAACTCTTTTTTTTTGATCCCTGGAGAAGCTATTGTATACCTCTATATATTGTTCTTTGAATGTACAGTAATTATCTTCATCTGGTTTTCTCTCTGGCTACATTACATGGATAGGTGTATGATTTTGTTTTTAATATTAGTAAGAATGCTATATGAATGATTGTTTGTACTATTTACTGTGAATGCTACTTTGTAAATCACCTTGAAATGGCTCTCTGAAAGTGCAGCATATACATTTTAATAAACTGAAATAAAAGAAACTGAATCCACACACACACGCACAAAATAAAAAGCTTAAACTGCTAACCTTTAACACTGCGTTTCTGATTAGAACCTGCAGGGTTCTAATGGCGATCAAGAGTTCTTTGGGCAAAACTTGAAGGGCCTTTCTATAATCATACCTTGTATGTTTCATTTTGTTTACCCAGGAATGCAATTACTGCCTCCCATCTCCTGATGGAATTGGCCTCCTAGCCCTCACACAATGAAATTACCATAAAGCTTCTGAACTACAAAGCTGGCATAGGTAACTGGAGAATCAGGACAAGATACTAAAGTATTATCCTAGTAAAATGATACCATGATGGATGAGAGATGGTGAAAGTCTGATGGATCATTTTAGGCCTGTGTGTGTTCCTATGTTTGGGAATCTACTTGGAATTTACAACCCTCCTACTCTGTCTGTCCTTGCCTTAAATAGACTTTGGGGGTCTTGCTCAGTGGCAAGTGTTGAGCCCTACCATGCAAAAAGCCTAGGTTTCATTTCTGATCCCTGGGCTGGCTGGAGATGCTGCAGAGGCAGCACTTACAGCCTCCAGAGGTTGTGGGGGGAATCTCAGCCATTGTTCAGTGGCACGACTTAGGGCGACATTTGATGGTTTATGGAGGGAGATGTGGTTGTGGCCCCAGCCTGAGGACTGTTGCTACAATGGCTGGCTGAGTCAGGAAAGATAAAAATAGAGGAAACCCACAGGTAGCTGAGAAGGAAAGCTCACGATGCCGTTGCCCAGTAGAGGTCAATGCCAACTGAGTTGGAACTTAAAGAGGAAGGAAACTACCATGTCAAAAATATAAAAATCCTTTGACCAAGCTGCCAACATTCCTCCTCTAGGAAGCAGCCCATTTTATTTGGCCAAAGGTATTTCCTTCAAAAAACATTCCCTAAACTGAGCACTATTCAATAACAGGTGATCCCTTTCCTCTTACTACCACCAAATTTTGTCTAATGATACAACCTAATCCAGCAAGAAAAAGTCAGACATATGTTCTGAGACAAGCACCCCAAGTTTGAGTGCTCAAAGGACTTACTGAGAATGCCAGTTTCCTTGGCTGGCTCGGACCCTGCGTGAATAAATGCCTTAAGACTGCATTCCACCATAGAAAAGACATCAGAACCAGTATAGTGCCAACAAGGAGAGTAAACACAACTGGTGAAACAATACAACTAGATCGCATACCCAATTAAAGGAAAAAACAAACGCATAGGTTTCAATCAATAGTTAGATGAAGCAATCAACCTGGTTTTCAAAACATGTTTCTGACAATTTTCACCCTAATGTTAAGGGAGAAATCAAAGAAACATGCACAGCTGTGTTTGATAGTAGCTAATGTCTAGTTTTCAAACTCTTTAACAGCAGGTCAGGTGTCAGGAACATAAGAACATAAGAAATAGGGCTGTGAATCGGGCTTCGGACGATTGAAAATATCGTACGATATTTTCAAAATAGTCAGAAATCGGGGGCTCCCCCAAAACGATAGGAAAACCCCCACAAAATTGTTCGTGGGGGTTATCTTATCATTTTGGGGGAGGTCGGGAAAAACGGCACACAAAAGTAACCCCTAAACCCACCCCGAACCTTTAAAACTAATCCCTTAGC
Source organism: Rhinatrema bivittatum (assembly GCF_901001135.1). NCBI lineage: Eukaryota > Metazoa > Chordata > Amphibia > Gymnophiona > Rhinatrematidae > Rhinatrema > Rhinatrema bivittatum. The sequence continues at coordinate 54,388,388 of NC_042619.1, forward strand.
TTCCCCCACCCTCCTGACCCCCCAAAAACATTTTACAGGTAACTGGTGGTCCAGTGGGGGTCCCTGGAGCAATCTCCTGCTCCCGGGCCGTCGGCCGCCACTAATAAAAATGGCGCCGATGGCCTTTGCCCTTACTATGTCGTAGGGTATCCGTGCAATTGGCTGGCCCCTGACACATGGTAGGAGCACTGGATGGCCCGTGCCATTTTTAAAGATGGTGCCGGCCATCCAGTGCTCCCTCCATGTGACAGGGGCCGGCCAATGGCACAGATACCCTGTGATTTGGTAAAGGCAAAGGGCCATCGGCGCCATTTTGATTAGTGGCAGCCGACGGCCCGGGAGCGGGAGATTGCTCCCGGGACCCCCACTGGACCACCAGGTACCTGTAAAAAGCTTTTTTTGGGGGGGGGGGGGTCGGGAGGGTGGGGGAAGCTAAGGGATTAGTTTTAAAGGGTCGGGGTGGGTTTTTTGTTTATCGGCTCGGGCGCAGCCGATAAACAAAACCGCGATCGGGCTGGACGGAAAAAAAAACATGATGTGAATCGGAACCGGAATCAGAACAGATTCCGGTTTCGATTCACATCTCTAATAAGAAATTGCCATGCTGGGTCCATCAAGCCCAGCATCCTGTTTCCAAACCAGGCCACAAGAACCTAGCAAGTACCCAAACACCAAGAAGATCCCATGCTACTGCTGCAATTAATAGCAGTAGGTATTCCCTAAGTAAACTTGATTAATAGCAGTTAATGGACTTCTCCTCCAAGAACTTATCCAAACCTTTTTTGAACCCAGCTACACTAACTGCACTAACCTCATCCTCTGGCAACAAATTTCAGACCTTTATTTGTTGATGCATTGAGTGAAAAAGAATTTTCTCCGATTAGTCTTAAAAAACCTAACATCAAAGCAAGCTAACCTAACAAAAAGGGGTGGGGTGGGGGAGGGGAGGGGTGCTGTCTGGGGAAAGAGCAGCAGTTTACTCTACTCCTGGTGATGACAGGCAAGAACTATTTTCAACTCGTAAAAGCAGAAGTGATTACAAGTCTTCATAATCAATGCATAACTGGAATTGGAATTTCTTTCCAGCAACATTCTCCAAGGCAAACTTCAACTCTCTTTTAGAAAAGGAAGAACACTTTTCTACAAGTTCACTTTTCTGAATAGGAGAAACAGTTATACAGAAAATCCATTTTAGTGGGAGCTTCTATGGACATTCTACATTCCAAAGGATAGGATGTAAACATCTTGTTGGGGACCAATAACCCGATCCTCAAATATAAAGGAACAAAAAAATCCCCAAAAAGCTTTAAACATTTTTCAAATATTGTACTAAGCTCACACCAGTGACCGGACCTCAGAAAAGTAGACTCCTAGAAGATGTGCTAGCTTTTCAAATGTGCTGCGCTGCTGGGGCATTTCAGTATATGACTCAAAACTTCCAAACAAACAAAAATTGAACTTTTTGTGTACTGAACAAAATAAAAAAAAATAGTTCCTGTAAAATTCTTCCTTGGCCATCTAAAAGGACACTTCCATGCCAAGATGGTATTTATGCTTATCCTCTAAATATTGCACATTCCTTTTGTTCATGCACACTGATGCATAGAGACACACACATTGCGTTTTGAATGTAACATTCAACTGGAAAAAAAAAAAAAGGGAACAGCTATTTCTAAAATGCTGACAGCAACAACGCAGTTAACCTCACTTTGTTGTTACAACTGAAAAAAATAAAATAAAAACCCACCAACATTGTGCTTGGGGGACATCAACTGTTTAAATAAATTTTCAATTTAAAAAAAGAAAAAGTAAAAGATTATTAAGAACATGAGAAAGTGGAGCTGTGCATGGACCATTTTTGGTTTACGTTTTTTTGTTTTTAGTTGTTAAGCAGTAACTAAAAGGAAGGGCATGCCAATCTCAGACAATATGATATGGTGAAGGGTTATGATGCACTAAACAATCAGCTACAGGACAGCAAAAATAGACAATAAAAAGATCCCACATTTTGCAATCCTAAATCATTAAACTTTAAAATCAAGGGAAAAAGTTATTTTCGGTGGCAGATTTTGTACAAAGGAAGATGAGCAAACGGCGGAAAGGAAAAAAGAAATGGCTGGGCCTGTCTGTCAAAGACCTTTCATGCTGCTTTGCAGGTAATGACATTTCTTTTCTCAGCCTGATCACATTCATGTTAAAGATCCCAGGAAGACCCGAGCTGGGATAACTGCCTCTAACTAACCTATACGGCTCCTAAAAATAATGGAATAATCCACTGAAAACAGTCAGATTATATGGTTTTTCTGTACTACAGGAAGTGTCATTACATCTAGTCTTCCAATCATATTTGCGCCTCTAAAATTACAACTCCCACCAATGCATGGGAAATTTAGCTGATGACAAAAACCATCTTGCTGATCCTCTTATAAAGTATTGTTACCCAAGCTAAATGAGAGTAGCTGGAAGAGGGCTTCCTTGAACAAAACCCCCCCCCAAAATTATGTATCACTAGAAGATGCTTAAAATAAAAAAAAAAAATCCCGACCATCTCCGCTTCCAAAAGTACAGCTGCATTTCGTATTTCAGTAGCACGCTGCTGAGCTAGCTTACCACAGATTCATTTCACATTTTCAAACTGTGAGCGGTGTCAGTCTTCACAGCGACCTCTACAATCAGTATGGCAAACCTATGTCTGAACGTGTGCTCCCCTGGAGATCAACCATTGGTTAAAAAACAAGCAAACAAACAAAAAAACAAAACCTGGAGGAGCTCTGTTTGGTTTTACACAACGCATGCACGCATTCACCGATGCGATTCTGAAGACTGTCATTCAAGGTAAACTGCAAATGAGTTCTGCCATCTTATCAATTCCATTCCATTAAATTTGGTGAAGGAAGGCAAAGTTTCTTCAACAGAGTGCAGTTCTTATTTTCCTTTTTCTTCTTCTTTGAAGTCAACAAAGCACAAAAGTTAATCATAAAGCAAACTCTGGATTTGTGAGCAAGACTGAAACATCCGCTCTAAAAGAATGTAAATGTAGTGCTGCACTGGGTTATTGTAGCTATTGTTAGTTAAGCATCAAGAAAAAAAAAATTTGAAAAGGCATCACTGTGCATGACTGGTGCACAACGCAGGCAAACTTGGGAGACGAGGATTGAATCGCCGTTGCTGCTGCATCACGAAACAGTTTTGGGTGTGCGTCTGCTGGAACAGGAAACCTCTGCATGTCTGTTCATCTGTCATGTCAGGTGGCGGGTTATGGCACGAAGGGCATACAGAAGCTCTGCCTGCATACGAGCTTCCATCAAAAGCAGATTCACATGGACCTGTTAAAGAACAAACACATGTAAGCCAGTATAATTCTCTAATGTACTACTGTATTTATCAGGCTTAAAATTTAGATACCTGGGAGGGGGGAGCGCTGATATTTAAGAGATTTACCCAGCTGAAATGAGAAATTACTACTATCCTGATCATTTCCTTTTCCTTAGAGGAGCTAGATGAATCCAGAACAAGTGGGTTATGCACCTCTACCAGCAGATGGAGACGAAGAAAACTGACATCACTATGTCTGCCGGTATTCTCTGCAAAAGCCAACTGTGGACAGACTAGCAAAAACTTAACACATAACCAACTTTGTACTCAACCAACAGGAAACACTGAACTTAGGTAAATAATATATGAACACTAGTCAGGGACTGGATGAACACTTACCAGTAATCCCTGAATTACGTAGCCACACAGGACGACCATAACACAATCACAAGGGCAGGAAGCTGAATCCATCTATCTACTCTAAGGAAAAGGAAATTAGGTAAGTAGTAATTTCTCATTTCCTAGCATTTAGATAGATGGATTCAGGGCCAGTGGGATGTATCCAAGCTGCTCCTGAATAGGGTGGAAGGCTGCCCATGGCCCAGTCAACATTGCAAGTGTAAAGGCTGCATCCTCCTGGGTCTGCACATCCAGACAATAATATCTGGAAAAGTTATGTAAAGAGGACCACGATGCAGCTCAGCAAATATTGACCCGAGACAGCAATCTAACCGCCGCCCATGGCACTGTCTGAGCCCTAGTGGAATGAGCCCTAATTTAAGTAGGTAACGGCTTTTCAGCGGCCATATACACAGCCATGACTACCTCCTTAATTCAGTGAGCTATCATAGCCTGCAAAGCCGGTTCATCCTGTCTACCTCTACCATGAAGGACAACATAGTAACATAGTAATGATGGCAGAAAAAAACCAAGTGGTCCATCCAGTCTGCCCAGCAAGCTTCCCATGGTAGCAACTGCTACTCCATGGCCCACTATCCCATACCCCTTTGAAATCCTTCATGGTTTTAGACTTCACCACTACCTCTGGAAAGTCATTCCAGGCATCCACCACCCTCTCAGTGAAGAAATATTTTCTGACATTGGTTCTGTCTTCCTCCCTGGAGTTTCAAATCGTGACCCCTAATTCTACTAAATTGTTTCCAATGGAAAAGGTCTGTTGTTGACCATGAATCATTAAAACCTTTCAAGTATACGCAGCGGTCAAAACATAGGGCCCACCAAGAAATCAAACACTAGATTAAGACTCCACAAAGAAACCAATAACCACAAAGGAGGGCGAAGATGTTTCATCCCAGCAAGAAACTGGCCACATCAGGATGAGACAATAAGGATTCACCATTCATGTGGCCCCTGGAACAGGCACGAGCCACTACCTGTACTTCAAGGAATTAAGGGCCAATCCTTTATTCAACCCATCCCGCAAAAATTCCAAAATGAGCGGAATCCTAACTGAACGAGGAAGCACTCATCGATCTTCACACCAAGTCTCAAACACTCGCCAAACCCGTACATAGGCTAAGGAAGTGGAGAACTTTTGTGCGCGTAGCAAGATGTTAATCACTGCAATAGAATATCCACCCTTCATCAAGAAAGCCCTCTCAAGGGCCATATCATAAGACAAAACAGAGTTGGATCTTCGTGAAAGACAGGACCCTGCTGCAACAGATTAATCTGCACTGGAAGGCGAAGGGGGAAGTCTACCAGGAGTCTTCAAAGATCTGTATACCATGGGATCCTGGGCAAATCTGGTGCCACCAAAAGCACCATCCCCTGGGGCCTTCGATCTTTCAAACTATTCTGCTCAATATGAGCCACGGGGGAAAGGCATACAGCAGCTTGTCCTCCGGCCAGCCAGCACAAAAACATGGATCCCCAAGGACTTCGGATCTCTCCTGCAACTGAAGACTCGAGGAACCTTCACATTGCAAGAAGTCGCCAGCAGGTCTAGAAATTGAAGGCCCCATTCTCCTGGGTCCAAATTCTCCCTGCTGAGAAAGTCTGCTCTTATTTTCTTTTCCTACAACGTGTGAGGCTGAAATCTCCTGGAGATGATTTCCGCCCATTCCATAAGTTGGTCTATTTCCTGCGACACTTGCTGGCTCTTGGTTCCTCCCTGCCGATTCACGTAAGCCGTCGTTGCTTTTGTCTGACATTACTCGGACTGCTCGACCCCAGAGCCTGTTGCTGAACTGTAAAAGCATGGCAACCAGACTGCCCAGGCTTCTAGTCAATTGATGTTCCAGAGAGACTCCTCTGTACTCCAGTGCGCTTGCACAGTTAATTCCTGACAGTGAGCTCCCCAACCCTAGAAGCTTGCATCTGTCGTGAGGACCAACCAGTCTGGTGCTATCAAGGAAACTCCCTTTCTCAGATGCTCCACTTACATCCACCACTGGAGGTGAGAGCAGACTTCCATTGGCAGGTGGAGTCGAATCAAACAGTCTTGAGACTGTGGTTCCAATGAGACAGTAGGGGGCACTGAAGAGGATGCATATGTGCCCTCGCCCAAGGTACCACGACCAGGATTGCTGCCATCAAACTGAGTACCTGGAAATAGGAGCATGTTGTCGGGTGTATAGTGTCTGCCAAGAGACACACTATTGACAACTTCTGAATGAGGTTCTGGCAGAAAAACTGTGCCCTGCTTCACGTCCGAAAGCACTCCCAGATACTCCAATGGCTGCGATGGCTGAAAACTGCTCTTGGCTAGGTTCACCACTCAACCGAGCTCCTACAATAGGGAGATCACTTTGCAGGTCACCAGTCGGCTCTCTTCCAGAGACATGGCCTGAATCAACCAGTCATCCAAATATTGGTACACAAGAATCCCATCCTCTCTCAACTCTGCTGCCACCACCACCATAACCTTGGAAAAAGTTCTGGGTGTGGTGGCCAGATCAAAAGGTTGCGTCCAAAACTGATAATGGTAACCCAACACCACGAAACACAGAAATCATTGGATGCTCCAAATGGATGAGAATATGGAGGTACGCCTCAGATAGATCCAAGATGGTCAGAAATTCCCCCGACTGCATGGCCATTATCATAGAGTGCAATGTTTTCATAAGAAAATGAGTCACCCACAAATGACAGTTGATCTCTTTGAGGTCCAGAATGAGATGAAAGAAGCCTTCCTTCTTGGATACAATGAAATAAATGGAATATCGACCCGTATTTTCTTGAGACGTGGGTACTGAAATGACAGCCCTCAGGCTGAGAAGCCTTGACAGTGTACACTCCACCGCTTGCTTCTTTTGCACAGTGCAGCAGGGAGACACCATGAACACATCCCAAGAACACTGCAAAATTCCAGCGCATATCTTTCTCATATCAATTTCAAGACCCATTGATCCGATGTGATCTCGACCCACCTCTGATAAAAGAGAGGCACCCTTATCTCCTGTTCCCAGTGTTGGGTTGGCAAACCCAACCCTGGGAGGTTCCACTACCTGAGCCCGTGCCTCACTTGGGCTGTCTGGGACAAAAGGACAGAGACCTGCCAAAAGGCCGAGTTCTCTGAAAAGTTGTCCCTCTTTAGGGATGAAACTGCTTGGAACCCCTGAGATGACCCCTCATTCCAAAGGGGCACAGCAACTGCTTATTCTCCAGCAACCGAGGAACCGGAGATTCACCTGATTTACTGGCCAGCTTCTCCAACTCTCTGCCAAACAAGAGCAAGCCTTTAAAGGGCAATCTTGTAAGATTAGCTGTAGATATCATATTGGCCGACCAATTTCTCAGCCATAATCAATGTCTGGCTGCTATTACCGAAGCCACTCCTCTGGTCAAAGTGCAGATCAAATTGCAGCCCACATCTGCTAAAAAAGCAGTGGCGGGTTCTGTTACTGCCCTGGAATTCACTCCAGAGTCATCCACCTCCTGAGAGAGAAGCAAACAAGAGCGAGCCACCAGGGAGAAACAGGAAGCTATCTACAATGTCATTGCTACTGCTTCATATGGTATCAATTCTCCTATCATGCACCTCCTTTAAAAACGCTTCTCCCTCCATGGGGAAAATAGTCTGTTTAGAAACGGCACAGACAAGCACATTCACTTTTGGGAAATGCATATGCTCTCTCATTCCTGGATCCAGGGGGTATAGGCCTTCCAAGGTCCCCCCCCCCCCCCCTTTAAAATTCACGGGGCATTCTACTAAAGATCAATCAATTCTTGAATGGCTTCCATAACTGGGAAAAAACAAGAGACTTTATGCAAAGAAACAAAATGGGATTTTTCTTTGGCTCAGATATGGAATCTGTCCTTGGGGCTCCTAGCATCTTCAAAGTCTGGGAAATCAAGGCCGGCAGTTCATCTCTATGAAAGAACCGCAACATAGCCCTGTACAGTTCCAATCCCGGAGGGATTTCTCCATCCTCCAGAGAGTCAGGATCAGCCTCATCATCAGTTCCCTCCAGATTCCTGTCAGAAACGCCTGCAGCTCGAGGTGTACTTCAGCGCTTAAACATAATGCCAGAAGAGGGAGAGGCCACCTGAGGATCTGACCTGATTGGATGGTGCCGAGGACTGCTCCTGAAGAAAGGACTGCAATCCCTGAAAAAATTCTACCCAAGAAAAGGTAGAAAGATCCATGCCAAAACCAGAAGGCCCTTATGCGGCATCCGCTCAGATGCCGTTCCCTTACTGAGGAACCAGTCAAGGGCATTCCAATATCAAGTGTCCCTCCCGACACACCTTTACCCAGAATCTCATCAGGCTGGGAAGAACTAAGCTTAGTAAAATCAGAGGAAGTTAATTCTCCCTGAGCCTCTAAACAGTGCTGGCACAAGTTAGAGGGCAGGCCAGGCTGAGATGCCCGAATATGACAGGCAGCACATAGGGGTTCTTCGTTATAGTTGCTATTCTTTTTTTGTTTTTTTTATGTGCATCCAAACTTTTAGGCTTCCAAGGGCTAGACGTCTCAAACTAAGCACACACAAACGAACGTCCAGTTTATGCACTCAGGATAAGCATGCGTCCAAACCGGTCGCAGTGTAACCTGAATGCCCAAGCCGATGCCCAAACTGAGCATCCAAAATCTGGACGCACAACCAAAAAACCCTGACTGTGAATTGACATCCTGTAGAGGGCAGCCAAACTTGCAATCAAAAATGTGCAAATACACTGTCTCGACCTACCATGCAGCGCAGTGAACAAGCCTCAGGGCGGGGCCTAGCAAAAAAGACTGCTCAACCCACCAGGCTGCCCTCATCCCTAACCTCCCTCAGTGCAGAACGTACATTGGAACAGCATGCTGAGCACGGATACCGGGGAAGGGAATCACTTAAATGACTCTCCTTCACTGCTCTAATCTTTTTTTTTTTTTTTTTAATTTACCTCAGCTCAGCCCTTCCCAGCTGAGTACAGAAACAGTCTCCGGCTGTAGGGGAAGAGGGCATCTGCCGTCACCGCCGCACTCTGCTTCCTGCACTGCTGCCTTTCAGCTGTATATCAGCTAAGTCCACACCAGTTGAAACACCAGCAACCAGATCAAGGCACTCATCTGAGGGACTAAGGAAATCACCTCAGGAATTCTCAACTGGGGGAGGGATTATTTGTTATCACTGCAGAAGAGCGGGGCAAACAGTTTTCCTTTTATTTCTCCTTCTAAAACCTGAAGCAATCCCCAGTAGGGAGATGCACATCCACCATCTGCTGGAGACAGAGAATACTGGCAGGCTGATGTCACTGCAGGGATATACATATACTGTGACAAAACTGCATTAGCAATTTGTGGTGGTCAACCTTCAGGTCCTCATTTCCCTCAAGCCCTAGATCCTCAACCTCCCCAAAATCATGGCTGGAGCTGCTGTTATTCCTCTCCAATTTGTGATGCTACCTTACCCCAGGATTTATCAAAATGCTATAAATATTGCAAAAACAGCACCTGTGAAGAAAAAGGGGCGTGCTTAGGCTAATTTTTCTGATACTGCATCGCATGAGCAATTTCCGCAACGTGCAATAAATTTATCGCACGTGTGCTATTTTTGCTTTGTGTGTTCTGCCGGCATTAGTCGTGCGTTACCAGGGAAAAGATTTTTATTGTACATGCCATTTGGGCGGGATGGGGGAAGAGAGAGAGACGCTGAATAGACCTCAATATGTTACTCCATTTATACAACTGTAAGAGGGGGGTACTATTAACTCTGTGTGGGGTTTACATACACAGTCAGAGGTACAAACAGCAAAGTTGACATAACTGAAGATTTTCTGTTTGAATCGATGAAAAGTACAAGAGGAGTTGATTTATACAATGTTCTCTCTCTCTTCTTGCCGAATGGCATGTGCAATAAAAAAATCTTTTCCCTGGTAATGCACAGCTAACACGGGCAGAACGCACAGAAAAAAAGGTGTAGTTATTTCTGGCATTAAACCCTTTCCGGTCTACCCCGAATATATTCGTCAGTGAACCTATTGTATTGTGTTTTCTTGTCCTGAAAGGGGTTAAGACCTGCGTTACTGTGGGTTACTCTATTGCATTCCATGATAGGAGCTGCTCATTACCATTAACTCCGCTCAAACTCCTCCCATTTGCAGCAAATGTGACATTTGCATAATAGCACACATTGCTCTATTTAATGCACATATTAGGGCGTTATCACACGTTATTTCGAGCATTAAGGTCCTAACGCAAAATGATAAATGACCTGGTTAGTTGCTTTGCCTTCCCTACCTGAAAGCATATTCGAGCTCCCCCGTCCTTCCAATACCCATCTGCCCTCCTCGATTACTAATCAATAAATATTTACAGCTGCACACACACATGTACTAAGTGCTTGATTTTTTTTTTTTTTAACTGTTGGATGCAGAAAAGTCCTTGCTAAAATTGTTTGAAGAGTTTCCTGAATCTTACATGTACGTGGAATTATGAAGCCTTCAGCAATTTTACTTGAAAAAGCATAGAAGATTTTTCGGCTCGCAGAAGGTAATGTGCTCTCACAATCAATGGAACAGACGCTACACACTCAAGTGTGCTAAAAGCCAGTGGTAAAAATAATGATGCCAAACAGAAAATACACTGGTCTTTGCAACATGCATAAAAGGTTTTGATATGTCAAAGAAAATCTCCCATGACTTGGGCTCCAGTTCCCAGCATGGGTTTCAGAAAACATGACAAAACCCTCCACAACACACACTTTAGCTTTTCAAGTGAAAAACATGATTAGCTTTTTATTGCTGAAAGGTTAACACTAGCAGACACAGCTCCACTGAGCCTCTCTGCTAGTTTGTATCTTCCCTGTTTGCACAGAACACACGGTGGCTTGCGTAATCTATTTGGCTAGGAAACACTTACCTTCTCAGAGTGCTTGAACTGACGCCAGTAACTATCATACATGCGCTTGGTAGCTCTCTCAGGGTAGCAGGTCACTGTCTTAATGTAAACTTTCAGGCTTCGTTCAAGTAACTGATTAACTTCACCATAATCATAGTCATCATACCTAAGCGAAAAAAAAAAAAAAGAGAAAGGCAGTTTGTGAGTCTGCCCGTGAAGCTGGTTTTTTTTTTCCTACAGCAAACTGTCTTTTTTTTTTTAAATAATTTTATTTTTTATATAATTTCAGATACACAATAACATATCACTATACCCAGGAAATAGAGATTTTACAAATAAGGTATCCCTTTTTTACATGAAATAATTATAAAGAAATTTCTCATTAATCTCTAATTATTCTAGGAAATATAAGGGAAGCCAAGAAAGAAAAGGAGCTCTTACATTCTTGGAAAATAACTCTTAGAAACAGACACAATAGGGCATTCCCACAACCTATCTAGTTTGAACCTCCTGAGCATGCGCATCTAAAAAAGACCTTAATTGTAATGGCTCAAGAAATACATAATTTTCATTTTGATATATTATTAGACATTTACAAGGGGGATTTCAGAAGAAATCTAGCACCACAATTTAACGCCTCTGATCTCAAAACAAGAAACTTTTTTCTTCGATCTTGTGAAGATCGAGTAATGTCTGGAAAACTCCAAACTTTTTGCCCATGAAATTGAGCTGATCTATTTCTAAAAAAGAATTTCAACACTAAATTGCGATCATGTTCGCAAGCAAATGAAACTGATAAAGTTCCTCTAGATGATATTTCTGTTTCCAAAGACATTTCCAGGATCTCAGATATATTCAAAGATTGTTGATCTTGTGACTCTATTCCATTTGAATTTAATGTCTTCCGAGGTATATAAAAAGCTTTAGTTATCACAGGCAAAACTTCCCTTGGTATTTTAATACTTTCTGTTAGATGTGTCTTAAAGTCCATCACAGATATTTTTCTCACAATAGGAAATTAAGTGCTCTAAGATTAAAAAGTCTTCGAGAGTTCTCAAATTTCTTCAATGAAGCATTTTCAAATTGGATTAAATTCGTTTGAATCTTTTCAATAGGAATAATTTTTTTCTCCATCACTTCCAATCTCTCTTGCTGGAAATACACTATTTTCTCAGTATCTATTCCTCTTTTATTAGATTCCAAGAAAACTTGAGTTAAAGAGGTTATTGCCGACTCTATAGATACAAGGGCATTCCATACTGTGTCTAAAGTCACAATGACTGGCTTCTTCAACGAGAAAACATTGCCAGGTATTAATGAAGCAGCGCTGTTATCTCCCACCAGTTCCACCTCCTTAGGGAGCACTGGCTTCGATGTACCTCCCGGCCTCGACGCTATCTTCGCTGGCTCCACAGCTGTCTCTCTCCCCTCCTCCACCACTGCGTGCAGGAAGGCCGAACCTTTCCCCTCCATACCCGCTGATCTGAGGCCTCCTCCATCTTCCTCCGGGGTACCCAATGGTTCCTCCACTCCTGCCGCTTCCAAGCTACGGGGAGGGGAATGGCGTCTCAGGCGCTTCCGGGCTAAACAAAATTTCTTCGGCCAAAGAGGGGAACCCGAGCTCCTCTCTCTTAGCGGCCCTTGCTTCCGACATATGAGGTGTGGACACGAAAAAGTTGCCAATCTTCTGTTGATTCATTTGTCCAAACTCCGTTTCAGGCAAATTATCTCTCACTTTCACCTTCCGCTTAGTAGGCGGCATTTTGCAAGAAATTTTCCATTGAATTGCAGTTTAAAGGTAATCGGAGCAACAGAGCAACTCTCTACTGTTCCCTATGCGTCGTCCATCTTGGCTCCTAAACTCTCTCAGTCTTCTAATCACTCAGAGCCCCACAGACTGTTCTAGCCATGTAGCTTTCAAGTTCCAACTTAATATAGGCATCATTAAGCCCAAAGTTTGGGACAAGACAACAGCCTAGTGGTATTGCTACACACTGTGGGAGACTTAAGTTCAATTCCTGGACTTGGCTTTTACTTCTAGTTGGCAGGGACTAGGGATGATTGATAGGCAGCATTTTACAACCCTCATGGGTGGCGAGGGAAGAATCCCGGTTATCACACAACAGCAGTACCTATGGGGTAAAGTTCAGGTGCACATGCACTAGGTTTTGAAAGGGATTTGTGGTCTGTTACCCCTTCCAAGGGCTGCTTTTGGTTTAATGGATGGTTGGTAGAGATAGGAGGGCAATAGCATAAAAATGGAGGTAAAATAACCAAATAGCTGTGAATGAAGGCTCATGGCTCTGCAGCCAAAGTTGGAGTGGGTTCTGAGTCAGCTGGCAGCCCAATGCAGTAAGTTCTAAATCAGGTCCTCAAGGACCATTTTACTAGTCTGAGTTTCAGAATAACCACAGTGAATATGCATGAGATTTGCATACAATGGAGGCAGTATATGCACATGGATATACTGAAAACTCAACTAAGCGGGTGATCGAGGGCCAATTGCCTATAGGAGAAAAAGTTAAAACAGGTCAGAAAACCATCTACAGAAGTTCACATTAAATTTATCAAGTTATTATCCATACAGCACAGAATCTCTAGCTTCTACTAACATCATAATCTGCTCATCCAGAATAACCTCCTGGGGACTTCAATAATTATGCACTGTCTAATACATTTTTAAATAAAAGCAAGATATGCAGCATTCTGCTAAAAGAATGGATTCTATTACTACTTTACATAAATTACAAAAAAAAAGTACATCTGTACAACATACCTAATTCCAAACATACAATGCACATAGTTAAATAGAGCTCTTCTCAACATGGTTGTGTCCACGTCTTCGTGTGTGGCCATGGTATTGTAAGTGAGATTATAGACCATCCTAAACTTCTCATCCAGGAGATGTCCAATATCAGAATAAAGCCTGTTCACTAGAGAGAAGCCGTGATCTTCCCAGGAATAGTCCTATGGAAGTAGCAAGGAATAATATGCATATGAGAGCCAAGGAGACCAAACAAACTGAACCCACTGATACAGTAAGCTTCCATGTGATTTAAAGTCTTAGTATGTTAAAACAGTATCTGGCATTGCAGATTACAATTGCTACCACTCTAAATTTTGAAATGTCTTCAGTAAATAGGACTTTGCAGATGTAAAAGGGTGGTAAAAATGAAATGCTCCTCAAGGGTTTCATGGTGCTAAACGATAGCATTCAGTGGAGAAAGTGACGAGTTAAAAATAATTTTTCATTCATTGACACTAGCTACTGAGCACCTTGCATCTGGTTATCATTCTGTAGAGCTTTTCAAGGAGCTGATAGGAACACTGTGCCCCCCTTCCTCCCCCAAATATGCCTTGAGTGCAGTTGGTGAGAACAAGTCATTAGTTCAAAAGCAGGAAAACATATTTAAATTTAATGGATATCTGCTCTCTCTTTATAAAAGTTAAGAGGATGATATAGCATGATACACCTTTAAGTTAGCTGACTTTAAAAATGGACAAAAAGAAAGGAGAAAATAAACTAATACATTAAATTGCAGTGGAGAATTCTCTCATTTACCAATAAATAGACAGTCATAAAAATTGACTATACATCACTAAAGATAGCGTGACATATCCTATACAATATGGAGATTATATATAGATAGCCAATACTTCTTTGAATTAGATGGGCTTTTAACAAAAATCCATACTATAAAGTGAGTTACTGCTAACCACTTTAGTAATACTGTACAATTTCCCTTCTCTGCTAGATCTAGAGGCATGGGTACTCATACCTGAAGAGACAATTAAGACACTAAGAGGGAGATTTACTAAGCTGCAATAAGGTTAGAATGTGCAATATACTCAAATCACAGCTATATCGCATGTCTTCCCCCCCAAAATTCACCCCTTATTGAAATTAGCTGCTTTGCATACATAAAATTTACTAATGCATATAAAGCAGCATAGGTAATCCTATGCAAAAACAACATGGCTTGCCTTAAAAAAAAAAAAAAAGGCAAACCATGTTATTGTAACGAAAACTTAGGAGTTGTAGATAGCATCCAATGCTCCTGGGATCTTTTAACACATCTCAGTGTCCCAGCGTTGCTTCACATCCACCATTCAAAACTCTCCCCAGTGGTTTACGTAGACATCCACCCACACCTACATTGCCTGTCAAGGCAGCCCAGCAAGCACAAAAAGTTTTAAAAAATTAAAATTTAATATCACGCAGCAGTGGCCCTGCCCCCTTCCCAAACTCCTCTCCTTTGCTCAAATTTACCTCTGCCCCATCTAAAAACACTTCGCATACCCAATCCGCCCCCCCCCCCAAAGTAGCAAAACCCCCTAACATAAACCATAATCCCTGGTAATCTAGTGGCCCCCTACACCCCCACTTACAAAGAAAATACACCCTGTAGTCGGGGGGGACCCTGAACCCCATATCCCCTTATCTAAGAAATCAATCTATGGTGGACCAGTGGTGGCCGGGAGCTCCCCTAGCTCCAGGCTGGTCAATGCCATTCTCCAACAGAGATGCTCCGGGAGGCCACTGGACCACCATGGATTGATATTTTAGGTAAAATGGGGGGGGGGGAGGGGGGATCTAGACCACCAGCTTCTATTTATTTTTTTGTAAGAGTGAGGTCGAAGGGGGTGCGAGGGCCATTAGACTACCAGGGATTATGGTTTATGTTGGGGGGGGTCTGCTAATGGGGAAGGTATGGATATAGAGCAGGTGTCTGATTGGGGTGGGGGGGTCATTTTGAACAAAGGGAAGAGGTTTGGGAAGGGAGGAGAGACATTGTCCTGCAAATTTTAAATTAGGGGTGGTTAAAGTCCACGGCGCAGCCGCGGCGTTTTATGCCTCGAGTTGAAGTTGTGAAGCAGCCAGGAATGGCGCCGTGTTAAGGGTGAAGGCGATGGTGTAAAACAGCACTTTTTTTGGTAAGCTCTGTGCAATGAGGTTTTCTCTCTCCTTTAAATGGAAATATGTGATGTAAAATGGTTTTATACGTTTTTTTGATATGTTTTTCAATCTGTTGAGGTAGAGAACTACTGTGTAAAGACTTGAGAAGTATAAACGGACTTTTGGAAAGGTGATAGTGAGTAACATGTACCCACAAAAAAATGTTAAGATGATGTAAGTTTAAATATTTTGATTATTTTGAAGGGTGGATATAGGGATTATGGGTTGGTATGTATAAGAATACTTAAGTTATACTGCGCTTTTATTTTTAAGATTGAATAAGTCCAGATTCCCCCTGATGAAGCCAAGTGAATGGAAAAACACTGAGGCCTCCGTGATGGGGTGTGCTGGCCTATGAAGATTTCAGTTACAGCTGCGAGAGTATGGACTTTTTGCAACAGGAAGGTTTGAGCTTTGAAGATTGAGAAATACTGGAAAAAGTGAAAGAACATTGGGGTGTGAGAAAATATAGGGGTGATTCTATTAGTTTATGTTGCACTGATTGAATTCTAAGAAGGTTGGAATGTGAAAATATTCTAGCGGGAAAATATTGAGATGTGGTTTTATTAATGTGGATGTGAAGTAAAAATTGGAAAATAAATTTTTCTAGGATGAAAAAGAATTGTGTTTAATTATCCTGATATTTAGATTTTTATTTATTTATTTTTTTACTTTTGGCCTGCTGGGCCACCACAACAGGTGGTGTGGGATGGGCAGGGGTCTACTCAGACCAATGGAGGGATTTAACTCATTGAGAAGTGAGGGGGTTTCCGGGCCTCTTGGCCCTTTAAGACTATGGCAGCCCTGGGCAAAGTAGGCTGCCATCACACCTTAGTGAGCCTTTCCCCACGATAACTTTTTAATTGCAGATTTTTTTTCTCCGATAAAAAATATTGGAGGGAACTGCCCAAATATTTTCCCAAGGAGGGGACAAATATCATGGGAACACCCCCTCTGCGATATTTGGCCCCCTCCTATGGCAAAATATTACAGCATAATAAATCACCCCTAAGCAACATAAACATGTCAAGCCAATCTTTCTCAAGCCCAGTTTAATTTAAAAAAAAAAAAAAAAATACTACCAGTGGTTGGTGGCTCTGCCATGCGGAGGACCTGGATTTGATTTGTAGGCCTGGTATCTGCTGCTTGGGTCAGCTAGGAATGCTATGGAAGCAGCAGAGCCATCTTGTCTCCACCATCGCTCAATGGCAACATTTTGTGGATTCCCAGGCTTAAAGGGTCCACATAAGCTGAATTCCAGAGGGAGCGGTGGGCTGTGGCCTCTGGTCTGCTGCTGCAATGGCTGGGTAAATTTGGGAAGGGCGATATAAAAATAGTGCGGGAAAACTCAAGATACTTGCAAATGAAAGTCCATAGCACTGTAATCTAACAGATACCAGTTACAATGGAACCGGAAGCCCAAAAGGAGCAGGATGACACTGCCAAGCCAAAAAAAACCCTTCTACTCCTAAAACTACACACTATGTTTTTTTTTGGGGGGGGAAGAGGACCTAGCAGAGTC
The DNA here is from genome assembly GCF_901001135.1 of Rhinatrema bivittatum. Classification (NCBI taxonomy): domain Eukaryota; kingdom Metazoa; phylum Chordata; class Amphibia; order Gymnophiona; family Rhinatrematidae; genus Rhinatrema; species Rhinatrema bivittatum. The sequence goes on from NC_042619.1 coordinate 54,405,473, forward strand.
CTTAAGCTGCTTTGGGCTATCAGTCCAATCAGAACCAAAGACTGGGAAAGAGCACCACGAGTCTTCGATCACAAGTGCAAAGGGACTTTCCCCTTATTTTTATATTCCCTCCCAACTCACTTAGTCCAGATATTGCAGAAACAGTCCTCTCGGACAGGGGCCATGCACTAGGGGCTCCCCTTCTGGAAACCCATAGCCACAGGCCCCAGATCTGGCCACTGAATGTCACCAATGCAGGACGGTTGGGACTCTTGTCCCCGTCAGGGGGACCGTGAATGCTGTCTCAACATCCCCGGGCCAGTCTGAGGAGAAGACCTGACCCAGGAATTGAAACCCTGGTCTTCCATGTGCGGCACAGCACCATCCAAGTCACCAGGCTGGCCCATAAACTATACATATTTTACTGCTGCATGAACAGATGTGTCTAAGGAAAAAAATTAGATTTTAAGGATACAATTCATACAAAAAAAGTTTTTATTAGAATGGCATTTGTCTGTGTGTGTCACATAAGTTAATCCATAGACATGTTCTGATGGAAATACCCCTTTTTTTGGATGTTCGCTAGACCCAACGCGTACCTGAGCTCGGAATGTTGGCAGATGTTCTTCTCCTTGCCTGGCAAAGTCTTTGTACCCAAAACCAGGATCTTCAATGTAACGAGAGGCATTGGAAACTGACACTACCTCATCATTGAAGGCTGGAAAGAGGCAGCAAGCATATTGTATAAGTAAGTGCACACACAGAGATAATTTTCAAAAGACGTTAAGTGGCTTCCATGCACGGCAAGCAGATTTTCGGAAGGGCAGGAGTATTCACGTACCCTTGCTACAAAGCAGAAAAGTATGTACTTACAAATAACATTTCAAGGGCAGTCCAGGACAGGGTCTGGAACTGTGTGTACGTTTACGGATTTCATAAACAGAGTATAAGAACACAAGTGCCGTGCTGGGTCAGACCCGGATCTATCGAGCGCAGCATCCTGTCTCTGATAGTGGCCAGTCTAGGTCATAAGTATCCCAGCAGATCTCCAATAGGTGACCTATTTCCAGTCTCTCACTCCCAAGTCTACCTGGTTAATAACTGTTTATGGAGCATTTACTTCAGAAACTTGTCCAGTCCTCTTCTGAACTCCACTGTTAGTTGCCTTGACTACATCCATAGCTTGATTGTGTGCAGAGGGCAAAAATACTTCCTATGGTTTTAAATCTGCTTGTTGCTAGTGTCATGGAGAATCCCCTAGTCCTAGTGTTTGAAGGGGTAAATAACTGTTCCCCATTTACAAATTCCATCTCACTCATGATTTTATAAAATCTCAGTTATATCTCCCTCTATACAGGGTACCATCAAGCTAGGGTGAAAGAACATTGTAGAAATCTCATCTTTGTGAGACTTTCCTCACTCCAAATGATGTCAAATCTTCACCCTCTGTGTACTGTGCTGTTCGAACATCTCAGTCTTCATCCAAAACTGGCCCCTAAACCACAACCAATACCTCACCTTGCGCTATTAGCTGGCATTCCTGTACTGATATAAATAGTTGAATACTGTGAAGGCCTCCCCAGAGTCTCTCTCTCTCTCTACTCCACTCTGCCTTCCCCCAGAAATGGCCAAAATGCAATTTGCGATCTTTAATACAAATTGCATTATGGCCGTTTCGGGCATATCGCATAGCTTAATGCCAGAAAAAATAAGGTGTAATTATTTCCAGCGTTAAAACCATGTGATAGCATGCGTTATACTACCCGGTGCAATAATGCCCTCATTTTAATTTACCTCGCCCAAACCCCTCCCCAATCCCACCCTTTCTAAAAATTTGTATTTGCACCATGCGGTAACACAATTATCGTATGTGTCATGGCATTAACGCCATAACGCATTTTGATGAATGACCCTGCAAGTTTGATATTAAATCAGACATCTTTCTTCTGCAGTTTTTGAGTGGGGGAGTATGGAGCAAATGATGGAGGGGGTGAGTGAAATGGTGCTTGGGAAATACGTGCACAAGTATTTTCATAAGTGAGAAACACACATGTATCAGCCAACTTTAACATATCTGCCTTTGTGCAAAACCTGAGGGTTATTATGTGTATGTTACCATTAATGAATATAATGCACCTACACTAGAAAATGAGTATAGAGACATACATATTTTCAGGGTGGCGATATGCAGTATTTTATCAGCTCCCGCTGCACAGTTTAATGCACATGGTGTATCTTTTCCCTGCAGGTAAACACTAAAATATCACAAATACCTTAGATTTTCCTCCCCTTCCCCCAACATTCCAGCTGGAATTCAGAGGGAGTGAGATCACAAGGAGAAAGACTGCCGGTGTAAGCCCAAGTCGCTAGGTGGTATATCTCACCCTCAAGCGAATAACTCACTGCTGAGCCCAGAAGGGAGTTACCCACCAAGACAGAGTTCTCAGGGAAGAAATCCAAAAACACTCCACTAAGAGACAGGAAGCCAGGTTGTCGCAAGTGCAACCCCTGTCAAACAGGATTTGTACACCAGCCCGGAAACCCAAAAGGCACCAGGGCAATCTCAGAACAGATTGCCAAGCTCCTGGCAAAGGTATTAACACCCCAGCCATGAGTGCAAATACTTCCCCCGAGGAAGCACGCAGTTCAGTAATGGAACAATCGTTGCGTGATCCAGGGCTCCCCTGTCTGTAGACAGGGTTATCTCAAAAATGGGGAAGTATAGCTTACAAGTCACTGCAGCCAAGAGCAGCACCTCTGATGCGGGGTTCCTCGTCCAACTCCCTTAGCCATGGATATGGGGAGAGGATGAAAGGCATATTCTCCAAATGGAGGGACTAGAACCCTCTTCACTGGGGCAGGGTTCTACAGGCAAGAATGACTGGCCAGACCGGCCCTTTGAGCTCAGCAGGCATCAAGGTGACATCTGGATGGGAGAGACTCTTAAGGTTCATCTGGGAACTACTCTGGAGAGGCTTCCTTGCGAAATAGACCTGCTGTGCCAGAGAACGACCTAAAGAGAGCGCTACTGCTTGACTTGCTCTAGGAGCTTGCGAGAAACAAAGCAACCACCAGTGGAAGCGGAGACATCCCTTCTCTGGGAAGGGTGGACAACCGGTCATCCAGAGGTGAACCCATAAGGGTTGCCCTGGAACCCGGTCGAGTCTTCTCACCTTGAAGGGAGAGGAGCATTGGGAATTGGGGACCTCCCAATCCCAAAAACCTTCAATTCTCTCTAGGAGAGTTGAGGTACAATCACTGATTGCTAAGGTTCAGAAGCAACCAATCCACCACTGGCAACTTCCCTCAAAAGGGTGGGCCACACAAATCAATGAAGGAGTCCCAGAAAAACGGTCCAATGACCGCCTCTGGTGTTTCCTGGCCCTCGTCTCCCAGGAGATGCTTCATTTCAAGAATCAAGACTCCAGCTCAGAGATGAACATGCCAAGGACGGAACCTCCGGTGTTTCCCCATGAAAGGGATTCAGGACAAGGGGGGGAGGGGGGGGGGGGTCGAGAGACATTCCTCTTCCAAGGGAGGAGAACTCCCTAGACTATCCTCCCAGTGCCTCTCCCCTTAGGGTTCAATCAGGAACACAGTCCTAGATAGTCCTGTGGCTGTGAAGCATAACCGCTCGTGCTCACCACAAGAGAAACACACACATACACCTAAACAGCAACTGGAAAACAAGCCCTTCGCTGTGAAACATGCTGACTAGTACTCACACAGTGGTATCCACTTGTTAGAGTAGGTGGCTATGTGCTGTCCAAAAGGCAAAGAACAGTGTGTGATGATGCCTTCTCCACCAGTGCTTATCAGCACTTCACAGTGCAAAACTGACGCTGAGATCATGATGGCTTGGCAGAAACTGGCAAATGCTGCCTATCACCATCTGAGGTGCACGGAGTATACGCCTTGTAGTACCTGACCGCAATGCTGCCCTTCACCGTCACAGTAACTCACAGTGGAGTGAACAGAAACATTGTGACGACGATGTTCCCAGGACCACTGGTGTACTGGGCATGTCATGGTCGCAGTGGTGTTTCATGGCATCGCTCTCTGAGAATGCTCCAAGAGGCTGGACACAGCCCTTGCAACTGTGTCTGAAATGGCTCACTTTAGTTTCCATCAAGGAACAATAGTAGCGACGTACATGGCGAACGACTGTGCCCATGGAGCCTTGTGGTTATCTCCCGCGGCATCAGACATCCACTGGTGTCCACAATGGAGACAGTGCCTGTAGGGCCAATAGCGCTATCACGTGTACCAATGCAAGGCACATCGAGGGTACTGAACGACATGGCACCCAGGGCTTCGATGGCGCTTGAGTGAGTCAGGATCAGATCGACTATATATTTATTTATTTATTTATTTATTTAACAGTTTTATATACCGCAGTTCAGGTAACAAAGTTACTAATCACTTCGGTTCACATTTCAACAATTACAATGACAAAATAAAGAATAGTTTATAATGTCTTACATAGAACAGGGTGATTTAACTTGGATAAAAACTAATAATGAACAGGGAGAGTACAATTTATATACATATGTCTTGTATATACATATATACATATGTCTTGTATATACATGAGTGGGTTAAGAGAATGCTTGGATTCCTGGCACCACCGGTGCCCGCAGACCTCAACTGCCCAGTGGCACCTGTTAGAGCACCAGGTGCCCGGAAAGCATTGATGGACCAGCGGTACCAGGGGCGCCTGCAGGCAGAGGCACAACAATGCCCAAAGGAACCGATGACAGCCAGCGCAATCTACTGTTCCCCTTGGCTCATCTATTTGTCTGAGGGCATCGATGCAGCGAGCGCGATGGCATCTCTTGTCAGCGGCTAGGGCAGACGATAGCCCCTCTAGGTCTATCCCAATGGCTCAGGGCCCCTGACATCACCTCATCCATGACCTGTGATTGGCACGTGATCTGTCCAAGGCAGAAATCCCTGTTGCCCGAGGGCTTCAGTGGCACTCACGGGCCCTCAAGAGTTCCAGCAGATGATGTCTCAAGGACAAATAGGGTGTCCAGTGGTGATCCCAGCACCTCCTTTGTGGTGCTCGATATAGTTAACAGCAGCAATGAAAGGCACCAGTGACCAACAAGCCCGATGGCCTCCATGGCGGCCCTGCACCCCGATAGCATGGAATGGGCCCGATGGTATAGGGTCAGCTTTGCATTGCGCGATGACATCTAGGCCAAGCCTTGCAATGGCAGTGCGGCCACTCACTGCGACGACCGAGGATGGCCATAGCATCAAGGCTACATATTGAAGGATGCCGCAGCATTGAGACCACATACCACAACAGCATCGAGGGTGGCCATGCACACACCTTGATTGAATTGAGGGCATCGATGGCCCTGCGATAACCAGGCGCATTGACCCTTCCAAGGGCACTACAGCCATTGGAGGCACATACCCTGACAGCATCGAGGGTGGCCATGCATGCACCTCAATAGAATCGAGGGCATCGATGACACCGCAGGCATCGATGTCACCATGGGCACCGATGTCATCAATGGTACTGCTGGCATCGTGGCATAGATGCTACCATAGCATTGATGGCAACATCGCATCGATGGCACTAAGGCCTCAAGGGCATCAAGGTATCAAAAGCAGGGAGGGTGTCTACATTGAGGTCAGCACCAAAGGGAACCATGGCGCCTGATGGCAGATGTGGTTCCCCGTCACCAGACCTGACTCCGCCACATCAATGCCTATGGCACAGAAGGCCTGTGCAGAAAAGAGGGTGGTTCCGCACCTCAATGACCTCGAGGGTATCCCGGCACCTCAACACCAAGAGTGACCATAGTGTTTGATGGCAAACCTGGTCTGTGCGAGCATGGCACAGACGGTGCGGCAGCAAGCTGCTTGCGCAGACTCCTGCTCACTCTTTCTCCCAGGGAGACTGCACTGTTATCACCAGCAAGTAGGCAGGGAAGCTATATTATCTAGGGCTCCTGCCCATGGAGACTAGTTCCTTGGAGCGTGGAGAGGATGAGCTCTCCCCCCCACAGGAAATGTATGATCCTCGATCTCTTTACTATCTGACCTCCATCTATGCTGATTTATTGGTGAAATGACATGGAATTCCTGCCCAGGTAGAACTCAGGCGAGTCCCCAGGCTCAGCGGCCTCCTCGGATCACTCACGGACTGCACTCAGTCAGTCCTGCCAGCACCACACAAAAACAGACAGAACAAGGAGAGGACACAAAAATTAAACTGCAGGTGCAGTATAATTTTTTTTTTCTTTTTAGGAAGAAATAGATTCTGCCAGACTGCACAGGGACTAAGGCCCGCCATGCAGCTGGCCAACAGAGGAAAAAGAGAAAGAAAAGAAAACTACCATAAGCTAAAGGAAAGAAAACAGCTACAGTTCTAGAAAAAAAATCGCTTATAGAAACTGTAGAGAAAGAGAGCAAAGCTGAATACCATGAACACTGCTCCCGCGATCATATGGCTCTGTGGGAAAAAAAAAAAGACTGAGAGACTCTGCCTAGGGGCAGGATGAAGAATACAGCTGCACATGGTCAGTAAGGCATGCTGAAAGTTCTGATGGAACTGTCGTTCCAAGTGAAGATTCGAGATCATATGCCAGGCTCCATCCGACGATATCACCCATGTACGAGGCCTACCATCCTGCTTGTTCTAGGAGAAAAACTGAAGAGATGAAGGCAGCACCAGGCTCTATAGGGGGAGTGAAGTTAGCTTTGAATTTTTTCTGTCTCCACCTGCTGGTAAGGGGAGATAACCCACTTGTCTGGACTGGTCAAGCATGGATGATGAGGAAAGCGAAGTCAAAGTTGCATATGTGAGACACTAAGAGTGAAAAGCAAGGGAATAGCAAGTCTCTATATACCAATGTGTTTTACCTACTGATGCTTTCCAAGATTTTAAATTAGGCATTTTCACCCAACAAGGTGAAATTAAATAATCTTCAGGTCAGGCACATATTATTCAAAAGCATTAAAGTATCAGTGTGCAAGAAATTTGATGTTGCTATGGGCAACAGGTATTCACTGACCATCTGTACTCAGTTTTCTGAAGCCTGGGACGATCAAATGTTGGATCATTTTCCAATTCAATCATATTAAGACATCAGTCTAACAGAACATACAAGCACATGACAAAGGAAGAGTCAACCTTAACAAGGATATTAGAAATGTACAGAATTTATTGCTCATTTTACCCTACAATCAATAAACCATAAAAAGGTTCTCATATTTATGACAGCTATCTTATTGATAACAGTTCAGCCTACTAAACAGTTCTCACACTGAAAGGATACCAAATGACTATTTCTAAGATGAGAGGTGCTGGGGTTATATAAGATTATCACAATGCCAAGAGGATTGCAAAATGAGAGCTTTTAGATGCAAAGTTGTTTAGGGCAAAAATGCAAGAATCAGCAAGTGTAAATAAGAGGTCCGAACATGTCAAATTATAAAGCACTTACAAAGTTGACATTTGTGGGTCTCAAAATATATATATTTTTTGAAGGGGGTAGGGCAGGGCACATTTTAATAAGGTACTACAAGGGAATGTGCTACTATAGCAAGCAACAAAATTGTTGCAATATATTTATTTTATTTAGACATTTTATATACTGTTGTTCCAAGTGAAGATCACAACTGTTTAAAATATTAACATTCAAAGGTATAAATCATCAAATTATGTCTGCTTACATAGGAAGTATTCAACAACAGGCATTAATATCTATCAACTGAATTGTTCAAATACATATTAAAGATCAAGGACATAAGACGTAAAGCACAAAATAAAGCAGAGTTGCTTACCTGTAACAAGTGTTCTCCCAGGACAGCAGGATGTAGTCCTCACATATGGGTGACATCATCAGGTGGAGCCCTATTACAGAACACTTTTGTCAAAGTTTCTAGATTGGTTTGATTGGTTCTTCTTGGAGACCCAGGTGACTTTAAAATTCTAGAAACTTCGACTGGCACACTGAGCATGCCCAGCATGCCATGATCCCTGTGGACAAAGGGGTCTCCCTTCAGTCTCGTTTGTAGCAATATCCTTTGGTGCCGAAGGATTTCATAATATTGTTACCAGAGGTAGTGCAGTTTAACAATTAGTTTAAGTTCAAAGATAACATATACCATCAGGACCATGGTATCCCCATGGGATCTTCATTAGCACCATCAGTGGCCAACCTACATGTAGCAGATTTTGAACAGACAATTTATACATCTGAATGGATGGGATACATAGATCAGTGGCGTAGGTATATAGATGATGTATTCCTGATTTGGAAAGGATCTGAAGAGAATTTACAGTATTTTATGGTATGGATTAATTCTTTGGACACACATTTAAAATTCACTCACCAATACAGTGGGCAACAGAAACATAGAAACATAGAAACATAGAAATGACGGCAGAAGGAGACCAAATGGCCCATCTAGTCTGCCCCGCAAATTTTCTCTCTCATACTTATCTGTTTCTCTTAGCTCTTGGTTCTATTTCCCTTCCACCCCCACCTTTAATGTAGAGAGCAGTGATGGAGCTGCATCCAAGTGAAATATCTAGCTTGATTAGTTAGGGGTAGAAGCCGCCGCAATAAGCAATCTGCACCCATGTTTATTTGTTTTACCCAGACTGTTATACAGCCCTTATTGGTTGATTTTCTTCTCCCATGCCGTTGAAGCAGAGAGCTATGCTGGATATGCATCGAAAGTGAAGTATCAGGCACATTTGGTTTGGGGTAGTAACCGCCGTAACAAGCCAGCTACTCCCTGCTTTGCGAGTGCGAACCCTCTTTTCTGGATGTGTGAAGTATCAGTTTTTCTTCTCCCCTGCCGTTGAATCAGAGAACTATGCTGTATATGCATTGAAAGTGAAGTATCAGGCTTATTTGATTTGGGGTAGTAACTGCCGTAACAAGCCAGCTACTCCCCTCTTTGTGAGTGTGAATCCTTTTTTCCACATTTCCTCTTGCTGTTGAAGCTTAGAGCGATTTTGGAGTCACAGTAAGCCTGTGTATGTTTATTTAATAAGGGTATTGACTCCAGGCAGTAGCCGTCATTCTGGCGAGTCACCCACTCTTCATTGGCAGCCTCTTGACTTTATGGATCCACAGTGTTTATCCCATGCCCCTTTGAAGTCCTTCACAGTTCTGGTCTTCACCACATCCTCCGGAAGGGCATTCCAGGCATCCACCACCCTCTCCGTGAAGAAATACTTCCTGACATTGGTTCTGAATCTTCCTCCCTGGAGCTTCAAATCGTGACCCCTGGTTCTGCTGATTTTTTTTCCTTCGGAAAAGGTTTGTCGTTGTCTTTTGATCATTAACACCTTTCAAGTATCTGAAAGTCTGTATCATATCACCTCTGCTCCTCCTTTCCTCCAGGGTGTACATATTTAGATTCTTCAATCTCTCCTCATACGTCATCCGATGAAGATCCTCCACCTTCCTGGTCGCCCTTCTCTGTACCGCCTCCATCTTGTCTTTGTCTTTTTGAAGGTACGGTCTCCAGAACTGAACACAGTACTCCAGGTGAGGCCTCACCAAGGACCTGTACAAGGGAATAATCACTTCCCTTTTCTTACTCGATATTCCTCTCTCTATGCAGCCCAGCATTCTTCTGGCTTTAGCTATCGCCTTGTCGCATTGTTTCGCCGACTTCAGATCATTAGACACCATCACCCCAAGGTCCCTCTCCTGCTCCGTGCACATCAGCCTTTCCCCCCCCATCGAATACAGTTCATTCGGATTTCCACTCCCCATATGCATGACTTTGCACTTCTTGGCATTGAATCTCAGCTGCCATATCTTTGACCACTCTTCCAGTTTCCTTAGATCCCGTCTCATTCTCTCCACTCCTTCCGGCGTGTCCACTCTGTTGCAGATCTTAGTGTCATCCGCAAAAAGACAAACCTTACCTTCTATCCCGTCCGCAATGTCGCTCACAAAGATATTGAACAGGACCGGTCCCAAAACCGATCCTTGTGGTACACCGCTTAAAACCGCTCTCTCTTCAGAGAGAGTTCCATTTACCATCACACATTGTCTTCTGTCCGTCAACCAATTTGCAATCCAGGTCACCACCTCGGCACTCACTCCCAAGCTTCTCGTTTTATTCACCAGTCTCCTGTGCGGAACCGTATCAAAAGCTTTGCTGAAATCCAAGTAGATGACATCGAGCGCTCTTCCTTGATCCAATTCCTTGGTTACCCAGTCAAAAAAGTCAATCAGATTTGTCTGACAGGATCTTCCCCTGGTGAATCCATGTTGCCTCTGGTCCATTAATTCTCCGACTGTAGATAGTTCACTATTCTCTCTTTCAACAGTGACTCCATTACTTTTCCCACCACCGAAGTGAGGCTGACCGGTCTGTAGTTGCCAGCCTCCTCCCTGTTCCCACTCTTGTGAAGCGGGACCACCACCGCTCTTCTCCAATCTCTTGGTACCACTCCTGTTTCTAGGGATCTATTGAACAGGTCACACAGCGGACCCGCCAGAACATCTCTGAGCTCCCTCAGTATCCTTGGATGAATCCCATCAGGCCCCATGGCTTTGTCCACTTTCAGGTTCTTTAGCTGTTCCCATACATTCTCTTCTGTAAAAGGATTTTCATCTATTCCTCTTCCCTCCAGTTTCTTGTTGTGTAAAGATGGTCCTTCTCCAGGGTCTTCTTTAGTGAACACAGAGCTGAAGTATTCGTTTAATATTTCTGCCATTTCTTCATCTCTCTCCATACATTGATCATTACCACCTTTCAATTTCACTATACCACTTTGGACCTTTCTCTTTTCGCTGATGTATCTGAAAAATGTTTTGTCACCATTTTTTATCTCCTTGGCAATCCTCTCTTCCGCTTGACTTTTTGCCAACTTGATTAATTTCTTTGTCTCCCTCAGTTGATACAAATATTCTTCTTTGTGTTCCTCCCTTTGGGAACTTTTATATTTCTTGTATGCTGTTCTTTTAGCTTTAATTTTGTCAGCCACCTCCTTTGAGAACCAGATAGGTTTCAATTTTCTTTTGCTTTTCTTTACATTTCTAACATATAGAGCAGTTGCCTTGGTGATTGCTCCTTTTAGATTGGTCCACTGCTGATCCACATCTCTTTCATTCTCCCATCCTTTTAGTTCTTCCTCCAGGTACTTCCCCATTTCCTCAAAGTCTGTGTTTTTGAACTGTAAAACTCGGGTCTTTGTGGTTCTTTTCCCTATTCTTTTAGTGATATTAAACCATATCGTTTGATGATCACTGGTGCTGAGGTGGGTGCCCACCTGGACATCGGAGACATTATCTCCATTAGTGAGCACTAAGTCTAGTATAGCTCCTTCTCTCGTGGGTTCCAACACCATTTGTTTGAACAAAGATACTTGCATGGCATCCACTATCGCTCTGCTATTTTTAGATTCTGCAGATGGGATTTTCCAGTCTACATCTGGCATATTAAAGTCACCCACGATCACCACTTCTCCCTTCTTACCTATCTTATGGATGTCTTCAACCAGATCTCTGTCCAGCTCTTCCTTTTGGTTTGGAGGCCTGTAAACCACTCCAATATAAATGGATGGTCCGTCATCTTTTTTTAGGTCAACCCATAGTGCTTCTTCCTTGCCCCAACTTCCTTGCAGCTCAGATGCTTGGATGTTGTTTCTGACATAAAGAGCCACACCTCCCCCTTTTCTATCCACTCTGTCCTTCCTTAACAAGTTATAGCCTGGTATTGTTGTATCCCATTCATGAGATTCTGTGAACCATGTCTCTGTGATAGCAACAATGTCCAATTCTGCCTCTGTCATTAGGGCCTGTAGATCTGGGATTTTATTTCCCAAACTATGAGCATTTGTGGTCATAGCCTTCCAGGTACTCTCTTTAAGGTTATTGCTTTTCCTGGACTCCTTATGAGACTTTGGTTGAGATTTGTTATTCACTTCACTCATTCCTTTTGCGGTTGTGCCACTGTTGACAGAGTTATCCATCTGAATTAGATTTTTCTTTTGGTTATGGAACTTGAAATTCTGCATGCATTGTGTTTTTTTTCTCATTTCTGGTAACACGTCAATGTTTTTCTCAAGAACTTCATTAGTTTTTAATATAGAGAAGGCTTTTTGTTCTTTTTGCATCTGGTACATTGTGTGTCTCCTTATCACAGGTCTAATTCTACCAGAGCCCACTGTAATCCTGGATTTTAAAGAATTTCTTAATGACCTGTTTGAGTGGGGGGGTGTACCTGTTGGCTGCCCATCTGTCAAGAATGGGTGACTGTGGGGCCTACCTGAGCCTAATGAATCTCCTTTTCTTGACTCTTGGTTTTTCTGTGATATTGGGGAATTAATTTCTGAGTAATGCAATGTGGGTGTAATACTTGTAATTGAAGCTAATTGAGCTTTAACCTCAGTCAGCTCCTTTTTCAATGTAGAGAGTTGTGCACAAATTGGGCAAGCTCTAAGTTTCCAGATGCTTTCCCTGAGAATACAGGCTCCACAGCAGTTACATTGGATAGTCCTCATTTTGGTAATATTTGATTTGTATTTCCTTGACCTATCAATGTACTAATTTATCTTGCTGCTAATGTTAAGTTAGGCAGTCTTTATTAGAAAACAAGCCCCAGGGGTGGGTGGGTAGAGGGGTAGGGTGAGAGGGAGTCAAACAGTTTAATCTGGGACAAGCTGGGTAAAGCAGGGCACTTCCTGGAGCAATAATAGTCCTCTATTAAATGATCTCTCAGTACTTATGTGCCAATGTTAAACAGATTATAAAGATAGCTCTACAATAAGAGAAATGCAGGTATGCTGAATCTTAAAGCAAACGAATTAGCAAAGAACCAGACCAAATATATACTCCAGCCTCTTCACTGACCACAATGGCTCTCCTTCTCACTAACTTTACCTCCCCCAAGGTCTGAGACACACCCAATCCAGTTAGATGAGGTCACTTCTGGAAGTGTATCTGTCCTTTGATCAATTGCTTTAAAACAGACTTTATGCCCCAATATAAAAATTTGACCAGATCATTTATGCCAGCATATCTGGATGTGCCAGCATATCTGGATGTGCTGGTTACAGTTTGCAATAATACACTTGCGACCATAGTCAATAGAAAGGACATTGACAGAAATAACTTACTGAGATTGAGAGTCATCATCCCATATCTTTTAAAAAAGGGGTTGCCAGTGTCTCAGTTTTTTCAAATATGGCGTATCTGTTCAACTATTACAGAATTTGAAAACCAAATGGAGGTTTTGATTCAAAAGGTTTCGATCCAGAGGATATCTCAGGAAGGCTATCAGACACACTATAAGCGAGCCAAATACAGTGATCGCAATATATTGTTGCAATATAAAACACACAATGAATGCGATCAAATGGTGTGTGTATTGCCACACAGTACATCTACAGGATCTATCATTGATTCAATAAAGAAGCATTGCCATATACTGGCATTACATGAGGTATTCCACGAGGTACCATTAATAGCTACTAGAAGAGGACATAATATCAGAGATCACTTGGTCCATTCACAATTGAAAGTGACGGTGAATGCTCCATTCACAATTGAAAGCTCGGTTTGTGAGCACACTATTGAAGGGACTATGTGGACAGATCCAGTTACAGGATACACTGTTCAGAGGAATAACAATACCGATTGTTTAATGCATACAGTTATTTATGTTATAATATGTCCGTGCCCTAAAGTATAGGTGGGTCGTACCAGCAGAATAGTTAAGTTGAGGATTATGGAACATCTGTCGTGGTTAAACACTTTAAATCTTTCAGCACCCATTGTAGCAAATTGTGTGGATTGCTGGCATACCTTTGAGCAGTTAAAGTGGACGGTAATAGAACATATGGCAGTGGGTTTTGGCGATCTCACAATGAGATTAAACAATCGTGAGCAGTTTTGGATATACAAGCTGAGAACAGAATAGCCCGGTGGGTTGAACGAGGAACTTGATTGGATGTCTTTGGTATTAAAGATCTGTTTTGATTGGTTCTTCTTGGAGACCCAGGTGACTTTAAAATTCAACAGTGAAACACTGGGAGTCAGACCGCCATTAATACGCTGGGGAGGAGGCTATCATGCACCTATGTCACATTAGGGTGGTACAAACTCCAGTATTAAATGAACAACGGTTTATAAAGACAGGATAACCCTTGAAAAAGAACTTGATTCGAAACTTGTACAAGTCGGGTGTAGTGACGGATGAATGGGTTCAAGGAGATTATGAATTGATAAGAGCGTTCCATTTTTACTGTTTGTCTGTTAGTGGTTTTGATAGTTTTGAATTTACTTTTAGATTTATTTGGTTTTAGTTTGCTTTTACTGTTCTTAACAGCTAACTTATTTCATACTTTTAACAGAGTTAGCCGTTACTATTTTATAATGTATTGTATTTATTATATGTTTGATTTATGTAAACCGTTGTGAAGGCACGTCTGATGTAACGGTATATAAATAACAATAAACTAAACTAAGTAACATTGGCGGCGGTCATTTAATAATAAGGAAGCTGTGCACGGCTCAATATAAATCACAAAATGTTTATTTAGATGGCACATTAATTTAACAAATTTCTAAGCACTTGGCACAAAAGTTGAAAACTGAAAATACAAACAGGGGGGACGACGGGACTGGTGTGTTTATGATTACAAATAAAAGAGCGGCATGAACTGGATGGTGATTGCCTGAAAAGAGTATGAAACCACTACCTTCACTCTTTAAAAATTTGATTTTGAAGTATATAAGTTTGATTTCATGGTAAGTGCCTCTTGCGGTGAAATTTAATAAATTCAAGGTTGGGTTTTATATACAAACTGATGATTTCATAACACAACAGGCCAATAGCAGAAAACTCGTGCAGCAGGCACAATAACTGGGGTGCTATTGGCAATGATGAGGCAGCTTGAAATCACAGCAGGTAGTTGTGGGGAAGGAGTTGGGGATTATACTGGAACAAAGTTTTCCAAGACAGACTGGCCAAAGGCAGAGTCTTGACGGATTTTCTTATCTAAGCAGCAGAGGGCTGCGAATGTATGAAGAGAGCTCCTTGTCACAGCCTAGCAGATGTCGGCAATTGGGACTGAACGATAGGTGTGCTACTGATGTTGCCATGGCCCTTACAAACTTTGCCTGCTTCCTCATAGCAGAATTCGATACAGTCTGCTAGCAAGTTGGAGAGAGTTTGTTTATCCACTGGAACTTGCAGCTTGTCTTTGTCAAAGAAGCAAAGAGTTGGGTAGATTTCCTATGCAGTGCAGTGTGGTCTAGATAGAATGCAAGTGCACGCTTACAGTCCAAGGTGTGCAAAACCCTCTCGCCCTGGTGAGAGTGAGGCCTTGGGAAAGAGTGGGCAGACTATAGACTGAGTAAGGTGAGAGGCTGTGTCCACTTTAAGAAGAAATTTAGGGTGAGTACGGAGGACCACTTGGTCACGGAGGAACCTAGTGTCGGGTGAGTATGCAACAAGGGCTTGTAACTCACTGACCCTTTTAGCAGAGGTGATGGTTACGAGGAAAATAATTTTCCATGTTAGAATTTTAACGTTATAGGAATGCAAAGGCTCGAACGGGGAACGCATGAGCCTTGTAAGCACTACATTTAGGCCCCATTCTGTAACCGGTGATAGGAGGCTTAAGTCGTAGAAAACCCATGAAGAGCCGACTCATAAGGGGTTGAGCCGTTAACAGGGCATCCCCTACTCCCTGGTGGTTCGCTGAGATGGAACTGAGATGTACCCGTGTGGAGGATGTCTGGAGACCAGAATCCAAAAGGTATCCTAGATAGCCTAATAAAAATGGAGTGGGGCAGGTAAAATGGGCCAATACCTTTTTGTGCATGCCATTTGGTAAATCTTGCCGATTTCGAATGGTAAGATTTACGTGTGGAAGGTTTTTGTGAAGCTACAAGTACCTGAGATTATCAGTGAGTCTGTGCTATGAGGTTGACCTGTGGGCAGGCGAACTGGTTCCTGGAGTGATAGGTTGAGAAGTATGGGGAAGCATACTTGTCAAGGCCAGGACGGGGTTATGAGAATCATTGAAAACCTGTCCTGCTGTAGGTTCATGAGAGTTTTGGCTATGAGTGGTATCGGAAGAGACGCAAATAGGAGGCTTTTGTTGCAGGGGTGAGCAAAGGTGTCCATGGCTAATGCATTTCGAAGCTTGTGTAGGGAGCAGAATCTGTCCACTCTGTGGTTCGATTCGGATGCAAGAGGTCAATAGCTGGTTGACCTCAGCGCTAGAAGATTTTACTCGCTACAAATGGATTCAGAGACCACTTGTGGGGATGGAGACATCGACTGAGATGGTCTGTTAGTATGTTCGGTATGCCTGTTAGCTAAGTGGCCCGGAGATGCATGGAGTGTGCAAGGGCCCAGAACTGTGCGGCTTCCTGGCAGAGCAGATAAGAACCTGTGCGACCCTGTTTGTTTGAGTACCACATTGCCACTATGTTGCCTGTCTGTATCTACAAAGTTTTGTGTGAGAGGCAGTGTTTGAAGGCATAAAGGGCATAACGCATGGCTTGAAGCTCCAGGAAGTTGAACTGAGATTTTTCATGGTGCGGTGTTGATGCATTTTGGGTTTGGAGGGTGTTGATATGAGCTCTCCAACCCAAGTTGGATGCGACCGTGGCCAAGATCATCTGAGGATTTGGTTACTGAATCAGTGATATGGATCAGGGACGAAAGCAGTTGAACGGCTTAGAGCCACAGAAATCTTAAAATCCACTGAGTTTTTCTCATGGCTAGTCTGGCCATAGGAGTGATGGGGATCATGGAAACCATGTGGCCCAGCAATGGAAGAATTGATGTGCTGAGGCTATGTTGCAAGCGCACAGAGATGTGGACAATTTGATAGGATGTCTGCGCGGTTGTTGGGCAGGAAGGCCATTGCGACTGTAGTGCCCAGATCTGCTCCATATGGGATTTATGGAAGTTGATCAGAATTCCCAGCCAAATGTAGTAGATTTATAGTGAGTCTTAGAGAATTTAGAGCTCCTTGTTTGGATTGACTCCTTATTGGGCAGTCATTCAGGTAAGGAAACACGTGAATGCTGCTGTTCTTTGTAGATGAGCGGCAGTCTCTGCTAGGCATTTGGTGAAATACACAAGTTGTCGAAGCTAGTTCGAATGGCAGAACTTGATATTGAAAATGTTGACTTACTATGAAGCGTATAGAAAGTCCAGAGAATAGAGGCATCCCCCTTGTTGTAGTAAGGAAAGCATAGTGCTGAGAGACACCATTTTGAACTTTCTTTCTGAAGAAATTTGTTGAGATTTCTGAAGTCCAGGATGGGCGGAGGTTGCCTGTTTTCTTTGAAAGCAGGAAATAGCGGGATTACAAACGTCTGCCTTGTTGCGTCCAGGGAACGGTATCCCGAGCCCTGGTCCTCAGTGGGATGGACCGTTCTGTTCTCTGGCAAGGCTGAAAAATCCAGGAGCCTGCCCAATTGGCGGAGCTGGTATGATCTGGATATCAGTTGGTCTCACGCAGGAGCGTGGGTGGTAAAAGGTTCTTCTAGCATCCCTCTTTGCTGTGCAAGAAACAGAGAGCTGTCGCAGGGTCTCATGGAGGTCTTGCAATTGAGCCACTGTCTGCTGAACCTTGTGCACGAAGAGATTATCTGCGGTGCATGGCAAATCAGTCAAATCAGGGGCCATAAGCCAGGTTCACCATCTAGCAGAGTCCTGTTGCTGGCAACGGGAGGACGTTTCGAAGCAATCACATGTTGCTCGAATTTCATGTGGATGGCAGATAGGTTCCCTTGGTGTTGTGTCAAATATAGCTGGTAAATAGCAATATGCGAAACCAATATAATTCTTGGAAGAAGTTACGACCTAGACTCTCCCGAAAACTTCTGGTCCTTTTTAGTGACCAGGTCAAAAGGGATGATTTCAGATACGTCCTTTACTTAGGTCTTGATGGGATCGTTGCCGAAGCAGGATTAGAGTGTTCATCACTGTTCGAGGATCCCGGGATAGGTATAGGGGTCCGTGGAGGCTCAGAAGGACAAGTCGGCATCGATGACTTAGGCTGTTGTTGGTAGGTGCCACAACGAGGCGAATATTGATGGCTCCGGTGTTAGTAGATTCCGGAAGGCATCGAGGACAGCCTGATGGACGAGGACGTCCAGCTCCTCCCTGGAAGCTGGTATAGGTAGCACAGCTACAGGGGAAGACAGGCTAGGCATTACTGGCACTTAATCTGTGGTGGCTCAGTACCTGGCACTGGTGTCGGTGGGGAATGCCTTGGTGCCTCGGGTGCAGAGGAGCATGGAGACTCTTGTACCCGGGACCGCTTCACAACTGGCTTAATGGACATTGATGCCGGTGCGGTATCAGTGCCGGCACCAACATGGAACCATGTCGGTGCCGGCGATGATGTTTTCCTCGGTGCTCGGCCCGGTCATTCTCCAGCAGAGGAAGCTGCCACCGATGTCCAAAATGGCGTCAGCGACAGACTGTTATTGTGGCAGTAACAACGTTTCCCTCTGTGCTCGGCCCGGTCATTCTCCAGCACTGAGGAAGATGCCATTGATGTAATGGATGGCGTCGGTGACGGACGGTCACCGTCCTGGTGACGATGATTCCCACGGTGCTCAGTCCGGTCATTCTCCAGCACCGAGGAAGATGCCCTCGCTGTCCCGGATGGCATTGGTGATGGATGGTCACTGTGCCTCTACTGCTCCTGGCATTGTTTCTCGCCCAAGGATTGCACGGGGCTCTGGTTGAGGACCCGAAGTATGGAGCATTTTCTTTGGTTGAGGGCATCGACGAAGGCACCGATGGCCTCAACGGGGACCTCGACGGTGGCCACAATGGGAACTGTGGACATCCCAATCCCTCTAGCCCCGATGGGAGATCGCAGAAAAGACACTCGCGGGCATCATGGGGCGGACCGAGGGTGATAGACATAGGGAGAAAGAGGGCCACAATTCAGATGGTAACCTGGGGGGAACAGATAGTGAGGTGACAGGAACCGCCCGGAGAACAGGGCATAGTACTCACCAAGCGTTGATGAAATGTACGTGAAGGGAGACCCGTGTAGGGAAATTATTTGTGAAGTAAAACTTCAAGTGTTTCCTTAAGGAAAAGTTGTGAGAAAAATCTCAGAGCTCCTAAGCGCAAGGCAAACTGCAGCGTGGAAAAAAAAAAGAGACTGAAGGGAGAATCCTGTGGACACAGGGATCATGGCATGCTGGGCCTGATGACGTCACCCATATGTGAGGATTACCATCCTGCTTGTCCTGGGAGAAAGTAACAAATTTCATGTAATATTCTGTATGTTGTATTGAGATTCTTACAATCTCTCGTTAATTTGTTTCTCATTCATTAATTAGCACTTCTTGTCCTTGTTTTTGTAGATTTCTACATTCTGATGTTTTAAATTAGGTTATATGCATTTGTGAATAGCCATGTTTTTAGTTCACATTTAAATCTCTTTCTATCTGGTATCAAACGTAACATTCAGATAAAGAATTCCAAAGTTTTGGGCCTGCTATGGAAAACACCCAATCTCTTACATGCGTCCGATGTGTGCTCTCTATTGTGGGAGCAGTCAGTAGTCCTTTATTTTGGGATCCTGGTGTTCACTGTGGTGTGTATGGTTGTAATGTCACACCTATAATACTGGAGTTACTAGAATGAATGGTTTTAAATATTAGCATTAATACTTTAAAATTGATTCGGGATTGTACTGGCAGCCAGTGTAGTGAAATCAGCGAGGGTGTAATGTGATCGAATT
This sequence comes from Rhinatrema bivittatum, assembly GCF_901001135.1. Taxonomy (NCBI): domain Eukaryota; kingdom Metazoa; phylum Chordata; class Amphibia; order Gymnophiona; family Rhinatrematidae; genus Rhinatrema; species Rhinatrema bivittatum. The sequence goes on from NC_042619.1 coordinate 54,425,181, forward strand.
TCATGGATCCTAATAGCAGCCTTGCTGAGGCATTTTGTAGTATTTTAAATGGTTTTAACAAGGCATACGGGAAGACAGAGAAAAAAGAAGTTACAGTAGACTATGTTTGAGAAAATATATATTGTTACTATAGTTAGTTACTTGCAGGGACTGTAATAGTCAAACAAGCAATGTGATTGATTGAATGCCCTCAGGTCCTTTATGATAAACATAGTAGGGTTCCATTAGTACCCCCAAAAGTAAAACTGTATTGTTTATATTCTGTGAAGTATTTATACCTTCACAAGCAGCAATACTCACCATGTTTAATTAATATATTACTGTCACATTTTTCAAAATTCTTTAAAAGACTTGCTTAGCAATGTTTCTACAGCCCTGGGAGCAGCCATACTAGAAAAAGCCTTCTCCATTACCTCACACTCATTGTATCTGACTGGTGTAAGCCAATTTAGATGTCAATCACGCATGAAATCAGTCAATTGTACACACCAAAGACATTGCTATTCTGATACAGAACTCCCAGGGGTTTACCTTTTGGGTTCTGGTCACCCAGAGATTGGAGTGAATTAGCAGGGGTAAAGTGAGGGGTGCTCAGGTTACTCTTTCACACCTCAACTCCTCTTCTCAATTGCCCCACTCCAGGGATGACCCCTAGAATTTTCCCATGTCTCCTCCCATCCTCTAGCCCGACTCCAGTACCCTCTCCCCTTACCTTTGCTATTCCCTACTCAAGGCTCGATGCCAGCACTCTCCCTCTGCCCCAAGGCCTGACCCCAGCATTCTTCGTCACCCAAATCAAATCCAGCTTTATTTATATTCTGCTCCCCCAGCTTTCAATTCCCTTCTCACCTTCTCAAGATTTCCCCCCCTTTCATGCTACCCAAGTATTCAGCCTCTCCTCATCCTTCCCCACTATTCCCCTCCTCTTGCATGCCCTCACAGGGATTAACTTCTTACCTCCCCCAACATTCACCCCTCACACAATCTTCAGGTATTCATCCCATCCTCTCACTCCTTTCAGCATTCACCTCCTAGCCTTCCCCACAAATCACTCACAGGAGCAACAGCTATGGACTGGGGCCATTTCTACTCCAGCTCTCCTCCATCCTCCTATTCCTGCTTACAGAATGAAGTCCCTGGAGGGAAAGAAGAGGCTGCAGCTGAAAAAAGGTAAGGTTAAGAGCACTCCCTGGTCTCTGTTTCAACCCCCTCACTCTCTGTTGCACCCAACCTCCAATATGCTGCCTTTTGTCAGGAAGAGGGAGGCTGGAGCTGGGTTCGGGAGCAGAGAGGCTCTTTGCTCTGCAGTAACTGCTCCATGCCCACCTCCTCTCCTGCTGTCCAACAGGAGAGGAGGGGCTTGATTAGGGGTCAAACTAGCTCTTCTTGGCTCAGTTCTCTATGCTCCATAATCACATCCTCCTCTCCTGCTCCCTGCACTGTAGCAGGCAGATTCAGAAAAACGCGTGGGAGAGCTGGCGAGCGCCCACTCTCCTGGGCGCGCGATTCAGGGGGGTGGCCTATGCAAATTAGGGCCCGCGGTAAAAGGAGGCGCTAGGGACACTAGCGCGTCCCTACTGCCTCCTTTTTGACAGGAGCGGCGGCTGTCAGCGGGTTTGACAGCCGACGCTCAATTTTGCCAGCGTCGGTTCTCAAACCCGCTGACAGCCACGGGTTCGGAAAACAGACGCCGGCATAATTGAGCGTCCGTCTTCTGGCCGATTTTAAATTTTTGTTTTTTTTTTTTTTTTTACTTTTGGGGCCTCCGACTTCATATCGCCATGATATTAAGTCGGAGGGTGCACAGAAAAGCAGTAAAAACTGTGCGGCGCCGGCAGAAATTAACGCCAGCCTTTGGGCCGGCGTTAATTTCTGAAAGTAAAACGTGCAGCTTGGCTGCACATTTTGCTTTCTGGATCGCGCGTGAATAACCAATAGTGCCCGCAACATACATTTGTATGTTGCGGGCACTATTTGTTTCGGGGGGGGGGGGGGGGGTTGGACGCGCGTTTTGGACGCGCTATTACCCCTTACTGAATAAGGGGTAAAGCTAGCGCGTCGAAAACGCGCGTCCAAATGCGGGTTAGCAGTGCGTCTGTAGGAGAGAAGGGGCTTGAGAACGAAGCAGAGGGCTGTTCTCTGCTGCCTGAGGCCCGTGAGCCCATGCCTAAAGACTCCCCTGCTCAGAGGTTTCCAGTATTTCTCTGGAGACCTAGCAGTTTATGCAAATTCCTAGAGTCTCCAGGTGAAATCTAAAGAGATCTCAGGTATTGTTTATTAGAAGTAAATGGAAGCTGCTTTAAAAAAATTCAATGATGATGATGAAACAATTAGATTGATGAAATGGATGAATCTTCCAACATGCAGTTTGTACTTTTGGAAAAACTGCCAGGAGTACCTTAGACCTCATCAATCTCTGCAAGCAAGGAGCACCAAAGTATTTATTTAGGTTTTTTATATTCCACTTTTCAGCACTTCAAAGTGTACATCAAAGTGGATTACATTCAGATACTATAGGGACTTAAAATCTAATTTTGTACCTGAGGCAATGGAGGGTAAAGTAACTTGCCCAAAGTCACAAGGAGTGATAGTGGGATCTGAACCCTGGTTTCCGCTGCTCTAACCACTAGGCTACTCCTCCACTCCAGCTAGGTAGAAAGTACAATGTACAAATCTCATCTTTGTGTACCTTTTATCACTCCAAATCACATAAAAGTTTCACTGATGTCTGCTGTGCTGTTCGTACCTCTGACTGTGCATGTTAAACTGCCCCCCAAAACCTAGCCCACCACCAAAACCTCACCCTGAGTTCAGAATGGCCCCCAATGTGTGCCTTCCCAGAGGATCACTCTCTCTCTCTCCTCCCCTCCCCGAAAAGTAACACCAGGAAAAGAGGTGTAGTTATTTCCGGCACGCAATGTTAAGCACCCCTCATTTTCATAAACTCCACCTAAACTCCTCCCATTTGACTACATTCTTTAAATTTGCATATGTATCTCGCGATGCATTACTTATCACATGCGTTGTGGCGTTATGGCCCTACCTCCAGTTGACGAATGACCCCCTAAGTTAGCTGGATAAGCATCCCCACCCCAGAATGCCCCCACTCCGCCCCTCACTTAGCCGGCCAGCTTTTTAACCAGATAAAAAGTCAGCTACGTGGCAGCCACTGACTGTGCCCACATACTCAGACAGTGACACTTAACTGGCTAAAGTGGCACAGAATATTAAGCCCCGTTTAGCCAACTGTAAGAAACCCTGTTGTAGATTTTAGATACAGATATAATCTTTCTTGCTAGCCACTCTGCAATGCCACTCAGGCTCCAGAAAGACAAAAAAAAAAAAAAATTCTATCAAAAGGTTAATGGGCACCTTTAAAAAGCCATGAAATGTCACAGATAAACGGTCTACCTATAGCAGTCTTCAGCATAATGGTAACAGTGGCTACAGTAACTAAGCATCTCTGTAGAGCTCCAACACTGTTACTAAGCAAGCAGACTTTATCTAGAATCAATTGTACGTACACCCTTGTACTATTAGGTGGCTTGGTTGCATAACCACCTTCACTGGAGTTAATTACTGCATGGCTGATTGAGTCCGACCTTGATGTTAGGTCTTGGCTTACTTCCCATATGCTTTGGTAGGGGTGGGAGCCATATGGCCTTCACGAGTACCTTTGAGGTAAGTTGTTAATTTAAGAATCACAGGAGATGCTTTTATCTATTCTCTTGCCTCATTACACAATCAAAACATAACTCAGTACGAGAAAGAGCCATCATGGCCTTTGGCAGCCACCGATTCTGGGTTTTAAAAACTGAAAACTTGCTGTCTTTAGTCTGGTCGGTTTCTCATTTTTAGGGAAGGAAACTGAAAACAGCTACATTTTTTTTTTCTATGACAATTAGCAAGTTACTCTTCTTGAGCAATCATGAAAATTAGCTGCCAGAGACTGACATCTCAATTCATGTTCAGGTTGATAAATATTGGTGCTCTCACAATAAAGAGGATTGCTTTTAACGCTACAGGGTAAGCTATTCATGCAAAAAAGCAGAATCTTTAAGAGGCCACAATAGCATTAGCAACCCTTTACAGATGATGTGCTTTACCAGGAGAAGATTCTTGCAAAGGTGCATTATTGCTAGACATGGCTGACATAGCCAAGAGGCTCTAATGTCAGTATGATACTGTTTAGGTTCCCACTCTAAGCCTCTTGAGAGTTAATGTTTAACTTGCTAGGTCCACTAACTCCAGGTACAAAACTAAGATTCTGCAGCAAATTGAAACTGTTTTGCTTCTTTATTGGTTCCAAAACTTATCATCACTATTTCTGTCCAGGTTCTTTACTGATCGATCTTGGTTGGTTACTTTTCATCTTTTTAAAACTATGATAGTGCTCTTTCACCAATTCAGCAACTGGAGAGCAGTTTCTAAGCTACCACTGAGCAGAGAATGCGGCCCAGGAATAACTTAAAACTTGTGTTTTCTTTTGAACTGGGAAGACCACATTCACAGCAGCACAGTGTGCTCGCTTAAATCCACCTCAGCAGTTATTTGAAAAAAAAAAACCAAAAAACAAAAACCTCCACTCTGCTGGAGCTGTTTACTCGTGTCCAACAACTTGACAACAATTTGACTTTGGAATGTGTCAGCTCAGAAAGCAATATTCTGTTCCAAGAAAACAAGACAGAACCTGACAAAATTTCTGAACATAAAATCTGACAATGCCAAGACTAAATGACCTTTACCAGACAGAAAAAAGATCCAATACTGTTGGGGTGGGGAGGAAGCACTCCCAGTCTTCCGGCATGAGGCTCATAATTAGTAACAAACCTGAAAGAAACATTTCTGCCCTCATTCCTTGCTTGTCAGGAGCACGAGAGGAAGAGAAGGGAAGCCAAGTAACAAGGGATGGCCTAAACCCTAAAATCCATCTTAGCCCAGATAACAAGTCAAGTACCTCCAGAAATGACCAGAAGACTTTCCTTCTTTTCTATCTCAAAGCGCGTTAGCATTTCTTCCTGCGACGTCTCCTCCTCCTCCTCCCGATCCTCTTGCAGTCTCTTCATTCTTTCGATCAAGTTTTCCAGTTCACTTAAGGAATCGTCAATCTACAGCAAAGCAATATCAAGGATAAATTTAATCATCAACTTGACCCGAGGCAGCGTTTTAGGAAATGCCACCGTTACACAGTCACTAATTCATTTTACTATAGTTTGAATCAGGAGTCAAGGACTGACGTATGACTAAGCACTGTATTTTGTCTGAAAAAAAAATTCCATGCAGAAGACAAGGTGAACCGAGAATAGTCATTTCTAACAGCTCTAAGCAAACTTGGAGAGAGTTCGAGAGTTTAAGAGAAGCTCCTCGCCCCAAGGCACACCCATAAAAGTTTGCATCATTTTATGATTCTTATGCTCCGAGAAGGGCAACAAAATCAAACAGATAAAGATCTTGTTGCGGTCTACAGCAGTTGCTTAATGCTAGATCGTACGTGCTAGCAAAACGATTAGCAGTATTAATTAAACAAGGACCTTTGATGGCGCTATTTGCCCCAAAGAAAATAAGGGTTCAAAACACCCACATTTTTGACATTTTGGAGAGTGAAAAGTGTGTGTGTGGGGGGGGGGGGGGGGGGAATCCATTAGGCAAATCTCCTAAAAACAGAAATTTGGGGAAGTTTAAAGCAAAAAAAAAAAAAAAGAAAATCTTCATCATGGCCTGAAAACTTATTAGCAGCTTGTGGGAGGAGCTATGATACACATTGTGTAAATGCCCATCACGCCACCCATGGACATGCTGCAGACAGCCATGCCTTTTATTCCTCTCTCCAGCAGCCCTCTGATTTGAATGATTATTTCTACTCAAGGCTGGTGTAAATACTCTTGGGGAGCACTCAGCAGCTCCCATTACTTCTTGTAGGAGCCATTTTGAAACTATCAAATTTTTGTACATTTTTTGGAAAAACAGGAAAGCTAGCTTCAACAAACCACCTTTGACCTCAAAAGAAAAATGTTAGCAAATATCTTCAATTTTTAAAGGCTGCCTTAACTTTCTCAAATGAAAGCTTTTTTTTTTTTTTTTTTAACTCCCAATGAGAGTGGGCTGGCTCACCTTTGAAAACCACTTTGGGATATGCTTAATTTAAAGATTATCTATAATATGCATTTCATCTCTTTTTATAAACTACTAGCGGACCCCTGCCACGCGTTGCAATGGCTGAGTCAGATTCTTTGCCCTCCCTGCCCCTTGCTCATTTACCTCAGTCATCCTCTTCCCCCTTGGTCACTCCCCCCCCTTCCCTCCCCTGTCCCCACTCCAACTCTGTCCCCTCACACTCACCTCTCCCCTCATTCTTCCTCCCCTAACAGTTACCTCCCTCCTCATTCTCCCTTCCCTCACTGTCACCTCAGTGACTCCCCACCTGGTGAAGGCTGTTTTGTAACCTTTCGGAGATGGTGCACATTTTGTGTATGTGTTTGTGTGTGCCCTCCCCCTTTGCACCCCCAAATAATCCCCACAGAAACGTTTGTGTTTATATAAGCCTCCCCCACCCTCCCTTCCCCCCCCCCCCCAGGCCGGCGAAATAGTCTAACACACAAGAGTTGCAGAATCTCAGAACTGGCCCCTGGCCCCCCCCCCCGAACATGGACGCAAGAACATCCCCACAACCCCCCCCCTTGCAGGCCCAACGATACCTTTCAAAAATGGTAGTCGGTGGAGCGGGCATTCGTTCCGGCATGGACGTATTGACGCCGGGCCCTCGAGATGGAGCAATGGGAGCGGTCGTCTCGTTCAGATAGTAAGGGCGAAGGTGTGCCGGTTGCCAGTTTAGAAAATGGCGTCAACGGGCCTTTGCCCTTACTATGTCACATGGGCTACTGCCGCTATTGGCGTTCCCGAGTGTCCTAGTAAGGGAAAGAGCCGTCGGCGCCATTTTGATTGCTGGCAGCCGACAGCCGTAGTGTATGCGATGTGTCCCAGAGCGGTGTTACAAAGGTTACGCGTTTACATTGGGTGTGGGCATAGTTTAATTCTTGGAAGTCCAGTCCAGTTGTATTCCTTCCACTTTTAATGTGTGGAAAGCCAAATGACTAGTGGCATGGTTAAAAGGCTAGGTTAAAGGCTATTTTAGCTAAAAGAACTTTAAAAAATAGGAAAAATAATCCATCTGAAGAAAATAGGAAAGCGTCAGATGCTGTCCTGGGGAAGCAAGTACGTTGTGAAATAAAGGAAAAAAGGTAGGAAAAGGGGTTTTAGGGGCCAGGGAAGAGAGGGGAAAAGGGAGGCAGAGTAGAAAGGGTGATAGAGACGTTCCCTCCCAGTCCGCTCCTTAATTGGAGAGGACTGGGAATCGGATGATCACGTCGCCGCGCGTATTTTAAAAAAAAAATACCCCCCCTGCATGTGGAGGCCACCTGCCTGCATGGGCATTAAAATCCAGCGCACGTGTGCGCGCGAAAACCATATTTTATGACATGCGCACACATTATAAAATAGCCGCATCCATGGAAGAACATGCGGATGTTTTAAAATCGACCCCTTAGAGAACAGCCACTACTTATCACTGCATGATAGCAACATGGGATCTTGCCAGGGTCTTGTGATCTGGATTGAGCATTGTTGGAAACATGATACTGGGCTTGATGGATCTTTGGTCTGATCCAGTGTGGCAATTCTTAGGTTCAAAGGGATGGAGGCCTGGCAGATATATGGCTCTATTCAGGGGGATTTACAATTTACAAAATTCTAAAAAAGGGGCCAACTGATCATATCATACTAAGGCTTGATTTACTAGGGCTTTCACATTTTGTTTCTATGGGAAACAAGCTTAGCAAATAAGGCCTTTAAAAGAGCTATCATTTTTGTTTCTCAGTACATAAATTCTGAAATGTGTACCTGATCTGAGGTACGGAATTAACACCCAGACAACACTCCGCAAAATAACATTGCAAGCTGCCTTGGCCAAGCAGTCAATGCCATACTAATGAAGTAGTAGTATTACGTCAATTATTGCACCAACTATGTACATTTGAATTTAATTTTAGAAGAAAAAGGAGACATCTAGATATCTCTTCACACACATTCCATGAATGCTAAATCCGATAAACATAATTGCCACCTTGGAAAGGCATTCCCCCTCCAAAAAACAGTCCCCAAAAACATGAAATGATATCAGCCTGCAAAAAAAACAAAAAAACAAAAACAAAGAATCAATATTTTTCTTTTCCATACTTAAGGACAAGTCCTGTAATAGGGTGCAGCACACAGAGGGAAAGATTATTCTTCGTTGGTTCCGAAGGCAGCATTAGGAATTCTATAACACATTATCATCAGAGCTTTTCAATGAAGCGTCTGTGTGAACCAGAAGGGTCACTTAATTTGCTGGTATATTTTAGGAATGAAAACAGAGAAAAACAGAATGGTTTCAAAGACATAGTGAAGGAAAAAATAATTGCAAAGCATACTGTACTTGGTACTAACCCCAAAGTTGCTACTCAGGAGAGACGCATTTATGTTATTGTCATTGGTAAGGTCACATTCACAGAAGTTACTGATCAGCTCCGGCCTGAATCCATTGGCAGTATCTGGATTTCGCTCTGGATTAATACCACTCCCAAACACAAAGCTTGCCAAGGCGTGATAATGTGCCAGCAGGACCATGGCATGCACCAGCTCAGCCAAAGACCAGTTGTTTTCCCCTGTTTTTACCAGCTCCTGAAACAAAAACAAATTTTAACGTCAAGAGCCAAACCTCACCACTAGTGCACTTCCAGCTTCCGAGGATTCGTTTTGTACATCAGGACTCTCGCAGACATGCAGGTCCTCGACAAAAAAAAAAAAATGCTTTGCGCAAAATCAAGACATACAACGCGGCATCAAAACCTACAAAGAATTCATAAAACTGGCCCTTCGTCTTCTTAGACTTAAGCCCAACTTTTAAACCTCTATTTGATAAAACTCATCAGATATTCTATCAGGAAGGCAATGAAACAATCACTTGGGGCCTGACATTTAGCAGTAGCTAAATATCTGGCCACAGTGAGCGGCCACCACTAAGCTAGATAACTACTTACCCAGCCAATTAGTTAGCCAGCTAAGGGATGGGAAGGAACTACTTAGCCAGATTAAGTTTTTACTGAGCAGGTCTAAAGTTAGCTGGATAAGTTTATGCAGCTAACTAACTTACCTGGGTATATTCAGCGGTGCGGCCAGGCCGAATAACAGGTCCTCTGTTCAACCTTAAAATATTATAATTGTGGGAAGTACAAATGACTTATTGCCAAAAGAATTTAAAAAAATGTACTAACAGCATGAGCTGTTTTCATTAGGATCTGTATCCCTAGGTGGATGTTTGATAACCACCATATTTCTATTTTCAAATTATTCAACACTTCTGCCAAATGCTTCTTCCCTCCTCCCTCCAACCACCTAAAAAAAATGTAGCATTGCAAAAGAATTTTATCTAAAAAGATGCACAGGCGTATATATACTAGCCACAGGATATGAGTCGACAGAAAAATTATGAATTAGCACAAGTTTAAAACTTGTGAGGCACAGCAGCATCCAAGGAAATGGATGCAGTGTCAGGTGAATACTGGCATGTTGATGTGCTTTTAACCTTCTGCCAGTGTGAGTGTGTGTGAGAGTGTGAGTGTGAGTGTGTGTGTTTTATCTGAAACTTAATAGGGCTGTTCTTGAAAGATAAAGAGGGAAAAAAACCAAAAAACAAAAATGATATGGGTCATCTTGGGAAAAATTGTGAAAAACCACTACAAGCAAAGTAATAAATCCTTGACTATTAAGTAGTTGTATTAAAAAAAAAAAATTTGCATTCAATACTTTTCAAAATATTTTTCCATCAATTAGATTTTTTTTATGTCATTAGAAAAAAAAAAAAAAACTACTTAAAAGTAAGAAATGAGGTTCATGGCACTGAACCTACAGAGCACTAATGTGTAAAAAAAAAAAAAAAAAAAAAAAAGTCACAGAAGAATTTCTCACCACCAGTTGCTGTTTTACTAACTTCTAAAGCAGTCAGGATTTGAGTTACTGCTGCTCCAGGGATGTGTAAGACCAGCAGCTTTTAAAGCACAAGTTGCTATCAAGGCAATTCCTGTCCCCACCTCTCCCTCTCACAATGCTCCTTCCTGCCGGTCCAAGCACTTCTCTAGCAAATGACTGCCTGAAATGTACATCTCAGTATTGTCTGCTAGCATTATAAAGCGGCTCCAACAGGTCCTGCATATTAATTCAACCAAGTACTGCTTGTCAAAAATGACACCGAAGCAGTTTAGATGATCAGCAGGATACCCAAGCCCTTTATGGGAGGGTGGGTCCTGACTGCTGCAGGAGTTAACAGATCAGGAATTAACTGTGAGGAAAAACTTTCCATTCCACTACCCCTCCCCAGCAGTCAGGACATGTCTGAAGTAGCATATGGTGGGATTCACAGCAGCTGGGAGAACCTGTTCCCCAAATGCTGAATCAGCTAGATAAAACTACGAGATAACTTTGCCCACTGGACAAATGAAGGGAGGACTGGAACCCCCGTTTGCTGCTTTGCATACTTTTTTATTTATTATGTATTTAACAAACATATTCCACTTATCCACAATTCTAAGCAGATTACAGGATGACACTCAAATATCTATATAAATAAAAATGTAAATGTTAGTTTGTTCAAAATCTTAAATCTCCGAAAATTCTTCACCGATTGCTTTGAAATTTTGACACAACGTCACATTCGAATACGCGCGTGTTTTTATATACCTATATTATATAGATGTCACACCTGTGACAGGTAAAAACATGCTTTTTTGGAAAAACAGCGCCATCTGTTGGACGTAAAAGCAACACACGCTATCTACAATATACATGGGCTCTGACCGACGGACTGCAAATGCACAGTAGAGAGCAGCTCTACCACGCATGTGCGGACCATAGAGCTCTGCGCTACGTGCTGGGTGTCACAGAGGGGAGGAGGAAAGGGCAGACGAGTCACCACTCCGAGAAACGGCTCAGCCTGTTCCTCCGCCGCTGGGGAAGGGGGAGGGAGTAGGGACTGCCGGACAGTTACACACAGGAGGAGGAAAGGGTAGAAGAGTCGCCGAGCCAGTCCGTCCACTGCCGGGGAAGGGGGGGGAGGGAGTTGGGACGGCCGGAGCAGAGCAAGTGCGCATTGTGAAATTAAACCAGACTGAGCCACGGCAATGCGTGGCCGGGTACAGCTAGTACTTAATAAAATCATAAACAAATTGAACACTTTCACACAACCTTAAAGCTAAAAATAAAATGCCCCTCAACGATTCAAGACAAAAAAAAAACAAAACAAAAACTTAACACAGTAACAATTAAAAACAAGCAGCAGTAATATAACAAAATAAATCACATTCTGATTGCCAGTATTTTAGCCACCTACTCAATGGAAAAGACAGTACTCTGGTCCAGCTCCTCAAAAGCTTGTACAAATGGGCTTAATTTTCTAAACTTACAATCAGATGACTCATTTAACTCTTCAGGGAGTGCATTCCAAAGACGTGGACCAGCCACGCAAAATAATCTCTCTGGACTCAGTCAAATCATAGCTTGAATGGACAGTACTTCCAATAAGTTACAAAAAAAATGATCTTAACATATTCAGCAGTTGACAGATTTTTAAAACAAGGTTAAAGCAATTGAGTCAAATCCATGAATTGCTTTAAAAGCAAGCATAATCTTAAATTTAATTCTGGAACAAATGTGAAGCGAATGTACCCTCTTCAATACTGGAGAAACAGAATCACAAATCCTTGATCCAGAAATAATCTGTGCCACAGCATTCTGTATGACAAACTGTTCCAGAGCAGCTTAAGTCTTGCCAACATAAATTTCAAAAGGGATTTCCACGTATAAAGTAAATGCTTTGCCTACAGAAATGGCCCTTTAGGAAAAGCTACGTGATTGATATGAGTGCGCATTTTTACATGCATAGGGGAGAGGCATTCCAGGGAGAGTAGTCTACACTAGGGTTGGGGTTGGAACTTATCTTTTAAAATCGATCACTGAATGTGTGTGTGTAGATTCTCAGCAAAACTATACACAGCAAAGAGTAGATGTAACTGTGTGTGTATGTGTGGTTTTGCAGAGATTACATGACAACAGAAAAGACCTTATGGCCCATCCAGTCTGCCCATCTGTCCAATCAATTTAGCATTACAATTCCCATCACTTCCCTAGAGACGCCCCTGTATTTATCCCATGCTTTCTTTAATTCAGATACTGTTTTTGTCTATCACTTCCACTGGGAGGCTGTTCCATGCATCTACCACCCTCTCTGTAAATAAATATTTCCTAAAATTACTCCTGAGTCTCCCCCCTTTCAACCTTAGCTCATGGCCCCTCGTGCTCTAAAGCTTCCTTTCCATTGAAAAGGGATCATCTCCCATCCATGGAAACCTTTGAGACATTTGAATGTCTGTCATATCTCCCCTTTCCTCTAGGGCAGTGGTTCTCAACCTTTTTTCGGTCAGGACATACCAAGATGGTTCCCACATGCGTGACACACTGAACATGTGACTGTCGCAAGGCTAAATGTAAACACACTCTGCATCCACAGGAACCCCCCACTCGACCCCCCAACAATTGGTGCAGAGCAGAACTAGGATATTCCCCATACAATTCACCATATTAAAAAAAAAAAAAAAAAAGATATTCTGGTTTGGGTGAATTCTCAATAAAAGCAAAACAAACTTCCTCTACTACCAGGCGCAACAGCCTTCCTTATGAAAAGACAGTAATTTACCACTAATGCATGTCCTATTGAGAAAACACAACAAATAAGATTGATACAAATGCCTACATGCTAGTAAAATACCTCACCTCGGTCACACACCCAGAACTGACCTTCACCAAGTACAGAAAAACCCAAATTATAAATATGGAGGCAGAAACTGGAATGGAAAACCAAAAAAGCCACTCTGCATGCAGTGCGAACATGGAGAAATGGAAAGAGAAGTATAGCACCTAACACAGTCCCAGGATCTGCAATAATGCACACAAACTAACCCGCACAAAGTTACACATATGATGGAACACACACAAACAGTATCAACCCTATCTATGAAAAGGCAACTCTACAAAAATTTAAACCAGGCCCTAAACACTAATACATCCCCAATTAGGAAAACAGAACAAGCCAAGCTGCTGTATATCCCCACACAGAAATAACTGTAAATCTATACTAATAAATGTTACAAAACAGTTAATGAACAGAATAACATCCAACAATTAAAACCTCATAAAAATTATCCAAATATCAATAAAATATTTCAAAACAGCAGACATTGCATAATACCAATAATTAAAAAGGTAGTCAATCAAGAAAAATAAACTTAAAAAGCCACCTTTACCTACCCTCTCCAGCAGCTCTCCTAACTCCTTTCCTTTGTAGGCCAATAGCACTCACCAGAAGCAGCAGTGGCTGCTGAAGCTCTGTCCTCATGGTCCTCTTCCTTAGGGCCCATGATCAGACAGACAGACAGACACACACTCTTCAGTCACCTCCTTAACCAGTCTCTGTCTCCCTCACACACTCACCTCCTTTACGAGTCTCTCTCTTACACACATGCTCTCTGATACACATTGGGGTAGATTTTCAAAGGGTTACGCACGTGACCCCGAAAACCTGCCCCTGCGTGTGCCAAGCCTATTTTGCATAGGCTCGGCGGTGTGCGCAAGCCCCGTATATCCTGGGGCGCAGCCGTGCCGGAGGTTCGCGTGCCTGCATCCGGCCAGCGTGCGCAAGATATGCCTGCAAGAGGCGGGCGTAAAAAATAAAATAAGGTGAGCGGGGGGGAATTAGGTAGGGCTGGCGGGGAGAGAAGGGGGAAAGCCATCGGGGCTCCCCTAGGGCTCGGCGCACGGAAGGTGCACCCCCTTGCGCGCACCGACCCAGATTTTATAACATGCGCCCATGTTATAAAATCGGGTGTTCATTTTTGCGCGTAGCGTGCACAAATGTACCCCGTGCGCATAGGATTAAAAATCTGCCCCATGCTGTCAATCACACTTACACAAACACGCTCTCTCTTACTTACATACATGCTGTAAATCACACACAAATGCTCTCTCCCCCTCTGGCTTGCTCTCACTCAGGACCCTGGGCTCCGTTCACATGCTAAGGGCAAAGGACCACCAGTGCCATTTTGATTACTAGCAGCCAATGGCCCGGGAGCAGGAGATCGCTCCTGAGCCCCCCCTGCTGGACCGCCAGGGACCTTGGGGGAGTCTTGAGGGGAGATTTTATATTTAATGAACTAGGAAGGGATGGACAGAACGGCAGCAGTGTTAGTGGAAGAATTTGTGCGTCTCCTGTTCAACCGGGGCAGCGGGACACCGGGAAGCCACCGCACACCTGCTGAGAATCGCTGCTCTAGGGTAGACATGTTTAGCTCTTCAAGTCTATCCCCTCATGCTTTAGAACGAAGACCACTGACCATTTTAGTAGCCACCCCCTGTGCAGGCTTCATCTTATTATCCTATTGAAGGTGAATTTTCCCAAATTGTACACAGTATTCCAAGGGAGGTCTCACTAGCAGACGTGTGTGTGTAAAACCACTTGGTAAATTGATGTAACTTATGCTTAGTGTTATAAAATTACCCCCATTAAAGTAGAGACCACTCTAGTTGAATATCCTTAGGGGAAGTCAGGAGTTCTATGAATGTTCTTGTATGATTCAGTGACACAAGGTCACATCTATCTGACAATGGAAACCTTAGAAGCTGGCAAATACTTATTAGTCAATACAAAAAAAGGAGGATATATGAAGTTCTCTTTTATAATTGTTTAAAATACTAAATTGAAAAACCTTATCAACTATTTATATAGGAACAAATACCATCAGTAGTAGTGCAAATGGACTATAATCCATTGCCTCTCGCCACGCAATGGGCCCCAGGCGAATTCAGCATTTATTTCAAGCACTTAGTATACAATCATTTGGTATTGTTCCTAATATTTATTCCACAATATTTAATATTTATCTACTAAGAATTTTTTTAAATTTTTATTTAAAGTTTATCCCAAAAACCCAAAAAACTTATTCATTTATGTATTTCTAAAATATAGATCAATTATTTCCTAGCATAAATTAACTGTCCACCGTCATTCAGTTTGTTCAATCATTGACATCCTGGAACAAAATCCTAGGATCAAATATACTTAGCCCCACTGTTGATGTATTTTTTCTCAAATTGTCCCGACATGGCCCATGTCGGGACAATTTGAGAAAAAATACATCAACAGTGGGGCTAAGTATATTTGATCCTAGGATTTTGTTCCAGGATGTCAATGATTGAACAAACTGAATGACGGTGGACAGTTAATTTATGCTAGGAAATAATTGATCTATATTTTAGAAATACATAAATGAATAAGTTTTTTGGGTTTTTGGGATAAACTTTAAATAAAAATTTAAAAAAATTCTTAGTAGATAAATATTAAATATTGTGGAATAAATATTAGGAACAATACCAAATGATTGTATACTAAGTGCTTGAAATAAATGCTGAATTCGCCTGGGGCCCATTGCGTGGCGAGAGGCGATGGATTATAGTCCATTTGCACTACTACTGATGGTATTTGTTCCTATATAAATAGTTGATAAGGTTTTTCAATTTAGTATTTTAAACAATTATAAAAGAGAACTTCATATATCCTCCTTTTTTTGTATTGAGTAAATTCGTGAGTGAGGATCTTCAGCTTCTGTGGATTGATTGATTAAATACTTATTAGTACCATTCAAGACAAATTAATATTTCTTTTAAAAAAAAACAAACCCCTTTATCTTTTGTAGGAGATACTTTAATGTTCTCTTGAGAGAGAGGTTTCATCTCTTTGGGATTCCTAGGCACTGGACACAAAAATGGGCATAAAAATCTCTCTGTAAATGTGAATATAAACAACTTTTGGGGGGAAAGAAAAATCTTGAAACAGTAGCCCTAAGATTTCAGGATGTTCTTCTCAACCTCCAGGCCAAGGGCATAGCCAGAAGTAAATATTTTGGGGGGGGCCCAAGGTTAACATGGGTGGGCAGCAGACATACAGATCTAGACCCTACTAGATGTACTCTTATCAATAAATAATGTCTTAGCAGGCACTTTACAATGGATTTCTGTGTAGTCTACAACAGCCATCATGCATCGTGAGTGACATTTTAAATTATTTTAGTTCTATTACTTCAAGCACTTACCAACATAAAAAATGCCTTATTAATCTGTATTAATCTGATATTTATTGCAGTTTATAAATGCACATTATATAAAAAGTAAACAAAAGATCACTTAACAGAAACATCAGATCTTATCACGTAATAAAACGTAACATTCTTTTATGAATCTTCTTTCCAAAAATGCATTGAACTACAATAACACAGCAATAATCATAAAAGGATTTGCAACAGGTGCAGAACAGAACTAGGCCATGCAAAAAAAATATTAAAATTCTGGCATCACCTCAGTGATAGCAAAACAAATTCCCTTCACTGCCAAACACTTTGTGAAGTAACACAAACCCCTCCTAAATAAATACCTAGAATCTTACCATGCCGTAACAGCAGTAACTCTCAGGACTCAAAACAGCAGCAATCTTATCCATGAAAAGGCAGCAAGGCAAACATCACACCAGGCCCTAAAACACTAATACACTACCTTATGGGCAAACAGAACAAACCGGCTACAAAATCCTCAGAGAAACTACACGCTAGCCAAAATACTGCATTCTCTGTCATACATGCATGTCACAGACAGACCCTTACCCAATACAGCATAAGAGACTATAGATTAGAAACAGCAAAACTGAAATGGAAAGTCTGAGAAACCAGACTTTATGAACACTGGAATACTGAAGAAAAAGCAAAATACAAATATATAAGAAATGCACATTCCCAAAGATGGCATATTCCAATCGCTGAAAGGAAAAATAATTTTTTCCTTTGTTGTCTGATCTTATTTTTCTAATTTGTTGGTCTTTTCCCTTGTCTGTCTTTTCCTTCTTTCTTTTTCAGGGTTTCCTTTTTTTTCTGTGCCTTCTCTCTCCTCCTGTCTTCTTTCCTTCCTCCTCCATACACAGACTCTCTCATGTTCTCTCACGCACAGACGCTCTTAAAGGATCCCACTCTTCTATGCTCCTACTCACAGACTCTCGCTCTTACATGATCTCAACACACAGGCTCATACTTCCTCAAATATGCACAGGCTCTCATTCTCACATGCTGCTACACACCTGCTCCAATTCCCACAAACACACAGGCTCTTACATGCAGGCTCCCATTCCATACATACATACATACACACAGGCTCTCACTCTCACATGTTCACACACACAGGCTCTCACATGCTATCTCCCATTCTCCTTCACAGTCTCACACACACACACACACAAACAGGCTCACTTTTGCATGCTCTCTTACACACAGCTTCATATTTCCCCACAAACACACAGGCTCTCACATGCTCTCTCACATGCAGGCTTCCTGCTCCCACTTGTATACAAATGTATACACACAGGCTCTCACTCTCATATGGAGGCTACCACTCTCTCATACACAAAACCTCCCACTCCCACATGCTCTCTCTCACACACACCCCACTTCTCAGGAAATCTACCAATCAACCCCCCCCCCCAAGGCAGGCTACCATTCACACCTGCACCCACCATTCACACACACACACCCAGACAGGCTACCATTCACACACACAGACACACATCCTGGCTACCATTCACACACCCCCACGCAGGCAACCATTCACATACACACACATAGAAATACAACACACAGACAGGTTCCCCATCTTGTGACTACCCACGGTATTCAAAACTTGCGGGGCTAGCACGTCCTCCTTGCTGATCTCATGATACATGAGAACTGCATAGAGCACTTACTAGCCGCATGTGTTCTGAATGCCGCAGGGCTGGCACACATGGAGGAAGAGGAAAATGGGTGCCTTCTGGTGAAAGCGTTTTTTTTCCCCTTGACCGTCAGCCTCCTGGTCCTACTAGTTGGCCGCTGGTGGGATGGGTCCACCTGCGGCCTCGCAGGCCTTCTCCTCTTCTTGGCCACCAGTGAGATGGGGTCCACCGGTAGCCTCGCAGGCCTCTTCCTCCTCTCAGCCACCACTCCCCTGTATATGCACACCCAGCTTGTCTGCTGCGGCCCTGTGACAGGGTATCTCTTCTTGGGCCGCCAGGCAACGCCAATTAGGTGGGTCTGAGCCCAAAGTAGGTGGGCTACGCCACTGCTCCAGGCCATTAGTTATGGAAACCATAGCTTGATACGAAGTTGTGGTAATCAGAGGCTTCTCCCACCTTCAGATTCAGCAACTCTGAAACCAAGACTGCATGGGGCCAGAAAGAGGCCACGAATACTACCGTTGCTTTGCAAAAAACATTAACTTTTATTAGCACCAAAAACAGCATTGCCCATGCTGGCAAAAAAAACAAAAAAACATTTGTGAAAATCTTTAAAAATCTTAGGTGAGCATATCTAAGCTAAGGCCCTGTAATCCTTGAAGTGATCAAATAACCTTTGTTGCTTCATGCTGTAGGCAGACACCATCAGTACCCCACAGAGTGCAAATGAATTTTGAGGATCTCAGTCTTAAAACTCCCATCCCTCAGGGCAACAGCTGCTCTGTTCATTCAGTCTGATGCATCTCCAGATGTCCCACAATATCACCTACTGTCAAGGCTGACAAGACTTTACTCTATGCATATCAGTTTCAAAACTTTCCCGGTCATGTACTATGAACAAATCTGATCTTGAAAAATTGTCAAAGCAAAAAGATGCAATGTCCTAAGTCTCTTGAAAGGCTGATATGGAAACATAGCTTGTATCTGCAGTCACTGGGGCATATTTTGCTCCCTGTACCTGTCCAGATTTTATCTTGTCATTCTCTGGAGCAAAACCTTTTCACCTCCCTGTTCAAACCAGTAGTTTTGACGGAACCTGATCTGGTTGCATGCCAAATGAGTGAATTAGGGCTACAGGGCTCATGCATACAACATGGATCATGTGATCATCATCTTTATGATGGGAACCACAAGTTCCAAGATCCAAAAGTAAAGATGGGCAGAGACCACTTCTAGTGGGGTGAAATACTTCACTTCAGATAGGATAGAGATGATCTTGTCTTCCAGTAACCTGGCTTCTGTCAAGCTAGTATAGAAACTTGCTCTAAAAGTGAGACAGATCCTGTGATAGGTCCAGAAAACACTCGTACCAACTGCTAATCTGCCCATGTTCCTGCAACAAGAAACTTACCTTGTTGCAGGTCTGGCATCATTAAGTGTATCTGTTCCCTGATGAATAAGTCATCTAGGTCCAGGAAAACAGATTCTGCATCTTCAGCACGGCAATCAAAGTTAATACCATCTTATTTATTTATTTTTTTTTTTAATTCTTATATACCGCCTATACAATTGTTATCGATCTAAGCGGTTTACAAGACGGCATACATACATAAAATGTAA
This sequence comes from Rhinatrema bivittatum, assembly GCF_901001135.1. Classification (NCBI taxonomy): domain Eukaryota; kingdom Metazoa; phylum Chordata; class Amphibia; order Gymnophiona; family Rhinatrematidae; genus Rhinatrema; species Rhinatrema bivittatum. The sequence goes on from NC_042619.1 coordinate 54,444,688, forward strand.
TTACAAACAGAATAAAATCTATAAAAGAAATAAATTAATAAAATGTGTTAGACTAAACATCAATCATAGGAATGATAGAAGATAAAAAAAATAGGATAAAATAAATAATAATTTGGTGATAGCAATGTTCTTGATGGGATAGAGAATTTGTATCTCTGTATTATTATAAGCAAAGGTGCAAAAGTATATTTTAAGTACTTTTTTGAATTCTTTGGTATTTGCTATGAGATGGATGTGTTCTGGGAGCGAGTTCCATAAAAATCAGACCAGCGACAGAGGTTGAAGGCAAAGTTGAATGAACAGCCCTATATTGATATTGCTGGTCACCTAGGGTAAACCTGGGTTGATACTTTTGCTTGGCTCAGCAGTTCCCTGCTGCTATTTTGGGCTTCCACGTCAAACCAAAAAAAGGCCTTTATTTGCAGCTACCCAGCATTGTTCCTGTATTTTTTAATCCCCAGCCACTGCAGCAACAATTCTTGGCCTTGGTCACAAACTGCAGCTCCCTCTAAAATCAGGTGCACATGCCCCCCAGAGTGGTCAGCAGGTGTCACTATTATACAATAGCTAAGACTCTCTATTCCCAGGAGGCTGTGAACACTGCCTCTGCAGCATCCCCAGTCAGCCGAGGGTGTAGAAGCCAGAACCAGGCATAGAACCCAGGTCTAACCTTGGGAAGTTACACTGCTGTGCCCAGCTCCATCCCTGAAATCAAAGGTCTGGTGAGGCCAAGTCAAAATTTGTACCTTTCCAAAGGGGTGACTCGGACACAGAAGCAAGAGGAAGACAACTGGAAGGAGCAGTGAAAGAGATAAGAGGGCATGGGAGAAAATCTGTAAGAAAAGAAAAAAAAAAAAACAACAGGCCAGGCAGTGCACTGGGCACTCAACGCTTTCCCATAAAGTGTAGGAATGGCCCTCAGATTCTGCATGTGATCCATCTGCGTGGATCATTGCTCCTGCTTCTTTCACATATCAAAATCCACAAAATGCCAGGCCTCTGGAACCTTCTTCATAATTTTGAAGTTTGGAAAACCTGGCTCTAAACTGGTGTTTCTAAACATCCCACTATGTGATCAGCCTGTGCACAATACACTTCCTTTACCATCAGGAGCACCAGATGTTTAACCAGAGCACAAGGCAGTCTATTGCCAAGCAGCCTCAGCTGCTGCAGCACATTACCATTAACTCTTCCCATGCCCGAGACCAGCAGAAGACTGGGAAGGCAGAACTACTGTGGGAGGAGGTAGTCATTTTGGTTTGAAATCTGCTGGTCCCTGAGAAATAACAACTAAAATGTTATAACTAGTGGCGAGTATAGATAAAATGACAAAATACATTAAAATTAAATGTAAAAGGAAATTGCAACAATCATGGGAAAATGTCAAAATTTGTAGCCTCCATGCTAATCATGCCTTCCTGATAACTGGGAAGAATCATGGTTTTCCTGTGTTTCCACTTAAGCCAAAAAAACATTACATACTACTCCTTCCTCAGGTGTGTTTTAGTACCTGAATATGCTCTTTTGTTATTAGCCAAGGTCTATGTGCAAGAAGTTTATTAATTTCATTTAGATTCTTCAGTCGTTGCGGGATGTATTCCAAGCCATTCAACCATTCTGCAATCCCTCCTGTTTTAAGGAACTCGTCAACATGCATGTTTATCAGGTAGGAACACTGATGTCTGGCTGATGCCTGAGAATGAAGAAAAATTTGTTGTGTGTAAAAAACACAATTTAACTCCAAATATAAATTGTCACATTTTGCATAAAAAAAAGTGAACTTGGTCAGGTAAAAAAGTGGTTTGTAAAGCCACTCATTGACAGTTTGTTTTAAATTAGGGATATTTCAGGTACAGCTGGTTTCTAGGTAACTCGTGTGCTAGTGTCAAAAGGTTGCAGGTAGCACCCTTTATAGCTGGCTTTCGAGTCCCATTCTTCCTTCAACAAGTCCACACAAATGAGCGAGAGGATATAACCTGCAAGACAAATGTTGGTTACAGCATTATGTCACCAGTGTTGGTCTTCAAAATTCCTTAAACAGGTTTAGTGAAAGGATAAAGAGAATAAAGATGGGCACTAAACCTATTTACAACTTCAAAAACTAACATCAGTGATAGGAACATAAGTGCCATAATGAATCTGATCATTGGTCCACTGAGCCCGAAATCCTGTTTCCAACAGTGGCCAATCCAGATCCATTTGGAAGTACCTGGAAAATTGCCACCTCTTACCTGTGGGAGTGAGCAACAGGGAAGGGATCACATCTATCTAGCTAATTAATGAACCTGTCCTCCAGAAAACTTGAACAAACCTTTTTTTAAAACCAGTTATACTACACTAGCCTTGACCACATCCTCTAACAAACTCCACGGCTTAACAGTGTGTTAAGTTTTTCAGCTGGTTTAAATGCACTACCAAGTAGTTTCCTAGTCAAATCTGAAATTGTAAATAACCAATCTCTATTAACTACAAAAAAACTCTTGAATTTTTTTTTTAAACAAGTTAGCTTACCTATAAGCGAGGCTCTCTGTAGACAGCAGGATGAATCAACTATAACACATGGTAACGTCATCCAATAGAACCTACATGGACCCAGCTCTCAGAGCTCTGTAAGAGTCTTAAGCACACGCAGGAGTTCCCACACACGAGCTGCTGGTGAGCCCCTCAGTCTCTTCCAGAGCTTAAGGCAGAAGTGGCCTACTCTGGTCCTTGAAAGCCATAAACAGGCTAGGTTTTCAGGACATCCAGAATGAATTTGAATGAGATAGATTTGCATACACTGGAGGCAATGCATGCAGATCCATCTTAAGCATATTCATTGAGGATATCCTGAAAACCTGGCCTATTTGTGGCTCTCAAGGACCAGAGAAGGCCATCCCTGCCTTAAAGTTTAGCGAGATAGCAAACTCTCCAGGAAGGCAGGCGGATATCAAACATGGCTGATTCGTCCTGCTATCTACAGAGAATTCAGTTTACCTATAAACAAGCTTTTTTCACTATCAGCCAGAAGGCATGAATCTGGCATTATGCATGGGGAGTCCCAAGTTGATGGTTGCATTGTGGAGAAACTCTGAAACAGGCAACCTAGAATCCACCAGTGGAAAGTGGACTACTGGGAGAACAGGCTGCACAAAACTACGTGTTCAAAGTTACAGTGCCTTCAAAAACACGGACACTAGTGGGACAAAGGTATTAATTGAAAACCAAGTAGCAGCTTTGCATGTGTCAACAGAAGTGACCCTGAGATTAGATACTCGGGTCACCATGGCTCTCACTTCAGCTTGGATAGAGTCTGTAATCTGTAAACTAGTCAGAATGCAACAGTAAACTATACAGTCTGTCTGTCAATTAGAGTTTGTTGGGGAAGGGCAGTTGCCAATTTATTAGGATCAAAGGACAAAAATAGCTGAGAAGCTTGATGGGGAGGTTGAGTTCTCTTTACGTAATATGCTAGGGCTCTCTTACAGTCCAGTCTCCTTCGTACACATGCAGTCTTGTAAATAGTTGGCTGCACAATAGTTTGTTTGATATGGAAAACAGACACTACTTTCAGAAGGAATTTCAGGTGAGTAAGCAGAACCACCCTGTTGTGAAAAAAAACAACAACAAAAAACCCACTGCAGATATGGTGAATATGAAACAAGGGCCTGCAATTCACCAACTCGTCAAATGAAGTGACAGCTACAAAAAAACACTTCCCAGGCAAGAAACAGAGTCCACCAACTCAAGAGGCTCAAAGGGAGGTTTCATAAATTGAGCAGAGACTACACTGAAGTCCCAAGGCATTGGAGGTTTAACTGACTGGAGGCTTGAAATGCCACAGTATTTCAAGATCTTTGATACTAAAAGGGTGGATACAGATCGGCACCCCTCCCACCTGCCAGCAATGTGACACAATGGTGCCAAGATTAACTAACTGAAGAGGTTCTGAGGCTTGAGGATGCGAGAAAATAGATATTGAATCTTCCTCAGCTCACAGGAGAAGGGACCCATCTAACTAGTAACTACACCATGTCAAACATCTTCCATTGAAATTGTAGATCTTCTGGTCAAAGGCTATCTGGCTGAAATCAACATGTCCTCCACCTCCTTAGGAAAGAGTAAGCTACTATATATTCAAAATCCTCAGCATGAGGGCCAGTGATGGCAGGTTCTGATGCAGGGCCTGCTGGCCTGACTAAATCAATAAATGGATGAGAAATGGATACCACATTTGCCATGGCTAGGCCAGTGCTATGAAGATTACCCTTGAGTTGTCCTGAAGAACCTTCTCGACAGTCCTGTAATGAGAGGAATTGGTGGGTACATAGAGTAGACAGATGCGCTAGTCTAGCACAAAAGCATTGGGAGATGATTTATAGTTTTTCAGATGTACGAAGCAGAAATTTGACCTTCCTGTTGTCCACTGAGGTGAGCAGGTTGATCACTGGTGATCCCTAGCTATTAAACATGTCGTCCACAAGGATCACTTGTGCAGTTCCAGTACACTACTGAGATGGTCTGCCAATGTATTCTGAATTCCTGGAAGTTAGGGTGCTTGGAGGTGGGATGTGGACAAACCATCATGCCTGAGTGAGAGGGCTCTCTCACAGACAGCATATAAGCTTGTGCCTTCTTGTTTACATATAGAACATGGCCACCTGCTTGTCCTTCTAGTTCAAGATACTCTTGTCCAAAAGCAAGTGAGAGAAAGGCCTTATTAGAGCAGAGGTTCCCAGACCTGTCCTGGGGGACCCCAACCAGTCAGGTTTTCAGGATATCCATAATGAATATGCATGAGATCAAATTTACATGCTATAGAGGCAATGCATGCTAATCTCTCTCATGTATATTTGTTGTGGATATCTTAAAAACCCGACTGGCTGGGGTCCTCCAGGACAGGTTTGGGAACCATTGCCTTAGAACATAATTAATCTCTTAGCACCAGAAGACTGATTCACAAACGGCTGTCCACTAGAGATCAAGACCCTTGGGCCCACGTGCCTCTGGTATGTGCTTCCCACTCGTTGGTGGAGTTTATCAGTAGAGAGGATGCTTGATGCACTGGAATATGCAGAAAGGCCCACTGTTAGAACCTCCACATTCATCCACTATTGAAGGTATGTTTGCATCCTGTGAGTTACACAGATTAGTTGGGATGAAGCAGGGATTCATCCATGTGTGAGGGCTACCGTCTTGCTAGTCTTCAAAGAAAGTAGAGTTGCTTACCTGTAACAGGTGTTCTCAGAGGACAGCAGGATGCTAGTCCTCACATGAGCGACATCATCAAATGGAGTCCTGATGCGGAAAACTTTGTTAAAGTTTCTGGAACTTTGACAGAATGCCCTATACCACGTATCCACATGGGGTCTCTCTACAGTCTTGTAACAGAACTATAATTAAAACAAAAAATAGGAGAAACCCAACTCTGTGGGGTGGCGGGCAGGTTTCGTGAGAACTAATATCCTACTGTCCTCAGAGAACACCTGTTACAGGTAAGCAACTCTGCTTTCTTCGAAGATAAGGACTGTAGTCTTCACACATGGATGAACCCTAGTTACAGGCTGTGCCCCAACACAAAAAGCAGACCAACAGACACCTAAACCAGGTGCCAATGGGCACAATAGTGCTGTTGGTAACAGAGGGGGAGATAACCTGAACCCAAACAACGGGCCCTAGGCAGGGAGAGTTGGGTTCTACACCTCAAACAGATTCCGAAGGACAAAATGGCTGAACTTATTTTCGCGTCAGCCATCCCTATCCAGACAATAGTGTGATGTGAATGTGTGGAGAGAATTCCACATCGCAGTCTTGTAGATATCCTCCATTGTAACTGCTCGCATGTGGGCCACAGACACTGCCATGGCTCTTACAGAATGAGCCTTGACATGACCCCCAAGATGCAGGCCTGCCTGGACATAGTAGAAGGAGATGCAATCTGCTAGCCAACTGGATAGTGTCTACTTGGCAATAGCAATGCCCAAACTATTCCTAAGAAAAGAAATAAAAAACTGGGTGGACTGTCTATGGGTTTCTCTCCACTCCAGATAAACTGTGCAGGGCTTGCTTGCCTTGATGTGAATCGGGCCTGGGAAAGTATATTAGCAGGACGATGGACTGGTTAAGATGGCAGGCCATCACCACCTAGGCAGGAACTTAGGGTGCGTACTCAAGGCCATCCTGTCATGATCAGAGACCCTGGGTGCTGAGCCAGTCTGCATGAGCTCCTCACCCCTGGGTGGATGCATCCATGGTAAGGACAATTTGGGTAGGGGGACTATGAAAAGAGATCCCCGGTTCCAGATTTAAATGTACTTGCCACCAGGTCGAGTCCTGGAGAGATGGGAGTGGATCGGATAAAGTCCTGGAGGGTCCGCATCAGGACTCCATTTGATGATGTCGCTCATGTGAGGACTAGCATCCTGCTGTCCTCTGAGAACACCTGTTACAGGTAAGCAACTCTACTTTCTTTGAAGACTAGCAAGACGGTAGCCCTCACACATGGATGAATCCCTGCTTCATCCCAACTAATCTGTGTAACTCACAGGATGCAAACATACCTTCAATAGTGGATGAATGTGGAGGTTCTAACAGTGGGCCTTTCTGCATATTCCAGTGCATCAAGCATCTTCTCTACTGATAAACTCCACCAACGGGTGGGAAGCACATACCAGAGGCACGTGGGCCCAAGGGAAAAATACTTAGTGCATCTGGCTCTTTGCTGCACTACAGTCATAAACAAACAGAAGTCATTTTACTGATGCCAGTCTCCAATGTTGCTAGACTTGTTCTCTCAATTAAACAACCCCTTTGGTTTTTTTAAGGGGGCAATTCACAGACAATGCCCCTAGCTGCGAAGTCCACAGGTACAAAACTTTTACCTAATTTTTAAAATCGAAAACCATGCAAGTAGTTTCCCTTTCAAACTGCCCCTAGGTACAAAGTATCCACAATCTTTGTATCTGCCTTTTCTATGGGCAACATTTGCTGGAAAACACCGTAAATAGAATTTTCAAATCTATCTAAATATGTGATTTTCCAGCTCTACCTTAAACATGGGCACGAGCAACTCAATTTTCACATCCTGTCTATCACAATAGATTTGCTATATTGCCAACACATGTACATTTGTCAGTTCTGAAGCTACATCAGATATTATAACTGAATTTATAAAAAGCATTTGTCTTTTTCTAACAGTATAATAAAAAAACTGCATTAACTAGCACCTTGACCTACCATTATGGCAATGTAGTGCCTGTAATGTAAAGGAAGGGGTCCATCCATACGTAACATATAAAACTGGGTGCGGATGAAGGACTCCAGGTACTGCGGATGTAAACTCATGACCTGTGTGATGTTGTCCAGGCGGCCGGATGTGCAGAATTCTTCTACTAGCAAGTTAGTACGGTCAGCTAACGCATTTGCTTGGACTAGCTATAATGAGGAAAAAAAACAAAACACAAAAATATGTCAAACAGTGAGGAACAGATGGCTCCTTTAATAAACAAACTGTTAGCCAAAAGATGTACCAGAGACAGCTATAAAAGCAGCCAAGACCAATACTAAAGCGAGATTACAATCCACTTCTATGCACACATTCCACAAAATGTTTTCTAAAATTTAATAACATTTCTTGGTTACTCGACTGTTGAGCATATAGCTGCTAGCAATTAAAGAACCACTGTGTGTGTTAATATTGTTGAATTTTAGTATGAAATGGAAGACAACTTGTTGATTCTGGACACATTTAAAACCCCCAAGTAAGACTCAATACTGCCTATCCTAAAACAGATTACAAGAATAGCATATGCTACCTTTAAGTACTCCACTATGCTACTTTTTCCTGGTCTCCTGTATTTCCTTACTTTTAACTACTTCCCTGGCACATACTCATGAATTCAGTACTACAGTAAGTGCCGGTGGCTGGGTGCAGCCCCCCTCCTCAGAATCCACCACAGTAGGTGCAGTGCTTGGTTTGCATCTCCCACCCGGGTACCAGCATGCTATTTCTGTACATTTAGTATCTGGTGCCACTATAATTCTCAGCAGTGATGTGTTACCAGCTTATCAAGGGACTCTTGCCAATTCTGCTCCACTCTGAGACAATTTGTTTTCACAAAATAATTATTTAAAAAAAAAAAAAGCAAACCAAAACCAAACAGGGCTTGAAGTCCTTTTCAGCACATCCCCGAATTGATTCTTATGGCAAGGGGGGCTGTAAGTACTGAGTTTTTCCTTGTAAAAACATACTAAACGGCATACCCATACTCAATTGGGAGACCCAATTGAGATTCTTCCTCTTATTCACTCAGGAACAAAATGTATTCCTCCGCCACCCCTAGGCATAGATTCAGTACTGCCCCTTACCAAAGCTAAGCAGGGGGGTGGGTGACTTGCTTGCGGGAAAGACGGCTACTACCTGGAGATTAATATCCTTATTCAATAAATATACACACAGTTAATGTGACTCCAACACTGCTGTATGCTTCAACGGCAAGAGGAAATGTGGAAAAAAGGATTTGCATCCTCAAAAATAAAAGCAGGGGAGTAGCTTGCTTGTTACGGCAGTTACTACCCCAAACCAAATAAGCCTGATACTTCATTTTCAATGCATATCCAGCATAGCTCTCTGCTTCAACGGCAGGGAGAATGAAGAAAAGATGATCTATGTTCAGACAACAACCCACAAGGAATGAATTACATAGTCTGGGTAAACAAATAAGCATGGGTGTAGCTTGCTTATTACGGCGGTTACTACCCCGAATCAATTAAGCCTGATACTTCACTTGGAATACATATCTAGCGCAGTTCACTGCTTCAACGGCGGGGGGAATGATGTAAAGAGGATATATATTCAGACAACCAACAAGGATTGAATTGCACAGGCAGGGTAAACAAGCATGGGAGTAGCTTGCTTATTACAGCGGTTACTACCCCAAACCAATTAGCTAGTTACTTCGCTTAGATGCAGTTTCAGCACTGCTCTCTACATCAATGGTGGGGGTGGAAGGGAAGTGGAACCAAAAAGTTACTAATAAGGGCCCTGACTTCAGCGGTCAGAGTAACAGATAAGTATGAAAACAATTAGGTCTAAAAGCTTGCTGGGCAGACTGGATGGGCCGTTTGGTCTTCTTCTGCCGTCACTTCTATGTTTCTATGTATGTTTCTATGCTTTAATTCTAATTTGATTCAGTTCTTCTGTGTGGCTGGATAGTTTTGCCAATATTGTTTTATTCTCCAGTGGGGCTGATTATCTGTCTCCTCCCTCCTTAAAAAATTATCTTCTTTATTTCTGCTTATTTTGTCATGTGTTGCTGGATTCTTACATTTGTTGTCTAGGTGGTATTATCTTTGTTAGTCATTATTTTAATTCCCTGTGTGTTTTTAAGAGAAATAGAGGGCTGTACCTAACAGACTTGCAGGCATAGTGTGTAGTCAGTTGCACAACAAGGGGTACTGAACCAAGGAAATAAAATCCAGGTAGAGCTACAAATCGAGAGGCTTTTTATTCCCTCCCACTCCTAGGGTATTTCTTTCAAAATAGTTCTTCCAAGGACTTGGGTTAAATAAATAATATAGGACTGAAGTACCAATCTCACAACTTGTTTATTAATCACTATTTACAAAATACCCTTTATTCAGTGCAACGATTGTGGTGCTTATGTCCCAAGGCCTATCATTTGGACTATTAAGGATTGCCCAATTTGCCTTCAGCTGTCTGCCATGAAAAAAGAACTAAATTCACCTAACAGAGAAATTATTCAGGTTTCAAAAAGTCTCCCTTTCCTTGCAGCTTCCAAAATCTCTCTCCCAGCTTCCACAGAGGAGTCAAAAACCCAGGCACACGAGTAAATGGTTTTATGGTAGAACAAGATCTGTGACTGAGACACCCAATTTCCCCATCTTTGAAGCCTTCTGTGTATCTCAGAGATGTCAAACATCCAAGATTCAGAAAACCTGGAATAATTGGGTAACAGTGGGCTTTGGCAGAATAAGGCTTGTGATGAAGAGATACTCACCCTTCCTGTTACCCTTACATAATGCTCTTTCTGCACTGGAAAATGAAGCCCCAGCAATAAAATATGAAGTGATGTCTGAAAGAGAAGTAGTCACCCAACCCACCCAGAAACCCTCCAACAGGATCAAATGTCATTTATTTATTAAATTTCTATACTGTCATTCTGTATTCAATCATTACTGTTTACAGTTATAAAATAGACAAAATAAAAGATACAATCCATCCACTATACAGAATTATAAATACAATTAAAATACATTAAAATTCTAAAAATTAAAAGAAACAATTAAAAGTCATCTTATATTCTGCATCAGCATAAACAGTGAGCCTTAATCCAATTTCATTAGTCAACTCTCGTATGCTTGCTTGAACAACCAGGTCTTTTAAGTTCTTCTTAAAAATCAGGAAGTTCTTTTGCAATCTCAACTCAGTGGTGAGAGAATTCCACAGTTTAGGGCCTGCAATCGAAATAACTCTCTCACAGATGGAACAGGTAACAAGCCTTTATTGGCAGATCTTAAATTCCTTTCTGGGATATGTAAATGTAAGGAGGCATTTAGCCATTCCATTTTTTTCTTATTAATTGATTTATGCAATAGATACCTGCAGGCCCTAATGGTGGAGGCGGATTTGGACATTGTTGATATTACGGAGATATGGTTCACTGATTCTCATGATTGGGATACAGTCATTCAAAGGCTATAACTTGGTAGGAATGACAGAGAGAACAGAGATGGTGGAGGACAATATCCAAGCAACCGAATTGCAAGGGATGTGGGCTGGAGAAGAAGCATTATGGACCATCCTTTAAAAAAAAAAAAAAAAAGAGATGGTGCTTCCATTTTTATTAGTGTGATCTACAGGACTACTTCTCAAACAGAAGAACTGGACAGAGATCTGATCAAAAACAATCCAATAGGTGAGAAAGAAGGGAGAAGCGTTGCTCATTGGAGATTTTAATCTGCCAGATGTGGATTGGAGTATGCCTTCTGTGGAATCTACAAGAAGTAGAGAGATATTGGATGTCCTTCAAGGGGCTCTGCTCAAACAAATGGTAATGAAACCCATGAGAGAGGATGTGATACTTGACCTAGTGCTCACTAATGGGGATAATGTCTCTAATATGTGTCCCCCGAGCACCCTTAATCCTCAGATGGTATGGTTTGATATCATGAACAGGATACAGAGAAGTCACATGAAGATCCAAGTTTTGAATTTCACAAATATGGACTTTGTTAAAATGCGGCTGTACCTGGAAGAAGAACTGGAAGACTGGGAGAAAAATGGGTGAGGTGGAACAATGGGCCAAATTAAAGAGCTATTACAAAAGCAACAAATCTATATGTTAGAAAAATAAACAAAAGTAAGAGGGGAAAAAGACGGATCTGGTTCTCAAAGGAGGTGACTGACAAAATATAGGCAAAAAGAATAGCATTCAAGAAGTATAAAGGATCCAAAAAGAGGAACACAGGGAAGAATATCTGGTGGAGCTGAGTGAGGGAGATGAAGAAAGAAATCAGGAAAGCAAAAGATCAAGCAGAAGAAAGGACAGACAGAGATAAAGCAAAGTGAAAACATTTTTCAGATATATCATAGGAAGGCCCGAAGAAATATAGTGAAACTAAAAGGTGATAAGGAGCAATGTCGAAGAGAGACTAAGAAATGGCAGAAATATTAAACAAATACTTCAGTTCGGTGTTCACTAAAGACGACCCTAGAAAAGGACCGCTGCTAGTTGACAAGACTGGATGGGGATGGGCAGATGAAACTCCATTTACAGAAGAGAATGCATGGGATGAGCTAAGTAAAATTAAAGTGGACAAGGCCATGGGGCCGGATGAGGTACATCCCAAAAAACTGAGGGAGCTCAGAGATGTGCTGGCAGGTTTTCTGAAAGACCTGTTCAATGGATCCCTGGAAACAGGAGCATTGTCATGAGATTGGAGAAGTGTGGTTGTGGTCTCTCTTCACAAGGGTGGGGTAGCAGAGAGGAAGCTGGAAGCTACAGGCCAGTTAGCCTTAGCTTGGTGGTGGGAAAATTAATAGATACTCTGCTGAAAGAAGGATAGTGAACTATCTACAATCAGGTGACTTGCTGGATCTGAGGCAGCATGGATTCACCAGGGAAAGGTCCTGTCAGACCAAGCTTATTGATTTATTTTTCATTGGGTGACTAGAGAATTAAATCAAGTATCAGCATTTGATGTAATCTACTTGAATTTCAGCAAAGTTTTTGATAGGGTCCCTCATAAGAGACTTGTGAATAAAATGAGAAGCTTGGGAGTGAGCGCCAAGGTGGTGGCATGTATTACAATTACAAACTGGTTGATTGATAGAAGACAGAGTATAATGGTAAATGGATCCTACTCTGAAGAGAGAACAATCTTAAGCAGCGTGCCACAGAGATCGGTTTTGGGACTAGTTTTGTTCAATATCTTTGTGAGTGACACTGTGGAAGGGATAAGAAGGTAAGGTATGTCTATTTATGGATGATACTAAGATCTGCAACAGAGTGCAAAGAATGAAAAGAGATTTAAGAAAGCCTAAAGAATGGCTGAAGATTTGGCAGCTGGGATTCAATCCCAAGAAGTACAGAATCATGCATTTGGGATGTGGTAATTCGAAAGAGCTGTATATGATGGGGAGTGAAACACTGATGTGCATGGATCAAGAGAGAGAACTTGGGGTAATAGTATCTGGAAATCTGAAGATGGGGAAGTAATGTGACAAGGCGATAGCTAAAGCCAGAAGAATGCTGGACCGAATAGAGAATTACCAGCAGGAAAAAGGAGGAAATAGTGTCCTTGTACAGGTCCTTGGTGAGGCCTCACCTGGAGTACTGTGTTCAGTTCTGGAGGCTGTATCTCAAAAAGGATAGAGACAGGATGGAGGCGGTCCAGAGAAGGGCGACCAAAATGGTGTTTGGTCTGTATCGGAAGACAAGAGAAGGTGCAGGGAAGATATGATACAAACCTTTAGATATCTGAAAGGTTTTAATGATGCACAAACATCAAACTTTTTCCATTAGAAAGGAAACAGTAGAATCAGGGGTCATGTAATGCAATTCCAGGGGGGGGGGGGAACAACTCAGAACCAACATCAGGAAAAACCTCTTCATGGAGAGGGTGGATGCCTAGAATGCCCTTCTGGAGGAGGTAGTGAAGACAAAGATTGTCAATGAATTCAAAGGGGCATGAGAAACACTGTGAATTCCTAAAGGCTAGAGGACAGAAATGAAGTTGCATGGGGTTAACCTGCATGGAGCAGCAGTTACTACCCTTAACAGAAGGCATGGGGATTACTACCCTCAATCAATAGCCTTGATGCTTTTGACGCAACTGCAACATCGCTCCCCGCTTTGATGACAGGGGTGGGGGATGGGAACTGGATACAGACAATCACCAATATGGGCCCTGACGTTTATGATGTGGGGTACTGACATGCAGACATAAGGGAAAAAAAACAACACAGTATGGCTTCTAGAGCCAAGTCCTAAAAGCAAAGAACATCAAGCATTGTCCAAATTATCAAGAAGGCTCCTCCCCCAGTAAAAATGTCACTAGCAGTAATTTATGGGTTTGACAGTTGCTTGGTTTTGATTGATTGTAAATATTACTACCCTTAGCATAAAGCTTGGGGGTAACTGCATGGAGTGGCAGTCACTACCCTTCAGAGAAACAAGGGGGTATCCTGCATGAAGTGGCAGATACTACCATAAGAAGCTTGCTGGGCAGAGTGGATGGACTATCTGGTCCTCTTCTGCTGTCATTACTATGTCCCCCTCAGACCTCAGCTGAAGCAGGGAACCTCACAAGGCCAACATCCAATCCAATACTCAGATCTCCCTCCATGAAACACTACCACCACACCCCGAACAATCCACACAGCCTTCAAGACCTGTGAAGCGATTGTCCTAAAACATCAGGCCTCCCCACGTTCAATGCCATTTGAGTTTTAACTATGGTCACTTTGGGTAGGACACCCAATGCAGGTATACCATTGCTGTTAGAATTTTAAATTACTTTTTAAAAATATTTTTATATTCTATACATTATACAAAAATATCTTGATGTAATAGCATAATGGAAAATAGAAAACAAAAGACAATACAATACGATGTTGAAATATATTGCAAGAAACTTGAAAGGAAAAAGGACATTGAGACAAATCAGATAAGGCAAGTATATTTTTAATATTAATTTATATATATATATATATGTAATTAAATGTTTACTTAACTGGCAAACTGACTAAACTATGGGTAATTGCTGAGGGAGGTGCCACTAGATGTCAGGCTGAAATCCAACTATATGTTTTCCAAGTTGAGCTAGAGAGTACGGGTGGTCATACAGTAGTGAAGGCACAGAGTTAATGAGATTATTTTAAAATTTAGGCATGTTCTTATGAATTGTATTTTATTTTAAATTGTATGTATTTGGGGTGTTTTTATTGTGTTGTGCACCGTTTTGATTAGCCTGGCACTAGCTAAACAGTATATAAAAATTATAAATAAGCAAGAACTCTGTTTCTAAGGAAAGCCCTGGGTTGCTCTGGGTCAAAAGAAATATACACTTTATCATGGGAGACAACTGCCCCAGAGTTATTTCCCAGCAAATATTTAAAACTTCTTTCCAGCAGGCCTGGGTGCTGTATGCTAGACCTGGAAACACTCACCTTTTCCAATTCAAAACAATACAGCTTTTTTTTTTTTACAACTTCGATACGCAGTTCCTGTCAGGTAGTACACAGTACACATGAAACAAGATAGGGGAAGCCTCAGCCTACTGCACCTCTAGAACTTCAGAATAAGTCTGATTCTTGGATTAAAGTGGAAAGCATGCGGAGGGGCATGCCATTGGAAATGTTTTCCAACACAGATCTGAAGAAGAGGTGCGTGGACAGGTGGGGAGGGTGCCCCCGTGTGCGAGGCAGGTGCTGGAGCATGCGGGGGAGGGGGGTATGAAAGTATATGGGCTGGGGGGGGGGGTTCAGAGATGCGAGCTTCTGGTGCATACAGAACATGTGAATGGGAGGCACATGAGTGGAGATATGCACGTGTGCGCGGAGGCAGGTGGCTTTGAAAAACGTTTAAAAGAATTGAACAACTGCCAGCTGCATCAGTATTATTCCCTGTCTCTTCCTGTGTTGCTACAGGCTTGAGGTTCCCCAGTCGGGTTTTCAGGACACCCATAATGAATATGCATGAGATCTCTTTGTACATAGCAGAGGCAATGCATGCACATTGTTCTCATGAACACTCAGTGTGGCAACACTGAAAACCAAGTAGGTTGCAGCCCTTAAAGACAGAGTCTGGAGACCTCTACTACAGGTCAAAGTTCTGGAAGAAAGCCGTGAGCTTTTGTAATACAACCGTTTCCTATAAAAAGCTATAGGGATGGGGGGGGGGGTTTTTTGGGGGGGGAAGCTTGGTTCTCTGAAAATACTGGCCAGATGTTTATAGTTTTCGAACCTGTCCGAGATATCCACATTTTCTTTCTGTGTGCCAAATTTGGTGAATTTCTATCCCTTTTCTGGAGAGAGAGTTTTTGTGCTTAAAGACAAACATGGACAGACAGTGATCCAGATACTGATCCCTTTAATATAATTAATTCCAATATTTGTAAGTTGGGGAGCATAAAAATTAGCCTTGGAAACGTGGGCTGGCTTTCTTTGGTATCTGTATGATCTCATATAGATATCTCCTAAGCAAATCCATAAAGGATAACTTTTTAATTGAGGAAAATTTCCCTCAAATTCCAGGATTTAATAGAATTTTCCACATTTTCTCCTGTATAATTCAGTACTGAATTATCCTTAACCACAACAATTACATTTTTTTTTAAACCAAGAGTACCTGCATCTCTTGGTCCTGAGCTTTTTATAAATACCAAATTTTCACACTGCCCTGAGAGGCTACTTTCTGCAGCACAGAGATTCCAGTTTCAATACTGTTCAGACTTTTTCCAAAGTGGTGCCTGAGATCCCAAATACTCACACTCTGCTGTTGCCCTGGAACAGAAGCCTCAACTGAAAGCTCTCAAGTGGGACCAGGTTCCCACTTGAGAGCTCAGCATCCCTCAACCAAAGGCCACAGTCACAGTAATCTGACTACAAGCAGGGATTTCTTCCATTCTTGAATGCCTTGACCTGCAGGTCTGAATTCCTGCCCAGTTTGACCATCCCCATATCCACTACCAGGCAACAACATACATCACTCAGCTGGCCAGGCAAAGCTGAAGAAGAAATTTGCCCCTACAAAAGGACTCCCCCACCCGACATGCTCAACCCTGCATCGCAGCATGGTCTCGCTGGAAGGCGACGCTACTCCCCGACCACCAGGCCATGGCCTGGAACCCACTGCCACCCAAGCAAAGAATATTGGTGCATTGGGCCAGTCACTACCTGGAATTGAAGGATACAAAGTTGGATAAGGCTTACCCTTCTGCCTCTACTAAAATTCCTAAGCAATCTAATGGCCAGGAAAGGTCTTGGAACTCAAAAGAGCATTTCACAAGCTCAGAGCCCTTTTGCCATTCATAATTTTTACGTCATTTGAATCAACAATTTTTATACCAAACTTGGCCAATAGGCTCTGACCTGAAAAGATTTGGGGATGGAAAAACAGATCTGGGAGTGTATATTCTGGCAAATGGGGGTGGAGAGAAGACAGGATTGTTGGTTGAACAACAAACATTTTAGTTGTAAGATAGAACATAATCTTACAGTATTTTGCAGAGCTGAATGCAACTGTTATGCTCACAAACAGCTTAAAAAGGAAGAAAAACCAGGCCATTTAACTTGACTTGCTAAAATACACAAAATTTAAATTACAAGGTTTTCTCTTACCATTCAAATACATACAGATTGAACTCTTAGCACAACAGGTCATCTTCTTTGAACGTCGAACTGTACTATTACTAATAACCAAACAAGCCCTTAATACCTGCATCATGTTTATTGAATGCATCTCCAAAGTTAAAGTTAAAAATTATAGGGTGCCCATCTCTTTAGAACAGATTTTTGCCTGCTTCTTGTACATCTTAAAGGTAAAGCTGTGATCTCCTAGTGTTACTTGCAAGTCAAGCCTTTCCCCACAATGTATAACAGAACTCAATGCAAAAAGGCGCATAACGACAAGAACAGACTAAGGGACACTTTAGACTTAAGCTAGCCCAGCTAGTTTAATCCCAGCTTTGCACACTGATCATGTAAATCTTGAGACTGCTAATACACAGTAGTTTGAGCCATTCTAGTGTTCACATGATCATACTTGTGAATCATATCTGAAGAACTGATGGCAACAGGCTTCCTATCTGTGCAGGACCGATTAAACTCAAGGAAAAGGCTGGAATTGACAAACTTAAATAGAAACAGGTTAACAGAAGAGACCATACTGCCCATCTGGTCTGTCCATCTGCACCAATTACTCAGCTCCACAATCCCTACCACTCCCTCAGAAATCCTATGATTTCTTGAATTCAGATACTGTTCTGGTCTCTACCACCTTCCATGCATCCATCATCCTCTCTGCAAAGAAATACTTCCTTAAATTACTCCAGAGTCTCTACATCCTTTCACCTTCATCGCATGACCTCTCGTTCTAGAGTCTCCTTTCTGTTGAAAGAAGCTCACCTCCTGCACATGGCTCATATCTTCCCTCTCTTGCCTTTCCTCCAAGGGATTGTAATTAGATCTTTAAATCTGTCCTCATATGCTTTAGAATTATCACAGTAGCCATCCTTTGGGCAGACTCCTTTAGAAAGCGTGGTCTCCAGAATTGTACACAGTGCAGTGGTAGCTTAAAATTCTCCCTGGTGACCAAAAAGCTCAATTTGGATAACGTGATTAAGCAGATTCAAGCCTCTGAGGTGCATAAAATGCTCCTCTATGGGAGAAGGTCCCAAGAAAAAAAAATTTGAATTCAGTAAATTTCTGTTTTTATTTCAGGATAAACAGGAATTCACAAGAAGTGTTTTATTACAGCATTAATATGCCAATAGTAATAGTAGTACTGGGATGCAAAAATATGGGTGCCAACAAAGAAAAAAAAACTTTTAGGAGGCACGTGAAATTCTCCGCTTTCCTTAGTTGTGTTCATGGGAGCAGGATGGGAGAAAATGTGCTTTCTGCTTTCTTTGTTCCCCCACACCATGCAGACTTAGCAGCCAAGGCCCAGTGCAATCGTGGCACTCACTCATTACTTTCAATTGACATCATATAAATACTGAAAATATAATTTTACCTCTTTTTCTGGTATAAAGGCACTTGGTCCTCTTATTGATTGAGGAACTCTGCTTTCCTCCTAAAGGGAAAAACAAAAGAGAAAAATGTACCTCTGGATAAAAAGAAGATTGAGGAAGTCTTTAGTATAGCATGCACCGTATCTAGAGAGAATAGATGCAAACAAAACAAAACAAAACACCACCTTCAGAATGTTTTACATGTATGCAGCATTTAATTGTTTCAAAGGCTAACCATTACAATAAGACTGGGATAATTCTGGATTAGCAAAAGCCTTTTCATGTCCAATCACTGTTTCACAGTTAAAGTCAGATGTGGATAAACCCAAACACAGATTAAATGGACAAGACTATACACGGCTACGGCTACAGCTAACTTTTTTTTTTTTTATTCATTCCCAGTTTCTATAGACACATGCACACACCTGGTGTTTTGATTGATTTAGCTTTATTTTAAAATACTTATTTTACGCCTATATAACAGTCATGCTAAGCAGAGTACAACAGTAATACATAAAATATAATGTAAAACTGACAAACACAAATATTACATAAAACAAAAACCAAAAAAAGTCATAAAAAGTTAAAAAAAAATTTTTTTTAACAATTTAACATCATGGATTTTTTTTCTTTTTAATCATCTCTAAAGACTCAAATAAAAACCATATACAAGTGTAAGAAGATGTCGAGAACAAATCATACAGCATGTGAACATAAAGGATACCTTATCGGAAACAGAAAAAAAAACCAAAAAAAACCCAGGCATCTCTAACACACAATTGACTAACTATACCTCAATGCAAGAATCATTTCTCCATCTCCAATAAGCCCCCAAATAGAGTCCTACTGCTGCAGTATATCATGAAGATCGTGAGACATAAAAACCTGGATTTTAAAAGTGGCATGCACGTAAAAATCGGGGGTTACAGATGTGGTCGGGCCTTGAGAGCACCACGCACATTTCAGAACAGGCCCAGCAACGCACACAACCGATATGTGCACAAGTGCTGGATCTCAAGAAGGGGGCGGGCCGGGCAGCACCACTCGTTGCTGTCCCAGGGACGTGCGCGCGAGCAGCCAGCTGGCGCACGGAAGATACTGCTCCTCTGGAGCAGAAGTAAGTAGAAACATAAAAAAATTGGGGATAGGGTAGGGGTAGTTTAGGGGTCAGGGAGGAGAGGGTAAGAGGGAGGAAGGATAGGGTTTGGGAACTGGGAAAAACAGAAATCGTGACGCCATGCATAAATTAAAAAATACGCCCCCTGCGTGTGGCAGAGGCCACCCACCCGCAAACACATGTGCGGGAATCCTATTTTATGACATGCATGTGCCAACATGCACATGTTAAAACAGCCGCGTCCTTGTGCGCTTACTGCGAACCACGCGCACATTAACGCGCACTTTTAAAAAAAAATTTTTTTTTTTAAATCTACCCCACTATCATTAATAGATGAAAGCATTCCATAAAATAGGACCTATAACAGAAAATGCTCGATTTCTAATCTCTTGCAAGCGAAATGACTTAACACCGGCTACTGGCTAGCAGATCACAGTGCTCTACAACAGATATCATTCTTAGCCAAATTAGACAAATAACTAGGTGCTTCTGGTCACATGGATTTAAAAACAGAGCATAATACAGTAATTTTCAATCTAATATGCTGATTAACCGATTTATGACACTGGAGGTTGTTCGGCATGATGCTGGAAGTCCTAGTGCTGCTAAACAACCAACAATCAAAAAAAAACTTAAGACTTTCTTCCGCCAAGCCTTCTCAGATCCCCCTGATACATATTAGCCGAGGTTTTTATGGATCTCCGTACCTCCTTGCAGTTTCCAATAAGATCCTCCCCTGACTCACCAATCGTTTATACTTGTTTTCTGCGTTCCTAGGCCTTTTCTCTTCCAGCAGTCTATGCCTCCAAGTTTTATTTTCCTTGTTGAATGTAACTTTGTTTTTTCCTGTTTTATACTATTGTCTTTGGTTCAGTGCCCCAGTTCGATGTAAACCGATCTGATATGGTCTTTTAACCATGAAGGTCGG
The DNA here is from genome assembly GCF_901001135.1 of Rhinatrema bivittatum. Lineage (NCBI taxonomy): Eukaryota > Metazoa > Chordata > Amphibia > Gymnophiona > Rhinatrematidae > Rhinatrema > Rhinatrema bivittatum. The sequence goes on from NC_042619.1 coordinate 54,464,970, forward strand.
TATAGAAAAGTGTTAAATAAATAAATAAAGATTACATTTCAAATGGGTTGCTAACACCTGAGATCGCAATCCTGAGCACACTTTCAGCCGCAGCAAGGAAAGAGAAGACAGTGTGAGTGGCTGAGCAAGCGTCCAGCAGCATGTGGGGGGTGGGGGAAGGGTCTGAAGCAGTGAAATGAAGAAACCTCATCGGAGGTAAAATGACTCTTACTACTCATCCCTTCTATAGCTCTACTCGATGTACACAGCACTGTACACAGACACCTTTAGAGACTGGAAACTCGACTGAGCAGGGACGATCTAATGAAGACAAACCTACAGGGCAAAAACCGTTTGCTTTGTGGTGCAGTAGAACAATTGCAATACTGATTTGTATAGAGCAAAAACTGAAATAGTTGTACATTAAGCTAGACAATGATACCTATACAAAAGCATGGCTCAATATTATCCAATCATTAAGCCTAAAGTAAACTCCTGAAACCCCAAACTAAACACTCCAGTCCCTTCCTACAACATGTCAAGATAAAGGTCCTGAATTAGTTGTAAAATGCACTAAGACCCTGCCATGTGATCAATCACAGATTCAATGTCAAACAACATTTTTTTTTTATCAAACTGCAAACAAAAGTTCCTTTTTTTTTCTGGAACTGGTTAAAACCAATCAAAACAGAACACCAGCAAACAACTTTGCCTTAGAAGTTTTCAAAGGATTGGCAAGACGATGTGGGACATTTGCAGGCAATAATGGGATAACCTTGGCCTGTCAATCCAGAGAGAAGAACTCTGCTTCCCACACAAGCACCCAATGTAAGAAGTTTCACAAACAGCATGACCAGAGGCAAACAGCAGACAAACCTCATCAATTTATGAACAAAGCTTTTCCATAACAATTTCTTCCTACACTTTGGTTTTTCAGCATTAACTTTTTCCCCCAAAAAAGCTTTCCAGATAGTAAAAAAGAGGAAGTTGATGTCACACTGGCTGCTAGGCACCCTCCTTGCTATCCTGCTCAGAGAGGTGGTGCTGGGAGGGGTAGCTTGTTTCAAAATGTTTAAATAAAGAAAAGCAGAAGCATGGCTTTTTTTTTTTTGTTAAACCAGATAGATGTGCTTCTATAATTACCCAAAAAAAAACAAAAAAAACCCCACCACAACCAACCACAGCAGCTGCAATCCAGCAGTACAAATTGGCCCTGTGCAGACACATTCACACATTAACCTCCAACAGCTTGAAGTACTAGCTCCATTTTATTTTCTATGAGTTTAAATTCCCTGAGGGCTGCAAATTGGTCTCGTTTTCAGGATATTCCACTTATACACGAGATGAAGGATATTCGTTAGATATCCTGAAAACTCGACTGGTATTCATCCCTTTAGGATAGGGGATTTGAGACCCCTGGCCAATTACCACTGCTAAGGGCTTGAATGACTAAAAGTATGACCCAACATCTTGTGTGGGGGATGAGCACTAATATCTTCCAGAACAATCTGTTTCACCACAATTTGAGCATATAAATGCTGGCTCTGGTTTTATACCATTCCCCAAATCTGAAAAGGGAATTACCAACTTTGGACAAAACACACAAGACAGAATACCAAATCCTTCTTGCAAGTCAAGCATTAATGTCACAATATGAAACTTTTTGTATTAGCTTCAAGGCTTGAACGTCACAATTACCCAGGACCACCGTTTTCTAGTCAGGCTACCTAAATAGGCGAGGCAGCTGGTCTGATCCGGTCCACTAGCTTGACATTGCCACAGGGTACTGTAATACATCGTGGAACAGGGGTTCTCAACCCAGTCCTCAAGACATACCCAGCCAGTCTAGTTTGCAGGCCATCTACAATGAATATGCACAAGATAGATCTGCATGCACAGCCTCCACTGAATGCAAATCTGATACAGATTCATTGCCGATATCTTGAAAACCAGACTGGCTGAGTATGACTGGAGCACTAGGTGAGAACCAATGGGGTTGAATATCAGATGTGTGGCTCTGTGAAGCTTTATGGTCAGAGGGGGCTGGTGTGGGCATGGCCTCTGCATACAGGCTGAGGCCCAAGTGTGCCACCCATGACCACTGTGTGCTGGGAGAGGTGTCTTGGAACGGTGCAGAGAACTGTGATGCTATGGAGGAAGAGTATTGGGGCTTAGCAGAAAGTAGCAGAGAAGGAAGGATGACAAGATGCAAATCAGGAAAGAAAGCATCATAAAGGGACAAGAGGAGACACCTTAAAAGGGAGAAATGCAATTTGTATAAGTGTAAAGAAACTAGGAATGGGCCAAAAAGAGAGCAAGGAGCCAAGGGAAAACCAAGAAGAGATTAAACTGGGAAAATGCATGCTGGCCAAGTAGCACAAATTTGATTAATTCCCTGCTTGATATATACATATGGACAGACACTGCAAAACTGTTTGCTTCACTTTGAAATGTAGGTAAAACATGAGATGGGGCTGGCCCAATAACAAGTGGTAAAACACTAACACACACCAAAAATCAACTCCACCACAACACAGTGATCTGTAACTATAATTAAAGTGGGACACTACTGTCCAATTACCGAAATGTACTTTCCAACGCAATTTTTATCTTTTTTGTTTGTGGTTATATATAAATTCATTTTAAAAACACGCACTGTGCGCCAACATATTAAATACCTTTCAAAAAATGACTGATTTTAAAAAAAAAATTTGGGGGGGGGGGGGGTAGATTGAAAGTTTCATATATTATTGAACTTTTGTATATAATTATTCTCCGCTATCTCTTTCTATTTCTTACATTCCCAGTTCATTAGCCCTTGTTAATTGTAACTGCTTCTCTTCATCACGTTATTTATGTTTTTTGGTTGTATTATCCGCACCCCTGTTTTCTGTAAACCGACATGATGTGAACGAGTTCATGAATGCCGGTATAAAAAAACCTTAAATAAATAAATAAATAAATAAATATTAGTATAGGTGTCCCTGCACCATTATAGCACATCAGGCATGTGGACACTGCAGTTGGTGTAAACAAACCATTGTAGGCAAAGAATGGGTAGAACCAGTTACTAGTTACAGAATCTGGAGAAAATCAAACACTGATTGTATTTCGTCCAATGTCATTTACGCAGTGATCTGTCCCTGCCCTAAGATCTATGTAGGGCGCACCACCCGACCTGTCTAACGGGCCGATACAGTACAGTGTGCTCCGATGGAGCGCACTGTTAACCCGCCATTGGACACGCGTTTTCGACGTGCTAGCTTTACCCCTTATTCAGTAAGGGGTCGAAAACCTGCGTCCAACCCCCCGAACCTAATAGCGCCCGCAACATGCAAATGCATGTTGATAGCCCTATTAGGTATTCCCGCGCGATTCAGAAAACAAAATGCGCAGCCAAGCCGCACATTTTGCTTTCAGAAATTAGTGCCTACCCCAAAGGAGGGCACTAATTTCTTTGGGCACCGGGAAAGAGCACAGAAAAGCAGTAAAAACTGCTTTTCTGTGCACCCTCCGACTTACTATTATGGCAATATTAATTCGGAGGTCCCAAAAGTTTCCAAAAGTAAAAAAAAAAAAAATTTGAAGTCGGCCCGCGGCTGTCGGGTCAAAAACTAGACGCTCAATTTTCCCGGCGTCCGGTTTCCGAGCCCGTGGCTGTCAGCAGGCTAGAGAACAGACGCCGGCAAAATTGAGCGTCAGCTGTCAAACCCACTGACAGCCGCCGCTCCGGTCCAAAAGGAGGCGCTAGGGACGCGCTAGTGTCCCTAGCACCTCCTTTTGCCTGTTTTTACCACCGGGCCTCATTTGCATAGAGAATCGCGCACAGAGGAGAGTGGCCTGTGTGCACGCCAGGGGAGGGGGCGTTCGCCCGCTCTCCCGTGGACTTTACTGTATCGGCCCGAGAGTAAGGTTGGTGGAACATAAATCTCGTTTTAACACAGCTAAAATGACAGCACCCATGGTACAACACTTGAAAGACGCTGGACATGAATTTGCCGAAATGCAGTGGACAATCTTAGAACAAGTGACTATCTCTACACGTGGAGGAGATCTGAATGTTAAATTAAATTATCGTGAATCTTTTTGGATTTACACTTTACATTCCTCTTACCCATATGGCATGAATGAAGAACTTAATCTAGCCATGTTGATATAAGTAGAGAGGCCGCCTTTATGAGGACTTGTATCAGGTACCCCCGGAATGAATTAAAGAGTTGGATTGAATTAAAGAGTCAGCAATGTTCATATTGGAGGTGCGTTCCAGTCAGCCTGCTACGACGGGATTGGCTTAAACGAGTATCAGCTCCTTAGACTGTTCATATTAAGGAGCGCAATGAAGTTCGGAGGTGTGTCAAGTTCAGCCCATGAAATCGGGTTAAAGCTAGGCATTAGTGCTGGCGATGGCAGGTTTACTATTGGCCCAGAATGCCTTCATGTGTTTAGATTGGTTGAATTACGAAGACTGGATGACATATATATAGTCTGGTTACGCTGAGGATCAGTTGACATTCAAGGCGTCGGTTTGAATATTGAAGTGACTACGAAGCAGTACATGCTAAACAATAAAAGAATGGTAACAATCCATTTTTTGTAGTTTATTTACAGCAGCTACATCCCCTGAAGAAGGGTAGACAGTCTGAAACATGTACATGTTGGGATTGTCACAACTATCCAGGAACAATTGAAGGGTTTAAGGTATTCATTCTTGTAGGACTTGAAAGATTTCAGCAAAATAAGAAGGTAACATTTAAAACTTATTTCCAGAGTGATGCATCGCTTAATGAATGTAAAAAAAAAAAAAATGTTTTCGGGACTTTAACATATTAAGAAAATTTTCAAAAAAATATTCACGGAAGTGGTTGGAAGTTAATGATTATACAGACAAAATGGTGTAGGGACACCTATACTAATATATGAAACTTTTAACCTATCCACAAAAAAATAAAAATAAATAAATAAATAATCATAAAGTCATTTTTTGAAAGGTATTTAATGTTAGCACATAGTGCGTGTTTAAAACAAGAAGAATTTATATATAACAAACAAAAAAGATAAAAAATTGCATTGGAAAGTACATTCCGGTGATTGGACAGTAGTGTCCCACTTTTTGACCAATAACAAGTGGTGCACACTGTGTGTGGAAGGCCTGAGTGTTGCCCAGACAAGGTCTTGCATTCCTTACGCTGATCAGGACTGGGAATGCTGCAGAGACAGTATTCACAGCCTCTGTGAAAAGAGTCTCAGCTTCTGCTCAACAGCAATAACTAGTGGCCAGACAGAGCCCACATTAGCCAGGTTCCAGATGAAGCCAAGTAAAGCTGGTAATGTGGGAAAACAGCTAGAGCCTTCTGCCAGAGCACATCAGTTAATATCAAACGCCATTGGAATGCTACTCCATGTTAATCTCCTCTCCACCCCCCACCCCGCCCCCAACCCGGTGCTTCCATTAGGCAAACTAGGCAAAAATCCCACCAGCACGAGAGCCAATATTGCCAAAGATGGGAGCGCTGTGCTGGAGCTGCCACCAATAGGAAAGTTGGAGGTCAGGGGTTGCCATGACCATAGGTTCGCCTACGATGCCAAACGTACTCTTGCACCGGCCCTGCTCTTGCCCTTGCTTTTAAAATTCAGGAAAGAATAATAGGGCTTTCAGTACTTCTCTAGCTCTTTTTTTTCACCATACAATTCCTGTCCCATGTCCCCGGAGCCTGCTCCATGGAAGCTGATGTGCCACATCACATTTTTGTCAACGTAGGTGTGCCTCGAGCTTCAAACGTTTGGGAAACAATGGCTTAAAGTATGCAAAACTAAACCTTGATGAGCCTGAAACCTTTCAGAACAAAGCATTTTGGACTTTCAACGAAAACAGAACTGTTTGTCCACAACCACACAAGATACATTTGGAGAAAAAAGGGCGAAAAATTTGAAGAACATACACCTTGCCAACCATTAAGCACGAGGAGAATCTGTTGGGCGTTAGAGTTGTGTAGCTATCAGTGGCACAGGAAATATTGCGAGTGTGAAAGGAAGAATGGATTCAACTAAATATCAACATATTCTAGAAGTTAATGTCCCATAGTCAATGTAGAAACTGAAGTTGATATGAGGTTGGAAATCTCAGCAAGACCAGGATCCACAGCATACCTTAAAAATCAACCATGAAATACTTAACAGGAAAAGCAAGATGAAGATTTTGGAATGGCATTCACAGTCCTCAGACTTGACTGAAAATCTGTGGCGAGATCTCAAACATGTAGTGCATACAAGGAAATCTAGGAATATTTGGGTTAAAAGAGTTCTGCAAGAAGAAGAACAGGGAAAAAATTTCCAAAAGCAAGAATAGAAAGATTTAACTGGCTACAGGAAACGTGAAGCTGTTATTACAAAGTAGTGACTGAAAGGGTGCACATACTTTTTTTGCATGTGCCATTTTCACTTTTATTGTTTTCAATTTGTTAAAATCTGCAAATAAATTGTAATTTGCTTTAAAAATTGCAGAAAGATTGGGTTCAACTTTGTATGTTTCAATGAATCTTTAAGTGCTCCAATTTGACCAGGAGTGTCTACATTTTTGCACACAACTGTAGAAATGTATGTCGTACCCAAAAATTCACTTTTTTTTTTTTATCATCCAAGATACAAGTACAGCCGTGATGTTCTGTGTTTCTGTTATTAAGAAGAACATCCAAGATATCCAAGAATCCTAAATCTGAAATGTAACCAACAGAGAAACTAGGTCTGGCTCACATGGATCTCAAACTGCATGGATCTCAGCCACCTTGACAAACTATGACAGATTCATTTCTGCAATATAAGCTCTACAACTCACCTTTTGCTTAGCATCATTCATGTTTGCCCTCTTATGTACATCACAAACAGGGTAGAAATATATTTAGAAACAGGCACCAGCCAAATATTTTTAAGAGCTAGGAAAATGCCTTTTTTTTTTTTTTTTTTAATTATGCTTATTTTATTTTTAAAATTTTACTTTTAGTTTTTTTTGTTCCCTTTATGCTTCTTCTCTTTACATTTTACTACTGCTCTCCTTCTACCTTGCAGGCACTACCCCACTTCTCCCTGCTTCTTCCAGGTTCTCTTGCCCCCTTCCCTCCTCCCTTCTGATGACCACTATGGGGCCTAGCAACATAGGGAAGCTCCAGATTACGATGCTTCAGTTGAGGCACCGTAATCTGGAGCTCGGGACCCCAACCTCAGTGGATGGGTAGACTAAACAGGCCGGATTGGCCTTTTACTGCCATCGTGTTTCTATGTGCTTGAACCAAACCTTGGTGTCCGGTATCACATTTTAAGTGCCTGGGTTTTTACCAGCACTGATCACAAAAAGTTTCTGTTCATTATTTTGCTATATGTGAAGGGAGAAATATTACAAAAATTATTGTAGTTTATACTCTTTACTAGGTGGTAGTAGTGGTGGCAAAATTATGCCTTATTAATGTAGACATTAAAGGGGACCTTTATACTCAAAACTGAAGATGGCTTAGTGTCCAGTCAGGTGACACTATTCCCTTGGCTTAGTACGTTTTAGACCCAAATGGACTGGGGGCTAGCTCATCTTGAAGTGTGTTCTTTGCTTCTGGAAGAACCCATTTTGTGGTGACAAAAGAACTGTCAGGAATATTACGAATTATTTGGATAGCACTACTGGGCATATACAGCAGATCCCCTATTTTCCAAAATGGGAAGGCCTTTGACACTTTTGCTGCAGGCCCAAAATGGATGCTCCCTGCAATAGTAGAGTGTGAAATCTGCTTGCATGTAAAATTTAGGATTCAGCCAGGGAAGATATTTTCATCTGGCTAAACAAGTCACCCTGAATAGTGAAGCATGTGTATTCGCCTTTAGCCTTTAACAGTGTTTCCCAATCTTTTCATACCCAAGGCATACCTACACTAACAGTGTTTTCCAACCAGTGTGCCTTCAGGCTCAATCAGATGTGCCATGGAAGAAAAAAAAAAAAGACACTGCTGTCTGCTCAAATCCAGACCAGGCCTGAGCTTTGCTCTCAACACTTCACAGCAACAAGAGACACCAGTGATGGCTCTTAAAATTGCAGGAATTCCTTTGAGCATGCCTCTTCTTCCTAGCTCTAGAATAATTCCCACTGTTTGGTAATTGGCAGTACAGATTGGATCTGCTCTGTACATCTTCCCTGCCTGAGTCCTTCCAGTCTGTCTTAGCCCCAGGCTGAATGAGACGAGCAAAACATGAAGTGAGCACTGGATGTCACTTTCCACTGAGCAGTGGGGGTAGAGGGTCCAGCAGCCAAAGTAACTGAGCCACAGCTGCCTGAGCCATTCTGCCTTCCCCTACACTTGTATATAGAGGAAGCTGGTCCATGTCGGTCTTCCAAATTTTAAAGCAAAGGTAGGGATGTGAAGAGAGACTGGGGCTTTCAGTGTTTCTATAGCTCATCTTTAGGCCATGAGTCCTTTCCCTGTACACACTGCCTGCTCTGTGGAAGCTAGTGTACCGCTCAACATTTTTTATCTTTATTCTTTAGCATTAGATAATTAAAGGTTGCCTTTATGTTCCCAAGAGCAAAATATGCAGATGCAAGAGTTAAGAAAAGGGGTGCTTTAGGGTATGAAAAAAAAAAAAAAGTTACTTCTTACTTCAAGAGTTCATATCCACTTTCTAACAATCTAGAGTAAATCTTATACTGCGAAAAGTGACTGATGCTCAAGTTCCATTGATATCTATTGTATGATTTCTATTTGGTCAATCTTCTAGTTAGAAAAACTTCTTTACCCTCCTAGATTAAAAAATTGCTAATCCCCAAAGACTAACATACAAAATGAAACTCTTCTTTAAGAGGGGGTTATCTTGAAGTACCCAGGGATTTGCATAGAAATCTACAACTTTTCAATTTTTTGCTGGTCACCCTCCTATCCTGGGCATAGCTTTCACTTTTGTCTGTCCATTATAAAACCCGTTCTTACTCCAATTTTCATCACTGTAGGACCTACCATACCCAGTATGTCCCACTGGTTTTGTGAACCAATCTTTCTAAGCTGGCACAAGTTACAATATACATGGTTATTCTTTTTTTTTTTCACCAATGTGCAGAATTGGCTAAGACCACTTTAAGGTAAGCAGAACAAGGCATGTAACCTCATGAAATCTTCAGATTACAGGTCCAGGTCTCAAAGTCTAAGATTGTAAGTGGTGGCCTGAATGGTGGTAATTATGTCATAGAACACAGAAGCACAGATTTGTAAAAATCAGCAAAGATCAGTAATATCATACAGCATCACAGCAATACTGTATAAATCAGTAAAAAGCAAACAGCGTTACAACATTAAGATATATACAAAGAAGACAAGGAAATAAAGCGATAAAGAGATACCTCCCTCACATTCCTCCTATGTGAGTGAATGTATCTGAAGAGATCGACAGACACAAGCAGACCTGGAGACTCCTCCCCAGATGAGATGCCTATAGGCGCTCTCTCAGAGTAAATAAACTGCAATTGCCATTTCCTTATATTCTCATTGTCTGGCTCTAGTTCAGGTTTTGCAAGTTCACAACTCTGACAAGATTTATGCCCCAGCTGTAGCTCGTTAGGCATCCTGGTACTGGATAGCTCCAGACAGGTCACATACTGAACCTTATCAGACAAAAAAAAAAAACAGATGTTAGTTGTTCTTATCTCAGCCAGTTAATAAGCAAACAGAGAAGAAGGGAGAAAAAAGAAAAATGTGCAATATATAAATATATATATTGATCCACATTCATTCATTTATTGATCAGCGATTGCTGTGTTCCACTATTATTTCCCATCATTATGTACAAAGTCTTCCGATCCACTTTTCTAACTCCCTATATATTCCAACAAAGATGAAAAATTTCACTTCGCTGAGCATTAAGAGGGGGTCAAAAACTACAACTAGAGAAAAGACAATATAGGCTGAAAGTCAAGGATGTTGACACAGTCTCTCTATATAACTAATAGGAATCCCCCATACCCATTTCAAATTCCCTGCCTTTTACAGTTGTTTAAAAAACATTGCTCCCTTAAGGATAGTTAGGAACCTTCATTTTCGGTTTTTATTGTTCTTTATTTTTCCAGGGAATTTATCAAGGGTTTATTATGACAACAAAAACAGGAGAAAAATCAGTTGAAAAAATAAAATTAAATAAAAATGACTTATTTTGGAGGTAAATTTCAGAGTTTGTTTTAGTGGACAGAAGGTAGGATAATAAAATATTAAGCAAATTCTCCCATCCACCCAGCAGCATCCCCCTCTATCTCTACCCCCTGCCTAACATGTCCCTCTCCCCCTCCCCGCCAAGAATCTCCCTCCCCCTCCACTCGAACAGCACTCATTACTGGTGGTAACGCCAGGCTTCTCCTCTCCCCTTCAGCTGCAGGATCCCTGAGGCTCCTCTGCTCTGCAGCACTGCATTTCTGCTTTTTTTTTGCAGGGCCAGGGAACTTGCCAGGAAGTGCTTCTGGTGGACAGGGATTGCTTCAAATGAATCTGCGGCACCAGACAGCAAGTACCTTGGCAGCTTGGGGGGAGGAGGGGGGGCGTGAGGAAGCGGGATTTGAAACACGGCACGGGCAGCACGGGAGGACGAGCGCTTTTTCACTGGGAGGTAATGCAACTTGAAACACAGCATGCGCTTTGGCCCACACTGGCTTCCAGCAAGTGGCTGGAGACCTTGAAACGCTGCATCTGCAAACTTTGAAGCAGTTTTCTAATCAGCCTAAAATTAGGCATGTTCAGCACTCACTGATTTAATAGAAAAAAACTAGGTAATATTGTTAGGGGGTGAATGTTAAGAGTTGCTCGTGTTAAAAGGCCAATATACATAGGTTTGAGCCGAGCTCAAGCAACTCGTATTTTAAAACGGCCTGATTTATGTGCATATATATGTGAGCAACTCAACATTTGAAGAAGGGGCAGACATTTAAGCGTGTAAATCTGTATTTTAAATCCGGCAGCTGTGCATATTTGCTTCTGCTCTTGATGAGGTTTAAGTCTGCATAACCCTATTTTAGGTCTAAAATGATTGGGTGAGGGGTATTCAGATAATGGACAAACTGGTGGACTAATTGGTAAAACTGGGAATGTCCTTCACTTGAGCATGTTTTAAAACCAATTTATTTGTGCACATTAAAACCAAGACCTAAGAAACTTACAAACTGTTTCCTTATGTAAGCACTTAAATTTAGGAGCATACATACAACACGATGGGTGTATTTTAAATTTTGCGCACACAAATGCATGATTTAAAATTTCTGCGCATGTGCACAGGTGCCCAGATGCTTGTTTTAAAGTTACTTTCTTAGTGTGTGTGTGTAGGATCTTGGCAACAAAAAAAAGAAGTACTAAAGCATATACACACACTAAATATATATATTCATTCTGAGAACAGTGGAATGGATCTAACTCCAAATTTGTATACAAATTACTTTACAATGATTATAACTGACAAAGATGAAACATTTTATACCTATATATAATAAAGCCAACACATGAGGTTCAACTAATAGAAAAACACTTAAAAAATGGTACCAGAAAGTCTATTAAAAAATGTTTGAAATGATAAAGAAATACAAAATTAGCAACCTAAGCTCCACGAACACATTTACAGAGATTGCATGAACATTCAACATAAGCAAAGCAACAGTACTCAGGAAAGACATCTCTGCCAGAACAGTGTCCCCTGCATGGTGCTTACAGCCCTCACAGCAGCACGTCATCAGGCTTCCAAGAGTGCTGGGGTGTGGCCATGCAGGGCAGGGTGGTGGGCTGGATGTTTCGGATGTCTGCCTCACTAGTTTTGGTGAGCGTCTGGATTAGTGCAAAGTTTGGTAGTGGGACATGGATGGGCAGGGCAGGATTATAGGCACAGGCACGCAAACAACTGGGACATTTCCTGCTGCTCCGATTTCCAGGTGGGGGGGATCTCCGCCAATGGGGGCCTTGGACATGGGGACTTTCATTTACCCAAAGAGGTAAAGAACTAAAAAGGGAAGACAACTGGGCAGTCTGGACAGTGCAATTAATACATATTTTAAATTTTTAGCCCACTTTTCCAAATAATGCTCCAGGTAGCTTACAGAGTTATTAGTAACTCAGGTACAATATAATTGGTCCTCATCTGCCACCATCTACTGTCACAACCATTTTTTTTTTTTTAATCCCCTTACTCCTCAAAATAGAGAGGGAAGCAATATGACATTTTGATTAATATTTCCCCTAGCACCAGAACAAAAACAGCTCTGCAATGTTTTAGGGGCCTGAAATTTCAGGCTCCTCTGGAGCAGCTGCTGCCGCCGCCACCCTCCTACCTGCCTCCCAATTTTTCATTTCATCTCGCATCTGAAGAGAGTTCCCAAGGGTTCACGAAAGCTCACTCTACATTATCTGAATACATTTTATTTTACACTAATCCAATAAAATGTTACCACCATTAGCCTACAGAGAGATCCCACATAGGTTTCTCAGGTTCACGCATGAAACTAAACACTAATCACCTCCCCTTTTGGGAACAGCAGCAGCTGTGGGCGATACCACAGGCACAGCTAAAAAACCAAAATTTCGTAGCGTCTTTGCCTTAAAACAGCGACCAACTGGAATTCATTTATCTTACAAAAATATTCTATTCTCAGGCAGAAATCCCCAAGAGAGAGGAGTTATGTAAGAAAGGGCAGCAGATGAAAACTTACAGAAGAGCATGTTGGAAGCCTGCCATGCTCTTTTCCCTAAACCAACACCTGGTAAAAGTTCAGCTGCTAACATTTTTATTTTTTTATTTTTTTACCAGGCCAGATTTCCTTGGTGCTTGCCGACCAGATACAGCAGGAACAAGTGCGTGGGTAAGCCACACTGAAAGGTTTAATTGTTGTAAACAGAACAGGATGGCAGATAAACTTGCCGAGGCCCATCTAAAGTCTGGTCCCTCTTCCATAAGGGCTCTGCAATACCACAGACACTGTTCTCCAGCTAGAGCCCCGCAAAAGGATCTTCTGTGCTCTCCTGAATTCCAAGCCCATTTCTGCCCCATGCTCTTGCTGTTTCTACCACAAGGCATCCATAGCCATGCATCCACTATCACTCCCCTTTCTTCCTCCCAAGAAAGGTAAAACTTGATCTGAACAGTTCAAAGTTCTGCTACAGCAGTCCAAACTAGCAAGTTATCTCTGCCTACTATCAGACAGACAGAGGACGCACCCTTCTCCAGTGACATCACTTGGTATATAGGCTGGTGCAGTTCCAGCAATAGTCAGGATTATGTCAAAGCAAGAGAAAACACCAACTTCCCCTAGAACACAATTAATTTTAGGAACAGAGATTTCATAGACAGAAGGGACAGAGGAAAACCTCTTTGTCCTGCTTAGAAAGCAAATGCTGCTCCACAGGGACTGTTTCCTACATCTCTGTGCAACACTGCACACACCAGCAATGCCTCGGGAAAGATAAACAACCCACAAATGGCAGCCTTGGGCACACCTCCAAGACAAAAATCAACGTCTTCTGCCAAGGATTAACAGTGTAGGCCCTGACTTCTCAGGAGGCCCTGGTCTGGAGTAACAAGACACAAGGAAAGGAAGTTAACAGGCAAGACCAAAATTTTCTTAGCCCACTACACCCGTCCAGACTAGTGGGATGTACTAAAGCCCATTGCAACATGGCTGGGAAAAAGACGGGGCTGCTCTGAGAACGCCTGTCCCCTTGGCTTGCATACCTAATCTGTAGCATCTGAGAGAGAACCACCAAGCTGCTGCCTTACAGATGTCTTCTGGGGCAGGTGCTGCTGGTTCTGCTCTAGCAGAAGCTTGTGCCCTTGCAGAATGAGCACAAAGCACCCTCTGAACCTGTTGACAAAGGCTGAAGGAAGCCAAAGAAAAAAACTTTGAAGCTGCCTCACCCTGTGAGTTAGCCAAAAGGATTTAGTTATCTTTTAGATACCCAAGGAAAGTTTAAAGAATCTTTAATAAGGGGAGAGATGACCCTTTCCATCACATTCTCTTTATGGGACACTGGAAGAGATACTGCCTGTTTAACGAAAGGCAAAACCAACCCTGGATAAGGACGACGGCCCTGTTTAAAAGTGATCAACTTGGTGGAAAGACAAGGAGGGGATCACTGCCAATTAGGGTCCATAACTCTGGGCATAGGCCACTAGTGATCCAAATGGAGGAATAACCCTTGAGAATGTGACAAACATCTTGAAAGGGAAGACAAGAATTCTAAGAGCCAGATCCAGATTCCATTGGGGTACTGGTGCCCCAGAGAGAGGGCAAATACACTTAACACTGAACTCCCCGAATCTGATGCCTGTCCCATGAAATAGCTGCAACTGGGAACCGCAGGGAATCAAAAACCCAGCCCTTGTCACAAACCCTTTTGCAGGAAGGCCAGTCTGAAGTCTAAGGAGGCTCCGGTGGAAAGTCGCTGCTGATGAGAAATCCTCTGTGAGCTAACACTCAAAGAGTTTGGCTGATAAGAAAGAAAGCAAAGCCAGCTCCTGATCTACAAGGCCACGAGCAATCCCGTGGGTCGCTCGCTTGTTTGGTGATCTGTACCTCATCCCCACCCCCACCTAAAAATATCTTTTGACTACCACTCCCACAATCTTTATTAGCTAACTCCTCATTCCTTCCACGAGTCCCATTGACACCCCCCCCCCCCCCCCCATCACAGATCTCAGAATTACCTGCCCAAACATTTTTCTTTCTAGCTCCTCTGCAAGATTACTTAGAAAAAAGACTGGATTACAGCTGGCCCCTTCTTGCTCAGTCTCCTTTCTTTGTGGAGAACTTTGTTTACACTACTCCGTTTCTTATTCCAAATTTTGCCACCTCCGTACCTTCCCCTCCCACCATATCCATCTTGTTTGGTGAATCATCCATGTTATCCTATAATTTTTTTTTTTTAAACCATGTATGGGTTTGGCTGTGACAATGATGGGACAAGCAGAAGGGGTAGCAAAGAGCTAACTCCACACAGTTTATAAACAGAATGGCACATCAGAAGGAACAGGTAAAATTATTATAAAGCACCTACAGATTTGGTACCTTGGGTGCTTTGGAATAAGTACTGATTTGTTTTTGTTTTTTTTGTACCACCATGCTAAAATGTACTATGAGAAAAAGTGCCCCGTGGCCCACAGTGGAACATTCCTACTGTAATTTGATTGGTTATAAAGCACCGGGGGAACCGGGAAGGAAGGAGGTGTCCAAGTTCTAAAGTAACTCTTGTACTCTGCTGTAATCAACTTCATCCCAGACAGCCACGGTCTGGTCTGTCTGTCTGCACGAACTTTTCATAAAGCATCTGCACGTAAAAGCAAATTCTTTCATTCCCAGGGCTCACTTTTTCATTTAAACATAAACCAGTTCAACTTTCAGCACCACACCAACCTATGCTGCTGGATACAGACATAGAACAGACCACCAAGAGAACCAGCAGTGGATCTGCAGTCAAAGCCATGCAATGCAGGCCCCTCTTCAGGAACCAACTTTAGAGCAAAAAAAAAAAAGAAAGAAAGATTTTACAAAGTTTATTTATTTATTTTTAAAGACCGACCATTATCCCTACTGTATGCTATCAGTACAGTGTTCACTGCATATTATCCAGAGTCTTAGGCAGCTAAATCTAAGATAGGTCCTTTATTCCTACAGAAAAGAGAGTTTCTGTGCAGTCCTAACCCAATCTATTTTTTTTTTTAGCTCACGCCTTTTCACTGGTCAAACATCAAAAATTTTTGTTTACATTCTTGATTTTTGTTGCAACAAGAAGTCTGTTAAAAAAAATAATAATAATAAAGCATGCTTACAACATTTACAAACTCAACGAATGGGTAACCCCCCTCTGTAACAATCTTTGGGGAAAAGCCTGAGCAAAAAGCTTAAAAATCCAAAATGCTGGAAGATTATACTATAATGGCAGATTCACCTTTATCTACGTGCTTAGTTACACCGTCAAATAATTTTAATTGAATAGTAATAGACTTCAAGAAGGCATATGAGAATATGTTAAAAAAAAAAAATTATGAAATAGAAGAATTAATTAGCAGCTTCTCTGGTAGGCTGTAAGTATAGTAATTACACAGAAACATAGAAATGGCAGCAGAAAAGGACCAAATGATCCATCCAGCCTGCCCAGCAAGCTTATGCCAGGATCCGCTGCACTGTGCAGGTTACCCCCCATGCTTATCAGTTTACCAGACTACAAAGGTCAGTGCCCTCGTTGGTTGCTGCCTGAATCCAATTCCCCCTTTCCCACTGCTGTTGAACCAGAGAACAATGATAGAGTTGCATTAAGCCTTATTTGTTAAGGGTAGCAACTACCACACCAGCAAGTTACCCCCATGCACTCTTTTCTTTATTTCCACCCTCTAACCTTTAGGGATCCACAGTGTTTATCCCATGTCCCTTTTGAATTCCTTCACTGTTTTTGTCTTCACCACCTCTTCCGGAAGGGCATTCACCACCCTCTCCGTGAAGAAATATTTCCTGACGTTGGCTCTGAGTCATCCTCCCTGGAATTTCATTTCATGACCCCTAGTTCTATTAATTTCTTTCCAAAGGAAAAGGTTTGACGATTGTGCATCATTAAAACCTTTCAGATATCTGAATGTCTGCATCATATCCCCCCTGCACCTCCTCTCTTCCAGGGTGTACATATTCAGATCCTTCAGCCTCGCCTCATAAGTCTTCCAACGCTGACCCCTCACCATTTTGGTGGCTCTTCTTTGGACTGCCTCTATCCTGTCTCTTTTGAGATACAGGCACCACTATTGAAGGCAGTACTCCAGGTGAGGCCTCACCAAGGACCTGTACAAGGGCATTATCACTTCTTTTTTCTTACTGGTTATTCCTCTTTATGCAGCCCAGTATTCTTCTGTCTTTAGCTAATCGCCTTGTCACATTGCTTCGCCATCTTCAGATCATCAGATATTATCACAGCAAGGTCCTTCTCCCAGTCCGTGCGCATTAGTCTTCCACCACTCATCACATTAAAGCTCTTTTGGATTGCCCCACCCCAGATGCATTATTCTGCACTTCTTGGCATTGAATCCCAGCTGCCAAATCTTTGAACACTCCAAGTTTTCTTAAATCACTTTTCATTCTCGCTACTCCTTCAGGCGTGTCCACTCTGTTGCAGATCTTAGTATCATCCACAAATAGACAAACTTTACCTTCTATCCCTTCTGCCAGATCACTCACAAAGATATTGAACAGAATCAGTCCCAAAACCGATCACTGTGGCACTCCACTTAACACCGTTCTTTCTTCAGAGTAGGTTCCATTTACCATTACACGCTGCCCCCTGTCAGTCAACCAGTTTGCAATCCACGCTACTACCTTGGCACCCACTGCCAAGCTTCTCATTTTGTCTTCTATGTTGGACCGTATTCAAAAACTTTACTAAAATCCAAGTAAATAACATCGCGCGCTCTTCCCTGATCCAACTCTTTAGTCACCCAATCAAAAAAATCTATCAGATTTGTCTGTCAGGACCTTCCCCTGGTGAATCTATGCTGCCTTGGGTCAAGCAACTCACCGAATTGTAGATAATTCACTATCCTTTCCTTCAGCAGAGTCTCCATTAATTTTCCCCACCACCGAGGTGAGGCTAACCAGCCTGTAGTTTTCAGCCTCTTCTCCGCTCCCACTCTTGTGAAGCAGGACCACCGCCATCGCTCTTCTCCAATCTTGCTGCACCACTCCCATTTCCAAGGATCTATTGAACAGGTCCTTCAGCGGACCCACCAGCACATCTCTGAGCTCCCTCAGTATCCTGGAATGTACCTCATCCAGCCCCATGGCTTTGTCCACTTTCAGTTTTCTAGCTCTTCCCATACATTCTCTTCTGTAAATGGAGTTTCGTTTTCTCCACTCTCATCCACACAGTCTTGTTAACTAGCGACAGCCTTCTCCAGGGTCTTCTTTAGTGAACATCAAACTGAAGTATTTGTTTAATATTTCGGCCATTTCTTCATCTCTCCCATTACTAGTAGACTAAGCAGAAATGCAGGCATTCATGTAGATGGGTCTGTCTGGCAGGCGAGATATTCAGACTGACTAGGTTGGCATGGTACATTGGTGCCAGAGAAACCACAGGCACACAGGAGGCTGCACATTCATGTAACAGCTTCACTGGTGTTGCTGGCTGTTTAGATTGTGAGATTTATATTCCAACTTTCAGGTACTTCAAAAGCAGACTGCATGTAGGATTTCTGTAGGCATGTTCCTATCCCCAGAGGGCTTACAGACTAAGGGGCTGATACAATATAGAACACTCAGCCTAGTGCACATCTTGACACATGGTCGGACGCGCATTTTGGATGTGCTAGAATAACTCCCGATGCAGTAATGGGATTAGTGCATTCAAACAAGCGCAAAGCTAATAGTGCTCATCACATATAAATGCCATGTAAATGAGGCTATATATAAAAAAAAAAAAAAAGCCGCCATGCATGCAACACGCACTTAATACAGAAAATTTTATGCCTGCCCCGGAGCAGGCGTGAAGTCTTACTGCACGTCAAAGGTTCAACTTAAGAGCAAAGAATACTGCTTTTCTGTGGTTCCTCCTATTTAGTATCATCTCGATACTAAACAAGAGGAATCACGCAAAATTAAAAAGGCTTGCCTGGGAAAAAAAAATAAATTCTGGGCATGTATATTATGCCGGTCAATTAGCTGCCACAGGATAAAACGGACGCTCGTACTGAGTATCTGTTTTCCTAATCTGCACACAGCCATGTCTGCTGGGCGCCTGATGCCAAGAGACGCGCTAGGGACACACAATTTCCCTTAGCGCGTCCTTTTTAACATGGCAGTTCATTAGCATATTGCAGGTGGATGGGCGCGCGTTAGGAAAATGGGTGTTCAATATGAGCGCCTGTCTTTAGCATGTTTATATTGGATCGGCCTCAAGTTTGTACCTGAGACAATGGAGGGTGAAGAGAGAAGGTCACAGGAGGGCAGCAGGATCCCTTAGAATTCTAATTTGCAGCCCATCGCTCTAATTACTAGGCAGCTACTCCACGTCTTTCTGGTTGGCCGTAGGAAGAATGCTGGGTACGAACTAAGAAGGGGACCTTGCATACCCAGTTACCATACCCAGGCAGGTGAAATACAATAAGACAACACAAATGGTCTTTGATAAGACGTGATATCCTACAAGTAGTTAAACTGTGCTGGCAGCTGGGGTATATTCTGGACAATGTAAACTGGAATATGTGGGCAGACTGGATGGGGCAACTGGTCTCTGTTTTCTTCTACTATATTATTTTTCTAAATTGAAAACTATGGGGCTGATGTACTAACCTGCAAGATTTCCTATGGGCTAATGGCTTTTTTTTTGTTTGATCAGCAATTCTCCCTTCATAAGTTACATAAGTTTCTGGAAGAGATATCCATGACATTTTTCTTATGGACGGGTAGAGAAGATCAATTCCTCCAGTTAAATTTTTGGTTGAATAGTGATCTGCACATACAATTTGTGGAAATTTCCATTTTTGGATTTATTAGTATGTAAAACTGATTCTGGATCAATACCACTACAGTTTTATCAAAAATTGATAGACAAGAACGCTTTTGTATTATGGGAGTTTTCATCCTAGATTCTGAGAATAATCTGGATTTTCAGAAAGAATTTCATAGTTTAGTTTACAGATTTGATAAAATGCCTTCATGAAATACTCCTAAGGAAATTAAAAAGTCATGGAATAGGAGGCAGTGTCCTATTGTACACGGGTAACTGGTTAAAAGATAGCAGAGTTAGACCAAATGGGCAGTTTTCTCAATGGAAATAGGTAAATAGTGGAGTGACCCAGGGATCTGTACAGAAACATTCATGAATGATCTGGAAAAGAGGGCAATAGGTGAGGTAGCAAATCTGTAGATATCACAAATTGTTCAAAGCAGTTAAAACACAGACTGAGGAACTACAGGACCACTGAAAGACTGGGGAACAGAGCATCCAAAAGATTTCATGCAGACAAATGCAAAATGATGCACACAGGATTATTTTCCCCCTAACTGCGTTTCATGTTAAGCATTACCACCCAAGAAGACGACCTTGGTGTTAACTGTGTAGACAAATACACTAAAATCCTCAGCTCAGAGATCCAGCTTTTTAAATCAGCTTTACGATTCCAGTTTACTTCAGTTCCCTCAGGAAGGGGTGACTGGATGATGGGCAGGCCTGGATTTGTCAGGCACACTAGGCCTGTGCCTAAAAAGGTGGCAAAACCCTGCGGGGCAGCAGGCTGGCTGAAGAATTGCTTCCTTCCAGCTGTACTGAATCTCAAATCGGCAGAGAAGCCACCCTCTGCCTCCTCACCCAGCCCTTCCTCGGCCTCAGGCAAGGAGCAAACCTGGTGCAGACTTGGGGGGGGGGGGAGGTTACATAGAGCAGAGTGGGGGATTACTGGAGGACTGTCTGTTAAAGAAAAGGGAAGTGGGGAGAAGGGGGCAGCAGTGTTTGTGCATAAGAGAAGGGATCGGCGCTAAGGGTGTTTGCCAGACTGGGTACAAAGCAGCAGAGGACATCAGCACAACTGCCTGCCTTCCCCAGCTGGAATTCACATTCTCTCTCCTGTGATCTCTATTTCCCAGATCCTGGATCCTTAGCCTCCTTTCTAAGCTTCCCTTTTCCCCAGATCCTACAGCCTGCTCCCTTCCCTCCCGCCCCCACTCTCTCATCCTAGATTCCTGATCTTCCCCATCTCCCAGTCCTCATTCCTTCTCTCTCTTCTCCCCATCCCATCTTGCACTGATACTAGATCCCTTTTCCTCACCCAATAAAAGAAAAGAAATTATACACACACAAACAAGGTTGGGAAATTACTTCATTGTTAGGATATAAGTTAAAAAAAAAAAGAAGTGGAAATGTTTGTCAATGTGCTTCAGAATTTTCTCATTTTCTTCATTTATTATGTTCTGACGCAAATTATTTTGGGGGGTTTTCTATTCTATTATGGTTGGGTAAGTACACTTTGTATTGTATTAAGATGATTTTATGAATGTATATTGTAATATTTTGACTTATCTTGTTTTACTATATGGATGCTCTTTTTTTTTTTTCCCTGTTGAATTTGTATATCCTGGGTAAAAGCAGAAAATAAATGCCCATTTAGATTAGATTAGTGTGCGGAAGGTTAGGAATTATTTGGATAGGACTGGAAAATAAAAATGTGAATATCATGATGCACCACACCTGGAGTACTGTGTGCAGTTCTGGTCACCCCATCTAAAAAAAAAAAAGATGTATCAGAACTAGAACAGGTAGAGAGGGGCAAGAAAAATAAAGAGGATGGAAGAGCTCCCTTATAAAGAAAGGCTAAACAAGTTAGGGCTCTTTAGCCTGGAGAAAAACACAGAATTATAGAGCTTTATAAAATCATAAGAGTGGAACAGGTTAAAATGAAATGGTTATTTAACCTTTCAAACAGGACTAGAACTAGGGGACACGCCCTGGAACTAACTGGGAGCAGATTTAAAAAAAACCAAAAATAATAATCTTTGTATTCAGTCAACACATAATTAAACTGTAGAGTTTGTTGCTGAAGGACGTGGCCAAAGTTAATGGTATAATTGGGTTTAAAAAGAAAAAGAGGTTTGGACAAGTTTGGTGCATTATCATTAATCAGGCAGGTATGGAGATAGATCAGAGCCGTAAGATACTCAACAGCCAATATGGCCCTTCCATTAGGAGAAGCCATTGCTCCCTCCCAATGTCGCTGCAGAACAGCTGCCTCCGTCATCCTATCTCTGGCACTGAAGAGCTCGCAACTGAGATTGCCCCCACCCCCAAAAGGTCTTATAGAGCTGAACAGTTGCTCCTATCAGTTTCCTCATGCCTACATGGGGTGGTAACACATTTGGCTGTTCCTATTGCCCCGTTTCCCACAATGGTCTGCAAGGCTGAAGATTAGTTGATTAAAAAAAACCAAAAAAACCCATTCCCCCTCCACCAGCAGCCTGACCAGCAGGCAAGCAGAGGGGGGGGGGGGGGGCTGCAGTTTTAGAGCTGCTGGCTCCTTCTCCTGTCTTACCGCACAGGGAGGAGGGATGGAAGGGGTGAAAGTGACTGGAGGAGGAAGGATAGATTGTGAGAGGAGAGGAGGGAGGGATTGTAAAAGATTGGAGAAAAGGAGGATGGGAAAGATTTAACGTGACAGAGAAGAGGAGGAAGGAGAAGGCAAAAATGGAAGTGGAAGGATAGAATTTGAGGGGAAATGTAAACTGAGGGAGGGAAGGGGAAGGAGGAAAGGATGGAAGGTGAGATGGGAGGCGGAGAATCATTATGTCAGAGAGAAAGAATGGGGGCAGCTATAGAAGAAAAGGACAAGGGGTCCAGATAACTCGAGCTGGTAAAGGGAACCAACAAATGAGGGGGAGCCAGCGGGGCTGAGAAGGGAGCTGGGGAGGTGTAGGCTGGCCAGGGAGGACAGATGAGATCTAGCTATGGAATGCCTTTACAGCCGAACTATAAGTTATTTCGGAGGTAAAGGCATTCAGGAAGCATGCAAAGACATGCTTGTTATCCACAGTGAATACGGTGTAGATACTGCAGAATATAAATGAAGCTAAATAAAATTAGTTTATAGTGAGGAGGAAAAAAAATGCAGAAAACTGAAATGACAAGAAAAGAGTAATGTCAGAGGTGGAAGAAAGAGAACAAAATGAACAGGAGACCCTGGAAAAGATGAGGACCAAAGTGATTAGAAAAATGTCCAGGCAACAAACGTAGCATTAAGCATTTTATTTTCAGTTTAGTGAATGGAATGTGTGTGACTCACACACATTCCATTCTATTTTGCACAGTATAGTAAGAAATGCATTTCTAGTTCTCTGGTGTTGCACTGCATGCTGAATCTGGTGTCTTGTGGTGGTTTTCATTTCAGTTTTGTTTACATGTTTTTATTTCTAATTTTGGTCCCTCTTTCTGTACTGACCTCATCATGGCTTAAAGGCCTACACTCCGTATTGCTTAATAAGGTAAAGATGACTAATCAGTTGAGGAGAGGGTATGGATGAATGCTGGTAGCAGTTGAGGATCACATCCACACAGACCGAAGGGTCACATTTTTGGAACTTAGGTCACATTTGTGTCTACTTAGATACTATAAATAATGGTGTTTTATATTTAAAAATATTTATCTCTATTTTCCAACTCTTGGTATCATGTGTTCTGCACAGGCCGAGGGTGTACTTTTCCACTTGGCCATAGGTATCAAATTGCTTGGCCATGGGCTCAGTGTTAGCTTCTATGGCTGGGAATGATCAACAGGGAAAGGATCTTCCCATTAACTCTGCCCGATACATCGAAATATCTCAGATTGGCTACTGGCAAAAAGGAGCATTGTGTAATTCTGGAGGTGGTACAAATTGAGAAGTTTAGTCTTATCTGCTAGCTTCCTTTTCTTGAGTCACACTAGACCAGTCCAGACTCATAGGTTTTATTCCATCCCCCAGCTGATGGTCAAGGATGTGTCTTTTTCTATTTGACATAACTGAAAGGGAGGAGCAGCCTGAGCCCTAGCTGCGCCTCAGCCCTTCTTTCCAAGCAATGGAGCAAGACCCTAAACCATTTCAACCTTTATTTTTGCCAGGAAAAAGGAATCTGTACCAGTATGCCTAGGCAGGAAGAAAGGTGAGGAGTAGAAAGCAGAACAGACAACAGATTGAGTGCATCTGCTTCCCGGAGGATAGGCAAGGAGGGGGGAGAGAAATATGTGCAGCTGCCGAGTTCCTGGATTTGTCATGGACAATTTCTCCTGCTAGACCAAGAGGGAATTACCCAGACTAGTCCAGGTGGGAGGAAGAAAGGGCTGCATCCACCTTGGCTTGTACATCCAGTCTGTAATTTATATTTCATTTTTCAGCACTCGGGTACTGAGTATATCGCTGTCCCCAGCCCTGAGACAATGAAGGGTAAGATCACAAGGGCCTTGAACCGTGGTCTCCCCAGTTTGTAGCCCACTGCTCTAACCACTAGGCTATTCCTCCACTCACCTACAGGGTCCACCGAAGAGTATGAATAGCCTGTTCGTTTTACAAAATGAATTTGTCACCTTCAGATATTGGACATATGCATCGGACATTTAAAAGATGGAGTTTGCTCTTTTTATCATGACATTCACTCACTCAGAAGGCTTGCAGTAAGAGACTGATTCACATGTGTCCATCATCTGCTGGAGACAGATTACTGGCAATGGTCCAGGCTGCATGTCATGGAGAAAAAAGGCAAGTCCTTTGTATCCATAAGCTGAGGGGGTGGAGTAAAACCCACTTGTCTGGACTAGTCTAGCAGGATAAAAAAATATTTGATTATTCATATAGGGCCGGATTTTAAATGCCCTGCACGAGTAAATCCAGCCGGATTTACGCGCGCAGGGCCCTCGTGCGACAGCGAGCCTATTTTGCATAGGCCGCCAGCACGCGCACAGCCCCGGGACACGCGTAAGTCCCGGGGCTTCGTAAAAGGGGTGGGGGGGGGGGGGGGGAGGGGGCCTGTCCGGGGCGAACATATATCTTTTCAATTTTCAAATTAAAAAAGATGGGAAAAGATTCTGCAGAAAAAACATTGAGTTGGGAATTTTAAGAAGTAGCAGAATTAGCAAGTCTCTTGCAATATGAAACAGCACTTTGGGGTTGTAACCTACTTCATTTATTTTTTTGGAGAAGTATTCCTTTGTGGCTAAATTAGTAAGGACTTGATATTCTCGAAGAAGAATAAAATGATAGCTTTATGGAGCAATTGGTTCAGGAACCAACAAGAGAGGGAACAATTTTAGATCTAATTCTCAGTGGAGCACAGGATTTAGTGAGAGAGGTAACTGTGGTGGGGCCGCTTGGTAATAGTGATCATAATATGATCAAATTTGAATTAATGACTGGAAGAGGAACAGGGAAACTTTGAGAAAATGAGAAAAATTGTTAGAAAAAAACTGAAAGGAACAGCTACAAAAGTAAAAAGTGTGAAAGGCGTTGTCATTGTTATAAAATACTATTCTAGAAGCACAGTCCAGATGTAGTCCACACATTAAAAAAGCTGGAAAGAAGGCAAAACGATTACCAGCATGGTTAAAAGGGGAGGTGAAAGAAGCTATTTTAGCCAAAAGATCTTCATTCAAAAATTGGAAGAAGGATCCAACAGAAGAAAATAGGATAATGCATAAATGTTGGCAAGTTAAATGTAAGACAGGCTAAGAGAGAATTTGAAAAGAAGTTGGCCGTAGAGGCAAAAACTCACAGTAAAAACCTTTTAAAATATATCCGAAGCAGAAAGCCTGTGAGGGAATCAGTTGGACCGTTAGATGATCGAGGGGTTAAAGGGGCACTTAGAGAAGATAAGGTCATCGCAGAAAGATTAAATGATTTCTTTGCGTCGGTGTTTACTGAAGAAGATGTTGGAGAGGTACCTGTACTGGAGAAGGTTTTCATGGGTAATGATTCAGAGGGACTGAATCAAATCACGGTGAACCTAGAAGATGTGGTAGACCTGATTGACAAACTGAAGAGTAGTAAATCACCTGGACCGGATGGTATACACCCCAGAGCTCTGAAGGAACTAAAAAATGAAATTTCAGACCTATTAGTAAAAATTTGTAACCTATCATTAAAATCATCCATTGTACCTGAAGACTGGAGGATAGCAAATGTAACCCCAATATTTAAAAAGGGCTCCAGGGGCGATCCGGGAAACTTCAGACCGGTTAGCCTGACTTCAGTGCCAGGAAAAATAGTGGAAAGTGTTCTAAACTTCAAAATCACAGAACATATAGAAAGACATGGTTTAATGGAACAAAGTCAGCATGGCTTTACCCAAGGCAAGTCTTGCCTCACAAATCTGCTTCATTTTTTTGAAGGAGTTAATAAACATGTGGATAAAGGTGAACCGGTAGATGTAGTATACTTGGATTTTCAGAAGGCCTTTGACAAAGTTCCTCATGAGAGGCTTCTAGGAAAAGTAAAAAGTCATGGGATAGGTGGCGATGTCCTTTCGTGGATTGCAAACTGGCTAAAAGACAGGAAACAGAGAGAAGGATTAAATGGACGATTTTCTCAGTGGAAGGGAGTGGGCAGTGGAGTGCCTCAGGGATCTGTATTGGGACCCTTACTTTTCAATATATGTATAAATGATCTGGAAAGAAATACGACGAGCGAGATAATCAAATTTGCAGATGATACAAAATTGTTCAGAGTAATTAAATCACAAGCAGATTGTGATAAATTGCAGGAAGACCTTGTGAGACTGGAAAATTGGGCATCAAAATGGCAGATGAAATTTAATGTGGATAAGTGCAAGGTGATGCATATAGGGAAACATAACCCATGCTATAGTTACACAATGATAGGTTCCATATTAGGTGCTACTACCCAAGAAAGAGATCTAGGCATCATAGTGGATAACACATTGAAATCGTCGGTTCAGTGTGCTGCGGCAGTCAAAAAAGCAAATAGAATGTTGGGAATTAGAAAGGGAATGGTGAATAAAACGGAAAATTTCATAATGCCTCTGTATCGCTCCATGGTGAGACCGCACCTTGAATACTGTGTACAATTCTGGTCGCCGCATCTCAAAAAAGATATAATTGCGATGGAGAAGGTACAGAGAAGGGCTACCAAAATGATATGGGGAATGGAACAGCTCCCCTATGAGGAAAGACTAAAGAGGTTAGGACTTTTCAGCTAGGAGAAGAGACGGCTGAGGGGGATATGATAGAGGTGTTTAAAATCATGAGAGGTCTAGAACAGGTAGATGTGAATCGGGTTATTTACTCTTTCGGATAATAGAAAGACTAGGGGACACTCCATGAAGTTAGCATGTGGCACATTAAAACTAATCGGAGAACGTTCTTTTTTACTCAACGCACAATTAAATTCTGGAATTTGTTGCCAGAGGATGTGGTTAGTGCAGTTAGTATAGCTGTGTTTAAAAAAAGATTGGATAAGTTCTTGGAGGAGAAGTCCATTACCTGCTATTAAGTTGACTTAGAAAATAGCTACTGCTATTACTAGCAACAGTAACATGGAATAGACTTAGTTTTTGGGTACTTGCCAGGTTCTTATGGCCTGGATTGGCCACTGCTGGAAACAGGATGCTGGGCTTCATGGACCCTTGGTCTGACCCAGTATGGCATGTTATGTTCTTAACGAAAAATCTGTGCATGTTCAGAGGAAGGAGCTTTCCTCCAAAGACGCTCAGCTCTTTTAAGGGAGTGAGTATCTGGCAGTTTTGATGGAAGGGAAGGATTATTTAACCAAGGACGAGATCTGAACTTATGTGGTTCAAACGTTTTGATGGGGGAGACTTGTTCATGCACAGACATTAAGGTGGAGTTCCACTGATCTAAGGCAGAGAAATTATTGTAATCCAGATTTGAGAGAATGGGAGAAATAGTATCATGAAATAGGTTGGTGTCAATGAGACCCCAAGAGCATAAAGTAGTGATTTGGGCGACGTGGTTGGGAATAGAAAGACGTAAGAGAAATTTAATACAGTAATGATCAGACCATGGCACAGGTGAAATATATAGTGATTCAGAAGAGAGAGAAAAGATGGACAAAAACAAGGTCTAAGAAATGGCCAAGATTGTGGGTGGGAGCATGAATTTGAGACCAACTAAGAGACTGCAGAATATGTTTAAAAAAAAATAATAATAATAAAAAGTGCATTAATTGGAAAGAGGAGATGCATCAATATGTAAGTTAAAATCTCCTAGAATGACCATCTTGTTAAATTGAGGAGTGGAGCAAATCGGAATGTAAAAGTTTAGGAAGGCATAAACTAAACAGACAGAAAACTGGCTGGAAGAAATGATTAGCATTTCCAAGCCTGAATTACCATTTAAATGCTCAGTTTTAACACACCAACTACTTTTCAAAATAATGAGAAACCTGCCCCCACATATCTTGGGGTGGGGTTACGAAACAGCAGAGTAACCAGGAGGGCAAATTTGATTTACTATAAGATGGTCAGAATCAAGAAGCCATAACTCAGTAAAACAACAGAAATCAAGATACTCTCTAAGAATGAAAATGTACCACAGTTGACATTTACTCTTAACGGATTGAGCATTAATCAGGCAAAGCGACACATTAGAGGGAACATTAACTAAAAGCAGCTTAGTAAAAGGAATTCTAATTAAATGTGAGGAACGAAAGGAATTTTTTTTATCAATCTGTAAGGAAGACAGATCTACATATCTACCTTGACCAGTGGACTGTATAGGAAACGCATGAAGGAGAGAACAAAGGAGCGAACAAAGAAGCTCCTTTGTCGCATACAGCAGCTCTTCACCCCCCACCCCCCCCGGGGCAGGTGACATCAGGGGGCGGGGCCAACAGTCATCAATGTTACAGAAGATGGCGGGAGCAGAGAGGGCGCACGGCCAGCTCTCCCGGTGGATCCCATAGATGGCAAAAGGCAAGATGTGTCGGCCGAAGCAGCTTGCAACTGCAGGCTTCCAGCTCTTCACATTTGTAACAATGATAAATAATCTTTACAGCTATTTGATTTCGTATGATTTCAAAACATCAGCAAAGTTAATATTGGAAACTAAGGGGTGGATTTATCAAAATGCGGTAAGTACCGCATGCAATAGCAAAAGGGGCGTGTTTATGCTAATATAGCATTTATCGAGAGAGAGAGAGAGAGAGAGAGAGAGAGAGAGAGAGAGACTGGCCATAATGTCATGGTCCATAGGTAGGTATTTGTATCCCTATGGTAGGCCCACCTAGTAACTCGAGGTGGGGATTGGTGCTATGTACAAGAACTGAAGTGGGACTTAAGTGTTCGCAATTCTCAGGATCATGTGATATGGCAGAATGTAATGAGACATGGGATTCTTCCTTTCAAAAGGTGAAGGGGTAGCAGAAGCATGAATTGGGGGTGGCACCACAGGCCATAGTATTAGCATTTGGGGTAACCTGCATGGAGTGATGGTTACAGCCCTAATAGTACTGGCATGGCTACATCGGGCTTCTAAGAATGCTGGGGTAACCTGTATGGAGTGACCACATTTTGTACTGCTGTATCTCCACCAAAATCAAAGTAGCCCTACCTTTCAGAAATACTTTGCATTGCAAGAGCTACTGGTAAAAGAATACCCTCATGCTCTGCTGTGGGCATAGTGAAATACTCTATTTGCCAGGGAATGACAGTAGATGTTTCAGCTTTGTAGGGAGAGACTAGGAGATGACAACATTCTGGAAACAAAAAAAGATTAGGCCAAAGACATGAAATCCATACAATGACCCTAGAACTTTGACACTGGCACATGCTGATTTTTCATTAACTTATTTTATTTATTTATTTTATTTATTGGTTTTTGTATACCGTCACTCGGGTTCCACCGTAACAGTTCACAACAATAAATAATACACAATAAATATACTAAAATCAACTTCCTAGGACTAAAAAATAAAACAAACATTCATTCAAATAAAAACAACTCATACATCAGTTAAATAAACTTATCCTACGACTATCCCTCCCTCTTCCTATCTTATAACCAATGTATGGTGGAAACAACAACACCCAAACCATCTTCTATAAAACAAGAAAAAAATAGTTAAAACTGTAAAATGATAACTTAAGAACAGAATTTAAGATGGGTTGGGATAGGCCTCCTTAAAAAGCCTTTAAAGCCCTCTCAAACTGTTTAAAATTCGTCTCCATTCGAATCTCTGCAGGGAGCATGTTCCATATTTTGCTGGAAAATTGCTGGAAAATTCTAATACATCCATTTTCCCTGAAAGAATCTTCCTACTGCCCGCCATCACTTCTTCACCGTGCACCTATGGCTCAGCCCAAGTGCATCTCCCCCTTCCACACATCCTCAGTGAAGGTCCCCCTCGTCACCACATTGTGCCTCTGCAGAGTTCCCCAGGTCTGCTCCCTCCACCCCATACACCCTACTCTGCTTCCTGCACCTTACATCCCAGAGTAGGCATCTTTCACAAAGACCACTAGTATAATTTGCTAATTGCCACAGAAATCTCTCCCTTTCAACATTTTCCTGGATTTTTTTTTTTTTTTAAGACTACCTTACACTGTGAAAATTTCATCAAACTAAATGTTACTAAATGAAAAGGATCCTTCTGCAGATTACAGAATCCTTTCAACAGCTTTAACAGGCAATTTAAGCACAGATATAAAGTAAGAAAACCAATTATAAACATCCTAAAGAGGTATATCTTTCTTCATATCTATAAGAGACAGAAAACATTGCTATGCTCAAATGCCTGAAACAAAAGTGGAGAAAGGGAAAACCATATTTAAAAATGTATCCCTGTGTCGTGTGCACTCTCTGTATGAGTACTGAATCTTCAACACTGGATGAAAGTGGAAAAAGTGGTGTCTGATCTTGATAAAAGAATTTAATTTCCACAGTATGTCAGGGAACCTACCCTGGATCAAGAAAAAAACCACACTATCTTCCTTATGCATAAATCATGAGGTAAAGTAGAATGCACATACTCAAGCAATCAGACATTCCCTCCTGCCCTCAATTTTACATATCTATATATTCAATAGATGCTATAGAAATGGCCATCATACTAAGCATCATCACTTTGTACTACCACATTTCATATATTCAGCCTTATAGAATAATCATAGGTCATATTAAAATCTCACTTCATGTTTTTATATCTGAATATTTTTCTTATTTAGTATTTTCTTTGCAATTAAAATATTTAAACATATGCGATTCTACTCCACATTTGTCAAAATAAAGCCGCAGGATGCTTGACAGTTAGAACAGTTTATTAAGAGGAAGCCTGAGACGCTCTGCCAAACGTGACATAAGAACATAAGAAATTGCCATGCTGGGTCAGACCAAGGGTCCATCAAGCCCAGCATCCTGTTTTCAACAGAGGCCAAACCAGGCCACAAGAACCTGGCAATTACCCAAACACTAAGAAGATCCCATGCTACTGATGCAATTAATAGCAGAGGCTATTCCCTAAGTAAACTTGATTAATAGCAGTTAATGGACTTCTCCTCCAAGAACTTATCCAAACCTTTTTTGAACCCAGCTACACTAACTGCACTAACCACATCCTCTGGCAACAAATTCCAGAGCTTTATTGTGCATTGAGTGAAAAAGAATTTTCTCCGATTAGTCTTAAATGTGCTACTTGCTAACTTCATGGAATGCCCCTAGTCCTTCTATTATTCGAAAGTGTAAATAACCGATTCACATCTACTCATTCAAGACCTCTCATGATCTTAAAGACCTCTATCATATCTTCCCTCAGCCGTCTCTTCTCCAAACTGAACAGCCCTAACCTCTTCAGCCTTTCCTCATAGGGGAGCAGTTCCATCCCCTTTATTGTTTTGGTTGCCCTTCTCTGTACCTTCTCCATCGCAACTATATCTTTTTTGAGATGCCTCCCTGCTTGACGACATACCACACAGTTACCTGGTTGTTGGTTTGAATCAGGACAACTTTGTTGGACAGCTGATCTCTGAAGGCCCACAGCACGTACCTAATCGCTCGAAGCCCCAGGAAGTTGATTTGACCACAGCCTTCCTGAGGAGACCAGAGACCTTAGGTGCTGAGCCCATCAACATGAGCTCCCCAGCCCTGGGGTCACACATCCATGGTTAGGGCAATTTGGGTAGGAGGACTATGAAAAGAGATCCCCCATTCCAGATTTGAAAACTACCACCACCAGGATGAGTCCCAGAGAGATGGGGGTTACTGATACAGTCCTGGAGGTTCTGTGTGGCCTGGCACCACTACAACTTCAGGCTCCATTGGGATCTGCGTATGTATAATTGTGCCAAAGGAGCGACATGGACGGTTGCAGCCATCTGGCCCAACAGCCTCAACGTGTGCTAGGTTGACATCTGCTGGCTCTGCTAAATCTCTGCTACAATGGTTGACAAAGTGGAAATCATTTGCCAAGGCAGGAAGATCTTGGCCTGAGCAGGGTCTAGCAGGGCTCCTATGAAGTACAATTGAGGTGACTGGCCGAGATGGGACGTCGGGTAGTTGACAACCCCTAGCGACTTCAACTGGGTGGTCAAGCACATGGACCCAACAGCCCCTGCCTGAGATGTGCTCTTGACCGACTTACTGTCCAGATAGGGGAAAATATGCACCCCTACCATGGTCAAGCATTTTGTGAAGATTTGTGGGGCTGACGCTAGCCCAAACAGCAACACATAGAACTGGAAATGCTGTTTTCCCACTACAAATTGGAGATACTTCCTGTGTCTGGGGAAGATCTCGATGTGAGTGTATGTGTCCTTTAGATTGAGGGAGCATAGCCAGTCCCCTTTCTGCAAAAGGGGGAATCAAGGTGCCCAGGAAAACCATCTTAAACTTTTCTTTTTTTAGAAATTTGCTCAAGGCTCTTAGGTCTAGGATGGGACAGAATCTTCCTGGAGTACAATCCCTGGACTCGGCTGCTCTGGCTGTTAAGAGGGAGGAGAGCTTCACTAGCAGTACTTCCTGATGCACTACCAGCCCCCAAAATGGACACAGAGGGCAATTTGGTGGGACACCCAATAGATTCAACTGGTACCCTTGACTGTAATGGAAAAACCCACTGGTCTAAGGTTATACTGGGCCACTTCGCAAAGAACTGCAGCCTGCCCCTAACCAGAGGGTCCAATGTCCCAAGTATGAGCGACTGGCCTATGCTCCCTACAACCCAGTCAAAACCCCGTCCCTGGAGTTAAAGTGCCGGCTGAGGCTTGGGGGCAGAGAATAGTACTTCTTATGGTGAAATAAAAAAAAAAAAAAAAAAAGATTTCCTCCATCCTGTTCTCGCCGACCTCCTAGAAGAGAAGGACGGGTCTGGAGTGCTGGCGGAGAGTTGTTGGAGGTTTCATGGTGGTCCCACCGCGTTCCTCACCCTATCTCTGAAGAGATTCTCCCTGGTACACAGCACATTAGCGAGTTGTTCCTGTACCTCCAGTCGGAGATAAGAGGCTCTCAGCCATACCATTCTGCGGGCGCCGATTCCCACTGCAGAGTCCATGATGCCATCTCGAAAACATTGTAGTGGCTTGAATCTTGTGTTTACTGCAATCCAGGCCCTTATACACAGACATGAGGATGTCCTACTGCTGTTGAGGCAGCTGCTCTGCCACCTCCTGCACTTGCTTCCAGATGTCCTAAGAGTACTGGCTCATGTAGAGCTGATAGGAAGCAATGAGGACAATGAGCATGGCCCCCTGTAACAAACGCTTTCCTCCCAAGAACGTCCATTGCTCTGTGGTCCTTCCCCGGGGGCACAGAGGAATGGGTTCAAGAAAGCTTGGCTCTCAAGAGCGGATTTGACCACAGACTAGTGAGGAAGCTGACGCTTATTGAATCCGGCAGCCTTCTGGATGAGGTATATTCTATCAGCCTTCTTATTAACAGGAGGCATTGTGAGGGGGTTTTCCCATATCCTCAGCAGCAGCTCCTTAAGGATCTCTTGTACGGGGACCACCACCATCGCCTTAGGAGGCTCCACGAACTGGAGGATCTCAAACATTTTGTGCCTGGCATACTCTTCAGTCAGTAACTGAAATGGGATGGGCTTCTGCCATTACCCTCACAAACCCTGTGAAAATAAAGTCCTCAGGAGACTCTCAGAGTTCTTGGTGGACAACTCCAAGGTATCATACCCCCAGGGGTCATAGGGTCCCTCAACCTTACCATAAGCCACATGGGATGGGGCCCTAGGTGCTCTGCTTTCATCCAGAGGTGCAGGCCCTGGCAAAGCTGGTTGGAGGCTACAGACCTTGGCTAGATGAGGTTTTCTCCTCGGAGGAACTGGCAACAACCACCGTATCAGTAGGGGGAGAAATCGGGACCCCACCAGGCCCAGACACTGTCCCGGGAACTGATGCCAGCTGGGTCAATAATGCACAGATGAGCGCATTGAGCTTCTCCAGCAGCGGTTCCAGGATGGACTATACCAGCTCCTGTTCAATCGGTGCCACAGCACCCATTTCACCGCCAGCTGGACTTGTCACGCCAGCTCCTCCTCGAACGTTATCAATGCCAACACAGACTGGGAGGAAGAAGGTGTGACCTGATCTTATTTGGACCCGTGAGGAGGATCAGTGACTGGCATCAAGACTGATTGAGACCGTTGCGGAGCCCTGGCACCAGAGGACTGGCGCTCCTTGCTGCAGAGTTGCTTTTCAGGCATCGCTGCATGAGCCAGTGCATCCCCATGCATCGACTCAGATGGTACTGATGTTTATTCTGCTTCCCTCAATGTTCTGCCTGGTCCTTCCCTGGTGCCAAGGCCGATGATGAGGAACCTGACATCTTCGGCCTGGAAGAGAGAGACTGTGGTTGGTCTCTGGTACCCCTATCTGCTAACGGCACAGATGGAACTGACGATCCCATCGATGGCATGGTGTCCATTAGTGCAGCTGCCTCCGATGCAGGTGGCTTGGTCTTCTTTGGCCCAAACAGCTGTTCCATCTTGTCAAGCCAAAGACTACATCTCTTCGGCAACCCTGAATTTCATGCAATGCCCCAAGGCAGAGGACACACCAGGGCCATCATTGAAAACTGGACGTGGCAATGATGGGTTGAAATAAAAGGCTGCAAAATTTAAAATAGATGGCAGTGGGCATCTATGGTCAGTGGGCACTGAAGCACCACTGTCGCAGGGGAAAATAGACCATGAAAGGAAACTTACCAGAAGCATCAACATCCCCGACTAGAAACACTACACAGAAGCACTTACCAGAAGCATCAAAATCCCCGACTAGAAACACTTCAGGGAAGCACCAAGAGGGACTCAGTGTTGAACACCACGAAGAAAAAAAAAAACGACAGAAAGCAAGAAAAAAATGTTTGCAAAAAGCCAAAATGAGCTCACTCACTCCGTAATGTTTACAGCTCCGTGGAAAGAAAGACTGGAGAGGGGCCCCACATGGACACATGGTGTAGGGCATGCTGGGCATGCTCAGTGGTGCCAAGTCAAAGTTCTAGAAACTGCCATAAGTTTTCTATGTTGGGGCTCCATCTGATGATGTCATCCATGTGTGAGGACTGCCATCCTGTTTGTCCTCGGAGGAAACTTGCTGTTATAAATTTACAAATCAACCTTTTCAGGTTTTGAAAGAGATCAGGCAAGATCTCCAAAGCCCTTGCCTAGCCCCAAAGGGGTTAACAGGATGCTGCCGCCACTGGAGGCAGATCACCCCCAAAGGTGCAATCCAAAGGGGATTGCAGCTTTGGGAGCAATAAAGATAGAGGAAAGTAGATTAGGAACCATAGGGAGCTGTTTATCTTTATCAGCTGGTTTAGGCCTGTTATTTATTTTACTGATATAGTCCACTGTTAAAATAATAAACCATATAAGCTATCCCTGGCATTTTGTGTGTTTTGGGATAGGGGAGGGAGTCTCGTCGTACCCAGCCCCCCCCCCCCCCCCTGTGAGAGAAGGGTAGACTGACTGGGGAAGTTTGGGAAGGAAAGGGGGATAATTATTTATGATGATTATATTGTATTTTACTTATTGTATGTTAAATGCTGATGTATATGTTTACTCTTTGTCCAATTTACAAATTTGAATTTTTCTGTAAGCTGCTTTGGGCAGTCTTAATATCTTGCCTTTTCGGTCTAATAAGTGTAAACTAGATCAGAACAAAAAAATGTCCCAATTTTCTCCCCTTAACAATGATGGCCTGCCAGACCACAGAACACCTGCAATGGAACCTGTCTGATGAAATTTGGCAATTCACTGCCACGCTATATTAGGATGCTGACAATCCAGTCACACCTGCTCAGGCTACATGCCTACACTGCAAAATGTTTGTTTCACCAAAGTCAAACCCACGCACGTCTCATACAACACCATGTTGATGTTTAAACACACTGGCTCACCTCCCAAAAATGCATGCACATCCAACAGCTTAAAAGAGTAAGAAGGGGAAGAAGGTTAGTGAGGTCATTGCACATGACAAAATTCACATAAGCCACTTCCACCATGAATGGGGCCGATTTATGCAATATGTCGGGAGATTTCAATATGGACTTTTTGATCCCCCTTGTAGTTAAGTTGCTGTAAGAACATTTTCTTCAATAATTTTTCACGAGATGTTGAGGGAAGTATGTGTTTGATAGAATTACACCATAAAGCATGTCCTAGATGATAATGAGTGACAATTATTTCTTTTTTATTTTTGCTTGATTTGTTGCTTTTATTTGCTTTCTTGGTTTTTTTTCCTCTGAAAAAGAAAAAAGCAACAATTTTCATAGATTTTAAACAAATCTGGAGTTGTGTTGAGAGAAAGTTACAAAAGCTGACTCCAAACATGCAACATTTTTACAAGCCAAAAAGCCAAGCATCACAAGACCTTCCTCTGGATTTAAGTTCATTCAAACAAGCCTTCATTTCACATTTGTGCTCCTTCCTGTTCCTCTTTTATCCCTTCAAACAGTCATTTATGCTTATTACTTTATTAAACAAAGTGGGGAGATAAGTAATTGCTGTCTCATCAAGCATTAAGCCTTTACAATCATTACACAAGATGCACTCAGCAATATGTCTAATAAATTGAGACTAAACTCTGTATTGTATGAATATTTAATTATGCAAAATTTTATTCTTGCGAAGAAACCATGCGTGCTGGAGTACTTCGACTGGACAATGTTTTTAAGATTAGCTCTCTCATTCCATTCATCAAGGCAATAATTTTCAACAAAAACCAAAACAATGACATTAAAAGTCTCAGAATACATTCAAAGCTTTCTCAAAACTTAAGCTTCATAGCTGAAGGGTCGGTAATATGTACTGTCAAGTGGGAAAAGAGGATGCCTTGTTGCTTAATGTAAATGCTGATGAGGCAATGCTACCACTGCACCCTCGGAGAAATTCAGCCAGCTACTTCAAACTTTCCCTGATTTGTGGTGTTAAGAGGAAAGCACTGCAATGAGGATTGAACCCCATTTTCACCTTCAACAGGTCCCCCATTTATCAAGCTCAGCATTGTAGGGCGATATCTCCTGTTTACCAATTATGAATTATAATAGCCGTGTACAGGCTAAATTCTGACAAGGCCAGACCCTGCTATATCAAGAGAAGGAATTTTACCCAGGTGAACTTTAAACTGCATTGCATCAGTGGAAACTAGAGGCCTTGTCCTAATACAGAGAAGGATGTCTTTATCAGATGTGCCTGTTTGTCAGTTCCTGTGCAAATAAAGAAACCAGACAGAAGAGACAATACAACTTAAGATCCTAAGCAAGGGTCAGGGACATTCAAGCAAGCAGAGACCCCCACCTCTGCACGAAATGGGGGCAGCCTGAGTCAATGCCAACACTGACAAACAGCTTGTTATGCCAATGTGGCAGTTCCCCGCCCCCCCAAAGAAATGGGGGTGGGGAGGAAGGACTTGCAATGGGGCAAGACCCTTCCCGAAGTAGTGGGGAGGGGGGGGGGGAGGAGACCTGCAATGTGGCAAGAGACCATCCACCCACTACGAGGTTAAATATGAGCTTATGCATATTTATCAGCTGGGAAGTATTAGTCGGGGGGCAAGGAGGAGAAAAAAAAAAAAGGAAAGAAAGCAAGCAACCCCCCCCCCCGGCAGAGTGATCCTGAAACCAAAAGGGAGCAGGGAGGCAAGCCGCGGACCCCCGGAGGAAGAGGAAGCACAAATCACAGAAGCTAAAAGATTCTGCTTTTAATTCTCTCCTCTCACACAGGTACCCACATTTTCTGCTTGTTTCTACTTGTACCAACTGCTCTCCAAGCCAGGATCCAGGGCCTGGATTGAGATATCCCCTGTGCTCAGCCCTCCGATCGGACCCTCTCCTCCCCTCCACCTCGTGGTTGCTTGCCCCTCCCCCAGCTGGAACAAGTCACAGAAACTAAAAGATTCTGCTTTTAATTCTCTCCTCTCACACAGGCGTCGTGCGCCTGCGTCACGCGCCTAAGAGGCGTGACCAAGGAGCTTGCCTCTTGATGCGCAACCCTCGCAACAGAAACCTCCAGACTTTCTTGCACCACCGACTATTGACTCCAGGACTTTGACCTTTCGCTGCGCACCTCCTGCAACAACGACTCATCGGAATCCTCTATCTGCCTCTGCCCACTACAGGAACTGTTTCTCTCTTCCAACAAGTAACATACAATTATCACCACTTTCTGAATGAACTCTCCACTGTACCCATTGCTGTAATAATCACCGGTATTTATTACTACGCTGACATCTAGTTTGGTTATCCTTGTTATCTGAGTATTTAGTTGCAGTCCTTTCACTTATATTTAGCCTAATAATTAGCTCTGCCTTATGTATTTCAATAAGTTCAGTAATATGCTCATTTAGCCTCAGCCTCAATTAGTTGTAATCTCCTGCACTGCTTTTCCTGTAGTATTGCCAATTTCTGTTTCTCTCTCACTTAATTGCTTCTCCGCATTCCCTGCAGATCTCTCGCACCCCACCCACACTGTTAACCGAACTATACCTATCTGGCACCAGCATTGTAGTAACAATTGCTGTTAACCTCTATCTCTTATCATCCCTCGCCAATTCTACTATACTACAATGTACCCTCTCTC
The DNA here is from genome assembly GCF_901001135.1 of Rhinatrema bivittatum. NCBI lineage: Eukaryota > Metazoa > Chordata > Amphibia > Gymnophiona > Rhinatrematidae > Rhinatrema > Rhinatrema bivittatum. The sequence continues at coordinate 54,503,488 of NC_042619.1, forward strand.
TCTATCCCACGTATACATCACTCCCCCCACAAATCCTTACCTCCCCCATATCCCTGCTCCCCAATTCACAGCAAACACCTCATACCCATCATGGTATCTCCCTTTGCACAATTCTTAGGCCTCTTTACCATAGCAATACTTCTCTTTAATGCCCAATCGATTTCAAAAAAAGCTCTGATTCTATTTGACCTGCTTACCGACACCAGCCCAGACATATGTGCCATCACTGAGTCCTGGCTCAAGGACACTGACCAAGTCTTCATCAATCAGCTACCTACCCAGTCCTACAACATTTTCTCAATCCAGAGACCCAAAAAAAAAAAAAAAAAGAGGCGGAGGCCTCATCGTCGCTGCAAAAAAACATCTCAATCTTAAACCTCAAAAAATCACTGCCCCCCATAAACTCGAAATTGGCCTCTTCAAAGCCAAAGAGCTTCAAGTTTGCCTCATATACGCCCCCCCAGGGCAGCTTGATCAGGATCCGTCTCCCCTCATCGAATTTTTATCAGACAACATCACTATTGACACCCCTGCCATAATTCTAGGAGACTTCAACCTCCATGTAGATGCCCTCCCTCTCTCCCCATCCTGTGAACTCTTCCTAAACACCCTTCAAGCTATAGGCTTCAGACAACTGATCACAACCCCCACACACAAAGCAGGTCATACCCTTGATCTGATATTCATTAATGCTAACATTCAATCTCACCATACCCCTTCTACAATCCCGGTCCCATGGTCCGACCACTCCCTTATAAATGCTCTCCTCACCATAAACACCCCCACCCCTCAACCTACCCTCGCCTACAGCACTATCTCCTACCGTAAACCCTGCCATGTGTTTCTAAAACACATGGCAAGTTCCTCGCATTTAGTGCTGGCATTTTCTTCAGTGGAAGGAGGGGGTGGTTAGTTCAGTGACATAAGAAAAGATGATAGTGAAGTACTTCACTATCATCATGGAACAATCTCACCGCCACCATAGACGATGAAGTCTGCCCTATAGTAAAAAAGAAAATTTCCCACATCAAGTCAGTAAAAAAACCTTGGTACACTACTGAATTAAAAACACTAAAAAATTAATTGAGAAATAAAGAAAGAGCCTGGCGAAAAACCCCATCCCCAGCTCACGCAGCTGCCTACAAATCTTCTCTTCACTCAGACAATCCACCCTAAAAGCAAAACGAGACTACCATTCCGCCAAAATACATACTACCAATTCAATTCCAATGCTCTCTTTTCTTATGTCACTGAACTAACCACCCCCTCCTTCCACTGAAGAAAATGCCAGCACTAAATGCGAGGAACTTGCCATGTGTTTTAGAAACAAAATCACTAATGTCCTCCAATGTTTCCCTGGTAATCCCGCCCCAGTCAACCCCCTCCCCAAAAACTCAAGCACTAACTTTGAGTCCCTTGAACTCACCTCTCCTAAACAGATTGAACGAATCCTCCAAAAGGCTAAACCCGTTACACATTCATCCAATATAATCCCCACTAAGAATCTTCTTTCCATCCCTGCCACCATTTCAAAACTTCTAGCTGACATAATAAACTGCTCACTCTTACATGGCAAAGTACCCGACCCCCTTAAACATGCAGTAGTCAAACCCCTCCTAAAAAAACCTAACCTCGACCCCAGTATCCCAGCTAATTATCGCCCTATTTCTAACTTGCCTTTCATAGCAAAAATAATGGAGAAAATAGTTAATACCCAGCTTACCGAATTCCTTGAAGAGCACAACACCCTTCACCCGGCTCAATTTGGCTTTCGTAAAGCCCGTAACACTGAAAGCCTCCTTCTTACCCTTTCTGACACTATACTCAAGGGATTGGACCATGGTCAATCATACATACTGGCCCTACTTGATATATCTGCTGCCTTTGACACCGTCAATCATACCATACTCCTCACCCGCCTAGCAGAAATCGGTGTCACAGATTCTGCGTTACAATGGTTCTCTTCTTATCTCGACAACAGAAATTACACCGTAAAAATAGCCAATTGCGAATCATCCCACACTCCCCTCTCTCAGGGCGCCCTGCAGGGCTCCTCCCTCTCTTCCACGCTCTTCAATATCTATCTCCTCCCCCTCTGCTATCGCCTCTCTGATCTTGGCCTAAAGTTCTTCATGTATGCCGACGACATTCAAACCCTCATCCCACTTCAAGAATCCCTCCCCAAAACATTACAGTTTTGGGATTCTTGCCTTACTTCAATTAACACCCTCCTCTCAAACCTACATCTCGCTTTAAATGTAACAAAAACGGAGCTCCTCACAATCTCCAATCCCCCAGCTCGCTGGCTCCCTGCCTTAAGCAACACCAACCCTCCACCTGATATATTCACCTGCAATGTGAGAGATCTCAGTGTCCATCTTGACCAACATTTAAATTTCAAATCTCACATCCACAATACCATAAAAACAGGCTTCTTCAAATTGCACATCCTAAAGAAACTTAAACCCCTGCTATATACCCAAGACCTCCGCACAGTCCTACAGGCAACTATTTTAACTAAACTGGACTATTGCAATTCTTTATTTCTGGGCCTCTCTCTCTCCACTATCAAACCCCTCCAACTTTTACAGAATGCCATGGCCAGAATCCTAACAAACGCATGTAAATCGGATCACATTACCCCTTATCCTAAAAGACCCCCACTGGTTACCCATAACCTCACGCATAAAATACAGAACACTCACCATTCTCCACAATTATATCCTGAAAACCTGACTGGCTGGGGGTCCCCTAGGACAGGTTTGGTACCACTGGATTAGGGCTAATTTCTCAACTCACAGGAAAACCTCTATTATGGAGGCTCTTCTGCCACAACTCTGTGGCTACAGATGTGCCAGAATAAAGACTTTCTCCACTCAGCTGTGAAGTCCTTTGGTATGGCAGCACAGTTTGTGGACAAGACAAGTTGCCACAGCTTTGTTCTGTTTTTATTTGGTCTCTGTAGCCCATTCAACTCCCTAGTCCCCAAAAAAAAAAAAAAAAAAAAAAAAAAAGGTTCCCAAGCAGACTGTAAGCTACTTGGAGCAGGGACTCTTATGTCTGTACAGCACTGCATATGTCTACAGCAGCACTTTAAAACTGATAAAACAGAAGTATTAGGTTTTGCTTAAGTTTTTTTTTCCCCACACAGTTTGTTTCATGGAATTTTTTCCCTTCCCAAAGTCGCAGGAAGTTAGAATCCTTGGCCAAACAAAACCTTATTTCAAAATTATGCAAGCAAGAAAACTTCAGGCTTTAACTCTGGGCCTAAATTTTTTAGACTAACCTTGATTTCCAACTGGTATCCCATCAGATCTTTTTCAGCTCTTTTTTTTTTTTTTTAACCATCATCTCTCTTTTTTTTTTTAATACATTGTGTGTCCCCCTGTATTCCAAACCCTTCCCCTTAACTGTGCGCTTCTATGGCAACTCCTTAGAATTCAAGGCAAACTGGAGAGAGGACATAAATCAATCTTCACCCGCTCTTAAAAAAATTAAAAAAAAACAAACAAACAGAAAATCATTTGGAAGAGTTGAGATGAGTCTCCAATTGGAGATGAGTCTCCAATTTTCAGCCAAATGAAAGATTGGATACAGCTTTCTCAATTCCACTAAATAAAACTGCACTTTCAAATTGCCCATTACCATTTTTGAAATGAGCTCACTTATTTGAAGGACAATAAAACAAAACAAAACAAAAAAAAACACACAACTGAGAACTTGGCAAACTGCTGAATTTTAATTCTTAACATTTAACTATTCAAACTCTAAAGCAACTGCTCCCAAGCCTGTGTTTTATTGACCTGACAGCCAGTGTAGTTTTCAGAATATCCACAATACATTTGTATATAGAGTCTCCAATGCTTATTTATTTTATTTATTTATTTAACAGTTTTATATACCGCAGTTCAGGTAACAATGTTACTAATCACTTCGGTTCAATGTATCTCATGCATATCACTGTGGATGTCCCAAAAACCCAAAAGGCCATGCATGGGGGGGGGGGGGGGGGTCACCAGGACAGGTTTGGAAACCACTACCCACCAGCATTTTGCACCAAGGGTTAATTACTCATGCCTTGTGATAATTTTTCAGCATCCAGTGCATACAATTAGAAAAAAAAATCCAGTCAATCCTATTGGTCATGTTGTACAAAGTTCTTGCAGGTCTGTAGAAACTGTAATTTTGTAAGCGGCAATACCCTTTTATTGGGCCAAATAAGTGAGATTCAATGATACTGTAGTATATGGGCTTTCGAGATTGCACATAGGACCCTAAACATTTGATAACATATCTATGGTCTCAAAATTCTTCTTCTACCTCATCTTTTGTTTTCTGAACCAACAACAACTCTATGTAAAGAAAAGCCCAAATGCCAACAAGCCACTGACCAAACAGATCATCTCTCTCTCAAAGCTTAGCTACTAAGGTGTGATGAAATCTCACTGGACAGGACAGCTTTCTTATGCATTTAAAACTTGCACTAAGAATTCACCCGGAAGCTGAAAATTCCTCTTCAGCATTTTGTTTCTTATTTTATTACCTAGGAACTGTACTTAAAAAAAAAAAAAAAAAAAAATCCCTGCTCAGTTACTCCCATCTTTCCAGCCTAAGCAAAATCGGGATCCTGCTGCAGATTAGTCAGAACCCCTATGAAGTATCACAACCAACATCAGCACAAATATCACACGAACTGAGGAGTGTTGTCTTGAACATAAATATTATAAAACCTGAGAGTGGTCACAGAATCAAAAAGGTTTCCTGCTCCCCTACCCACCAATAACACAATACAACAACAAAAAAATGAAATTTTGGGATATGACCAAAAGCAGAAACTATCAAGAAAGAGGACAAGGCCGCAAACTGAGGACGTTCACAATGAATACATTTCAGCATATTACAGTTACTCTGAAATCCCACACTGGATGAGGTCCTCAATAGCCAGAGTTGCAGACTCCTTGCTATACTATGCTGTGCGCCAACTCTAAAACAGTCACACTAAATGATAAGCATTTTTATAAAATTATAACACTGAAACATTATCATATTAAAAAAAAACCAAAAAAAACGAACACACATACAGGGCTTCTAAGCTTCAACCTGAAGTACCTGTACAAACAGCATATGAAACTAACTGGTATCTTGAGAAATCTTGCCAGTGTATCTGCTTTAAGCGTGTATGTGATATGACCTAGTTTCTGGAGATGGATTTTAACCTGACTTTGGCTTTCTGACTTCCCACCATTTTAATTTTGTGGTATGCATAGTGCTAGTTTCCAACGGAAGCAATACTACAAATACCACAATGCACTGGGACAGGAAGTCAAGAACAAGGAGTGGCAAAAACATGTCTTCCAGAAACTGGATTAAATGACATCACATCTCTATATATGGCTTAAGACATTTTAGTGCTTTTAAATATATCTGCCGCCTTTGACACACTTTGTAACTATATTTTGATGAGTAGATAAGTTGAACTTGGTATTCAAGGCTATGTGCTTGATCAGTTTAACTCATTTTTAACTACTCATATACAACAAGTCAGGTTGGAAGATAGTTCTCTTTGTAGGGCCTGTTTTGTCCAGAATCCCTCAAAGCTCCATCTTATCAGAAATGTTATTTAGCTTTTATATCTAAACCACTGGAACAAATTATTACCTCATATGGTATTACTAGAACTTGTCCTAATCTACCTTTGCTTCACTGGCACATTCTATTCAACCTACTGAATCATGGATGACCCTTAGTAAAACCTTGCTCTCAATCTTGCTAAAACAGAGGCTATTTGGATAAGCTGAAATCCCATCCCCATAAATGTTGGGAGTTTGCAAATAAAAGGTCAGCCTTTTTCTTTTCAGAATGAAGTTCGTGACCTGTCACTGTTGATTCAATCCTGTCTTTTAAGACTCAAAGCAGTTTTAAAATCAGCACTTTATAGTGTTCAGTGAGACATTTAAAATATGTTTTATGTGAAAATGACTCTCAGTCTGTTGTCCAAGCTCCAGTTTTAACATCACTTGATTATTTAATTCAATTTATCTAGGGTCACCTTAAAAAAAAAAAGTTAGCTGAAAGGTTCAAAGTTCTGCAGCCTGTCTCATAACTAGTGGTAGGTGCCCAGATTATATCTGGTATATATGGATTATATATGCTCCATGATATATGCTCTATGATCAACCAATTTGACACACCAATATTATGATACGAAGTACACCATGTTCACAACTATTCATTTTACATGCATGTACTTTATAATATAACCTATGTTTTATACTTATACCCTTGTTAACCTTGAAAAATCCATGTTATATTGTCTTTTCTACTAACCTTGTTACAAGAACTTCATCTCTTACAAGTGGTACGGTGTTAACTAGTGTATCACATGATCTAACCGACCTCCACAACTTAACCACATCACCTAGGTAAAATCGTTAATCATGTTAACCTAATGTAAAAATCCTTGTAAACAGTTGTGATGGCAAAACCGAACGACGGTACATAAAACTAAATAAATAAATATCCCCCCCCAATTTTGAAGAGCCTCCATTGGTTACCAGTTGCTGTTAGAGGAAAATAAACCTTTATATTAATTTCTCACGCTGGTTTGTAAAGCACTACATGAGCCCGCGCCAGCATACAAATAGTGCACCCCCTACTCGCTGTGTGCGCTCAGCAGCAATGCAGCAACTGCTGTTCCTTCTCTGACGTTTTACCATTTGCAGGTTATGCAAAATCATACATTTTCATTTGTAGGCTGACAAATGTGAAATGCCTTGCTGCTGGGTTTAAGACAGGAGATGGATCTTATCTTTTAGGCAAAAAAATAAAGAGCCTTCTCTCTTTATGGAAGTCTATTCCACTTTAAGTTTTATTTTTGTGGGATTTTTTGTTTGCTTTGCACCTAAGCATCCTCAGTACCTGAATGTAATTCACTCTGAAGTGTCATGAAAGGCCGAATATAAATAAATTATTTTTCTCTGATATCGTTTGCATTTTGGGTTTGGCATTTGAACAATGACTGTGTTCCAGTGAAACACATTTAGACAGTTTTCTCTGTGTATCTATGGATTAGGCACCTTGTTTCCCCATTTTGCAAGCAAAATTAACCATCCTTGTGGGGAATTTTAATTTTCTAAAGCTTTCCATTAGATTATGCTTACATTTAAAATGAAGTCAAATCCAGTTCCTAGGGTCCAGCAGATAATTTAATTTTATGTCAAATATTACACAAAGATTTTCTCAGCAGTTAAGGATAAAGCTACCATACAGTACAGACTGCTCATTCTCCACTCGGAGGCAGTGCACGCACTCCCCCAAAACTATGCTTCAAACAAGGAGCAGAATCTATTAGGCCTCGTTGAACATCCCGGTCATCAGATTCTGGGCCTCTGAAAAAGGCCTCCCCTTCCACCATTCTGTGCCCACGATACAAAAAACCCAAAAAGTGAACAAAGCCATCTGTATTCCATAGCAAAGATGCATAAGCAAAAACAGACCGTTAACTGACACTGGCCTAGGAAATTAAAAGCAGAAAGATTCCTTTTAGATAAGTTTTCAAGTGAGGCAATGAGCAAAAATGTGAGGTTCAACTATGAAAACCTAAAGGTCAAGATAAAAATTTCAGACAAAGAAGGTTTGCCGATACCAAGCAACCACACTGCAAACCCAAATAAAAAACAACTTACTCTAGTATTCATCATTCCGCGGGGGAGGAAAAGGGGCGGGGCAATAGTGCGCAGCCAGCCACATCGCGGTGGTGCAGCCGCTTCACACACTATTACCCCCATAGCACCATGGGAGAAGGTGGTGTTATTTCCCTTGGTGCTGCTGGCAATAAAGTGTAAAACATTATCGCCCGCAGCGCTGCCAGGCCATAAAGTGTAAAACATTATCGCCCGCAGCGCTGCCAGGCCATAACCCCACCCAAACCCCGTTCGCACTCCTCCCCTTCCCCTAAGTTGAATGGTGCGGCCCGTATCGCATACGATAAGGCCCGCGATAACGGCACATCGCAGTTTAATAAACGATGCTGTAAGCTAGGAAAAATATTTTCTTTTCTTCTGCCTTTAAATTTCTCACTGTACTTCTCCCATTTTTTCCCTACACTAGGGGAGAGGGTTTCCATTTCTCCCTGTGCACCTGCTGCTTTATGCCACCTTTCTACACCTCCTTCCACCCCAGTGCTGCATCCTCTCTCACTTTGGCCCTACATCTAGTGCGACAACACAGGCAAGCTCTTCAACATATCCAAAACATCTATCACATCAGAACCAGAACTCCTTGTACAACAACGGAGCAAACAATCGATCCTCCCCAACCCAAATTCAGACTTTCCAAGAACTCCTCCAGGTTTCATGACGGTTATCTTCTCCTCAAACAATCCTGTCATCTTGAACAGAAATGGCATAAACAAAAGTGATAGCAGCTTACATCTGCAAGGAACATACAAAAAAAACAACAAAAAACAAAAAAGTCATTTGGATAGCCAAAAAACCCCAAAACTATATTTCCAAACCACTAACTTGCAAAATCACCCAGAAATATTTTCAGATAGTAAGGAAAACTATCTAAACGTTGACTCCACAACACCAACTACCACTGTGGAGGCCCTCACAGCTGATATCTTTGCTAAATTCTTCACTGAACAAATTCAATCTATGCAATCTTTTACCACTACCTTCTCCCCCACCATCCTCAAACCCAAAAACAATTAATCTAGGTACCACTCTCCAAACCCAAACAGACCAAGCCAATCTCAAACTATATCCCACTGTGAGTTTCCATCTCCCAAAAAGAGAGAGATCAGTAAATCCACTTGCCCGCTAGATCCCAGTCCTCCTAAATTCACCTATATCCTTAAACAAACACTAGTCCCCTGGCTAGCTGCCATAAAAACCATGTTTAAACCAAGGCTCCCTACTTCTCACCAAAAAAAGGCAGTAATCAATCCATCCTGAAGAAACCAAGAACTGATCCAAAACTAGTTTATCACTATCATTCTGTCTTCAGCCTTCCTTTCCTATCCAAACTAGTGGGGAAAAAAAATAGGTACTCTACTTTCAACTCCTGGTCTTCATAAAAAGAGGCAAACATCCTTCAACTTACCAATCCAGCTTCAGGAAAGGCCATGGAACAGACTCTGCCCTGTTCACATTCTCTCTCTTGCATTTGAGGGTGTCCACAATTAAAAACTGATTACATGTTGGTCCTTTTTGGACTTATTCAAGGTTTTGTGTTTGTCCTTTTATTATCTACTGATTTTTATGATTGCATTATGTTTATTATTGTCTTTATATGCTTGTTAAATATGAGAATTTTATTGTAAATGTTTGTTTATTGCTTAGAAGTATTGATACAGCGGTTTATACATTTTAGGAATAAGCATTAACCAATAGCATCCATCTGCACCTTCCTAGTCCTACTAGATTTCACACCATTTGACGCTGTTGACAACCTTCTTTTAATGCAATGCTTGGAAGATATCAGGACTGAGGGTACTGCCCTCAAATGATTCAAATTGTTCTTGACTAATACCACAAGTCGGGCTCATGAACTAAAAAACCCATCCGCACTCAGGGATCTCATTTATAGGATGCCCCAGGGTTCAGTGGTTTCCCTAATATCAACATCTACATTCGTCCACTCTACAATCTCATCCAAACTTTCAACATCAAACTTCACCTATTTGCCAACAATTTCCAACGCTGCATAAAAATAGGGATGAATCGAACCACAGCCATTACCAACATCAACTGTCTTTCTGCAACTGCCCATTGGTTTAACAAACATGAACTCAGACTAATCCCTTCCGGATCAAAATTCCTCTGGTTAATCCATTAGTGCTCTCTCCCTTGCTGGAATCCACTTACAACCTAAAGATCCCACACGCAGCCTGGAAGGTTCAATTGGACTACCACCTTACAACAGAAACCCACGACAACTGTGGTAAACACCTCCTTTATGGAACTATGCATAATCTACCAACTATGTTATTATTTGAGAAGTGCAACCTCATCACCATGATACAACCACACAGATTATTGTAATTCCCTGTACAAAGGCATCTCTCAATATAACCTCAAATACTTCCAACTCCTGAAGGGCACAGCAGATAGACCTCTAGTAGGTGCCAAGATCACTAACCACATAAAACCAATCCTGCATCAGTTACACTGGCTCCAAGTTGAAAGAAGAATAAAATTTAAAATTCGCTATTTTGTTTATATTGTAAGAATCGCTTAGCCTGAGAGTCTCTCTCAATTGCTGTTCTCCTACACTCTCAAAAAGGAGATTTGTTCCTCCCAACAAGCCCTTCTATCATCCCCTCCACCAATTTCAGCAAGGCTAACATGCACAAGACTTTGGGCATTCAGCTATATTGACCCCAAAGTATGAACATACTAATAGCTCTCCACTTTAAAACTATTTACCACATTTTCTGAAAAGAAAACGAAAAGCTTGGCTATTCAGCCAAGTCTTCCCCTAGATTCTACAGCAGACACTTCAATCTCTGTAATTTCCAGAACTTTGCCTATCCAGCCAGGCCTCCCCTTAGATTCTCATTAGAAACTATTACCTGACTTCCAGATCTTTTCTTTAAATTAAACCCCCATCACAATCCACCACTGGGCCTGTCTGTCTGACTCTGCTTAATACATTTTTCCCTCCATTGTACTCATTATAAGTAGTTGCTATAACCCCCCCCCCCCCAAGAATATTTTTCACATTTTGTGTCACTGCACCAGACTTGCATGTATTTAAATAAAGATTTTTTTCTCACTTGTCAATATACCATAGTTCATGCCTTTCAAGGCCAAACATTTTTCTATTAGAAGATAAGCCACATACATATCTAAAAATCAGAACTGAAATCCAACTGGTTAAGCCTTCACCTTGCAGAGTTCAGACTTGGTGGAAGAGCGTTTGGCAGCAAATCACAGCTGCGAGTTTGCTGGGACAGGTTTCCACCAACGTTGCACACCTCACAGCAGGATTCCCTTTTCCAGTCTGCATCCCCTTTGATAACTGGTCACACTTTCTCCCATCCAGAATGCACTCCCAAGAGTTCTCAAGCACATCTCTCACCTTGCCACATAGCAATCTGTCCCCTCAAAGTCCCTTCTTTCCTTTCCTAATCCTATCAGCTGCCCTCCCGATCTCCACTGCACTTCAGGAGAGACAGAGACAAGAAGCCTGTCTGTCCTACCCTGCTGCTGCTCTCTGGTCCCCCTTACAGCTCATTGGTCAGACATTCCACAGCCAGCCAATAGGCTGCAGGGGTTGGCAAGAGCAGTATCAAGGAGCCAGAAGCACTCCCCCCCCCCCCGTGGCACACTCTCTACTCCCGATCTAGCGTGCAGGAGGTGCTATTAGGGGTGCTTAAGTATGCTGCTGCTTACAAAGTAGCTATGTTTTAGGAAGGCACAGTTGGCTGCAACCACACAGACCCAACAAGGTGACTGACAGTCCATTAATCAGAATCTACCACCATGGCTACAGGCTGCAATGCATGATTTGCAGTCTTAAGAGCTTGGTTTTAGAAAGAAAACTGGATTTTTAAAACAGCAGGAAATAACCATCCTCCTCCAAAGATTTTGCTCATCACTGAAGGATAACATTTAACAGTTGTGGGGACTCTTCTGGTAGCAAGCCAGATGTACATCAGAAGAAAAAAACGTTTAGGCATCAGGTGGGAAAATAAGTCAGCAGCTCAGCAACTTAATACGAGCAGCAAATGTATCTTCCTCTCACCAATGCCTGCTTTTATTCCAGAAACACTGGCCACAAAATGGACATTAGATTGCAGAAATACTTGCCACTTGAAATTTTGTGAGCCAACTACCTGAAACCATGCATTCTGGTACCTTTAGATTTAAAAGCTACAATCCCACTGACAAACATCCAAAAATGTGTTGAAATACCTTCATGCACTGTCAAAAGTTAGTTGATTTCCTCTAATTCTATTTTGAATTTTAGAGTTTTTCTAGTTAGTTCTACAAAAGATCTGGGGTTACCATGCCTTTTTTCGTCTGTTTCTGGCTAGTGCATCAGTAATACCTATGCAGCTCCCAAGAATTCCTAAGGAGGAAGTCACACTCCATTATGCAGAAGCAGATAGGGATACAAACTGGGAAAATATCTGACAAGTGCACTGAGGCCATAGGAACAGAAGACCTCAGCAGGTACACCAGAGCATATTCCATTTCTGATCTCCTCCATCCTTTGCTATCTATTCCAACTGTCACAGTTTTGACTCCTGCCACTTTCTGCTAGAAGTCTGTGCCAGGTGTCCACCATTCACTGAGAAAGTATTTTCCCCAAATTCCTTTTGAGCCTGTCTCAAGTCTCATATGATGAGTTCTTGCTCTTGTGTTCCTCATGCAACAGAAAATGTTACCTTTGAGGCCTGCTATATAAAAATGTTTGCATATCCCCACTTTCTTCTAAGAACATAAGAATATGCCATACTGGGTCAGACCAAGGGTCCATCAAGCCCAGCATCCTGTTTCCAACAGAGGCCAAACCAGGCCACAAGAACCTGGCAATTACCCAAACACTAAGAAGATCCCATGCTACTGATGCAATTAATAGCAGTGGCTATTCCCTAAGTAAACTTGATTAATAGCCGTTAATGGACTTCTCCTCCAAGAATTTATCCAAACCTTTTTTGAACCCAGCTACACTAAGGGGCAGATTTTGAATCTTATGCACGCGGGGTACATTTGTGTGCGCTACCCGGCGCGCACAAATGTACACCCGATTTTATAACATGCGTGCATGTTATAAAATCCGGGGTCGGCGTGCACAAGGGGGAACACACGCCGAGCCCTAGGGAGGCCTGATGGCTTTCCCCGTTCCCTCCGAGGCCGCTCCGAAATCGGAGCGGCCTCGGAGGGAACTTTCCTTTCGCTCCCCCCCCCCCACCTTCCCCTCCCTTCCCCTATCTAACCCACCCCCCTGCACTATCTAAATTCCCCCCCCCCATCTTTATTGCAGGAGTTACACCTACCGGCCAGCTGCCAACACACCAACCCCCAGCACAGCCGCTGTGCCGGAGTACACGGGACCGCCCCCGGACCGCCGCCCCGCCCCGGGACATACGCGTGTCCCGGGGCTTGCGCGCGCCGAGCCTATGCAAAATAGGCTCGGCACGTGCAGGGGTAGTTTTAAAGGGTTATGTGCGTAACCCTTTGAAAATCTACCCCTAACTGCACTAACCAAAATCCTCTAGCAACAAATTCCAGAGCTTTATTGTGCGTTGAGTGAAAAAGAATTTTCTCCGATTAGTCTTAAATGTGCTACTTGCTAACTTCATGGAATGCCCCCTAGTCCTTCTATTATTCAAAAGTGTAAATAACAGATTCACATCTACTCGTTCCAGACCTCTCATGATCTTAAAGACCTCTATCATATCCCCCCCTCAGCCGTCTCTTCTCCAAGCTGAACAGCCCTAACCTCTTCAGTCTTTCCTCATAGGGGGATCTGTTCCATCCCCTTTATCATTTTGGTTGCCCTTCTCTGTACCTTCTCCATCGCAACTATATATTTTTTGAGATGTGGCGACCAGAATTGTACACAGTATTCAAGGTGCGGTCTCACCATGGAGCGATACAGAGGCATTATGACATTTTCTGTTTTATTAACCATTCCCTTCTTAATAATTCCTAACATTCTGTTTGCTTTTTTGACTGCTGCAGTACACTCAGCCAACGATTTTAAAGTATTATCCACTATGATGCCTACATCTTTTTCCTGGGTGGTAGCTCCTAATATGGATCCTAACATCGCGTTACTACAGCAAGGGTTATTTTTCCCTATATGCAACACCTTGCACTTGTCCATATTAAATTTAGTCTGCCATTTGGATGCCCAATCTTCCAGTCTTGCAAGGTCCTCCTGTAATGCATCACAATCCACTTGTGATTTATCTACTCTGAATAATTTTGTATCATCCGCAAATATGATAACCTCACTCGTCGTATTCCGGTCCAAGTACAGATCCCTGAGGCACTTCACTGTTTACCCTTTTCCACTGAGAAAATTGACCATTTAATCCTACTCTCTGTTTCCTATCTTTTAGCCAGTTTGTAATCCACGAAAGGACATCGCCTCCTATCCCATGACTTTTTAGTTTTCTTAGAAGCCTCTCATGAGGATCTTTGTCAAACGCCTTCTGAAAATCCAAATACTCTACATCTACCGGTTCACCTTTATCCACGTTTTTTAACCCCTTCAAAAAAAATGAAGCAGATTTGTTAGGCAAGACTTCTAATAGGATAAATATTTGCTCCTGAAGTCTCATCATATAAGGGTCATTTTGGTAGCCCTCCTTGGACTTGGCTCTGCCTTTTCCATAATTCCTTTAGAGGTGTGATCTCTAAATTTGAAAAAAAAAAAAAAGCCACTTACAGTAGGGATGTCTTACTGAGGAACCCCTGCTTCCTAATAGTAATACCATTATACATCTAAACTACTACATCTTTATGCATTCTAACTACTACAAGTCCCCTTTCTATTTGACTGTCGCTTCTCATCTTCCTTGGATTTCTGCATCCCACATGCATGATTTAGATTTTTTTTTAAGTTATTAAAATATAGGTGCCAAACCCTTGGTCATTCTTCCTATTTTTAAAGCCATCTTTCATTTTATCTTCATGTTATGCACAACAGGCACGCTCCCTTTTAGCCTTTCCACAAGGTCACCTATGAAGGACACTGAACGAACTAGCACTGATCCTTGCAGTAGCCTGCCCATCACCTTCTCTTTACCAGAATGGATCCTAGTGATCATCACAGTGTCTCACCCAGTTTACAAATTTCTGTCCCATGCTCAGACATGACCTCTAATCATTGCAGCTTGTCACCAAGGAACAGTTCCCATTAACAACCAACATTTCTCATTTCCTAAATTAATAAAACAAAAACTATGACATCTGATATCTGGGATACAAAAATATTCCTTGCAAAGGTCTACACCTAATGTGTTGAAAACAGACACAAATGTATTACCAGCAACACAAAACTGCTGATCACTGAAGATGAGATTGAATTGTGGAAGTGAGAGCGCAGGGCGTGACATGAGATCCGAGTCACACACAAGCACGAATCGATTTCAGATCCTCACCAAAATGTACCACCTCCCATCCAGCATGGGAAGCGTTAAATGTCACATGGGGCACACTGGTGTTTTCCATTTATTTAAAGCCCATTTCAAGTTTTAGTGATTGGTGCCTAGCTCGTACTCAGGGAGCGTGTGTCAGAAAAGGCCAACAGGCAAACGTGAATGACAAACACAGTCTCTTCTGATGTGCAAACCCACTCCAGGGGGAAGAGGAAAGCCAGCAGGCAACCCTTGCTTCTAACAGATTAACACAGCCTATGATTTTGGAACTGGTGATGTGCCCCGTGCTCTACGGAATGATACCACACTGGGGGAGAGGAACTTCCAAAACTGCTCAGAAACTCACAGATGAGCAGTGCCAAGATCTGGGATGTTGGGTTTGGGCCCAGTGCTTTGAAAAAAGGGAGCACCACATGAATCAGAACTGTAACAGTTAGGAGGGCTGTGGGGGAACCATCATCTGTGATCACAATTATGATGGTTTCTATGCAATGTTGACATTACATTTTCCCCAAAATCTTACAGAAGTGGCAAGGCCATGGTTACTTTCTGTCTGTCTGGTCTGGGCCAAGCGCAAGACTGATTGATAAAAAGTGTATTCAAACTGCTGACCATCACAGGGATGGGCTGGAGTTAAAAAAAAAAAAAATAAATAAACAAATAAAAAGGCTTACATTAAATTTGAGCTAATTGCAGAAATCAGTCTTACATGAACAGAAACTCATTTCATTCCTCGTTTTGAAGGTAGTTGCAATGTCTCCCGTCAAGATGTCAGCTCCCCTGAAACCTTCAGTCTCAGATATACTGGAATGTTTCAAGAACTTTTTTTTTTTTTTTTTTTTAAGCATTTTCCTCACAGTTTGCCTTTCAGAGAGAATGGTAAGTGCTCAAGAACAAATGCATTTCTTTAATGGTTCAGTTTTCACTTTCAAACCTGGCAATCCGCTCCCACTATCATTTTCAATGAAAGCATAAGGTGAAAGATGCCATGTCGTCTTTTTTTTTTAACAAGATGTGAAAAGAAAACTGAAAAAAAAAATGTTTTTTCAAAATGCTGTTTTAATGGCATTTGATCCAAACAGGACCAATAATTAAGAACAAGTACTTCACTTATTTAGATTTAGCTCATGGCGAATTATGTTCAGGTGTCATAGGATTCTGCGACACTGCATAATAAAGTTGGGTATGTAATGTCAGATTCATGTTGCCAATCACTGCCTCCCCCCCTTTGTGCTGTTTCCCAAACCAAATCTGATACTGAACATGCATGTTTAATTTGAACTCTCCCACTCCTTCCTCTCTTCCCCAGGAGACTCCCTTTGTTTATTTCATAAACAGGAGCTATCCATGCCTGCTCCAGAAGCCTTCACTTTGGCCAGATGGGCTTCATCAGCCACCGCTGCACAGAAAACAGCAGGTAAGGAGCGCAGTAGCATAGAGCCTACCCTCAAATCCGCTAGGCTTATCCCATGTGTTTCTGGAATTCTGTTTTAGCCTCCCTGAGCCCCTCAAGGCCACTCCATGCATCTACCAGCCTTCCCAGAAGTATTATTTCCTTAGGTTACTCCTGAATCTACCCACTTTGAGTTGTATACCATGACCCCCATGCTCTAGATCTAGAATTTCCTTTCCACTGCAAAATGTTTCCTTCTTGTTCTCCTGTAACCGTTCTTCCACACCACCTAGAGCAGGGGTGGCGAACTCCTGTCCTCGAGGGCCACAAACAGGCCAGGATTTCAGGATAACCACAATGAATATGCAGGAGAAAGTTTTGCATACCTTGGAGGCAGAGCATGCAGATCTCCTTCATGTATATTCATTGTGGATATCCTGAAAACCTGGCCTGTTTGTGGCCCTCGAGGACTGGAGTTTGCCACCTGTGACCTAGAACAAAATGTTTCTGAATCTGGTCTTGAGAGGATCCCTAGTCCAGGGCTTCCCAAACATGGCCTGGGGAGTCCACAGCCAGTTTGGTTTCCAGGATATCCACGGTGAATATGCATGAGTTAAATTTGCATACACTGGGTTTCTAATGAGGGCAAAATCTTATGTATATTCACCGTGGATATTCGGAAAACCCGAATGGCTATGGGGTGCCCAGGCTTTGAGAAACACTGACCTAGCGGCCCTCCGACATGGTCGCTACCAAATAGCAATACACTGGGTCAAAAGGTCAACAACATAAATATGGTTGAGTACTAATGTCACAACCCGCTATGACAGGGGTCGGGAACCCATGGCTCGCGAGCCAGATATGGCTCTTTTGAGGGCTGCATCTGGCTTGCAGACAAGTGTCCCCACACTTTCCCGCTGACCCAGCTGCTCCCCGGTCCTCCTCCGCCCGGGCTTAAAATGCTGTCAGCCCGGGCGGAACGCGGCAGGACAGCTGGAGTCAGCGGCACCGGCGTGCTCTCTTCTTCCCGCCCCCCCCCCCCCGCGGCCCGGAAGAGGAAGTGGAGAGTATCGGGTGCGTGCGCGGCAAGAAGAGGCCACGCTAGTGCGCTCGGCATCGGCCCGAAGAAAAGAAGACTGCAGCGCGGCTCGGAGGAAAATGAAGAGGTTCAGCCGCGGCCGATGGGACTCCGCCTGGGCTGAAAATGAAGAGGTTAGCGTTGGGAGGAGGCTGCTGCTGCCGCGAGTCCCCGCGGTGGGGGTGGGGGGGAGAGAGAGAGTGAATGAGCGAGCTCATTCACTCTCTCCCCCACCGCGGGGACTCGCGGCAGCAGCAGCAGCCTCCTCCCAACGCTAACCTCTTCATTTTCAGCCCAGGCGGAGTCCCATCGGCCGCGGCTGAACCTTTCATTTTCCTCCGAGCCGCGCTGCAGTCTTCTTTTCTTCGGGCCGATGCCGAGCGCACTAGCGTGGCCTCTTCTTGCCGCGCACGCACCCGATACTCTCCACTTCCTCTTCCGGGCCGCGGGGGGGGGGGGGGGGGGCTGTGTGTGTGTGTGTGAGAGATTGCATGTATGTGAATGATTGAGAGCCTGTACATGTGAAAGAGAGTATGTCTGTGATTGAGAGCCTGCCTGTGAGAGAGAGTGCATGAATGTAAGTTTACCATTGGGAACCTGTATGTGTAAGTTTGTGATTGAAAACCTGTTTGTGTGAAAGAGTATGTGTGTATGATTGAGATCCTTTGTGTGTGAGAGAAATCATGTGTATGTATGATTAAGAGCCTGTGTGTATAAGTAAGAGAGAGATCATGTGTATCTGTGTGTGATTGAGTGCTGGTTTAGGTGATGGAGCATGTGAGTATGTGATTGAGAGCCTGTGTTTAAATGAGAGAGAGAGACCATGTGTGTCTGTGTGTGATTGAGAGCTGATTTAGGTGAGGGAGCATGTGAGTATGTGATTGAGAGCCTGTGTGTAAATGAGAGAAAGAGAGGACATGTTTGTAAGCATGTGAATGAGAGTCTGTGTGTGAGAGAAAAAGACAGCATGTATTTATGTGATTGAAAGCCTGTGTGTGTGTGTAAGCGTTGAAAGATAGACAGCATGTGTGTAAATGTGTAATTAAGAGCCTATATAAGTGAGAGAGAAAAAACATGTGTATATGTGAGTACTGAGAGCATGTGTGTATAGGTGTGTCATTGAGAGCCAGTGTGAGAGAGAGCGCAGGTATGTGACAGAGAGGAGAAAGTTCCAAGCAAACCACCCCACCTCCTGCTAATTCAGAACAATCTCAGGACACCTGGATATCAAATGTTCCCAGGTATGCAGAGCAAAAAAATTTTTGTATCCTTATTATTTTTCATTACTGGGTCTTTGTGTCTGCTATTTTGAAATATTTTGTTGGTATCTGGAAATGTTTTATATGAGTTTTTAATTATTGGATATTCCACTCATCAGCTGTTTCGAAATATGTTCTTTTTGTTAGTACAGTTTTACTGCTGATGATTTTATATTTCTTGATTTGTTTTATAAGGATGGGTGATGTTTCTTTTTTCCTTTGTTACACTGCATACAGAGACTCTGGCTTGTTGCAGTTTCCAATTCAGTTTTTTCCGCATGCCTCTTGTTATGCGTTTTGGTCTCTTTATTCTATGTTAGGTGAGGGACAGCACGTGATTCAGGTGAGGTTTTCTGCTGGCGTGTAGTTTCTGTGTAGGACTCTATAGCAGCCTGACTTGGTCCGTTTTCCTAATAGGAGATGTATTGGTGTCTTAAGGCCTGGTGTAATATTTTCAGAGACTTATTGTACTTTAAAAGTGTGATCTTACATAAAATGCACACATTTACTTGTATTTAGTTTTAAACATATTGTATGGCTCTCATGGAATTACATTTTAAAATATGTGGCGTTTATGGCTCTCTCAGCCAAAAAGGTTCCTGACCCCTGCGCTATGACATCAGGACTCAACAGAGCCCGCCCAGTTTTAATAAACATTACACGCCTGCATGTAAGTCACTGCTCAGGGGACAGACTGACTTTTTATTCAAAAATATGACACACCAACAGCAGACTGCTGTATTATTGGGAGGGGCATTCAGTTTAGTCAGAATTTAACAAGTTGTGTGCTAAAATGATCACAAACCTGACCTTAAAGGTTTGCAGGAAAACAAAAAGGCCACTTGAGATTTTAACTGCCAGACATATAGCGCAGGGAAAATGCCACCCCGTGCCTCCTGGCCTGTGCCGTTACCAATTCTCTCTTTTCCTGGGCTCTTTGGGAGAGATATTTGTAAACCAAACAAAACCAAACACCCAGGATTCCTTAAACAGAGTCAGAATTCTGATGGTCTTTTTTTGTTTCCTGTTTTAAATGTAAAAAAAAGACAATCTGCAGTCTCTCTTCAGTTACACTCAGCCCTAGTTCTTCGGTTTCTCCCCCCACCTAAAGAAATGTCCCCAGTGGACATGCAGATGCTTGGTGTCTTCAGAAGACGCTGCCTGCAGCTGTGAGCTCCCACCCCGGTTGGCACTGGACTGTGTCCTAGGTCTAAATTTATTTCTGAAAGCACAATGGACATTTTGGAGCTCTGGCTTGCAATGCCACATATCTCTCATTCACCAATCAGCGTGGGCAGCTGCCATAGCTGTGTGTGTGTGGACTTTGGGTCTAATCTTTAGCAGCTGAAGTTTAATTACTCGCCACTCCCCCTTTTCAAGGGAACACTTGCCCAAGTCTCTTTTTGGTTACAGATTTTTATTTTTTTTTTGTTTGGAGGGAGAGGTGCCGTGATATAATTCTCATGCATAGGAAAGGGGGACACAGGGCTGGGAAAACCCGGAAATAAACAGCTTTTGGGGGTGAGGGGGTCATTTACTAAGCTGCAGTTAAGGTTACAGCAGGGAAAACTTAAGCGGGATTGACTAACCTGTGGCACTTCGTAATGCAGTTTAGTAAATGCTACAGTATTTTTCCACTGGGATTGACCTCCCGATGCTGTGCTTTTCCTACTGCTGGCTATGCTGTGTTTCCTGCTCCTCTGGCATCGGGAGGGATAGGACTTCCTATTTCCATGGCAGTCAGGACCTGGCTCTTCCTGCTCCTCTGGCTCTCAGCGCGTTATGGGGCAGGGCTCAGTCTTCACAGCACAGCTGTCTGCCTCTTCTGCTCCTCTGACTCATTGTGGGACCAGGCTAAACCAGGGGCACTGCCCTTCGCTGCCATGGTCTGCTCCTCTCCCTCACTACAAATAAACCAGGGGCACTGCCCTTCGCTGCCATGGTCTGCTCCTCTCCCTCACTACAAATAAACCAGGGGCACTGCCCTTCGCTGCCATGGCCTGCGCCTCTCCTTCACTACAGCTAAACCAGGGGCACTGCCCTTCGCTGCCATGGCCTGCGCCTCTCCTTCACTACAGCTAAACCAGGGGCACTGCCCTTCGCTGCCATGGTCTGCTCCTCTTCCTCACTACAGCTAAACCAGGGGCACTGCCCTACCCTGCCATGGTCTGCGCCTCTCCTTCACTACAGCTAAACCAGGGGCACTGCCCTTCGCTGCCATGGTCTGCTCCTCTCCTTCACTACAGCTAAACCAGGGGCACTGCCCTACCCTGCCATGGTCTGCGCCTCTCCTTCACTAAGCTAAACCAGGGGCACTGCCCTTCGCTGCCATGGTCTGCTCCTCTCTCTCACTACAGCTAAACCAGGGGCACTGCCTTTCCCTGCCATGGTCTGCTCCTCTCCTTCACTATAGCTAAACCAGGGGCACTGCCCTTCACTGCCATGGTCTGCGCCTCTCCTTCACTATAGCTAAACCAGGGGCACTGCCCTACCCTGCCATGGTCTGCTCCTCTCCTTCACTAAGCTAAACCAGGGGCTCTGTCCTTCGCTGCCATGGTCTGCTCCTCTCCTTCACTATAGCTAAACCAGGGGCACTGCCCTTCGCTGCCATGGTCTGCTCCTCTCCCTCACTACAGCTAAACCAGGGGCACTGCCCTTCGCTGCTCCTCTCCCTCACTACAAATAAACCAGGGGCACTGCCCTTCGCTGCCATGGTCTGCTCTTCTCCTTCACTACAGCTAAACCAGGGGCACTGCCCTTCACTGCCATGGTCTGCTCCTCTCCCTCACTACAGCTAAACCAGGGGCACTGCCCTTCACTGCCATGGTCTGCGCCTCTCCTTCACTATAGCTAAACCAGGGGCACTGCCCTTCACTGCCATGGTCTGCGCCTCTCCTTCACTACAGCTAAACCAGGGGCACTGCCCTTCGCTGCCATGGTCTGCTCCTCTCCCTCACTACAAATAAACCAGGGGCACTGCCCTTCGCTGCCATGGTCTGCTCCTCTCCCTCACTACAGCTAAACCAGGGGCACTGCCCTTCGCTGCCATGGTCTGCTCCTCTCCCTCACTACAAATAAACCAGGGGCACTGCCCTTCGCTGCCATGGTCTGCTCTTCTCCTTCACTACAGCTAAACCAGGGGCACTGCCCTTCACTGCCATGGTCTGCTCCTCTCCCTCACTACAGCTAAACCAGGGGCACTGCCCTTCACTGCCATGGTCTGCGCCTCTCCTTCACTATAGCTAAACCAGGGGCACTGCCCTTCCCTGCCATGGTCTGCGCCTCTCCTTCACTACAGCTAAACCAGGGGCACTGCCCTTCGCTGCCATGGTCTGCGCCTCTCCTTCACTAAAGCTAACTTCTTGGCCAGGCTGGGGTAGGGACAGGGCTCTTCTTGCCGTCACGGTACACTGCCTTTTCCTGTTCTTCTCCAACTGTGCAGAGAGAAGGAGGCCTTCAGTTGTCAATGGGGTGAATTATTTTCCAATGGCAGTGGACCAATTTGGGACCCCCCCAAAAGGTCTACAGGAGCCACTACTGACTCCTGAGTCTTACCTTGAAGAAGACTGGTCTAGTGCGAACCCTCCCCACCTCAGCCCTCATTGGAGGGGGAAAAAAAAATACAAAAGTTCTAGGCTACTTATGTCTCACCGCAAGCTTACGTTCAGTCCCTGAGGATCTAGCAGCGGTAAGAGCGAATGGACATCGCACCCACCCTCCCTAAACGGGGACTGAAAGTGAGTTGTTTTGGGTTTTTTTAGGGAACATGGGACAATTTTATTTTTAAGGGGCGGGGCCTGGAACTTTTTTTTTTTTTTTTTGCAACAAGGCTCAAGGTGAGCCTTTTAATTCAATGGCTAAAAACCACCGAATTTCACATTAGCGTTCTGATGTTTCAGGGGAAGTTAACTATATTTTGAGTAGTTAAATAATAGTTTGCCTACTTTAATGCAAGCCATATTGTTTGATTTGCATAATAAGCCACATTGCATGCAAAGTAGCTCAGTACCATCCCTGCATTGCACCAGGATCTGCCCAATCAGTGCATTAATGCACTTTAGTAAACGATGCCCTTAGAGGCTCGTGTTCTTAGCCACAGACTTTTGCTGTGCGCGCAAATGAGCTCTGTAGAAATATTTCACTGAATACCGTACTATACCTTACTGAGGCTTTTTTTTTTTTTGGTAAAATGTGGTCAGTGATGGGAATTTTGCTGCACAAATAGTTAATGAGATTCACTGCATGATTTTGCATTGCAGCAGCTCATTAACTATTTGATTAAAAGAATTTTGCATGAAAAAAAAAAGTCACAAGCAAAATGTTCCTATTTACAAAATTCAAACTGCTCTTCTCGCATGAAATCTAAATCCTAACGTACTGGAAAATTAATCGCTAATATACGCGCTTTGGGCGGGGGGGGGTGATTAGTACACATTGCACTATTTACTAAATATTTTGCATTTTTAGCACGTTTGCCCTCCTGTTGCATGTGACAAGCAGGCTGACGAACCGAAGGAAAATCTGAAAGAAAAAAACATGACAGTGAAGGATGGAGTCCAACTTTGCTCCTCCTCTGTTCCGTCCAAAAAAAGGCCAGGCTGAGGAGTCAAATTTTACACTCTGGATAAGAACGCCCCCCCCCCCAGCCATTTTCTTTAGGTTTGCTATTCCACTGTGAGCAATCTGTATCTTACTGAGCAGTGAAATTATTTTTGGTCTTCCATTCTTTGGTTATTTTATTGCTCATCAGAGGCTGGCTTGTATTTAAATTAGCGCAGAGATCCTAAGAGTCCTCAGTCTCTCCAATTACGCATGTAATTAGCAGGATAGTAAAAGCAATCATTTATCCAAGTTAACAATTCTGTAGAAGAACTTATTACTGTGCTATTACTGTTCCTTCTAAGCATGGCCACAGTGTAGATAATTGGCACTATATCTAAAAGGACTAAGACTGCCCAGGAACATAATCATATTATCAGGCATTTAAACTAGAGAATGGGGGTGACAGGAGGTGGCCAATGAAATTGGCATGTCACTGCCAAGCAAAACAGGAAGTGGGAAGAGAAAAAAAATAACGCAGACAAAATGACTAGAAAGTGCAGCAAATCAAGGGAGAAAAAACTGGAAAGCTGTAGCCACAAATGCTCGTAGTTTGGGCAATAAAATCCCAGACCTGCAGGCCCTAGTGGCAGAGGCAGACTTGAGACATTGTTGCTGTTACGGAGGCATAGTTCACGATTGAGATACGGCTGTTTGGGGCTATAACTTAAGGAAGGACCGAGAGGGCAGAAAAGGGGGAAGAGTAGCTCTTTAATGTCAAAACTGACATCCATCAACTGAACTGGAAGGGACATGGGGTAGAGAAGCAGCACTGGGCCATCCTAAAAAAGATGATGGTGCAGTCATTTTTTACTGGTGTGGTTTACAGGCCTCCGACTCAGATGGAAGAACTGGACAGAGATCTGGTTGAAGACCTCTGAAAGGTGGGAAAGAAAAGGAGACATGGTGCTTGTTGGAGAGTTTAATCTGCCAGATGTAGACTGGAGAATCCCTTCTGCGGAATCTACGAGAAGTAGAGAGATAGTGGATGTCCTTCATGGGGCTCTGCTCCAACAAATGGTAATGGAACGCATGAGGGAGGTTGTGATACTTAACTTTGTGCTCACTAATGGGGATGTCGTCTCTAATGTCCGGGGAGGGTGCCTTCCTGAGCGCCAGTGATCAAACGGTATGGTTTAATATCACAAATAAAATACAAAGACGTTATACAAGGACTCTAGTTTTAAATTTCAAAAAAAGACACAGACTTTGTCAAAATGGGGATGTACCTGGAGGAAGACCTGGAAGAAAAACGGGGGAGGTGTAGAACAGTGGGGCCAAGTTAAAAGGAACTATTACAAAGGCAACTAATCTATATGTTAGAAAAGTAAACAAACACTAAGAGGAATAAGAAACTGATCTGGTTCTCAAAGGAGGTGGCTGAAAAAAATAAAGGCAAAAGGAACAGCGTTCAAAAAGTATAAAATCTCACAAGAGGAACACAGGGAAGAATATCTGGTGAAACAGAGAGACAAAGAAATAAATAAGTAAAGCAAAAGATCAAGTGGAAGAACAAACTGCCAAAGAAGTAAATCGAGGTGATAACATTTTTCAGATATATCAGAGAAAGTAGTGGTATAGTGAAACTGAAAGGCGACAAGCAGCAATGCGTGTGGAGAGAGTTGAAGAAATGGCAGAAATAGTAAACAAATACTTCAGTTCAGTGTTCAATAAAGATGACCCTGGAGGACCGTTGCTAATTGATAAGAATGTAGATGGAGATGGAGTAGACAAAATTCTATTTACAGAAGAGAATGTATGGGAAAAGCTAGGAAAACTGAAAATGGACAAGGCTGTGGGGCCGGATAAGGTGCATCCCAGGATGAGGGAGGTTCAGAGATGTGGCGGGTCCACTGAAAGACCTGTGAAATAGAACCCTGGAAATGGGAGTGGTGCCGCGAGATTGGAGAAGAGCGGTGGCTGACCCGCTTCACAAGAGTGGGAACAGAGAGGAGGATGGAAACTACAGAGCAGTCAGCCTCACCGCGGGGGTGGGGAAAATCAGTGGAGACTCGACTAAAGGAAAGGATAGTAAACTATCTACAATCTGGTAGGATACTAGACCCGAGGCAGCAGAGATTCACCAGGGAAAGGTCCCGTCAGTCAAATCTGATATTTTTGATTTGTTGACTAGAGAATTGGATCGAGAAAGAGCACTAGGTGTGATTTACTTGGATTTCAGGAAAGCTTTTGTTACAGTCCCACATAGGAGATTAGTGAACAAAATGAGAAGCTTGGGAGTGGGCACCAAGGTAGTGGCATGGATTGCAAACTGGTTTCCTGACAGGAGACAGTGTGGAACCTACTCTGAAGAAAGAATGGTGTTAAGCGGAGTGCTACAAGGATCGGTTTTGGGACTGGTTCTGTTCAATATCTTTGTGAGTGACATGAAGTGATACAAGGTAAAGTTAGTGGAGGAGTAGCCTAGTGGTTAGAGCAGTGGGCTACGAACCAGGAGACCAGGGTTCAAGCCCCACTGTTGCTCTCTGTGACCTTGGGCAAGTCACTTTACCCTCCATTGCCTCAGGTACAAACTTACAGGCCGATTCAGAAAAACGCGCGGGAGAGCTGGCGAGCGCCTGCTCTCCTGGCGCGCACACAGGCCACTCTCCTGGGCGCGCGATTCAGGAGGGTGGCCTATGCAAATTAGGGCCCACGGTAAAAGGAGGCGCTAGGGACACAAGCACATCCCTAGTGCCTCCTTTTTGACAGGAGAGGCGGCTGTCAGCAGGTTTGACAGCCGACACTCAATTTTGCCAGCGTCGGTTCTCAAACCCGCTGACAGCCACGGGTTCAGAAAATGGACGCCGGCATAATTGAGTGTCCGTCTTCTGACCCGCGGGCCGATTTTAAAATTTATTTTTTTTTTTTTTACTTTTGGGGCCTCCGACTTAATATCGCTTTTCTGTACACTTTCCTGGTGCCGAGAGGAATTAACGCCTACCCAAAGGTAGGCCCCCGGATGCGCCGATCGCAGCACACGGGGGCCTTCCCTTTTTCGCCGCGAACTGGGTGCCGGGCCTTCATCTTCGCGGCGAACAGAGCATGTGCCGCAGGACGCACTCCGTTCGTGGCATGCCGGGGTCTCCTCAGCTATTTTCTGCCAGTCCCGCGATGGCTGCTGTCCTTCCGGTTTTGAATAGTCTTCCGGCGAGGAAGGAAATCAGCGAGGTGAGGGAGGAAATCTGCGGGAAGGTGGAATTCTGCGCAAAATCTGCATTCCGCAGCAGCGCAGAATTCCCCCAGGAGTACCTCTAGTAGCTGGTTTTGTGACATGGCCACTATACGACGTGTTTGAGCCTCCAAGGATGTCAGGGAACTGCCTGCGCCATCTATCGGCAGGCTGGGGAACATGCATGAGCACTGATGGACACACTACCAAGCCCAATATATTATAGATTTGACACAAACTTTGAACCTTTTTCGTTGGAAACAGTAGAACTAAGAGTCACAAAATGAAAATCCAGGGGGAGGAAGACTCAGAACCAACATAAGGAAATATTTTTTCATAGAGAGGGTGGTGGATGCCTGGAATACCCTTTCAGAAGAGGTGGCGAGGACAAAAACAGTAAACAAATTCAAAAGGGCATGGGATAAACACTGTGGATCCCCAATGGCTTGAGGATGATAATGAAGAAAAAGGTGCATGGGGGCAATCTGCACAGAACAGCAGGCATGGGGAATTACTATCCTTAACCAATTAGCCTTGATGATTTAGATACAATTGCAACATCACACTTTGCTTTGACAGTGGGGCAGGGAAATAAAGGATATTGGATTCCGAAGACGGCCGCTAGGCCCCCACTTTTACAATCTGGGGAACTGATATGTTGACATTGGGGATAAAGCTTTTACGGCCAAGTTCAAAAGCAAAAAAAAAATTATAAAGCTGGAATTATCAGGAAGGCTACTCATCACCTAAAAATGCTGCAGTAATGTTGTTATGGTTTGACAGTTACTTGGTCTTGCTGATAAGTAAACTATTCTTAACACAAGGCATGGGGGGTAACTTACCTGCACGAAGTAGCACTTACTGCCCTTAGTGGACAATCGAGGGAGGCCTGCACGGAGCGGCAGTTGCTGCCTTGGAAAGCTTGCTGGGCAGACTGGATGGACCATTTGGACTTTTTCTGCCAACAATACTATATTACTATGACTGGTTGTTGTACACCAGCAGCACATCTGGTGGCATCTTAAGTGGCACACCTACGATCACTCACTGGGCTATTAAATGCCACCCATGCCTTCACAAAAGAGAGGAAACAAGAAGAGTGGGCCACAAAAACACTTTTTTCTATATTTTCTTGGTAGTGAAGATTATTAAAGAGATTTAGTTACTTACATTCTGCTTTTTGGCACTTCAAATTGCATCACAACATCTTTCGGTTAAAAGTCAGCTAATTTTCAACCACGCAATCTCTCTAAGTAAAGGTCAGAATGCAGAACCTGTGGCATTACCGTAAGTAATGTGCTGCTGCGACAGGCAGACTGAACTGGATGAACTGGGCATGAAGGGGAAACTAAGGAACAAGCCATTCCAGGCTTGAAATGCAATCTTGATGCGAAAGAAACCTGCCAGGGACCCAGTACACCGCCATAAAAATATCGTTTTGGAGACCCTATCCCAAAAAGGATACGGCAGGCAACCAAAATGGTGTGTGGGATCCACATCAAAAGCCATATGAGATGTTGTAGGACTTGAACATGCATACATACCCTGGAGGAGAGGCGAGACGGGGGGGGGGGGGGGGGGGGGGGGGGGGGAGTATTAATGATGCACAAAAACCAAACCAATGGGAAGAAAGCTGTAGAACTAGAAGCCATGATATGAAACTGCAAGGGGATAGACTCAAGGTCAACGAAAGTAAGTATTTCTTCACAGCGGGTGGTGGATGCATGAAATGCCTCCTGGAGAACAAGAACCGTAATAGAATTCAAAAGAGCATGGGATAAACACAGAGAATCCCTAATGGCTAAAGGATGGAAATGAAGAAAAGGGGTAATCTACAGAGTGGCAGTTACTACCCTAAAAATGCTTGCTGGACTGACTGGATGCACCACTGGGGTCTTTTTGCTGTCATTTACGATGTTGCTATATGTGGCTTGCTGAAATCACCACTTGTCTCCTGACTCCCTCTTCTTGGCGTGCTGCAAGCTAAGCTCCTTTTATTCTGGTTAAACCCCGAACTCCACACCAATCTGTGCCGTATACATACAGTACATGGCCTGAGTAACTGAGTAACTGACTTGTACAGTACATGGCCTGAGTAACTGACTTGTTTTCCATATGAATTCATCATATGGAGAACAAGAACTGAAAGCATTGCATATTTATCCAGCCCCCTTTTTCCTGTACAATTTCTCCGCTTCCAGGGTATCCAGCCTGCCAGAGGAGGTGATGATGAACAGGGATGGAAATATATTTACAAAAAACATTTAGGCACCAAAAATGGAGGAACCAGGGAAATATGTTTCATAATTGTTTAGCTCTTTATTCATATTTCTCTTTTTTTTTTTTTTTTTTTTGCCATCTTGGTTACTTTAGTTTTGTTTTGGATTTTTTTTTTTTTTACACTATTATTTTTCCTTCCATAATTCTCCCCTTCCAAGAGCTCTAACATCCTTCCTTTCCCGGAATTATCTCCACCTCCTTAAGGTACTCTGCCTGATGCCACCTTCCTCTGCCTCCAAGATCTCTTACCTCAGCACTCCCCCGACACACACCCCCCTCTTCTCTGGTTCCGGGTAATCTGCCCCTCACATCCAGACCAGCAATAAGGAGCAGCCGCAGGCCTAGAATGTCTAACATGCACCTGGGATTGTTGTGGCCCTGGTGAGGATGCTTTGCTGTGCTAACACAAGAACACTTTCATTAATATTCTGGGCAAACTGACCCGTGCATAATCTACATTTAAGTAAACGAGGGACAGGAGAAAAAAAAAAAGTTTAAAAACCACTTTGTTTTACTTCACATTAACTGTTCGCTAGAGTCTGCATACAGAAGAGTCAGAGATCTGTGAAATGTATCCCACTGCAGGTTTACTCTGAAAGTCAACCAGACCTGTACAATGAGACAGACATCCACAGAGGTCACATATCCAAACCAAGCTCTGGTTTCAAATAATAACACCCCCTCCCCCCCCCCCAAAAAAAGCTGCCAACTGTTGCATCAACTGTCAGAAAATGCCCCGCGTTATTCCATCCAACAATCTGTAAGGGAACTGCACACCCTAACAGTCCTTGAGGAAGACATCTAGCACTCTGTTTCAGGACGCATTGGATTCTGAACACTGCAACTAGCATTGTTTTGCACGTTAAGAGGCAAAGATGAGTTAGGTAGCATTATTAATTTTGATTTTTGTGTCTATGTCATGTCAATGGTTGTCTGCCAGTCCATTCGTTGACAATTTTATATGAGGCTATCATTCCTCATTCATCTCATGTCATTCTTGCCTTTTCAGTGACTTTTAAAGTCACTGAAATTAAAAACCTGCAGCATCAAACACACTCGATCTTGTGCTGAACCATACAGTGCTGTTCTGTCCCGCTGAGTAATCCCCCTCAGTTCTTTTCACTCGTTTCTCAGAATTACTATAAAAACTTTTTTAAAAAATGCAATTCAAGGATTCACTTTGAACATGACTGCCAATGCCATTGCCAGGTTTTTTTTCCTGGTCTGCATTCGCACCGCTCTCATGTTATGCCGTGTGCTTTCCACTGGTTAAACAGCAAGGCTAATGAAAATTACCTCAATAGCTACCTGATCTACCCATTCCTGATGCAATACCAGACCTCATGCTTTATCCATGTTCCCTAGCATCTAAGGTCTATAAAATGAGTGGAGTGGAACAGGTAAATGTAAATCTGTTGTTTACTCTTTCAAAAAGTACAAAGACTAGGGGATATGCAGTAAAGTTATTAGGTGATACATTTAAGACAAACAGAAGAAAATCTTTTTCTTTTATGCAACACAATTAAAATCTGGAATTCACTGCTGGAGGATGTGATGAAACTGTTAGTATAGCTGGGTTTAAAAAAGGTTTAGACAAGTTCCTGGAAGAAGAATCCACAAAACCATTATTAAAGGTGGACTTGGGGAAAACCACTGCTTATCCCTGGGATAAACAGAATGTAATCTATCGAACTTTTGGGATCCTGCCAGGTACTCGTGACCTGGACTGGACACTGGGCTTAATAGACCTTTGGTCTGACCCAGTATGGCAAATCTCATGTTCTTATGATTTTCTGTGTCTATTTCATGCCTTATTGAACTGTGTGAATATTGGCAGTGAAAAGCAAAATGGATCTAGAACAATACATATGTGTGAGGAAGAGAGAGAGAAAGCCATGGCAACCTTAGAACTGAAGAAACCTTGCTTGTTTAAAAAAAACAAAAAAACCCTCCAAATGTAAACACGAAAATAAAAAAATGCAAATGCAGAAGAATGTAATAACATTGTTTAAGACTACATCTTGTGCTTTACAGTGGGAGTGCTTCATGAGGCATGAAGCACTCCCACTGTAAATTCAAAACATTTTTTTTAATCTTCTAATTTGGGCCCGCCTGGTTCCAACAGCAATGCTGTGCAGAAGACCCAGGCAAGTGCTGGAAATGCTGCACAGTCCCAGCAATTGCTCAATGGTGACACCTACTGGCCAGACATGGGGTGCACATGTACAACACTCTGGAGGGAATCACAGTCTGGTACATATGCCCACTAAAATCGCTGCAATGGCTGGACCGGAGAGGGGGAGGGAGTTATAAAATATAGAAGGAAAACATTCCAGCTAGATGCAAATGAAAGCTCAAGGAGTCAGACCAAAGAAGCAGGAGGGAACTGCTGGGCCAGAAATACAAACACAAAAATAGAACACGAAATTTAAAGATGCACTGGAGAGCTGGATAAAAAGGACAATGGGCCAAGCTGTCAAACATTCTGTGACCCTTTCCTCTTCCCAACAAGGCACATTACAAAGAGTGCTCTTGGAACTAAAACTGCTCCAGGCCTTTGCTGCTTTGATCTAGTTCAGTTTCTAGTGCTTCTAGATTTTGAGAAATTAGGTTTTCCATTTAAAAATTTTGTTTTTAAATAAAAAGCAGTCCACATGGATACATAGAAATGAAGGTCACGCTCATTATAGGTGATGCCTTTTTATTGTATAATTTCAGAAGTTTTATAATTTAAATTGAAAAAACTTGAAAAAAATGACATGAAAAATACATACAAATGGAAATAAAGTCGTATGAAAAAGCTATAATGGCAATCATAGGTCTTAACGGTCCACAATTAGCTGAGGGAAAAACCAATGCCCTAAAAAAAAAAAAAAAAAAAAAAGCTGCATATCCAACCCAAAGTTCTAATTAAATGGACCCCATGTAGAAAGAGAGCCTCCAAGGTTCCAATGGGCAAATAAGTTATTCTATTGACAGTATCCCTGGAAAAGCAGCGAAAAAAAAGTAACCAAGGAAAGAAATTCCTAGCAGCCAGAATTTACATTTTGTCTCCCTGATTCCCCCCACCCATCCCAGAAGCCCTACTGACATCAGGACAAGTACAGATTTTCTAACTGAAGAACATAACATTTCTATTCTGGAACAAAAAAACAAAACCCTAAGTGTCTAGAATCTGGTTCATGAACAAACACTTCAACCAGAATTAACTAAAATAAACTCTAGAGTCCTCTTCCAGTACTGTAGTAATATACTCGAGAATTTGTACAGCGAGCTAGTTGCCGGGCCAAAAAAAACTGTTCAGGGGAGGGCTGGTGCACCTGGACTCAAGGTGGTCTCATGACTGGGGTTGCCGAAAATGCTGGCATATTTGGCACTCCCAGGGTCTGCTCTCTCTCTCCACTCCATTTACCTGTCACACCACAAAGAGATCCATGATCCCAGCCAAAGGGAACTGGACTTGAAGGGGTTAAGACCTAGATTTCCCTTAGTACAGTGAAAGGCAAAACAAAGAAATCTAGTTGTGGCCTGCTTGCTGGAGAGCTGTGGTTAGATAGCAACTATCTTGGACCTCTCCAGGTGATGCCTTTTTATTGGACTAGCTTGACAGGCATCATCCTTTCAGAATGAGCTACAGATGTTGCCCAAGTATACAGGAAAATTACAGATTGCATTACATTTGTGGTTGGTGTTTGTTTTCAAAGCTGTAAAGAGTTATGAAGTAAGATGGATGTGGGGGAGATTTGTTTATAGATGGTTGAGAAAACAGAGGGAGACAAAACTTGCACCCTGCCCCCCCCCCAAAAAAAAACAAAAAACTTTTTTTTAAGTTGTAAAACACACAGCAGCACTGTAATGCCACCTGTAATTGATTCCTATATTCGGTCAAGATCACTGCCCATTTTGCACTGACCTGATGAAGGGAACAAAGTTATCTAAAGCTAGTCACAAATGTACTAAAATTAGTCCATTAAATTGGT
Source organism: Rhinatrema bivittatum (assembly GCF_901001135.1). Classification (NCBI taxonomy): domain Eukaryota; kingdom Metazoa; phylum Chordata; class Amphibia; order Gymnophiona; family Rhinatrematidae; genus Rhinatrema; species Rhinatrema bivittatum. The sequence goes on from NC_042619.1 coordinate 54,536,370, forward strand.
ATAACCTACAACTAACTTCTACTGTGGAGGCTTTTTTTTTTTTTTTTTTTTTTTTTTAATCTACCTTAACCTAATGTATTACTCTGGTAAGAAAACAAGAACAACAAAAACTCTGCTTGGCAGTGACGTGGTTAATTCCAAATGAACTCTTTTTGCTCCAGTTCATGTCTTCCAAGTCTTGCTACAATGAGCTGAGCTGCAACTCTCAAATGTAATCTGATCCCAGGTCTGGGAGAAAAATAACTGCCTAGCCCCTAGAATGAGTTCAACAAGGCGATTTCATCACTGCTGAGCCACTAATATTAAAAAAAAAAAAAAAAAGTTTTAAAAAAACGTTTAAGGGATGACAAACAAAACTCCGACTCAAAGTGCCTGAAAAACAGGAAGAAAAATCCAGCAGTCAGCTGTAGAGGGAAAAGGCTTCAACAACTTTGACTGGCACTTCACTTACCCGGACCCAGAGAGGAAAAACACATTTTGCACGGAGCCAAGTTACAGAAATGCAAAGACTGAAACGTACTGCCGCAAGCTTGTTACAGCAGAACCAGCTCTGCGCTTCTGATTCATTCGCAATGAATAGCACTTCAACTAAAATAGGAAAGAAAGAGGGAATTAAATCTAACATTTCTAAAGGCACTGTTTGTGCTACAAAGACAACTGCAAAAACAACCAAGGGTCCAAAGAGGAAGCTATAAAAAAAAAAAAAGAAAAGATCGAAAGAAGGGAGCAATTAATTTTTCAAGGGAGGCATAGCCCCTTGTTTTTGGTTTTTTTTTTTACTTAGTCGCTTTGCATTAATAGGGTAATTGTTTTATTTGTAAACAAAATATTTACATCTGTACGGAGCTCCGAGACGCACTTAACACTTGAAGACGTCAGGCTCTTACTGCTACCCTTATGTCACAAAAAAAAAAAAAACATAATCCAACAACTTCCAGATCATTTCTGATGTTATGCAAAAAAGACTAACAACCAAAACAAGATACCATAAACCATGAAAAATCCCGGTCGGTGTCTCATATCACCAACAATATAATTGTCTTTATATGAGAGTTAGCGTTCAAAGCAAACCAGAGAGCTCCAACTTCACTACCCCTATCGTTTTATAATTCCAAAAAGAAAGCAGCTAAACAACTATGAAGCAAATTGTAGGACATAATGCTTGTCTCTATACTGTCCTTAAACACGGACCCTCCCCCGCAGATAAACAGCTCCTACAGCTATTTTGCAGAAGGATCAAATCAAACATGCAAAAAGATTCCAGATATAAGGAGACTATTATTTATGCGGAATGCACTATACACTTAAATATGCACAATTCCGTCATCGTATGGGACGTGCATCTGTACATATATAATCCCCCGAACGCCATACATATTAATCTCGACACCTAGGATGCTGCTTTTAAACTTTTCTAATCAGTACTTCGCTTGCCCCCAGGACCAGTCGCGCAAATAAAAGTTTCCAGGCTACTGTGGGTGTAGGTCTTAGGGGCCGGGGAAGCTGAAGCTCGGCTGAGCCCTGGCTTTACGCCCCAGCCTCTCCGGCCCCCAGATCGGCACTGCAGGAAGCGGTGGGTACCTTGCACTTGCGGATAACTTTCTGACAGTTCCTGCACATCAGGTAGTGGGCGCCGGAGAAGCTGGGGGGGCTGCCCCGGTTCATCCTGCCTTCACCGGGCGAGTCAGCGCCCGCCAGTCAGCTCCGCGGAGAGCCGGGCTGGATAGATGTTGAAGCATCCGACGCTACCGGCCTCAGCGCATCGGGTACGGGGCTTGCACGGCGAGCGCCTGTTCCAGGTTCCTATGGAGGGGGGGGAGAGGAGGAGGCGGGGGGGGGGGGCTGCACTGCTCCCCTCCTCCACTCAGTGACCCGAGCTTCCACCCGCCCCCATTCTCCAGCTCCGCACACAAAGAGCGCTTGCGGGCCGGGGAGGGGGAGGGAAGGCAGCCTGACGACAAGCAAGGAGCTTTGCGCATGCTCCGCTATTTCCTCGTCCCCTAATGTCAGCGAGGCTGCAAAGAGCAGAAACTTTCTGGTTCCCTTCCCTGGCAGCAGGAAAACTCAGCACGCCTCCGAGCTCTGCTCCGACGAGCACCTCAAGGAATCAGCCACTTGAGTTTTGCTCTTTCGGGCACTTTATTCCCTACTAAATTTTTTCCTTTATTTTTTTTTCTCTGCACATCAAGCCCTTCCCAGGGCGCCACTGTTGAAGCAGGAGGCTCAGCTGCTCTGGGAAGGCTTGCAGAACAGTATGCCATCTGCCTTCCTGAGGTTGCAACTTGCACCTGGGGGGATGAGGAAGCTAGCAGTTAAGCAGCTAAAGTGGTTGAACCCCCTTGTTTCCATATTAGAGTACTCGCCTTACAGCTGCCTCTTTTTTCTGTTCTCTGGGCTGTTTAGCACTTCTTAGTTGAAGTACATTACACAAAAGACTGTTAGGTTCCCTTTTTTCCCCCGACTGGCAGTCGAGTTATGCAGCTTGCACCTAATCAGGTGCAGCCAGTTCCACACTTCCTTTCTGTTTCCCCTCACTTCTTACTCTGAAAGAGCAGAGAGAAGGAACCCCGCCCCCTTTTCACCAGATAGCCCTCTGCAAAGAGAAGGGCTCCGATTCTCCTTTTTAAGGAGCGCACCCCCTCCCCCGAGGGAAGGGTAATAGAGGAGAGTGGGTGGTAGCAACCCCCTCCCCAATCTGAGCTTTACCATTTGACGTTCAAGGTGCCTTACCCCCGGTTGTTTCCTCCACCCGTTATGAGTTATTCCTGTCAGTTTTATTTTTCTCTGTTATGTTTAAGGGGGAAGGGAAAGGTTAACTTAACAGGCCTTGCAACAAGGCAGGGAGGAGCCCTGTGTGCTCTCCCTGCTATATCCCAGGTCATGGCCACCACAGTGGTTCCAGCTTCCCAGCCACTCGCTGAGTTTCAACAGCCCATCCTTTGTGTGCTCCCTGCCCAAACATACAAGGGCTGGTGTAGGCACTGTTCTAGGGCAAGTGGGTGGGAGAGCAGGCGGGCCACCAGACAGGGCTGGTGCAGGGGTATTAGGCACCCCAGGCCAGGACTTACCAAACCTTTAGCCACTATGACGCATTTTACCACTTGAAGATTTACATGACTACAGAGGACGACCAAAACAAATTTACAGGGGTGTGGTCCCTCCAATCACTCCTCCTCACCTTCCCCTTCCCCTACACTTCAGTTGACCCCCTCTCAACTTCCACTCCTCCAGCAGGCCTTCTCTCTCAACCTCTTATAATGCCCCTTACCTCTCCAGTACTGCCTCTTTGACTGCAGAGTCTATCAATATAACTCCTGGCACTAACCCTACATTCAGTGACTCTGACTAGGAAATAGACTGCAGCTGTTGAGTCATTATAGGCCCTGCATTCAGGACTTCCTGTGGGCGCCCACTGATGACATCACCACTATGCCTTAGATATAAGGGATTTCAGTGCAGTGAGTCAGTGCCTTAGCAACGAGTTCTTTTAGATTCTGCTGCCTAGGTGGTGGCTTTATGACTGGTACTAATGTCTATTCTTACTGATCTTGCTTGTTTTACAGTTCCTGCTTCTGTTTCACTCCTATCTTTACCTGCCCTGATTGTCCTTTTGTTGCTGAACTGATGTTGCTCTGCTTGAACTCTGCCAGCCCTGACCATAGCCAGCCCCTGGCTTCTGCCTAGTATCTGTTTGCCCTGATTGCAGCTGCAACACCTCAGCTGCCGCCTGTTGGAGCCTGACCTGTGCTTACATGAACCCAGGCTGCTCCAATCCGACTGTGGCAGAAGGGTTCACCTCCCTGGAGTGAGACTCCTCCACTCATAATCCATAACCTCTGGTCTTTTTCACATTATCCCCAGCTGATCGTATCTCACCCCAAACCCCTTCTTATAACCCCCAACAGATCATCTTATCCCCTCTCTCACCTCATCCCCAGGGGAAACATTTTTCTCTTGGGTAGGTGCAGTAGAGGTGAGGAGAGAGGAGTGGCAGCAGCATCCACAGACCCATGCACACTCTGCCCTTCCCTCCACCCATGGCTGGTCCCAAGCCTGACAGTAATCTGCAGTGAAACTCAGCATGGGACCTTTGGGCTAGCACAAGTAAATGGGCCCTGCAGCAGCCCTGATCCCTCCTTGTGCAGGACTTTCTGTTATTTATGCAAGGGCAGTGCCCATGACTATGTGCTGGCTCACACGTTCTGTGCTGATTCCCACTGTTGATACTGTCACTAGCCCCTGAAGCGTGCTGCCATTTGAGGCACTTGTGACACCATCTGGGGACCTGACCCACAGTTTGGGAAGTCCTGTCCTGGATGAGCCTTCAAACTTGTGGCCTCCCCCCTTGCACACCTGCCTATCAGTAGCAGCTCTGGCACAACATTTCTCCCTCACTGTCTCACCCTCTGCCAAGCCCTGATGTCCCTCCTTTTGTTCAGTATCTCTCTTCTCATCGTCTCCCCAGCATCTTCCTCTTCCTGCCACTCCCTGTTTAACACACCCACATCACCCCAATCTTTTTTCCCTTTTTGCAGTCCCCAGCTTCTTCTTTCCACCCCTTACTTAACTCAGAATCATCTCACTCCGTCCCACCTTCATTTGCCAGCACTCTCTCCCTCCATCCTCCCATCACCTCTCTCCACAACTTACTCATCCACCCAGCTTCCTCTTTGTCTCCACACCCCACATCTACCCAGCATCCATTCTCTTGTGATGCTGTGTCATAAAAGTGGGTAGGAGGCACAAGGAAGTTTCTGGATTTTTGCTTCTTCCCCAAAACTGTGGCACCCTAGGTGACCGCCTAGTGTTCCTAATTGAAGAACCAGCCCTGCCTCCGGCCACATGCGGGTATGTAGTGGCCGGAAAGGAGGTAGATGGGGCTAGGTAACACCCCCAGCACTTTGCCACCTCAATTTATAGCCCAGAGCCTGGAGGAAAAGGAAAAGGGGGAAAAATCAGCTTACCCACATAAGAGGACTGGGTCTCCAGCTGCCCCAACAACCTCTGAGAAGGATCATGCCCAGCTCCACCTCATTCACCGTGGGCATCCTCTCCCTCCCCCCCCCCCCCCCCCCAAGTCATCAAACAGAAGGGGAACCTCTGCTGTGAAACTGGTGGATAAAAGGTATAGAAAAACTCAACACCCTGACCAGCCTCTTCCAGCAGGTGTGGTTATTGGACACGACATCCCCTGGTATAGGTGACAACCTTGCTGCCTCCAACTTTATCCTCCCTTCACAGCAGGTGGAACTAGGGCCAATGGGTGGCAACATATGACCTACCTTTTCATAATGATTGGGGTTCTAAACTCAATAAAAATTTACTGCTCCCTGAACATAGTGAAGGAGTTTGCTTAATACTGGGGATGCTCAAGCACCCACAGATCTGGTATCTATGGGTGGCAATATTTCTGCCCCTGCCCTCACCCTCCTCTCCCCTTCACAGTGGGTGGGACCAAGACAGAGAGAGAGCAATCATGCTGCCCCCGCCCTTGCTCTTCCTTTGCAGAGCATTGGAGCAAAGAAGGCAGATGTGGTGGCTGCTGCAACCCCACTCTCGCTGCAATAGCTCTGTTTTATAGCTGATAGGACCTCATACATGGCATGTGGTGCCCCCTCACAGACTCCTAGGATGTGCATTTATATACCTCATCTCTGCTGAAGGTGATCAGCCCCTGCCAAATAGCATTAGCCAGCTGAAATGTATGGCAAGGCTTTACTGTTTGTGGGTTCAATGGAGCAGTCCGCAAGGTGGTGGAGGAGGGTCTAGTGGCAGAGGCTTATCTACCACCAGGGCACAAGGGCGGTACTGTCTAATGCATCATCCTTCCTCCCAGATGCTCTAATTATACTGCATCTCTACGGCCTATGAGAATTTACTTTGCTAATGTACTGGCTCTCCACATAGGCCACAAAGAAAAGGACTTGAGGTACGTCACCTCATTGAGCTCCAGTCGCTGGGTACTGCCCACACCAGACATTGACCAGAGAGAGGCAACAGACCTGCTAGAGGACACCTTTCGGTAGGTGGTGGTCCTCTATGAAGGAGGCACATACCAAGTCTATTACTCAGTGGAGAAGGCCAAGTACTTCTAATGCTGTCAGCTGGGACATTCGCAGAAATACTGCTCTAGCTTGGTCAGCAAATGGGAAGCGGCACACCTGGTTGTCCTCTATGGGGAGCTTGCCCCATTTCCAGAACCTGTTGCTCAGGCCATATCAGGTCCAGGAGATGCAGCAGTGTCCTACACCGCTCTGGGAAGTGTACCTTCTGCTCCTGCTCACAAGAAGGACCCCTTTGCCTTCCCTTCTCCATAAAGATCCCCAAGGCCATAGAGTCCACCACTGCACTTTGGACGGCCATAGCACAAAGCCAGGAGGCAGGCAGCCAGGGCTAAGGCAAAACACCAGGGATGGGAGGCACTAGGGAGACCAAGGGGCATGGCTCCCACACAGAGATACCAAAGGAGCATCCACCTATATTTCTATGAGGAGTGGTAGGGTCCTCAGAAACTCAGTCAGATGGCTAGGTCAGGGAGCTGGACCATATCCTGGGGCTATTTCCTGGAGCCTCCCCTGAACAACCTATGGGAGGCAGGAGACAAAGGGACAGGGGAACTGCTTGAGATACAGAAGGCGCCCACATCTCTGGAGGAGCCACGCCCACCGGAGATGCATTCAGATCTGGAGGAGGGTGAGTTAGTAGACTTGCCCTCCCCATCGTTGCTGCAGTGGGAGTTGTCCCTATTGCCAATCCCTCTGCCGCTTTCTCCCCTTCCATCCTTGCTCCTGACCCCTCCCATAACCCCCCACACTCACCTCTACCTCTGCTGCTTTCCATTAATGCCATGCTGCAAGTGGGCCTTCACCCCTTAGGGATGAGAGGGCAAGAGTCCCTGAATCAGAGATGAGGGAAGAACCCCATTCACAGAGACGATCTCTGTCCCTGAAGGCTTGTTTCCTACAGTTGAGGTGGTGGAAAGGGGCGAGTGGGGGTGTAAGAGGCAGACCGAGGAAAGACAGCTGCGGGCTGGCACCTCGCCCATCAGCCTCTTGGACCCCGCTCCCCCCTTCAAGACAATACCCACTCCTAAAAGAACTAGAGATGGCTGCAACAGAGCAGACCAAGCCTTGGAAGATAAGATATGAGTTGGATGGCCAAAGGGGCTGCTTGGGCTCAGCCCTTCTAGGTCCCTGAGTTACAGGATCCAAGACAATATGGTTTTTACCAAAAGAAGGTGCTGTCAAACAAATGTGATTTTTTTTTTTTATTGGGTGACTAGAGCATTAAATTAAGGAAGAGTGCTAGCAGTACACAAAAGTCATTGAACAGAATCAGTCCCAAAACTGATCCTTTAGGAACTCCAATATCACTCTTCTTTCTTCAGTCAGCCTACTTGTAATCCATTTCATCACCTTGGGACCCACTGACAAACTTTTCATTTTATTCATGAACTTCCTATGTCGGACTGTATCAAAAACATTGCTGAAATTCAAGTAAACCATATCTAGCACTAGGCGTTAAGTCTTCCCACGCATCAAGGGTTCAAAGAAGAAGAAGCAAAAATACTGCTTTCTCTTTTGCTCTGTCTGCAGCTGTTTTCACCAGCGTGTTCAGGTTTGGTTTCTACTGTCTTGCTTCTAATCCCTTGCCTCAAATAACCTGTAAGTAAAGTGATTACAACACACCGCAGAGGGAGTGAGCTAGCTGACATCAGGGCGCGCGGCTCGCAGTCTTCACTGGACACGGTGGGATAAAACGGACGCTCGTATTGAGAGTCCATTTTCCTAACCTGCGCACAGCCACATCTCCTGGGCGCCTGATGCTTGGGAACGCTAGAGACGTACAGTTTCCCCGAACGCGTCCTTTGTAGCTCGGCAGCTCATTAGATTATTGCATCGGGCGCCCTGGAGAGAGGTGTTTGTACACGCGTTCGGAAAGCGAGCGCTCGATACGAGCACCCATTTTACCACCTGTCATATTGCATCAGCCCCTTTTGAGTGTTGCATGGGAAGACCCAAACTATCCACAAAGCCCCTTCACCTCATTCCAAGCAGGAACCTCCTCAACGTCTATCATTTATTTATTTATTTATGAGCTTTTATATACCGGCATTCGTAGGACACATCATGTCGGTTTACAAGTAACTGTAAAGACGGAAATTACAATGAACAATGATAGAGGGCTAGGTAAAGGGGAGGGGGTAGGGCTCGAGAACAGGGATAGAGAGGGAGGGGGAATAGGAAGAAATGAGGGAGATAGAAAACTCAAAATTACATAGGGCATAACGAGTAACTATGTCAAAATTCTCAGAGCATGTCACAACTGGGTTAGCAGGATAAACTTATAAACAGTCAGAAAGGCACAACCATATGATCTTATGTACAGAGAGGCGAAATTGCAAGGGGGCTGAGTGGGAGGGTTGTGTTGTGAAGGTGCTAGGGGAAGGGGGATGATCAGGGAGCTAGGGTGGTTCAGTGGAGATCACTGTCTGGGTTTGATTAGAGTCAGGGTAGGCCAGCTTGAACAGCCATGTCTTGATTCCTTTTTTGAATTGATTCAGGGATGGCTCTAAATGGAGTTCAGCAGGAAGGAAGTTCCAAAGGGTGGGGCCAGCAATGGAGAAGGCCCTTTCTCTGGTGCTAGTGAGACGGGCAGTTTTGAGTGATGGGGTGTGGAGGGTACCTGTAAGGGAGGTTCTGGTGGGGCGGTTAGAGGATCGGAAATGTGGCATTTCTTCAAGCCAGGGGGAATTGTTCTTGTGTAGTGTGTTGTGCAGAATGGTAAGTGTTTTGTATAGAGTACGGAACGAGATGGGGAGCCAGTGCAGGTCTTTTAAAATGGGAGTGATGTGATCCCTTTTCTGGGTATTTGTTAAAACTCTCGCCATGGCATTCTGAAGGATTTGAAGGGGTTTGATGGTGGAAGCAGGGAGGCCTATGAGGAGGGAATTGCAGTAGTCAAGTTTTGATAGCATGGTCGTTTGCAGAACTGTGCGTAAGTCGTAGTTCCTTGAAAGTCAAGACTACAATTGCTCAGCCTCTCCATTGTTCTCTGGGGGAAAATGATATCATGAAAGTGGTCAAGCTGACACAAAAATGCCTTCCACACTGTTAAACAACTTCTGTCATCTTAACTGTTGCCCCCTGATGAAAAGAAGCCGCTGATCTTGGTCACTAATATGTGGTCAGTGCCTGTGTTTTGCCACAATACTTCCTAAACCTCACACATTTCAAATAATGTGCATTCTCACATTACACATGCTAACACTGCAAAGTTTTCATGTCTTTTTTTTTTACATATTTAATTTTAGTGAATGTATCTGTACAACACATCTGTACATCTAGTGGCGTTACTAAGATTAGTAGTGACTATGGCAAAAACTAACAATTTGACGTGATATTGAGAGAAACTTTTTGCCCTTTAATAAACAGACTGCACTAAATCTGGCTGACTATACTGTTAGCAGTCAACCAGGCTCATTTTACTATTTTTCTCCTTTTGGGGGGGGGGGGGGGGGAGAGAGAAAGTCAGGCGATGCCTACAGCAGAGCACAAAATAAACAAAAAAGGCGAGCATGAGGAGGGGGATGTGGATAGCAAGGGCCAGCTGGCACTGATACATGGGAAACTGCCGTCTCAGCTTTCTTATTCTTCAGTGCTGAAATTAGCTGATCTACTGTATCTCTCTGGTTCTTGTTTATTTTTGTAAGGATTCAGTTTCTGCAAGGCCCAGGCTTACCTAAAGCTGGTGAAGTGTTCAGAGTACCACTGGAAGTTGCCTTTTTTTTTTTTTATCATGAAGTAAAGTGTGATTTGAGTTAACCAGAACTCAAATAACTTCTATTTCTAACCAGGAAGGAAATGAAAATCATACATAGGAATGAATTTTCCAGTACTTTTCAACTCTATCCTATAGAAAATGACCACAGCCTTATCAGGTTGAGACAATTTTCAGTAGAGAATATTCTGGGCCCTTGATTGGCCTTTGTCCCAGCTTTGATACTAATTGGGCTACTCTGTGGAAAGTTATTGCTGGAAGATATGAAATCAGTACTTAGATGTTTTTTTCTGAGGTAATGGCATAGGTATACTTTTTATCTGACCATGCTCCAAAACTAAATTAAACAAGAAGTTCCACCTAGAACTAATTTTGCTTAATTTCCAGGATATTTACATCTGTGCATCCACATACCACATATATGAATATGCGTGGATCTGATTAAAAAAAAACCCCACTCCTGTCAAGAGTTCTCATGTCCCGCCCCCTTCCCCAACATATCCTTAAATTCTCATGTGGCTAGGACACCAAACAAATAGTTATTAGGGCCACTCCCCTCCCCCCACTGCTCGCAGCACACACATAAAGAGTTCTTATCCTTTGGAAAATAGGCTCTAAACCTTTTTGTGAAAACTAAAGCCCAAACAAGAATTAAGCAGTAAAATCCATTACAAATAAAAAAAATTTAAAAACCCCTAAAATCAAGCTGCCAAAAGGCATGTATTGTAAAATGTACCAGCATTTTATTTTGTGGTGTAAGGTCTCCCTGTGCACGTGCGGCTGCAGTGGGATAACTTTTCTTTTGCCGCAGCATTCTGGTGGCGCCTGTGAGATTCTCTCGCAGAGGAGGCCGCGAAGCTCTGGGTCAGCTCAGGAACAGACTGAGATGTTTTGTGGAGGGCTCAAGTCTACCAACTGCTAATGAAGTATATTTTGAACATGACTTTTACAGAATAGTCTTGCTGTTATTGAACATTAAAGCAGTAAAGAACCATTAAGGCAAAATGAAGTACAAATTGCGGGATTTAAATGTGAGGACCAAATGGGCCATAAAGAGTTGTAGTTTTATGCCTGCAGCCTTGTCTAGAAACAATGTCAATATAGTAGCACTGAGTGACAGGATTTTTTTTTTCGTTGGTTGCAATGCTAACAGAAGAATTATTCAATAAAGAGACTTGAGGGTGTGAACATTATGGTCTCCAAAGCTCATTTAGGACATTATTTCTGGATCATTTTTATGTTGATCCAATAAAAGATATCACAACCTGCGATGTATCCAGTGTTCTTAAGAATCAATAGAGCCATTAGAATTTGGCACACTGGATGACGTGAGGCTAGAGACTGACGTCATACAGCGTGTCTGCTAATATTTTGTTACAAAGGGCTTGCTTTAAAACTACTACATAAATTCAGATAAGAACTAGAAGTTCCACACAGAACTAATGGAACCTTACTTTCTTGCATGTGCACGTCTGCATAAATACTGAAACCCCCCCACATCATGTCCAACTCCTCTTGGCCTCCCTGACAACTCTGGAAAACTTGGCATGGATCAGATGCAAAGCCCAAAAGTTACTAAATGCCGTAATTGTGTGCACACATTCATAGAATCTGTAGTTCCCCCCCCCCCAAAAAAAAAAATATCTCTCATGATCTTTGCAGACCCTCTGACGTGTCCTGAAAAGTTGGTGTGGCTTGGATACAAAACCAAAATGCCATTAGGTTGCATTATTGCACACATGTATTTGTGCAATACACGGATCTCCCCAAAAAGTCTCGTCATGATTCTCATACATCCCAAATTTGGTGTGGATCTGATATAAAATCAGAAAGACATTAAGTTGTATAGCTGATTGCATGCATTTATGGAATATATGTATCCACCAAATACTTTTGTTATGATTTTCGTGGACCCCTGACATTTTTATTTATTTTTTATTTTATTTGAAGTCTCTTTTATACCGATATCCGTTTGCACATCGCATCGGTTCACAAAAAACAAAAACTTTTGGGCGGAGCCCTTACATATAACAGCTGACATGTTCTGAAAATCTGATGTGGACTGGATACAAAGCCAAAAAGATATTAGAGTTCACAGTTTTATATACGTATTCATAAAATACATGGATAAAAAAAACAGCCGAATCATCATGTTTCTCCCTCCCCAACATGTCCTGAAAAGGAAAATAAAATGTGTTTGTGGAATAAGTGGATCTCCAAAAAAAAAAAAAAACCCCTTCCTGATCTTCATGATCCCCTGATGTCATAAATATGTAATGTGGCTCAGATCCAAAACCAAAATAGGTATTAGGGAATCACCACTGCATACACATATTAGTGGAATAAATGGATCCCAAAAAAATTCCCCTGCCAGAATCATGTCCTGATAATTTGATATGGATCAAATGGAAAACAATAAAGTTATTAAGCGGCATAATTGCATGAATGTATTCATGGAATATTTGGATCACCCCCAAAATACCCCTTCATGTTCCCCATCGACCTCTGACATGACATGAAAATTTGGTATGACTTGGATGCAAAACCAAAAAAGTTATTAGAGGATGACAAACTGTGTGCGCACAGTTGTTAAATATGTGGATCTAAAAAAATTAATACCCTCCAGAATCCTGAAGTCCCTACTACCATGTTCTGAAATTTTGGTGTGGATGAGACACTGAATAGGAAAGTTGTTAGTGGGGCTCAGACATGTGCACAGCCAGGGTGATTACTTAACTCTTCTTTCCTTCAGATTAAACATTGAAATATTATCCTATGTGCACATGTTGTCAGAAATATATGCATGCCCACACATACCTCTGTCTTTCTCATATACAAATACACACATGCACAAGAAGGCATTCGGTCCAGCTTTCCTGCCACTCTTTTAGGACACACCATATCTAACTCCCTTGGAAATACTGATATGAGGGAGCAATGATTTAATCTCCCTCCACTCACTCACAATTTGAAACCCCTTTCTCAGATTCAGCTTCAGGAAACTTTAATGGCATAACAATTTGTACATAGATTTTCAAAGAATACAATTTTCAAACAAACCTGAGTAAAATGGGATGCTGAAAATTGTTCCTCCCAATGGTTAAAGGTTCCTGTGCTTCTTTTACCCATGCCAAAAAGGAGTGGGTGTGAGGGCAGAGCCAGGCAATTGCACACAGGAATTTGTTGCTTAAATCCCCATGTGTGATTTGTGCCTCAGACTCTGTCCCCACTGCAAAACAGATGCAAAGACTGATGGTACTAACACATCCCGCAGTGCAGACAGTCCCTGCATTTTCAAAGGGAAACTCAGCAGCAGTGGGGTTTCCATTTGAAAATGTGCTTGCAGGCATCTGGTGGGGTTTCAAAATCACCCTTAAAGTGATTAACATAAAAGGAAAAGAAGAGTAAAATGCACAATAGTGATAACAATAAAAAATTAAAAAAAAAAAAGACAGGCTATAGAAAAGACAACAACAAGGATTCATTCTCAGGTTTTTGTGCTGGTCCATATTGTCCCTGATGAGATTATGGTTCTGCTCTGATGGCAGGATATGACTTATTTTGCTGCTATTGCTGCATTTTCTCCCAGGGTTATAGAGTTTTTCCTGATCATTCTTTTATGGGAAGTCTTTTCTCTGTCAGCTTTGGGAAATGTGCATTTCTGATATCTTTCTATTTTACATAGTTCAAGAGGAAATGCATTTCTGTTTCAATTTCTCCAGTGTAAATTGCATGCTTAATCTGGCTGCTTGGGATTTCCAGTTCAATTTTAGTCTGCATATTTGTATTTTTAATATCTGGCCACTTATTCTGTATTGGTGAGAGTCTCTGGGTGTTTTCCATGTGTAACCGAGGTAAAGTATTTTGCTAACATATACTGTAGTCCTGTGTAACATAGCAAATGATGGCAGAAAAAGACTCTAATGGTAGATCCAGTCTACCCAGCAAGTTGTTTAGGGTAGTAACTGATGCTCCGTGCAGGTTACCTCCGTGCAGGTTACCTCCGTGCAGGTTACCTCCATGGGCAGTCCAGTTTGATCTGTTTTCCAATCAGGAGACCCAACTTTTATTTAAAAAAAAACAAAAACAGCAACATTTATTTTGGAAGTTTAATAATTAAAGCATTTTGGATATATTGATCATTTTTTTTATTGTACACTGTATTCTTGGAAATAAAACAAGTTTGCTTACCGTAAATGATGTTTTCTGTAGATAGCAGGATGAATTAGCCATTATATGTAAATGACATCGTCTGGCAGCACCAAATGGACTCGTCACTCCAAGCTAGTAGAGCTTGGAGTACTACTGAGTTCCCACATGGGCGTTGTCTAGTGAGTCTCCTCAGTTCATATCAAAGCTAATCTAGCAATGTAGTCTACTCTCCATAAAGTGGGTGGATATTGCATGGCTAATTCATCCTTCTGTCGATGGAAAACACCATTTTCAATAGGCAAACTTGCTTTTTCCGTCGATAAGCAGACTGACTCAGCCATTACATGTGGTGAGTCGCCACTGCTGAGCCTGAACCTGAGGGGTGCAGCGGAGCATTTACTAACAGCCGAATTTTTTATGGCCTGCGTGTGCAAATTCCGGGGATTATGTGCGTGGCTGGGCCCTGTGCGAGCTGTGCACATTTTTGAAGGGGCCGGCCATGGGGCGTGGTCTGGCCGGGGAGGGGAGGGGCAGGCTGGGACAGTGCCATTAGACGCCAGTTGGCCTTCCTCGCTCCTTGGGGTTGCGCCGTATCCTTCAAAGACTGTTTGTGCCTTCCCGCTCCTCGGGCCGCACTCACCTACTCAAAGACCACCCTGCGCTTCCCCGCTCCTCGGGGCTTGCTCCTTGTGATTCTACAATTGACAGCTGTCCCGCTCCATGAGCCTGTTTCTCCATTACTCAGCCAGCTACCCTCTGATCTCCAGGTACCTGTCTACGTGAGCTACTGGACTTAGGCTTGGGCTCTCTGCCCTGCGGGGTTCGCCTACACTCTCCCTCTACACCCACTGCGTTGTGGCTCCGCCCCTCGGGCTGCACCATCGGAGAATATCTTGCTTGGCTGTTCGGGCGTCCATCATAGGATGATGGGCGCCCGAACAGCCAAGCAAGATATTCTGCCTGGTGCCCTCTCTTTTCAGTCTCTCCAAGTGCCATCAACAGACTGCTACCCTACGGGGGTCATCTCCTGGTCTCTGGGCTCTCCCCTCGACTGTGCACAGATCTTCCCTACACTCCAACACCTCGCCTCCTGATGATGCGGACCTGTAGGGCTCCTCCCCACAGGCTGTATCAACTCGCACCTCGGGCCAAGGGTCCACATACACACTAATCATTACACTGATGTTCGAAGAGTTCCAGAATGTGCTCCCCACCCTCTGGTGGAGGCATCTGTCACCAGAACCACTTTGTTAGGGAATGATCGAAGAGGAGCTCCTTCCTGGAGAATTAATGGATGTTACCATCACTGCAACTCTCATTTCATAGTTGTGATCTGCACTGGAGACAACAATGGTGGAGTTAGTTGATCCCTTTGGGAATGTAGAACCCCATTGGAGGTAGTAGATGTGAAGACGGGTCAGCAGAATCGCATAAATGGCTGCTGCCATATGACCAAGAACCATTAGAAGTCACCTTGCAGACAAGCGAAGAAAAGAGAGAAGATTGGGGATGAGTGATGTCATGGTGTTTGCTCAGTCGGGAGGCAGGAAAGCTCTTTCTTGTATTGAGTTTATGCAAGCCCCGATGAATTTGAGATACTGAGTGGCCTCCATGCTTGATTTTTCAAAGTTGATCAGAAAACCTAAGTGTTGTAACAAAATTATGACTGAGTTCAGAGAACATAGCACTTTGTCCCTTGAGTTCGCTGTGATGAGCCAATCATCCAGGTATGGGAAGACTTGTATTCTCTGGTGACGCAGATGAGCTGCCATTATCATGAGGCATTTCATCATGATCATTGAGGCTAACAAAAGGTCAAACGAGAGTACTTTGTACTGGTTTTGGCAAGAATCCTCCTGGAAGTGGAGGTAGCACCAATGTGGAGGGTGGATGTGTATGTGAGTGTAGCATCCTTCAGATCCAAGGCATACATCCTTTTGTCCTTCTGTATATAAGGTAGGATCTGCTGAGGGAGTTCATTTTGAATTTCACTTGGAGTATTTGTTTGTTCATGCATTTCGCGAATGGGCTGCAGTTCCCCCATTTTCATGGGGATAAGGAAGTATCAGGAATAGAACCTCAGGACATGCTGAGATGGTGGAACTGTTTCTAACACTTGTTGTTGGAGAAGCGATTGGACGTCCAGTTAAAACTGTGTTAAATGAGATGGATCTGGATGGAAGCTGTGAGAAACACAACTAGTGCTCAAACTGCATAATTTGAAGGATCCAGGGTCCTTGGTGATCTAAACGCCACTCCTTCATGATATGTTGAATTCTTTTCCCTACTGGGAGAATCTGAAATGTTTGTAGTGTTATGGGAGTCTCAGTTTAGTGGACCCTTGGGCCGACCAGGCAGAAGACTGGGAGAAGATGGTCAATGTCTCTGATAAATGGCAGCGGGAGGCAGATGTTCAGGCTAGATGTAGAGGTGCTCTTCACCCTGGAAGCTGGTACTCCCCCGGGAGGAGCCCGTAGGAGCCCAACCGCTGGGACTTAGGTGGCTTCACCCTTGGAAGCCGAAGCTCCCCCGGGACGAGCCCGTAGGGTCCCGGCCACTGGGACTTAGGCGGTAGTGGATCAGGACTGGGAACTGGAACCAGACTAGAACAGTAGGTCGATACCGTAACGGGGCTCGGGTTCTGGAACCAGACAGGAACTGTAGCAAGAATCGGGAACTGGAACCAGGCGGGAACTGTAGCAAGACTCGGGTACTGGAACCAGGCAGGAACTGCAGCAAGACTTGGGTACTGGAACCAGGCAGGAACTGTAGCAGGTAAACAGGAACCAGGTAGATACTGTAGCAAGGCAGGAACTGTAGCAGGTAAACAGGAACCAGGCAGGTACTATAGAAGGCAAGCTGGAAAGGAGCGAGTAGCAAGGCAGGTTGCTCCGGGGCACAGCGCAACAGGGATCCGGTAGGTAAGCCCGTTGCAAGGCAAAGACTGGGTGGCCGCGGCCGGCTTATCAAGGCCGCGGCGTCTGACGTCAGGAACGGGGCGGAGTCAGCAGTGGCGGGAAATGGCCTAGAAAAGCGCCCAAGTGGCGTGCGCGCGCGCCTAGAGACAGAGCATCCATGGAAGGCTTCCCGGCGGCATGGCCCTCACAGGGACGCTGCCGAACAGACCCGAAACTAGGCCAAAGAAAGCGGGAACGGGTCCAGGAACATGGAGGTAAGGGTCTGGTCATGGCGCTCGCGGCCAGAACCGCAACACGTAAAAATAAAAAAATAGTCCCCGGTTTGGGTTGGGACTGTTGGGTAAGTTTCTATTGCCGGCGTTCTCTTTGTCGAGACCTGGATGGACATGGTTATTGATTCTGGGCTGGAAGGGGCAGTAGATAGTATTGTTGAAAGGACCAGTCAGGCCTCCTGTGGAAATATTGTTGTTTGTATGGAAAGAAGTGATGTTTTGCGGTGGAGGTCTGTTCAGGAGCTGTTAAGAGTGACTGCACCACCACATTCTGGTCTTTAATCTGGGCAACTGTCTCATGAAGATTTTCACCAAAAGAATTGTCCCCTAAGCAGGTGAAGTCTGCTACTTTTTTGTGGATGTCCTCATGGATGTTACTTGCTTGAAGCCATGCAGATAGAGTAAGTAAAACAGAATCAAAGAATTCATATATGTTACGTCTGTCGGTCTCAGACGGCTTCAACCTTTGTGCCTCACCTTTTTCTCTGCTCTCCCCGCTAGCCTTGGGAAGATGGCTACCGCCGCATCCGCTTGCTGCTCTCTCCAGCGTCCCCGGAATGGCTAAGGCAAGGCCTCACACCATGTTTCTCCTAAGGTGCACGTGCACCACCCATGTCTTTATCCACGTCATGGCGGGAACCTCGGGGGCGTCCCCCTGAGTGACGTCCCGCCATCCGGGTATTTAGTCTGCCCTTGTTTGCTAGCTCATTGAGTTAGCAAGGATCGTGATTGGATGGAAAGCCTCGGTCTGAGCTACTCTGCCGCTTCCTTGCTGCTGCTGGAAGCTCTTTCTGCCCTTCGGGGTATTTCACTAACCTTGGGTACCCGCTCCTTGGGGGCCCTTTACTCTCTTTCAGGTGCCAATCTGGGATCAGGTACTTGCTCCTTGAGGGCCTGCTCTCCCTGGTACAGTGCCTGTATTCAACTACTTCTGCCTACTGGAATCTTCACCCATACAGCCACCAACTTAGTGAGTAATCTAACTTCTCAGTCTGTCTCATCTACAGCTCTGCTGTGCTGGGAACCTACACCTGGATTTCACTATATCATCTCAGTGAGAAGGGTTCCCTCTGCCAAGGGTCTCTGGACTGCTACATCTGGATCACCTCACTACTGCCACCTCTGGTGGTATACATCAGCTGTATAATAAAAGACAGAACTCTGTGTTTGTGCATCTCAACTCTAGCCTAGTACTGTGGCTCCTCACGGGGCTCCTCCCCGTGGGCATGGTCATCCCCACAGTACCCAAGAATCCACTCAAACACCTCAAAACCATAACAATATACTGATCAAAGAAGATGATGAATACCCTCTTCCATATCTAGGAGTGGTTGTAGATAGTAATAGCAGGTAAGAAAGGTTCAGCTTTTGAATGCGGTCATGTATGTACTGCACCATGTAGAACTGATGGATGGTAATGCAAGCAGATAACTTTGGCAAGAAAATTTTTCAAAATGCAATACTATCGAAGTTTTCCAGAAGGAGAATTTGAGTGAATGCGTGTCATCTTTGCTTTTTTTCATAGCAGATTCAACTATAATGGACTGGTGAAGCAACTGAACATCAAAGCCTGGTGATTGCTAGACTCTGAATCTGAGGTCTAACTTTCTAACAGTTGGGATGACTGAAATGGGAGTTTCCCACATTCTTATTTGTAGAGCATTGAGAAAGTTGTGAACTGGAAGGGCCACTGGTTCAACTGGAGAGTCCAGTATTTGAAGAAGCCCAAGGAGCTCAAATCAGGGGTGTTTGTCTTTGCAGACATGGACGCTCAGTGCAGTACCCACTGAGCATAATGGGATCATGTATGGAGGTCTCAGGCTTGCATGGCATTGGAGCATTGAGCATTGAATGTATTGGTGCATCATGCATTGATTCTTTTTGGTCGAGTGCATCAGACTTCTGTGCATTAAGCACCTTGGTACATCTTGCATCGATTGCCTCAATGTGCCTTGTGCCACTTGCATTGGTGAAAGTTGCATCAGCTAGTCAATGCACCATGTCTTGCCGATGCTGTTGGTACCAACGGAGCTGATGATGACTGCATTGATGGCGCCAGTGTCGATGTACTACACTTAGAATGCTTATGCTTCTTCAACTGCGATGGTTCCAGTGATTGATGCCGCTTCGTCTTCAATGCAGGGCAGCTGGTGGAACTTGATGCCGCGGCTTCTGCCTGAGCAGATAGGGAATTTTTGAGGAGCTCCTACTCAAGTCCTTTCCTGGCAAGGCAGATGAAGCTGCTTGAGGGATGAGAACCTATTGCAACTCTGGAGAGATATATGCGATTCAAAGTTCCCTGGATCTCTGCAAGCGCAAGGACATCTGTCCGCAGGCATAGCAGTTCTTTTGGTTGTGATTGCGCCTGATGCATTGATAATGCAATTCATGGTCATCGGTGAGAGACATAATCTTCCCACAGATACAACTCTTGAAACCGCTCACTGTAATTGATTTTCTTCTTCTGCCCAGACATGGTAGAAGAGAAAGCCACACTCTTGTAAAGAAATTCTTTTTTTTTTTTTTTTTATTGGAGGACTGTTGTGGGGCTGCAGAGGCAGCGAGGCATCTTAAGAAGAAGCTGGAGTAAAAAATATTGAATGACGGAGTTTTTAGGATTTCAATAAAAAAAATGTAGGAGAGACAGATCACATCTGTGTTGTGCTTGGACAAAAAATGACTGAGGAGACTCACGAGGCAATGCCCTCACAGGAACTCTCACACATGTTCAGTATAGCTCAAAGCTCTACTAGCTTGGAGAGATGAGTCCATTCAGTGCCACTGGATGACATCACCCACATGTAATGACTCATTCAGTATGCTTATTGACGGAAAACGTTTGCTATTGGTTTTTCAATACTTTCAAGTAGAGGAGAACTGTGTTGTGTCCAAGGGGTCCTAACCTGACACTTTGGTATCTCAGGTCACTGTATTCTCTTGGGGAAAACAAAGGCCAGTGTCTCCAAAAACAGTGATGAATTTTATGGCTATAGGAGTGCCAAAGTCAATGCCTGAGTTAGCTGTGAATCAACAGGCTCCCTGGCAGGGCTGCGGATGCTCCAAGAGAGGCCCATGAATGCCATATAAAGAAGCTCATGACCAGTGTCTTAAGACTGTGAGTAAACAAGAGTCAGAGTTCTGTAAATTTCCAATGATGGAAGCCTAAGAAGTATCAGGATTTTGACAAAAGAATCTCTTGTGGGATCAAGGAATTTTTTGAAAGGAAGGAAACCAGGGATGTGAGCAAACCAATCAGTATTCCAGTGTTGTAGGGATGCAATAGTGGAAGTAGTGCCCATGAAGTTGTTTGCTGTTGGAAAAGAAAATCCTTCTGGGATGATTCAAACAGGGGTAGGAAACGCCAATCCTCAAGTGCTGCAAGCCAGTTGGGTTTTCAAGATATCCACACTAAATATTCATGAGATGTATTTGCATACATTGCCTCCATTGCATGAAAATGCATCTCATGCATATTCATTGTGGATATCCTGAAAACCTGACTGACTTGCGGCAGTCAAGGACCAGAGTTGCCTATCTCTGGATTGGAAGATGACCCTTGGTAAATAGTGCATAGTAGTTGTTAGTGCCACCACCGGGAAGAAGGAATGAGGGTACTCCATATATATGAATCCTGTTATAAACTTTGTCAGTAAGGCCAGCCAAATTGGGAATTCCATTTCAGTGTGATTTGCCTCTTTGGAAGAAAATACAACAGAATTGTGATATTGTTTATCCCTGCGGAAGATGCGATTTGTTTCCTGCCACTTGATGTCCACTACACCATTTTGTTTGACCTATTATTACATAAACTTGGCCAGCCATGTCTGAAGCCTTATCAAGAGTGCCTACAGCTGGTTCCTGAAATTACATTCCGGTACATTGTGGTATCTGTACTCTTATTTATTGCATTTGAAATCAGCACTACAGATATGAGCGTGAGCTATAAACTGGGCGAGATGATTAAAGAATAATTTTTACAACATGATTTTTTGGGCTGTTATTTAAGGATTTGTATGACTGCATGGTAAAGTAATCAGTATTTTTTAATCTTTTAAAAGATAAATTTATTGGCCTGGATATAAGACAATGGGCTTTACGGAAACGTTTTCCAAAAACTTACCTCATCTATCTTGTATTTGCAGACAAGCCTGTTCTACTGACCCGTACAGGGTAAAAGAATGCCTGAAATTTGCTGGCTCTGAGAAGAGAACAGCATCCAAGGGAGAGAGCAGTAACCTGCCCAAAGTTGGCCACCTGATCCCCACCACTGCTCCCCTATGCTATCATTATCCAGTTCCACGCTTGCATGAATTCTCTGTTTTCCCTCACATGATGCTGGTATTCGGTTGGGGATCTTCCACATATGTTCCCCACTTATTCCCACTGACATCACGCAGTTCCATGGGCACCCTGCAGCCTGTCACCATTGAAAAGGGTGGGTGACAGTGAGGCCAGGAACATAGGAAGAGCAGGAGACTGCTGGTGATCCACCAGCTCTAAAGGGAGAACACAAACCCACCAAGGCCACTGAGGCAGAGAACAGTGACCCATTCGGCATCAGTCACCTAATTCCCTTTGCTTTCTGCCCTACTGAAGACTTCTTTCAAGGGACATGTGCAGTGTGCCTCACTGGAAATAATATTATAGTCTTGTTCCGTGCATGGAAATCAGATGTGCAAGCTATACCTTTGTTTTTAAAGTTTCTTTTCTTCTTCTTCTCACTCTCGGTGCTGCAAACAGGCTAACATATTCTCATATACATATTAATTATTCAGCTGAGCCCCAGGATGAATAAAAATTCTCTTCTAAGATGGACGTTTAATTTGGGAGATCCCTTCCTCTTCCTTTTGAAACCGACATTTCAGAGCATTTCTATTTCAATATACTTGGTGCCCTTGCCATGATTCAAGTCTCTGTATCTCAGGATGGCTACCAGGAGGAAGATGACAGATTTGAAGCATTTCTCCTTCAGTAAATATACTTCAGAGCTACACAGTGATGGCAGCGAACAAGTCACAAAAGTGGTGGAGGATCTTAATGGCAAAGACCTGGATGTTTTGTCCACCTCCTCTCAGCATGAAGCAGATCTTATGGACTTTTCATCCCGATCAGAGCTGCGGGAATGATTCCTTGAGCTCCATGCATATATGTGCCAGCATAAAACTGATCTCCTTGCCTCTTTAATGGAGGTGAGGGAAGATCTCGTGATGATAAGGCACCGAGTCAAGCTAGGTTGAGAGAACATTGTACAAATCTCATCTTTGTGTGAGTTTCCTCACTCCGAAGGACATCAAATCTTCACAAGAGTGCACTGTTCTGTTCGTACGTCTCACTCTGAATGTCAAAGTGGCCCCTAACCTCTACACTACTACCTAAACCTCCCTTGTGTAATTAAATGGGCCTCATATAGAGGTATAAATACCTAACTACTATAAGGGCCTTATAGCTAGTCTGTCTCTCTATCTCCCCCCCCCCCCCCCAGTGGTTGTAGATAGGAATTGCAACAATTGTGGCACTTACCTCAAGGTGCAAAAAAGTTATCGCCCTCCGTGATAACACCTATGTGAAGCGCTAAGATAGTGCACTATGTGATAAATAAGCTATTACCATAAAACACACCCCTCTTCCCTCTTCCTATCGCATGTGATAGTTTGATGAATCCTGGCATTAATGTTAAGGGTCTTAATTCCCACAAGAATCGTCATTTGCTTTCCCGAGAATTAGTTTCCCATAAGGTAGCTATCGCCTTCTTACAGGAGACACACCTTCAAAAGAGATACGAATATCTGTTGGCACTTAATAAGTATCCACATAGATTTTTGGCAGCCAATGTTAAGGGAGTGAGATATTCAGGTGTGGGTATACTAATTTCTTCTCAGTTGGTTCATGATGTTTTATTCAAGTCCTCAGACCCACACTGCCGATATCATAATAAAAATATGTTTGGGGGTGGTGTCCATCTATGCTCCTAATCAGGATCAGGAGTCCTTTCTTCATTCTATAAGGAAAGACATGGTTTAATGGAACAAAGTCAGCATGGCTTTATCCAAGGCAAGTCTTGCCTCACAAATCTGCTTCACTTTTTTGAAGGAGTTAATAAACATGTGGATAAAGGTGAACCGGTAGATGTAGTATACTTGGATTTTCAGAAGGCCTTTGACAAAGTTCCTCATGAGAGGCTTCTAGGAAAAGTAAAAAGTCATGGGATAGTTGGCGATGTCCTTTCGTGGATTGCAAACTGGCTAAAAGACAGGAAACAGAGAGTAGGATTAAATGAACAATTTTCTCAGTGGAAGGGAGTGGGCAGTGGAGTGCCTCAGGGATCTGTATTGGGACCCTTACTTTTCAATATATTTATAAATGATCTGGAAAGAAATACGACGAGTGAGGTAATCAAATTTGCAGATGGTACAAAATTGTTCAGAGTAGTTAAATCACAAGGAGATTATGATAAATTGCAGGAAGACCTTCTGAGACTGGAAAATTGGGCATCGAAATGGCAGATGAAATTTAATGTGGATAAGTGCAAGGTGATGTATAGGGAAAATAACCCATGCTATAGTTACACAATGTTAGGTTCCATATTAGGTGCTACAACAACACAAGAAAGAGATCTAGGCGTCATAGTGGATAACACATTGAAATTGTCGGTTCAGTGTGCTGCAGCAATCAAAAAAGCAAACAGAATGTTGGGATTTATTAGAAAGGGAATGGTGAATAAAACGGGAAATGTCATAATGCCTCTGTATCACTCCATGGTGAGACCGCACCTTGAATACTGTGTACAATTCTGGTCGCCGCATCTCAAAAAAGATATAACTGCGATGGAGAAGGTTCAGAGAAAAGCGACCAAAATGATAAGGAAATGGAACAGCTCCCCTATGAGGAAAGACTAAAGGACTTTTCAGCTTGGAGAGGAGATGGCTGAGGGGGGATATGATAGAGGTGTTTAAATTCATGAGAGGTCTAGAACGGGTAGATGTGAATCGGTTATTTACTCTTTCGGATAATAGAAAGACTAGGGGGCACTCCATGAAGTTAGCATGTGGCACATTTAAAACTAATCGGAGAAAATTCTTTTTCACTCAACACACAAATAAACTCTGGAATTTGTTGCCAGAGGATGTGGTTAGTGCAGTTAGTATAGCTGTGTTTAAAAAAGGATTGGATAAGTTCTTGGAGAAGTCCATTACCTGCTATTAATTAAGTTGACTTAGAAAATAGCCACTGCTATTATTAGCAACAGTAACATGGAATAGACTTAGTTTTTGGGTACTTGTCAGGTTCTTATGGCCTGGATTGGCCACTGTTGGAAACAGGATGCTGGGCTTGATGGACCGTTGGTCTGACCCAGTATGCCATGTTCTTATGTTCTGGACACTTACGGGGAGAGATTTATAATTTTAGGTGGGGACTTTAATTTTGCTCTGTGATCAAGCTTGGATAATTCCCACCCCGCCAGTGCCTCATTAAAAGGATCGAGGAAGCTACTGATATCTATTATGTGTGATTGGAGTCATGCTATGTATGGAGGCAAAGGTTTCTGACTTCTTATACCTATACCTTTTTTTCTTCCCCACATACAACCTATTTCCGTATTGATTACTTTCTAGTTGATAAAACTCTACACTCTTGGGTGTCCAATGTGGGGATTGGTCTTATTACCTGGTTGGATCATGCCCTTGTGTGACTAGATCTGTTTCTCCGAGACATGGATAGTGGGCAGTGTTTTTGGCACCTGAACAAAAACTTACTTAAGGATGATTCTTTTGTGAAATCTCTGGAGAACCATTTAAGAGAATACTTTCAATTAAATACTCAATCTTCTGTTCCCCAGGAGGTGGTCTGGGAATGCTCCAAGGTTGTGGCAAGAGGTTTTCTTATTTCCAAGGCTGTCTCAACTAGGAGGGCAAAGGAAAAGAAAAGGTTATCCCTGTTAGCTAAAATAGAACATCTTGCTCACCAGCACATGCTTACACAGTCCAATATTATCTACCGCCGGTTGTTAGGAGCCAAATCTGAGTTGCAACGGCTTGATGATGACCTGCTGGCACATCATTTGGATATGGCCAAACAGGCCTATTACGAAGGTAGGAATAAAGCTGGCCATCATTTATCCCAGCAGTTAAAAGCCCAAATCGCCCAAAGTTCCATTACCAAAATTAAGGACACCCAGGGAATTTTACATAAGACAGTGACTGCAATCCAGGGATGTTTTACTGAGTTTTATGCCTCTCTTTATAGTAAGAATACAGCCATTAGTGATGTAGATATTGACCTTTATCTTCAGGCCATTTCTTTGACTTCACTTACACCTGAACAGCAACAATACCTGGATAGTCCTATTACTACCCCTGAAGTTCTCCAGGTTATAAAGTTGCTCGTCTGGCAAATCTCCAGGGTTAGATTTATTTATTTATTTATTTATTTATTTAAGAATTTTTTATATACCGGGGCACGTCAAAAACATCACCTCAGTTCACATTGTAACGTAACGTAGCAACAGGCTTTACAATAATTTAGAGTAGATAAGTATAGATAAACATTATTTAGCTTTACAATAAATAATAGATGGCTTTTCCAGTGGATATTACCGTCGACTTTCTCATATTTTAGTTGCACCCCTGACTAACATGTTTAATTTTATACAGGAAAGTGGTTCTTTTCCTGAACATTCTAATGTGGCTAGGATTTCAGTTAGAGCCAAGCCAGGCAGGGAGCCTTACCTCTGTGGGTCTTACAGGTCTATTTCACTGATCAATCTGGATTTGAAAATATTGGCCAGGATTTTAGCTCTGAGGTTGAATAAATTCCTGCCAGCACTTATTCACTCTGACCAAGTGGGCTTTATCCCGCAGTGTATGGCTGCAGATAACATTCGTAAAATCATAGCTATCATGCGATGGGTTGACTGGGAAAACATCCTTTCTGTTCTATTACAACAGCCCGGATTTTGACCAACTCATGCAAACATGACCATATCACACCTGTTTTAAAAGACCTGCATTGGCTCCCAATAGCATCCCGCATACAATATAAGGCTCTCTCTCTCGTCCACAAGGCCTTATACAACCCTGAAATGAAATGGTTTAATGAATCCTTCCGCTTCCACCAATCTAATAAGCCCACTAGACACCCACATCTCGCCACCATGCCCACCCCCTCTCCCAAACTCTACAAACTAACCTCCACGAGAGCCCGTGCGCTCTCGATCGCCAGGCCGACTCTCTGGAACACAATGCCAGTCGAACTACGACAAGAAGAATGCACAAAAACCTTCAAACGGAAGCTTAAGACCTGGCTTTTCACTAAAGCATACACCTAACCTCCCCCATCCCTCTCCACTGCGCTACCTTCCCCCCCCTTCCCACCCCACACCTCCCTCCTTTCATCCTACTTCTCATTGCAAATTCTGCCCAAACTTATATTTTATATTATCTCCTTTTAATGTACATTTTGTATATACTTGCAAATCTTGTTTATAACATTTAATGCTATACTCCCCCTTATTACTCCCCCTCCCTCAATTACTCTCTTGTTAACATGTTATACTTGTTCGATGTAAAGCGCTATTTCAGGCGTCTGTTTGCGTTACACTGTGAACCGATGTGATATCTTTGATGAATGTCGGTATATAAAAATTTTAAATAAATAAAATAAATAAATATTATCCATCGATGCTGAGAAAGCCTTTGACCTGGTTCATTAGTCATTTCTCTTTAAAGTTTTACAGCAAATTAACTTTGGCCCTTTCTTTCTTCAATGGCTGATGAAACTATATAAGCTCCCTAAGGCCAGAATAAAAATAAATGGAGGGTATGGGAACAGTTTTGATATTAGGAGAGGTACCAGACAGGGCTTCCCTCTTTCCCCACTGTTATTGGCATTGTTTCTGGAATCCTTTGCCTCTAGAGTCCAAATGTCTCCTCAGTCTGGGCGATTCGCATTTTAAGTTATCTTTATTTGCTGATGATATTATGTTTACCCTGACTGACCCTTGTTCATTCTTGAAGGGTGTCGAAAACGAGTTGGAGTTGTTCAGCAGGTTCTCTGGTTTCAAGTTAAACTTTGACAAATCAGAACTTTTGAATATTAATCTAGCAGATACAGATGTGACTATTATAAAGCAGCAATTTCCATTTAGATGGGCCAGAGTTTCCCTTAAGTATTTGGGAGTACATCTTGGCGCCAGGACTTTGGAACTGTTTATGTTGTGCTTCCCGGCCCCGTACGCTCCGCGGCCAGGCCTGCTCACCTCGCTACATGTTCCACCAGCTCCGGGCACGTCCTCTCCTTAGCCGCTCCCAGCTCGTGGCGTCTCCGGTTCCCCTGCGCTCCCACTCCGGACCAGGCCTCACAGTGGGGCTCGGCATCCTCCGTGGTGTCAGCCCCACCCCTAGGCACGCTCGCATGGACTTCCCGGCCCCTTAAAGGGCCAGGGGTGGATCCCAGCTCCGCGGCATGCCCTGATTGACTCCTGCTTAAAAGGAAGTGGTCTGACACCACTTCCTCACCTTGGCAATCGGGTCGATCACGTTTTGATAGTTAGTTTGCCTTCCTGATCCAGTGTCTTGTTCCAGTCTCCTATTCCAGTCTTCTGTTCCAGTGTCTTGTTCCAGTCTCCAGTTCCAGTGTCCTCCTGTTCCTATGTCTACCAGGTAGTACCATTCGGACTGTCTTCTCGGTACTGACCTCTGCCTGTTACTTGACTACGTTGATCGCCGCCTGGATTTGACCTTTGCCTGTTTCCTTGATCACGTCTGAACGCTGCCCGGAACTGACCTCTGCTTTGTCCATTGACCACGTCTGCACACTGCCTGGAACTGACCTCTGCCTGTCCACTGACCACGTCTGACCGCTGCCTGGAACCTGACCTTTGCCTGACTATCCTTGGACTGACCACTGGTATTGACCCCTGCTTTGGCCGACTACGCTATCCTTGACTCTGGCTTTGATCCTCGCTCTTCATTCAGAGACTCTGTTCTGGCCTTCTCTGACTCCTGGACTACCTGATCTGAACATCGACCGCGCACCCTTGTTCGTGGTGGGCACACCCCTGAACTTTATCTCTTGGAGATCCTGCGAGGCCCACCTAAGACCTGGCGGCCCGGGTAACCAAGGGCTCAACCTGAGGGAACCCTGGGTTGCTATTGGTGAAGCTCCAGCTAGTCTCTGTCTCCTCCTGTTCTCCGCCTCCTGGTGGCAGGCACTCTCTGGGTCCAACCAAAGTGCCTACCAATCCTGCACCAGGCCAAGGGTCCACCTCCCGGCGCAACAGTTTGGCCTCAATTATATAATCTTAATGAAAGCCATTCATAGGGACTTAGAGAAATGGCAGAGAGGCAGTTTCTCTTAACTTGGTCGTATTACTATAGTTAAAATGAATGTACTACTGTGACTATTATAGTTGTTTTCTACCCTTCCTATTTTTATCTCTGCTGCACTCTTAAGTTTATGGCAGAAAAATATCTTTGATTTTATCTGGCAGCAGCGCCCTCCGGGGGTAGCCTGCCTGGTCCTTTTTCAGCCCAAAGTGTGGAGTGATCTTGGGGTTCCTAATTTGCTTTGGTATTTTGCTGCCCCCAGCTTAGAGAGCTTATAAACCTTTGCAGACTTAACTCTGTGAAATAATGGGTGACCATTGAACGGGCAATGCAGGGAGTGATGCCTCTAACTGCTTTCCCATGGCAACCTCAATCTTCCTGGTGTCCATTCCAGTGCTTACCTTTTGCTCTCTGCACCACTTTGAGAGTTTCGGCGCAATGAAAGGTTAAATTGGTTGGTGAAAATGCTTACTTTTAGCAGACTTCTCTTTTTTATAATGTACACTTCCCAGCAGGATTTCAGACTAAACATAGAAACATAGAAGTGACGGCAGATAAGGACCTAATGGCCCATCCAGACTGCCCAGCAAGCTCCCATAGTTATCAGTTTCCCATACTTATCTGTTACTCAGACCACCAAAGTCAGGGCTCTTGTTGGTTTCTGTTTGAGTTCAATTTCCTTTCACCCGCTGCTGTTGAAGCAGACAGCAATGTTGGAGTTGCATCAGAAGTGTAGTATCAGGCTTTCTGGTTAAGGGTAGTAACCGCCGCGTCAAGCAAGCTACCCCATCCTTATTTGTTTTCCCATACTGTACAGTTCAATGTCCTTGTTGATTGTTGTCTGAATCTAATTCCACTTTTCCCCCTGCCTTTGAAGCAGAAAGCAATGATGGAGTTGCATCAACAGTATGAAGGCTTATTGATTAAGGGTAATATCCGCCACACCAGCAAGTTAGCCCCTTGCCTCTTACTACATTCCCCTCCCCCTTGCCTTTAGGGATCCACAGTGTTTATCCCATGCCCTTTTGAAATGTTTCACCATTTTTGTCTTCACCATTTCCTTCGGAAGGGCATTCCAGACGTCCACCAACCTCTAAGTGAAGAAATATTTCCTGACATTAGTTCTGAGTTGTCCTCCCTGGAGTTTCATTTCATAACCCTAGATTTATTGGTTTCTTTCCAGTGGAAAAGGTTTGCTGTTGATTGTGATTCATTAAAACCTTTCAAGTATCTGAAGGTTTGTATCTATCTCCTCTGCTCCTCCTCTCCGCCAGGGTATAAATATTTAGGTCTTTCAACCTCTCCTCATAAGTCATTTGATGGAGACTCCCCACCATTTTGGTCGCCCTTCTCTGGACTGCTTCCATCCTGTCTGTGTCCCTTTTGAGATACGGTCTCCAGAACTTAAAACTACTTCAGGTGAGGCCTCACCATGGACCTACAAGGGAATTATCACTTCCTTTTTCTTACTAGATGTCCTCTCTCTAAGCAGTCCAGCATTCTTCTAGCTTTAGCTATCACCTTGTCACATTGCTTCTCCATCTTTAGATCGCTAGACACTATCTCCCCAAGGTCTCTCTCCTGTTCCGTGTACAGCAGCACTTCACCCCTCATCACATACAGTTCTTTCGGTTTACCGCATCCCAGATGCATGATTCTACACTTCTTGGCATTAAATCCCAGTTGCCATATCTTCGACCACTCTTCAAGCTTCCTTAAATCATGTTTTATTCTCTCCACTCCTTCCGGCGTGTCCAGTCTTTTACAGATCTTAGTATCATCTGCAAATAGACAAACTTTACCTTCTATCCCTTCCGTAATGTTGCTCACAAAGACGTTGAACAGAACCAGTCCCAACACTGAACCCTGCGGTACTCCACTTAACCAGCTTGGAATCCATGCCACTACCTTGGCACATAATCCCAAGCTTCTCAATTTGTTCATGAGTTGTCTATGTGAGACTGTATCAAAGGCTTTACTAAAATCCAAGTAAATCACATCAAGCACTCTTCCCTGATCTAATTCTTTAGTCACCCAAAGAAATAAATCATATTCATCTGACAGGACCTTCCCCTTGTGAATCCGTACTGTCTCGGATCAAACAACTCACTATCGAACAAAGGTTCACTATCCTTTCTTTCAGCAGAGTCTCCATTAATTTTCCTACCACCAAGGTGAGGCTAACCGGCCTGTAATTTCCATCCTCCTCTCTGCTCCCACTCTTGTGAAGTGGGACCACTACCATTCTTCGCCAGGTGCTCGGCACTACTCCCGTTTCCAGGGATCTATTGAACAGGTCACTCAGCAGACCCACCAGAGCATCTCTGAGCTCCCTCAGTATTCTGGGATGAACCTCATCGGGCTCCATGGCTTTGTCCACTTTCAGTTTTTCTAGCTCTTCCCTTACATTCTCTTCCATAAACAGGGTTTCTTCAAATCCAACCCCATCCACAGCCTTGTTAATCAGCAACGGTCCTTCTCCAGGGTCTTCCTTAGTGAACACCAAACTGAAGTATTTGTTTAATATTTCCGCCTTCATCTCTTTCCACACATTGATCCTTTTCACCTTTCAGTTTCACTATACCACTTCGGACCTTTCTCCTTTCTCTGATGTATCTGAAAAAGGTTTTGTCACCTCTCTTTACCTCTTTGGCAATCCTTTGTTCCACCAGAATTTTTGCTTTCCTGATTACTTTCTTTGTCTCTCTCAGTTTAACCAGATATTCTTCCCTGTGTTCTTCTTTTTGGGATCTTTTATATTTCTCAAACGTTGTTCTTTTTATTTTATCAGCCACCTCCTTTGAGAACCAGATAGGTTTCTTATTTCTCTTGCTTTTGTTAACTTTTCTAACATAAAGATTAGTTGCCTTTGTAATTGCTCCTTTTAGTTTGGCCTACAGTTGTTCTACCTCTCCTATTTTCTCCCAGTCTTCAAGTTTCATCTCTAGGAATTTTCCCAATTCAGCAAAGTCCGTATTTTTGAAGTTCAAAACTCGGGTCTTCGTGTGACTTCTCTGTATCCTATTTACAATATTAAACCATACCGTTTGATGATCACTAGTGCTAAGGTGGGCCCCCACCCGGACATTTGAGACGCTATCCCCATTTGTGAGGACTAAGTCGAGAATAACTCCCTTCCTCGTGGTTTCCATTACCATTTGTTTGAACAGAGCCCCTTGCAGGGCATCTACTATCTCTCTACTTCTGTTAGATTCCACAGAAGGGATCCTGCAGTCTATGTCCGATAGATTAAAATCTCCAACAATCAACACATCTCCCTTCTTTCCCACCTTTTGGATGTCTTCAATGAGCTCTCTGTGTAGTTCTTCCGTTTGAGTCGGAGGCCTGTAAACCACTCCAGTAAAAATAGTTGCACCATCCTCTTTTTTTAGGACTGCCCATAATGCTTCTTCTCTACCCCCTATTCCTTGCAGTTCAGGTGCTTGGATATTGTTTTTGCAATAAAGAGCTACTCCTCCTCCTTTTATGTCCTCTCTGTCCTTCCTTAACAAGTTATAGCCCAGTATGGCCGTATCCCAATCATGAGATTCTGTGAACCATGCCTCCGTAACAGCAATAACGGCCAAGTCTGCCTCCATCATTAGGGCTTGAAGGTCTGGGATTTTATTGCCCAAACTACAAGCATTTGTGCTCATAGCTTTCCAGTTTCTCTCGTTCAGTTAACTGCTTTTCTTGGACTTGTTTTTTGCCTTTTTCAGCTGACTTTTGTTAACCTCTTCACCCTTTTCCTTTGTTTTTGTTGTTATTGGGGGGTGACATTCCAAAGTTCTTCTGCCACCCCTGTCGTTTAGTTTAAATGCCTCATGGCATAGGATTTGAATTTATCCCTTAGTATCCTTTTTCCTGCCATAGATAGATGTAAGCCATCTTTGACATGGAATCATTTTCTGTTCCATGAATTGCCCCAGCCTCCAATATATACAAATTTTGTTCCTTACACCAAGTTTTGAGCCATGTATTGAATTTATGTATATGGCTTAGTCTCTCTTTCCTCTTTCCATGAACAGGAAAGATTTCTGAAAAGGCAATAGTCTTCGCCATATGAATAATCTGCTTCACCAGAGCCTGGAAGTCTCTCTGTACTATTTGGATGCTGTTTCTAGCAAGGTCGTTGGTTCCCAGATGGATGATAATGTCGATTTCAGAGTCCTTGCTTTCTTCTTTGATCGCATTGACTATTTGAATAGCATTTCTTCTTTCTAATAATTGAAAAGCAGCCAGGATTACTACTATTGAGCATTTGTTTGGGCAAGGGAGCTTCTTAATCATGGGCGCCCTTGTGCAGGCCTATCACCTTGGGTCTGTGGATTTTTTGGTTTATGTCCAGATCAAGCACTTCATAGAGTCCCTGCAGAGGTCAAACAAACTGAGAGGGAATAAATCTATGCTTGAAAGTTTTTGTGCCCAAGCTGACACTATAGGGGTCTAGTTAAGTTATGTGTGTTTTTTTAACGGGCCGGTAGCAGAACCCTTCACGCACACCCAGAGACGGGACATGAATTTGGGGTCACCTCTTAGTCAAGAGGACTGGGATCTTGCTTATTCTAATGCCAGTGTTATGGTTAAGTGGTGTTTGGGTGGATTCTTGGGTACTGTGGCAGATGACCACACCCACGGGGAGGGGCCCCGTGGGGAGCCACAGTACTGGGCCAGACTCAGGATGCACAAACACAGAATTAGATCTTTTATTGTACAGCTTGATGGATACCACCAGAGGAGGCAGTAGTGAGGTAGTCTGGATGTAGCAGTCTCGGGACCCTCGGCAGAGGGGACCCTTCTCACCCCATTGGTATAGGGGAATTTCGGTGTAGGTTTCCCAGCAAGGCAATTCTGTGGATGAGAAAGACAGAGATTTAGATTACTCACTAGATGGTAGCTGTAGGTATGAGATTCCACCAGGCTGAAGTAGATGGTACTGGCACCGAGGCAGGGAGAGCAGGCCCTCGAGGAGTGAGTACCTGATCCCTGTAAGGCACCTGAAATAAAGCAGAGGGCACCCGAGGAGCGGGTACCCAGGTTAGTCAATACCCCGAAGGGCAGAGAAAGCTTCCAGCGGCAGCACGGAAGCGGCAGAGTAGCTTAGACCGGCCGAGACCAATCCTTGCTAACTTGATTAGCTAACATGTAAGGGCAGGTTAAATACCCGGATGGCGTGACGTCACTTGAGGGGAACGCCCCCGAGGTTCGCGCTCATGTTGGAATAAAGATGAGGGTTGCGAGCGCAACCTGGTAGGCCCTTGGGAGGAGCATGGCGGGAGACAGCACCATAGCCGTTCCGGGGACGCTGGAGAGGGTGGTTTGCGGTAGCCATTTTCCCAAGGTAAGCGGGAGGAGCCATGAACAAGGTGAGGCAAATGGGGCGAAGCCGTCTAGGACCGACGGACGCAACAGCCAGAAAGTGTTCTATTTCTGCTCAGCTGCAGGAGAATTGTTTTAAGTTATTGTATCAATGGCACATCACTCCAGTTAAGCTGCACAGACTATACTGATGAAATTGCACATCACTCCAGTTAAGCTGCACAGACTATGCTGATGAAATTGTTGCTTTGATTGGGACCTTTTTCCATATTTGGTGGCAGTGTGACAGAATTGTCCCTTTTTGGAAGGAAGTTACAGATTGGTTGGTCAATCTACTGGAAGTGGGTATTACCCCTGAGGCAGGATCTGTCTTATTAAACTTGCCAGTTCCCAGATTGAACAAACACCAACAACATTTTTGTCTGCAGGTCTATATTGCAGCGCACTGTGTGCTTGCTATGGGTTGGAACCCTTCTTTCCAACAGGTTCTTGACCGATTGCATGACCACTGCCGATTGGCTTCTTTAACAGCAGTGTGGAACAATCGTTTGTCTTCCTTCCTTTATTGATTCCCTCGCCTGTTTTTCTTTTTTGTTATCCTTTGCCTTTCCTGTTTAGCGCTTCCTTTCTTTAATTTTGATTGCTTTGTGGGGGCCGGGGATTTTACAATTCTTTTTCTGAAGGGACAGACTCTCTCTTTCCTTTTGGTTGCAGCTCTCTTAATCTAATTTTGATTATGGCTCAACTTCTTACCTTTTTTTCCATTTTTTCCATATTTCTGAACTCAGTGTTCAGATTTTGGTATCCAGCCTAAATTTCTGTTTTGTTGACAATGCGTATGCGATGGTATATGCTGGTCTTATGTAAACTCTGTGAGGGATAGGAGGAAGGTTGGGGTAGAGTGGGAGCTCTTTTGTATTCTGTTTACTGTTTGCCTAAAAGACGATGTCTGTGTTTGATTTTATTACTGTAAAGTTTCTTTACAATAATCAATAAGTTTCAAATTTCAATTTCAAAATAAACTTTCTCTTCCTTCAGCATTCTCCAGGTTTTTTTTACATTTAGCGGATTGGAGGGATCATTTTATATTCTGGCCAATATGGTACTTAAGAACTATGAGGTTGATATTCAAAGAGTTTGTTGAGCTAACTGAGTTACCCAGTAGGGATGTGAATCGTTTTTTGACGATTTAAAAAAATCGTCAGATATTTTTTAAATCGTCAAAAATCGGTACAGTGCGCGATACAATAGAAATTTTCACGATTTATCGTGAAAAATCGTTACTCCCGTTAGTGTCCACTAACGGGAGTTATTTGGGGGGAGGGCGGGAAAACCGGCACACCAAAACAACCCCTAAACCCACCCCGACCCTATAAAACTAAACCCTTACCTTCCCCCACCCCCTCGAACCCCCCCAAAACTTTTTATGAGTACCTGGTGGTCCAGTGGGGGCGCGGGGACCGATCTCCCGCTCTCGGGCCATCTGCACCATTTTGGCTGCCACTCAAAAATGGCGCCGATGGCCCGATTAAAAAAAAGATGGCAGCGGCCATCTTTAAAGATGGCGCCGGTCATCCAGTGCTCCTACCATGTGACAGGGACCGGCCATTGGCTCGGATACCCTGTCACATGGTAAGGGAAAAGGGCCATCGGTGCCATCTTTATGAGTGGCAGCCGACGGCCCGAGAGCGGGAGATCGCTCCTGGGACCACCACTAGAGCACTAGGTAATTAAAAATGTTTTGGGGGGATCGGGAGGGTGGGAGAAGCTAAGGGGTCATCTTTAAAGGGTTGGGTGGAGTTTTTTTTAATCGGGCCATCGGCACCATTTTTGAGTGGCAGCCAAAATGGAGCCAATGGCCCGAGAGCGGGGGATCGGTCCCCGTGCCCCCACTGGACCACCAGGTACTCGTAAAAAGTTTTGGGGGGGGTTCGGGGGGGTGGGGGAAGGTAAGGGGTCAATTTTAAAGGGTCGGGCCTCACTAAAAAAAATTAACGATGTGAATCGGAACCGATTCCGATTCACATCTCCAGCGATCAGATTTTTTTCTCCCTCCAGCCGAACTCGATCGTTAAGACGATCGGGCACACGATTCACATCTCTATTACCCAGGCAAACCCTAAAATTTGAATCTTTTCCCCCACTGTCCAGCTAAATTTTGTTTGATCTGACTTGGCAAGGCATTTCTTATGTTCTAAAAGCCAGGTGTGGCCCCACTTTTCCCTCCAGGAACTAGGTCACATGGCAAGTCTGACAGCATTTATAAATAACACCAAAAAGCTAACACTTATGTAAAGCTAAATCTGAAACTAAAATTAAACACAGTAAACCTAACTAAAATAAGAAACTGAACCTAAAACCAGGCATTATCGTCAAATCGACCATCTAAAAAAAATCGAGGGTCAAACTCTTTAAAAATCAAGAAGTTTTGTATATAAATAATAAGCTTCAATTTTTTCCAATTATTATTATTATAAATATATTGAAAGTAACTTATAAACATCATTAATGGCTTATTCTGTGTGCAATATTTTAGATTCTGCATCATCTCTTCCTCCCCATATAGCCTGTCCCCATCATTTTCTCCCATCTCCCCCACTGGCCTAATTTTTCCCTCTTTCTACCCTGCTCCCATGAATCTTATTGCCTCCTCTCCACCCCCTCTCCCACGCACCTCATCTCTCTTTATCTCCCTTCTCCCAGTAGACTTTATCTGAATCTGCCAGGAATCAGGACCAATCCTAGAGTATGACTGTAGCAGTGGCAGCAGATTGCAGGTGAGTGTGGAGACTGAGCCAGAGTACACCATGGCTGGAAACCCTCCATGTTTCATCCAGAGACTAAGGGATTTGATTTAAACTGCCGCATCTCCAGTGCCAGCCCATGTCGAGCTGGAAGGATGTGGCTGCAATTAGATTGGGTCACACAAGTTGCAAGGAGGAGGCAGCTGCATCAGACTGTGTGACATCACTGACCACGCAGGCCGGAGAAAGGAGGTAGTGGAGGTGGCTGCTGACCTAACTCACAGGAAATGCAGCAGTTGCAGTTTCAGAGGTGGGAGTGTTAAGAGGTTATTAGGAGCAGTCTTGGAGTGGGAAAAGAGAGTGGTGAGATTGAATTTAGGGAAAGTGGAGTCGAGTGGGGACCTGGAGGGGGGAGAGAGAGAGTGTGTGTGTGTGTGTGTGTGTGTGTGTGAGTGTGTGTGAAAGAGTCTGCATGGGCAGAGGAGAGAAGAGAGAGAGTTTGCATACCCCTCTCCCTCAGTTAATCTCAGGGAGAGTAGAATTCAAAAGTTCCCAAGTATGGCGGCACTTACAAGTCCCATCTTCAGTACACAAGCCAGGGTGGGGATGGGGCATTGAAGGATCTGTGAATGCATGCTGGCTCAATCCCCACACAGATGCATTCTGCTGCCACTGCTACCAGGTCCAGGGCCAGCCTCAGCAGCTTCAGTTAAGTTCAACAGAGGCAGAGGGTTGGCTGGAAAGAAGGCACGATGCCTCACTCATGAACATTAAGAACAAAAGAAGTGCCATGCTGGGTCCGACCAAGGTCCATGGAGTCTAGCATCCAATCTCTGACAGTGGCCAGTCTGGGGCACAAGTATTTATTTATTTCTTTAAAAGAATTTGTATCCCACTCAATCCAATGTACCCAATACAAATATAATAAAAACACATCAATTTAAATACAGTCTAAAAACAACAACCTGGCAGATCCCAAATAGTTATAAGAACATAAGAAAATGCCATACTGGGTCAGACCAAGGGTCCATCAAGCCCAGCATCCTGTTTCCAACAGTGGCCAATCCAGGCCATAAGAACCTGGCAAGTACCCAAAAACTAAGTCTATTCCATGTTACCATTACTAATGGCAGTGGCTATTCTCTAAGTGAACTTAATAGCAGTTGGTTGATTTCAAGTGATGACTTTCCCAAGTCTACCTGGCTAACCACTGTTTATAGACGTTTCCTTTAGGAACTTGTCCAACCCTCTTTTAAACTCAAACTGGTAGATTTTAAAAGCACTGCTTGCACAAAAACAGCCCCATAAGTATGTGCGTACATACCTGTGCATGCATCAAGACTAAGGAGGCTGAAAAAAAATTTGGAAGGCTGATCATGGCAACACGGGGGGGGGGAGAGAGAGAGAAAGACACAGACAATCTGACACTCTATATATCTCCCACTGATAAACTTGCGGGAGCTGAAATGGCTGAATCACTACACCGAACAAGCTCTCCCTGAAAACTCTGACGGCTAAAATAACTTCACAGAAGACTGACAGGTCCGGAGCCAGCTATAATTCTTATGAAGCTTTACAAGGAGATTTTAAGCCTTCTTTTCATCACTTGCTAGAATTAACTCTTTAAACAATTTAGATTATAAATTGTTTGGGGAAAAATCTTGTTGTACCTGAAAAATGTAAACCACTGTTGCGATGCTGCCGCAGCCGGAGCTACGGGCAGCCTCTTACCTTTCTTCAGCCAGCCGGCCCGACTCCCGATGCCATCTTCTGCATGGCGAGCCTTGCCGCCATGCTCCCATGCGGCAGAAGGCCGCCGACATTTTTTCCTCTCAGCCTGGAGGCCGCCGACGTTTCCTTGTCCCCTCCGTGGGAGGGGCCTTCAGTTCCAGCTCTTGCTGCGGCAGGGAGCCGGCCTTGATCCTCCTTCGCGGCTCGGATGCCACCACTCTGACGTCAGGC
The DNA here is from genome assembly GCF_901001135.1 of Rhinatrema bivittatum. Lineage (NCBI taxonomy): Eukaryota > Metazoa > Chordata > Amphibia > Gymnophiona > Rhinatrematidae > Rhinatrema > Rhinatrema bivittatum. The sequence goes on from NC_042619.1 coordinate 54,574,841, forward strand.
CTGGTCGAGGCCTGCTCCGGCTCCTCCTCTTCGCAGTGGCAGGCACGCCGCTGCCAGGGTCCTGCACTTCCTGTTTCCTAGGCGCAGTGTCACGCCTCTCTAACGGGCCGATACAGTACAGTGTGCTCCATTGGACCTGCCATTGGATGCGCCATTGGACGTGTGTTTTCGACGCGCTAGCATTACCCCTTATTCAGTAAGGGGCTGAAAACGCGCGTCCAATCCCCCGAACCTAATAGCACCCGCAACATGCAAATGCATGTTGATGGCCCTATTAAGTATTCCCGCGCGATTCAGAAAACAAAATGTGCAGCCAAGCCGCACATTTTGCTTTCAGAAATTAGCGCCTACCCAAAGGTAGGGAACAGGGAAAGCCATCGGGGCTCCTCTAGGGCACGGCGCCCGCAAGGTGCACAAGTGTGCACCCCCTTGCGCGTGCCGACCCCGGATTTTATAACATGTGTGCGGCTGTGCGCGCATATCATAAAATTGGGTGTAATTGGGTGTACATTTGTGCGTGCCGGGTAGCGCGCACAAATGTGCCCCGCGCATGCTTCTTTAAAAATCTACCCCACAGAGAACATCTTTAATTCAAGACAAGAAAACATTTCATTGAGTTCAGTGGAATGGCACAATATTTGCAGGCCACAGATATTTGCTTGGTACCTTAACTACGCCTCCCATGGTGCTTATTACTGTGTATCTTGGGGGAGTACAGTAGTTTTTGAATGCAAATCATGTGCAAACAAGAACCTTTGGATGTAAATCATACTGAAACATTAACTTAATGGGCTATGTAAAGCAATGAGCTATATGCAGTAGTCAGGATGTAACAGACTGGAAAAGTGCTATGTTGATACAATCTATACTGTGAGGAAGAGTCAATAAATAAGATGGACTTAAGCTGTTTTAATGCTATGCTTAAATTGACCTTATTTATTGAATCCCTCTTGTAGTAAAGATTGCATCAACATAGCTTAGTTTACTTCATTTTGCAAAAGTTTTCTTATGCATCCTAGTTCTGCTATGGAGTTTACCTGCATATTAATTATACACAGTTTTCAGGAATTTCAGGTTATCAACCTGTGAGGAGACCAAGTCAGCATTTTTAGTGAAATCCCACTGGCTCATTTATTATACAGGAAAAATAAAGTAACTTCCTGTAACACAAGAAGATGTTTTAAAGAGCACACCCTCCAGACCCCATACTGGCTGAATGTCAAAAGAAAGTAGGTGAGATAAGATCCTGAATCTTTTGAGTTCTTTGATTTGCCGAGTTTCTGAATGTTAGTCATGCTGGCAGGCCTGCCAGGTACAGCAGCAGTTGCTATTTGATGAATAGAACAGATGAAAAAGAAAATGGTTTGCATATTTCTCTGTGTGCAATGGTTGCAGAAATACTTGCTGAAGTTTGCTTAAGCTCAAGAGCCTTCATTCATTCAGCATGTAAAAGATGGCAGCTGATTTCTGCAGCTCTCCGATTAAGAACAGGTAGTATCTGTGCAATGAAGTTTGGAAGAAAAAGCAATTCATTTATCATACATGCTTTCCGCCTATAAAATATAAATATTTTCATGTTAATGCTCTTATCACTTGAATTACTCTCCCTCTTACAAATAGTTAGCTCCCTCTTATTCGCTATCTCTAATTCCCTCTCACTGTCTTTTCTCTATCTTCTTAGTCCTCATCTCAACTATAAGAAAATACCATAGCATAAAGGACTCAGCTGCTGTTCCAAGATTTTGAGTTGGGCAGACCCAGAGAGAGCCTGTGCAAATCACTTAACAGCCCTGCCCTATCACTGTGCAAAAAAAAAGAATGGATTTTCTTTAGCGCAAAGGACCTGTTACCATATATCGTCCCTTGCACACTGCCCATACACTGTTATTATTATTAAAGAAGCCAATAGTCAAGCAGTGATAAGACACTGATGCAGCAGGGCAGCCCAACCAAAAGAACATTTCAACAAATGCAGGCTGGGAACACACTTTATCTCCCAAATACTTTTAGACTATCAACAATTCAAAACAAAGACAAGGAGTTTTGAGCCATCACCATCCAAAAGCAGTAATATAAATTGAATAAAATAAAATAAAATAAAGTCAACAAATCAGTAGTACATTGCACCTGTCCTTGCCACACATTTCTTTGTAGTAACAGATCATTCCTACCCTATATTTTTTGTTGAGAAGTGGGTGCAGTGTTCCTCAGTGGAGCCATACATTTCCGTCACAGGTAGTGTCTCCGAATGGGTTTGCTTTGCATATACCATAGAGAGGGTAAGCTAATAATTGGGTATGCTGGGGTAAAGTCTGCATGAACATTTTATATAAATTTTACCCCAAATTTTCAAAGCAAACTTATGCACATAAATTTGTTTTGAAAGTTACCAGGTAAATGGCCTGCAACACATACAAACTGACCTACAGAAAGTTATGCTTGCTCTATCGAGGGCATAACTTTGTGGTTTAACTTATGCACAAAAAGGTGAATTTACAAAAGAATTCACACGAGTAAATGTAACATACTATTGTAGCAATTTTCAAAAGCTATTTAGGTGAGTAAAGTGCACTTACACAGGTAAATCCTATGGACAATTCAACAGCACATATTGTTGCAATTTTCAGAAGCCCACTTACCCAGGTAAGTGCATTTACATGTGTAAAACCCAGTTTTACACGTGAAAATGCTTTTGAAAATCAGGCCTATACTTTTTTAAATATAGAAGAATGCATGTAAGTCTCAGCTCTGCCTCCAGGAATGCCTTAACCCAGTGGGGGTCATTTTCAAAGGAGTTACGCATGTAAATGTGACATACTATCGTAGCAATTTTCAAAAGCTATTTACTCGAGTAAAGTGCACTTACTTGAGTAAATCCTATGGACAATTCAATGGCATATATTGTAGCAATTTTGAAAAGCCCACTTACTTGAGTAAAGTGTATTTACTCGAGCAAAAACCAGTTTTGCTCGAGTAAATGCTTTTTAAAATCTACCCCAGTGTGCGTAAATGTATGCACAAAATTGGTTACGCATACTTTTATGCAAGTTGAGCTCCAGGCTATTTTATAACAGCCATTTGCATGCATGAAACCATGCTTTATGTGCCTAAATGGCTTTGAAAACCATGCCCGACAGTAATGAACCTCACTCGGAAACCAGGGGATATTGGTTACAATCTTGATTCTCAGATTTACCATTTGTGCCCTTCTTAATACTTATGCCAAAGAAAGCTTCCTTCTGAAGCTTAGAGGGTGTAATAAATATATAAGCAACATGTTGAGGTGAACTAGGAAGTTCTTTTTAATCAGGTTACTGGCTCCTACTACACTTGGGATTATTTCTGTAGCTTTCTGTCATATTTTCTCTGATAACATCTTTTGGTGCTAGATAACCTTTTGTTTCTCATCATGCAGAATAGTCATTTGGTCAGTTACCAACAGAACACTTCAGTTAGCAATGCCGATTGCTTGTTTGATTCTCTGGTATGCCAGTAGATTTTCCTTACAATCAGGCCCGGCGCGACCAGGTGTGCAAACCGTGCAATTGCACGGGGTGGCACACCCGGTAGGGTGGTGGCTGCAAAGGAAGGGGGCCCAGGAAAGGGATAAGCCAAAGGCCGTGCAGTCACCGAAGGCAGCAGCAGAAGAAAACAGGGAGCTCATTCTACAATCTCTCTTCACGATGCTACTTCCTGTATTGTCATCTCATGGGCCGGCCTGCACACATGGAGGAGCACCAGGAAGGATGCTTACAGCTCTACTGCGTGATGAATCCTTCTCTCTTCAAAGGAACAAGGCTTCAGGTGGCAGCAGCAGCAAGAAAGACCTGTGGATCCTGCCTGCATAAAGACTGTCTGTAAATGAAGCCTGCCTGGTGGGGGGGATGGGTGTGTGTGTGAGTGAATAGGAACCTGCCTGAAGGGTATGGGTGGGGGGGGGGGGAATGTATGTGTATGTGAAAGAAAGCCTGCCTGGAATGAATGCTTGTGAATGGGAGCCTGCCTGGGATGGGTGGGTGGTGGGTGGGTAGGTTAGTTGGTTGGTTGTGAATGAAAGCCTGCCTGGGATGGATGGTGGGTGGGAAGGTTGGTTGTGAATGAGAGTCTGCCTGGGATGGATGGTGGGTGGGAAGGTTGGTTGTGAATGAGAGTCTGCCTGGGATGGATGGTGGGTGGGAAGGTTAGTTGGTTGGTTGTGAATGGGAGCCTGCCTGGGATGGGGGGAGGGGCTAGTCATGAATGAGAGCCTGCCTGGGATGGATGGGTGGGTGGGTAGGTTAGTTGGTTGGTTGTGAATGAAAGCCTGCCTGGGATGGATGGTGGGTGGGAAGGTTGGTTGTGAATGAGAGTCTGCCTGGGATGGATGGATGGGTTGGAAGGTTAGTTGGTTGGTTGTGAATGGGAGCCTGCCTGAGGTGGGAGGGTGTGAAAATGTTTTGCCAACCCCACTAATCCATGACAAGCTCAAGGTGACTGAAAATCAAAAGTTTTCAGGTATAGGAAGCAAGGTATTTTTCCCTTCTTGATTTAATTATTAGGTGTTTGATATGTCTGCTATTTTGAAATATTTTATTGCCATTTGGAAATTGTTAAAACTTTTTATATTGGTTCTTAATTATTGGATACTATTCTATTTGTAATCTTTTGGGCAATATTATTTTTATTAGTATGGTTTTTTATGATTACTTGATTTTATTGTTTGATTTATGAGGATTTATGAGGATTTATGAGGATTGGTGATGTTTCTGTTTTTCCATTGCTTCGTAATATACAGAATCTAGCTTGTTGGAGTTTCCAGTTCAGCTTCTATTTGTATTTATGGTCTCTTTATTCCCTATTTGGTCAGGTTCTGTCTGTGTTCTGCATGTGTAAGTGAGGTGAGGTATTCTGCTAGCATGTTTAGTTTCTATGCAGGAATTTAGAGCAGACTGGTTTGCTCTGTTTTCCTAATAAGAAGTGTTAGGGCCTGGTGTAATATTTGCCTTTTCATAGATAGGATTATTCCTATTTGAGTGCTTGCAGTTAGTACTGTTTTGGTTTGGGATTTTTACTATATTGTTGGCTGTCCAAGGGCCAAACCCACACCTATGATGCATTACAATAGTACTAGATGGGTTCCAAGCGTCTTTTTTTGCAGGGTTTTCTGGTTGGTACCACAGCAGTACATGATTTTCTGGCCAAACCCACACCTATGATGCGATACATTAGTACTAGATGGGTTCCAAGCGTCTTTTTTTGCAGGGTTTTCTGGTTGGTACCACAGCAGTACATGATTTTCTGTACAACAAACTGGTGCCAGCTACAGGGCCCAGCTGGCACCAATTTTATGTATCAGTAGGTGGGGAAGGAGCACCTGGGGATCATTCCTTCACAATTTAGACATTTTGGGCCTGTGGATGGGGTAAAATAGGTTTGGGGGAGTGAGTTAATTTTCATAGTTTTGATTGCCAGAGGGAGCAGGGCTTTTTTTTTGGCAGCGGAAGGGGGACTGGGACAGAACGTAAGACTGACAGTTTCTATTATGTGCTGAAATGACAGGAGCAGGATGGCACCTTATAGACTAATCAATTTATTAAAGCATGAGCTTTCGAGGATAGTTCACTTCGTCAGATGCATCGTGTGTTGGTTATTGGGGAAAACAACAAACATTTTGTGTTAAAAAAAAAAATAACTGGGGGGGGAGGGGAGGGCAGCACAGCAGTTTTTCACACAGGGCAGCAAAACTGCTAGCAGCGGCCCCCTTTACAATCAGTACATGCAGGTGGTCTCTCTCCAGCAGTGTTTCTAAATGGGTTTGTTTTGCGCATGCCCTCACTCGTCAGCCAGGGTATGTTGGGTATGATCCCAATTCTCAAATTTTGCGGTTAGAGCTCTTAATAATTGTGCCAGAGAGAGCTTCCTTCTGCAGCACATAGGGTGGAATATGTGCAGGCAAACCCTCCCGTTGTGAGCCGCTGTGGCTCAGGACAGCTGCATGCACTGGTAACCTGATAACACTGTGACTTCAGAAAGCATGCACACCCTCATTTTGTCCCAATATGTTACAAAATAGTTTCACTGGATTGACTTATTGGCTGCACACATTTTTTTTTTTTTTAAATGACATTTTAATACAGAGTGCTGTTCTTAAGGAGTAAACAGATATCATTCATTCAAATTACCACACTGCTTTAACCAAATTATTGCAAGAAATCGTGCTAGGAAAAGCAAAAAGATTAGAAGTCTCTTACAGTCTCTGTGGTACTGGGCAGATCTTGTTTTTAAGCTAGTTTTTCTGTATATGCTGAATAGTTTCTGCTTACACTGGACAGTAAGGGCATTTGGAGGATACAGTTGCTGGGTCCTATAATCCGACCATTTTGGTCGTCGTCTTTACATTCTCACAGGACAGGTGCTATTTAGGCCTTAACAGGCCCAAAGTGCCAGTAAATTTACTTTTCCTTGTGCCGATTAGCACAAATAAAGCTCTGCTAGCAGCAGCCTGACACTGTGCTTGCTTCTATAATTTATTCCCTATACTTAGCTCCAGATCTCAGTGCTTTTTAGCAGAGGCATTGCTAGGTACTTAAAATTTGCGGGGACTGGTCCACAAGCCCTCCTTTCTCCTCACTCCCCTGAGATTTTGATAATTAACTCAGTCTTGATCAGGGGCTTCTCCTCCCCCACAAGAACACCCCTATAAAAACACATAATGGGACATCACACAAATTATCTCTGTTCTACGTTCCCAATCTGCTGTCTCTAAACAGCAGAACCTTCTAAGTAACAAAGAAACCCCTGGCCCAGAGTCAACCATCTAGTAAAACTACCAACACGATTATTTGAAAGCATCAATCAATAAAAATTCTATATGGGAGTGAGGTCTGGGGTCTATATAAGTTTGGACAGAATCCCAGAATGAACACTGCAGTCACAGAAACACCCCCCCCCCCCCCCCAACAAAAGGTGCAAAGCAAAACAGGGACATTTCTCCTTACCACTCACCATAAAAAAATAATATTCAAACTCTGGTGTCACCTCAGTAACAGCAACACAAACTCCCTTGACCGCTTACCTTGCATCCTAGGTTCCAGGACTGACCTGGCGGGAGCCCTCTAGGGCAGACTCCGTCGGTCCACACGTTCTTGGCGCCTGGTGCCTCCACCTGGGGAAGAAGGTGTTAGTGGGTGGGATTTCCCTCCCTTCGCCCTAGGAAAACAAATGGGACTGTGAACAAGGCTGGCGGTATGTACAAATATATACAGGTTTATTAGACTATACAAGAATATAGATTTCTACATGACTGTGTACATTGCTAATAGGATGTCAAGCAGCACACTTATCTACTCATGGTTGGTACTCTCAGTCTACACAACTATAAACATTTCTACAAGGTAGCAAGAACATTTAGTAGTTGGCAATTTGGAGTTGTTGGCCCCCACAATATACCACCAAATAGAATAGAAGGGACCTCTTGCATTCCCGAATACTCAAGTATTATTATTATCCTCCCTCCTCCCCTTTATACCAAGTCTCACCCATGTGAAAAGATGCAACGGGGCTGGTGGGCAGTGTTGGCCTGGGGGGGGGGGGGGGTCTGCTGTATCTAAACAGTTCTCCTTCTGCTCTGCTGAAAGGTCCTTGCCAACGCTGAGGTCCACGTTCTCCTGGGGGAGCCGACTCCGCCTCCCGGTCTGTCACTGAGTTCCATGCCCTCCTTAGGAACCCGATTCCACCTTCTGGACTGCTGCTGGGGTCCATGCCCTCCTGGGGGACCTAACTCCACCTCCCAGACTGCCCTATCTGCCGCTGGATCCTCTCATTCAAGTGTGTGTGTATGGGGGGGGGGGGGGGGGGGGGGGGGGGGGAACCACTCCACCTACAGGCCTGCTGCTGAAGTTCTCCCTCGGTAGGAAGGTAATCTCTGGCTTGGGTTTACAGCTCCACTAGGCTCATGGCTGTTTTAGCGTTCATTGGTTCTGACCCTCCACAATCTCAGCTTTCAGTGATTTTAGCTCCACTAAGCACCTGGCCAATCATGTGCTATTACCCAGCCTGGATAAATCAATTTCTCTCAGCCTGGCTTTTGCTTTATTTGTCTGACCCTGTACGTGTCACCTCTCAGCCAAAAGGCCAAGACCCAGGCAAGACCACAGAAAGAGACCATGTGCACACCCCTCTATTGTGCCTGGCCAAACCCCCTGTTGTCTGGGAACTCGGTACTCACGTGACTAAATACCCTTGTAAGATGGGGTCAAAATCTGTTTGCTTCCTAGGACTGTTTTCCAGTACATTTCTCTCATAAATCCCTTTCCTAGTCATAGTTCTGTAATTTATAGTTTGAATCCTCTGATTTTTTAGTGATATTTTCTACAAAATTACCAGGAGAAGTCCAGGGGGCTGTGACATGCAAATCCCCTACCTGAATCTGAGACTCATCTATTCAATGATCAGTTAAGCACCTTCACCTTAAGGGGTATTTTGGGTTTCCTCTGCTGGTGGCTCAAGTTACATAGCTGCATGTTCTCCCATTTTTTTTCTTCTACAGTTCACTTAAATGGTAGCATGCTCAAACCTCCATCTCTTGTGTGTGTGTGTGTGGGGGGGGGGGTTTCCTTGTATAATAAAACAAAATCTCTACTCTGCTTTGCCACCACCACTTGCAAGAGGTTGGAGTCGGGGCTGCGACCAGGGGCAGGGGGGTGTTGATACGACCGGGGGGCAGTGTAATGCAGAAGGTGCCTAGGGCACCTAATCCCCTTGCACTGGTCCTGACTACAGAGTGGGGTTCTCCCCAGAAAACTATCGGCAGCAGTTCTGACAGGTGGTCCTACAGCCCAGGGAAAGCCCCAGAAACATCTTCCTTCGTTTGAAAGATGCTGGGTGGAAGTAGCTCTAGCCGGAGGCAAGGTTGGGCCTGGAAGTGGCTCATCAAATACTCCTGGAGAATTTCCTAGATGGTCTAGACCATCTCATGTGGAATTGGGTCTGTTGACACACCGGGCTCAATCTGGAGAGAGCCCTGGAAGTGGCAGAAGCCTTCCACTGTTGCAACCGTCGCTGCCCGACGTCTCCACTTCGCCCACCTTACCTCTTTGGCGACTCCCTCTTTGCTTGATGGAAGTTTGGCCGCCGTGGCATCATCTTGCCAACCTCCTCCGGCGTCCCCGGACCGGCTAGACGCTGCTATCTGCCATGTTTCCCAGAAGACTAAGGGCGCGCACGTGGCGCAGCCCCGACTCAAGTACCAGCAGTGGCGCGAACCTCAGGGGCGTCCCCCTGAGATGACATCATCCTCACCGGATACTTAAGGTCTCTGAATTCGCTAACTAATCGAGTTAGCAACAGAATGGATTCCTAGCTTCCTCCAGGTATTGCTGCAGATGGGATTCGCTCTCCGCATACCTTGCTACTCTGCCTCCTCAGACTTACCAGAGGTACCCGCTCCTTGGGGGCCTCGCTCACTCTCTTGTTTTTCAGGTCGCAGTCTGGAACCGGTACTCACTCCTCGAGGGCCCACGTTCCCGGACTTGCTACTGAATACCACTTCTGCCAGGAAGTCTTCGCTGCCTACAACACCAGTGAGTTACCATCTCTCTCTCAGAGCTTTCCCTGGAACCAGGTACTCGCTCCTCGAGGGCCTAATTCATTTCCAGCTCTTGGGCTGCTTCTAAGAGACTATTGTGTGAATGTTACCATCAAGGTTCTGTCCTGAACTCTGCATACCCTGCCTACTCACTATATTCAGTTTCTCTACAGTTCAGTTACCCAGGATCGCTGTTCCAGTATCTGAGGGACTACAGCCCAGCCGGGCGCTTCCAGCTCACTACTGCCACCTCTGGTGGTTCAATATACCGTTTAATAAAAGAACTAGTGTGTGTCTGTCTCCAAACTCTGAGCCTGACTGGTGCTCCCTCTCGGGATCTTCCCCCGGGGGTGTGGTCATCTGCCACCGGCTCAAGGATCCACCCACAACTATCTCAAACACTAACATCCACCAGGCACAGTCATTGCCTGCTGGCATAAGAGGCTTAAAGAGACAACCCATAACAATTCCCTGGCATGATACAGAGGATAGAGGACCTCAGCAACAAACCTCCGAGATAAGGGGCTTGGCCGCCGTATCCAGATGCCAGTCTCGTCCACGTGTTTTAACTATGGACAGAAAGGACACTTAGCAAAGGACTGTCGGTATGGTCAAAGCGAACCTATGGATGTTTGCCTGGTGACCCAGCCAGTGCCTGAGGAAGAAGGACACCTATTTAAAAGCAATGCTCTGAAGAAGTGACGACCCACAATCTGGAAAAAAAGGGGAATCTGGAGAGGTGGGAACAACACAGAAACGGGGCATTGAAGACTCTCTCTTTTTGTGTTTTTTGTGCAGAAAATGGGCACAAGAAGATCGCTGTCTATATAGGAAGCTAGAAACCGAAGAGTCTTTAAGTGAACCAGGTAGGGCAGAAACTCAACCAGCCCTGCGGGAGTGTGTTTTCTGTAAGACAGAAGGTCATTCAAAGGAAGAATGTCCTTGGCTTGAGGAGCTGGAGTTCGAACTCAAGTTAGCAGAACAACATGAGAAGGAACAGAGAACGGGGACAGAGCCCCAGAATGTTAATGACAAATGGGAGCACGCTTGGGATCATAAGTTGTCAAAACTCCAAAGCTACAATTTTATGGGTGTCCCACGTGCACGATTTAAGGACTTTATAATCCAGGTGGAAGTGGAGGGAGCCTCTACTCAGCCTTTGGTAGATTCTGCTTGAAGGACATATTAACGATAAGAAATAGAGATAGTAACGTGTATACTTGGGGACGAACAAAAGTGTTCAACTTCCCATGTCCTCTTGACGACCGCTGCAGGACAAGCCATGTTAGAAGTGGCTGTCCTCTCCAAGCTTCCTACCTAGTAGTCAGAGCCGGTGCAAGGGGATTGGGCACCCTAGGCGCCTTCAGCCTTGCACCGCCCCCAGCCGCAGCCCCTACTCCTCCTTCCCCCCCCCAAAAGAAAACTTACAAAATACCTGGTGGTCCAGGTGGGGGCCCGGGAGCGATCTGCCACTCCCGGGGCCTCAGCTTCCACTAAGCAAAATGGCGCCGGTGGCCTTTAGCCCCTACCATGTGACGGGCCCCTTGCACTTTTTGCCCTTTCAAAATGTTGCCACCTGCCGCAGCGCCCCTAAATCGCAGCATCCTAGGCACAGGCCTGGCTCGCCTAGTGGTTCCTCCGGCCCTTCTAGTAGTCCTCGGTAGAGATTATCCCCATTTTACACTCTTATGGAGACAACTCATGGGTGTTGGGGGACAATACATCCGGAGGGGGGAGGCAATTGAGATAGGGCCGGGGTGTGCTCTGGGCATGTCTGTGGACGCTCGACTGGACATGTCCGAGCTGAGGGGGAGGATATGTGATGGAGTGTACAGACAACTCCATCATTTTACCTTAAGGAGCCCGGTTCAAGGCTTTAATCCAGTCCTCCTTAAGGGAGAACGTCACAAGGGATTCTGGGTGAAGAGAGGTTCCTTTCACCCTATCAGGAAACTGGTAGGACTTCATGATACATCCATATGATGGATATTTACCTGTCAATTGCACATGACGCAAGGTGAGCTGCTATCTTGATTCTTGCATCTTTGAAGCACTGTAAATAAATATTTATTTTTATTTATAAAAATGTATTAATCTCTTTCCAATTTTGTGGTAAAAATTTCCAAAGCAATGTAATGCACCATAACTAAGTTGGTCCAGTCTTATTATATTCCTGAAGTATTCCTGCGGCTGCAGCAGGCCTGAATATGCTAGAGTCCATACAGAAGAAATACAAATGTGCAGACAAAAACCGCAAGAAGCCAGCCTCTGTATCCAATTGAACAATGGAAAAACAGAAACATCACCATTCCTTATAAAATCAAGAAATATAAGACATCATAAAACTATACTAATAAAAAGATTATTTAAAATAACATCCAATAATTAAAAACTCATAATTTTTTTAATTTACTCAACACCAATAAAATATTTCAAAACAGCAGACACATCAAATAACACGCAATAATTAAAACACATAAGGATAAAAATCCCCCACTGTGTCCATACCTGGGAACTTTTGATTTCCAGTCACCTTGAGATTCCTGAATTATTAGGGGGGGGGGGGGGGACACACACACACACGAGCTTTATCCTCTGTCATATACATATATTCTGTAGCACATGTGTTCATTCTCTCACACACACATTCTCACAATCCTCTCTTCTCTTACACACACATACACATGCTCTCTTACATACTTCCTCTCTTGCACACACACATACATTCTCTCATGCACACTTCCTCTCTTACACACATATATATCCTCACACACACACTCTCAACCCCACAAGCTCCCTCTTATACACATTCTCTCTCTCACACACACGTCTCACCCTTACAGGCTCCTTCTCACACATATACACACATAAAAGTTTTCAACCTGAGGCTCCCTCATACACACCCACAGGCTCTCACTCTCACAGACATTGTCTACCACACATACATATGTTCTCAGTTCCACAGGCTCCTTCACACATTTACTTCCAAATGTTCTCTCACTCACAAACACACTTACACTGGGCCTCCCCCTTTCTTCTGGACCTCATCTTTGGCCCCCACAGCATGGGATCCATGGCAACCTTTGGGATCTTTTCTTCGGCTGCTGCTGAGTGGGGGACTGTGGCAGCCTATCAGGCCTTTTTTTCGGCCACCACAAGATGGGTCCTCAGTGGCCTCTAGGGCCTTTTCTTTGGCCGCAGTGGGATAGGATCCACTGGGACCCTTCTATGCCTCTCCTTTTCTTTATAGTCTGACAGCTGCTGAAGGAGACTCTGTGCATGGGCCTAATTTGCCCATGACATCCTAATTTGCTTATTTTCTTGATTATCACCTGCATTCTCATAAATGCTTTCACTTAGATGTAAATGCTTCTGCCAGTCTGATGTCCATTTTCTAGTCTTGCTGAGATCACTTTGTAAACCTTCTAAATCTGCTTTGTTATGACCAAGCTGCTAATTGTTGTTTATCAATAAACAAATCATGATTTGTAATGTTGTCACTACTAATGTGCTGAGCAAAATCACCTAAAAGCATAATGAAGAGGTAAGAACCAAGCACCGGAGTGCATACATGGATTCATCTAACCCCTGTACACCATTTCTTAAATTTTTTATAGCAGTGGTGAGAACACTTTGTTCATGCCTCATCTTCTTCCATGCATGCAATTGGTTGAGCTTCCTTTCCCCAATTTAATCAAATTTTTTATTTGCTTCTGGAAATGTAATTAGGCTGATTGCACCTAATGCTCTTTTTAAAATTGTTTTCCAATTTAAAAAAAAAAAAAAAAGAAATAGCAGTTCATGCCTGCCCAATACTATTTTCCTTCTTGAGGAAACCTGCAAAGTTTTGCAGTTAAATGTATGTCTTTATTAAATTCCCTTCCCCCTCTGTCTGTCTGTCTCTCGCTCTCCCCTCCCCCACCTACTTTACACCTGTGCAACTGATTGCCTGCTGACCTGCTAGTGATCTCCCCACCCACATGGGATGCTGCTGCCGCTCCAGGTCCACCACTCATCTTTTTGCGCCTCTTTGCAGGCTCATTGGTGACCCCCAGTTTGCGCACTATTTACTTTGGGCGCATGCCCCACAACAGTTTTTTTATCTAAGTTTTTGCTTGCACAATTTTTTGTTTCTGTGGAATGTTTCCCCTTCTGCAATTTGCAGGAATTTAAATCCATGGAGCAAAAGATGTGTTGTGTTTGAACTGCGAAGTAATCTGCCTTGCAGGCTTTTTTTTTTTTTTTTAGTACCTTAGTTTTGTCTGAAACAAATCTTGCGCTAGATGTGATCAAGACTAGGCATTAAGCAGTCCCCTAGTTTAAAGTCTGATGCTTCTAATAAGATAAAAACTCCCCAGACAGAATGATTTGGGTGTGATTTCTAAATAAACTCCAAGAAAACGAAGGTAGTAGGCTTTACTGTTTTCAGTTCCAATAGGTTGCTGTGCTCGCTGCCTTATGCACAGAATTTAAGTAAGTTATCAAAGAGAACAAGAAAGACTTATTTTCCAAACCCCCGCCCGCCTCGTCTGCAAACAAGAGCAGCTGCTAGCGGTAATGCCGGCTCCGATTTATTTCCACAATTCACTCAGCACCAACAACAACGTCCGGCCCGCGCCGCTGCTGGAAGTTTTTCGCCCAGCAACAGGATGATGTCAGAGGGAGGGGAGCCCGGCCAATCGGAGGCAAGCAAATGGTTCGCGGCCCTGTGAGGGAGATGAAGAACAACAAAAAAAAACAACACCGCAGCGCGAGCTCTGTAGGCGGCGCGCGCCTTAGTACTACTGGCAGCCGGGTTCCTTGCATGGGCTTGAAGCTGCGCGAATTTAGTTCTCAGGCGATTCGCTTAAAAACAACGTCAACAACAAAAAAAACAAACCCAAGCGTTTTTGGTTCAAGTGCTTGCCCAATGCCTTTCGGCAGGATGTCTTGTCTGCAGCAGGATATCGGAGTGGTGCAACGACATGTCGCTGAATGTATGTCCGCAGACGGAAGCAGCTGCTTAAGTGAAAAGTGGAGCTTTGCTTGAAGACTTTAAGGAAAGGTCCACAATACTGTTTTCAAAACATTATCAGGGATGCAATATAGTGCGCTCAGGCTAGTGTACCGGGTAATTCCTAATGCAGTACAGGGATTAGCACATCCAATCGAGAACATAGCTAATACAGCTCATGATATGCAAATTATATGTAGATGGTATCAGCTATTACCCTGCGATGCCAAAAATTGCTGCGTGGCCAAGGCACCGATTTTAACGTGGCAAATTTAACACCTGCTCAGGAGTTGGCATTAAAGCATGTTGTGCTCAAGGGCACACTAACTAGGAAGAACCACAGAAAGGAGAATCGTGGCTCTCAAGGGCTTAAAAAAAATCCTGCTTTCTGTGGTTCCTCATATGTGGAACTACAAAAACCAGCAACCCCAAAGTTTGCCCCAATTGGATCCCTTCTGGGCAGTAAGTGAAGGAGTGAATAAATGATATTCAGTGTTAGTCACATGTCAGTCACATGCCAGTGAAAGGACCAATTCCCTTTCAGAAGATTGAAAAGGACCAATCGGGAAAAGCCTTGCTGGGGGTGGGAAGTGAGCTCTGGCCTGACTGTTGTGGGCACACAGCCACGTCTCCTGGATGCCCATTGCAGAGTGCTAGGGATGCACAAATTACCCATTGTGCGTCCCTTTTAGGGCAGCAACTCATTTGCCTATTGCATCGAGTGCCCAGAAGAGGTGGATGTGCATGCGTTTAAAAAACGCATACCCAATTTGGATGCATGTTTTCTACACAATATTGCATCCGCCTGTATTACGGTTGTGCTTATCCACTGCTCAAGGTAACTCCTCAGTGAGATCCATTTTCTTGAATCATAACCCATGTTCTGGGTTATGGTTCACTATAAAGGACAAACTCCTCTGGTTGCAGGTCTCTTTTTCTTGGGGAACTACTAAATAACAACAGATCACACCATGCAAATTGTTCCAAACTGCCTGCTTTATTTTCCTCATCTTAAGTCACCCTTGCATATAATGAGCATAATGAGTTTTAAGTTCTCAACTTCTCAAAAGAAGCAATTGAATTGTATACAATTAATTAAGAGGAAACTCCCCAATAACTGTCACTATCCACTCTGCTAGGGAACCTCAGGTGATGGCTGATTCTTTACTCTTAAACTGAGGTTTCTGTGCCCTATTTGCTTGCTCGTTTCTAGCAATATTTATTTATGTAGGCATTTTATATACCATCGTTCCAAACGAAGATCACAATGGTTTACAAAATCAGCATTCATGTTCTGGGTCAGCATTCATATTCTAGGTCAACACAACAGCAAATACATATTCTAGGTCAACATGTCAACATCAAGTACAAGTTAACTAGGGTGCTATGATCGTGGTTTGTTATCCATAAACACATAAACATCATCAGGTGCTCCACTACAGAGCCTCCCTTCCACCCCCAACTACAAGGCTCTTAGTCTCAGTAATAAGTTCAGCTCTTCTTTCCTAATAAGATGGGAGCAGGAATGGTTTGTTATCCATAATTTCCATTTCATTATCCTTCATGTATTAATCAATAAGTTGTCATGTTACATCGATCAATACTTATTGCTCATTGGACTAACGTTATCCGTGGTTTTGACAGTGAAGTTATCGGCAAATTGGTATTTTACGTTAAATCATATGCATTTCTGAAGAGCCATGTTTTTAGTTCACGTTTGAAACTCTTTCTTTCTGTTATCAGACGTAATGACTCTGGAAGAGAGTTCCATAGTCTGGGGCTTGCTATGGAAATCATTCGGTCTCTCATGTGTGTTAGATGTGAATACCGTGTTGTAGGCACATTTAGAAGTCCTTTTGTTTTGCGATCTTAGGGCTCTCTGCGGTGTGCATGGTTGAAGTGTCACTCCTATTAAACATGGGTTAATGTTGTTGATGATATTAAAAATTAGAGTTAATACTTTATAATGAATTCTGGATTGTACAGGAAGCCAATGCAGTGCTGTCAGCGAGGGGGTGATGTGGTCAAATTTCCTTGTCCCTAGTAAGAGTCTGGCTGAGGCATTTTGTAGTAATTATAGTGGTTTTAATAGTCCTGAGGATAGGCCTAGTAACAGTGAGTTGCAGTAATCTGTGTTTGAAAATACTAGTGTTTGTAGAACAGCACGGAAGTCCTGTATTGTTGGTAATGATTGCTTTCCCCATTTTAAAGGTGCTGGACCAGGGTGCAGTAGCATTTCTGACTCATGGTACAAGAAAACTGGCTTCTCCTACATATGGGTCAAAATGCAGCGTTGGCAAAGGGGAGCAATTTTTATTTTTTGTTTTCTGTAGGAACATTGACCTTATAAGATCATTGTATCTTTGTGTCCCAATCATTTTTTGAAACTGTTCAGTTTTATCCAGATTTGTGCCAGAAATAAGGAATAGCCTAGTGGTTAGAGCAGTGGACTATGAACCAGGAGACCAGGGTTTGAGTCCTGCTGTCGCTCCTTGTGACCTTGGGCAAGTCACTTTACCCTCCATTGTCTCAGGTACAAAAACTTAGATTGTAAGCCCTCTGGGGATAGAGAAATACCTACACAGTACCTGAATGTAAACCGGTGTGATATCTCGATTGAGATTGAATGTCGGTATATAAAAATAAATAAAAAAATAGAGCACCCAATGACTTCCTTTCCCATAATTTTGATGCACACTTGGAATCCATTTTTGGCTTGGTTTCCTATAGGGAAACTGACTTTATAGAATCATTGTGTCTGTTTGTCCATCTCTCCTCCTTTAATAACTTTAGGACTCTTCATCTAATTTTCTGCCAGAAATAGTAAAATGCCCAGTGACTCCTGGCTCACACTTTTCATGTTTTCTTGATGCCCCCACCACTTAGAATTGCTTTCTCTTTTTATTCCCTATAGGGAAGCAGGTCAGTTCATTTGAAAACCTCAAAGATCAGAGCACATCATGATGCTATTGAGCATGTTAAAAGCTGATCTACCATTGGTTGACAGTGATCATTTTTAAAGCTGCCTTGCTATAGGTTAGTGCCTGTGACTAACCAGCTGACTCTGTTTCTTGCTTAGTTTCTTATGGGAAAGCTAATCTTTAACATTAAATTTATTTATTTATGTATTTTCATAAAACACATTCTGGTTTTTTCATTACCCTTTTGTAAAGCAGATAGATGATAAAAAAAAAACATAAATGTATAACATTATGTACTTATTACAAAAAAATTCACTTAAACCTTGTCATAACTATGCACCAAAGAAGGAAACTAGGCATCATAAAATGTTCACATATCTCCTCGTTTAGAGGGAGATTTCAGCTCTTGGCATGGCTTTACTTACCACTCCATTCTATCAGCCATGTCCCATCTCCCCATTCCATCATCTGTCCTCCCCCCATTGTTGCCCCCTTGTGCTATATCCCAACAGCCGATACAGAGTCTGAAGATGGATGCTCGGGGTAAATTTTCAAAATGCTCCTAGCTGCTGTTATGTTATAGACCAGATATAAGCAACTCCGATCCTCAAGTGCTGCAAACAGGTCTGGTTTTTAGGATATTCACAATGAATATGTATGAAATCTATTTGCATTCACTGCCTCCATTGTATGCAAATCTATTCCATGCATATTCATTATACATATCCTAAAAATCAGACCTGTTTTTGGCACACAAGGATCACAGTTGCTTACCCTTGTTATAGATGATTACATACTGTTTAGGTATAACTAGGCCACATCCCCAAGAGACTTCACTATACAGTCTGAATAGGAACAGTGAGCTTTTTTTATTATTTTCAG
Organism: Rhinatrema bivittatum; assembly: GCF_901001135.1. NCBI lineage: Eukaryota > Metazoa > Chordata > Amphibia > Gymnophiona > Rhinatrematidae > Rhinatrema > Rhinatrema bivittatum. The sequence goes on from NC_042619.1 coordinate 54,593,202, forward strand.
GGTGTCCTCTGGTGCCTCATGATTTTTACTAACAACTTTATTTACACATCTTCTGGCTGATCATGACACATGCTGAACATTATACTCTACATCACATCTTCCCAATTTTCTATTGTGGATACTTTCACATACTAGAAAACTGTCACAGTTTGTAGAATCAGGGAAACCTTCCTGGGGAGCGGCACAAGACTGCAAGGCAGGAATCTGGACTAGACAAGGGCCGATCTTCCACCTAGCCAGCCCCCTCCCCCGCAGGTTGAGCCCTTGGATTCTGGGGGGCCAGTAGATATTTGCAGTGGCAGTACATGATAGTGAATCCATACAGGCTGGAATCGGACTAGGCAAGGCAAGGGCAGGCAGACAAGACCGGTCAGGCAAGGCTTGGACAAGACAAGGATTGGACGAGGCTTGATACATGGAGGCAAGGCAAGACTGGTTACTGGGCAGGACCTGGAACTAGACAAGACACAGACTGAGGCAAAGCAAGGTAAGGAAAGGACACTCATACAGGCAGGACTGGATAGGACACAACAAGACTATCCAAAGATAAGACCAAACAAGGCAGACTAGGGCAGGAGTTAGACAAGGCAGACAAGGATAACAGAGAACATATAAGCCTGAAGGCAACAAGACAGGAAGCCCATAGGCCACTAGACAGTAGGAGAACCTGGATAGGCCACAAGGCAGGCTGTTAGACAGAGTAGGCCCGAAGGCCACAAGGCAAAGAACGAGGACCAGGTCACGGAGCCAAGGGTGACACCATGAGAAGGTAAGGAGATTCTGACAAGGCAGGGTTAAATGGGGCTGGAGCTTGGGTGTGGTGCAGCCAGAGAGGAGGAGCTTGGCAAGGCTGGAAGTTAAGCTCGCTGGAGGCTTCTGCTGGCGGGGAAGCATCATTGCAGGAAGCAGGCTAGGATGAGACTGCGTAGCAGGTGAAACCCTAAGAAAAACAAATGCACCTTCAAAAGGATATAAACCGAAGAGAGCTGGTCCAGAGGGTAGCTACTAAAACGGACAGTGGTCTTCATTACGAAGCATATAGGGACAGAGATCTAAACATGTATACACTGGAGGAAAGGAGGGAAAGAGGAGATATGATAGAAATATTTAAATACCTCCAAGGAATAAATGCACAGGAAGCAAACCTCTTTCAAAGGAAAGGAGGCTGTGGAACAAGGGTCATAGAATGAGCGTGAAAGGGAGTAGACTGAGGAGTAATCTAAAGAAGTATTTCTTTTCAGAAATGATGGTTGATGCATGGAACAGCCTCCCTGAGGACAGTATTCATGGAATTATTGGACAAGTTCAGAGGATCTCTGAGGGATAGGATAAAGCTGAGCAGGAGATGTGGATGGGCCGTATGGTCTTTGTTTCTACAATGAGATATTAATGGGGCTGCTGTAGCTCATAAGTCCTCTCTGTGGGGGGATGGATTGAAGGGGAGGGCCGATGAGGTTTGACTTAAGCATTATGCATACCTTTGAGGTATTTTAATGACCTTTTCATGCTCCTCTTCTCCTCTGGGGTGTATATTTATAGGGGCAATTTTTAAAACTGCCTAGGGAGTTTGCTGGACCTGTAAGGTAATTTTCAGAGTACCTTCCTACAGAGTTTGCACCTGCTTTGCTCCAGGTGCACAACAAAGTATAAGCATGAATTTTGGGATCTGATCCCCACGGGTGCTTTGTCTCCTTCAACCTCCTTCTGTCCCGTCCCTTTTCCCTGCAGCTAAAAGTACGCGTGCGCGGAGAGCAATTTTGAACCTGGAAAATCTCCCTATGAACCGCTTGAAAAATTTCTTCTTGCTGTCCCTGCTCTCTCTGTATCCTTTCAGGGGCTCCAAAGAAAGCTAAATATTTAGTGTTGCTTCTTTCACTTGCAAGACAGTGCTTTAAATCTCTGCAGATTTGTACCTCGTACACACGATGTGAAACACAGCACTTAACTGGCCTCCTCCAGCCTCGCTCGCTGTGGCAGTAAATCTCACACTTTGGGAGGTGCCACCCTTATAAGCTCTGAACTTATTTAGCCAAAACTGGTTGCTCAGTTTAGCAGGCGACTGCTGGGAGTCAGCACAAAGTGGCTATCTTCCCTCCCCCCAGCCTCCCCACGCCCCCAGAGCCACCCACGGTTTTAGGGGGCTACATTTTGCCACCCACTCAAACTAGATGCCTACATTCAGCCACCGAGGGCAAAGGCAATACAGAGAGGGTTTGCACCACCAGATTATCCCCCCCCCAAATATTCTTCAAAGCAGGGCAGGTGCGTGGGTATGTGGAGCTCGAGGTGAACCTTCGGTCAGGCACCTTCCCCTCCTAACTTGCCTCCCTCCTACCAGCAGCAGTGGCTGCAGGACAGCGCTCCCTTTGCTGGTATTGACTCTGGCACAGTGCCCCCTTTGGGCCGCAAGCTGGCAGGACGTTTTTGGGGCGCTGCAGGTGACTGCCTAGTTTAATTAATGGAAACGCTGGCCCTGCTTCCTAGACCAGCTTGGGGAGGTTTGTGGAGATCTGTTTTGGACGTCTGGGTGGGTTCAGTGGGGGCTCTCAGCTACTGTACTATTTCATGCAAATGTAGCTTACCTGTGGCATGAATTTAAAAATAAGGTTTTGGGGGGTTTACTGGAACAGTTCCGTCACCTCTTTAAAGAGATCAGCCTGTTCTTGGGGAGCTTGCACTTCAAGGCTTTACTGACAGAGGCCTTGTGACCTTTGGAGGCCTTGCTAAAAGACCTTCTCTTCCTATTACTTCCTGCTCCCATCTTATTAGGAAAGAAGAGCTGAACTTATTACTGAGACTAAGAGCCTTGTAGTTGGGGGTGGAAGGGAGGCTCTGTAGTGGAGCACCTGATGATGTTTATGTGTTAAAAGGAGTTTCAATAAATTGCTTTTGGTGCAAAATGAAATATGGTCCTTTAGGTACTTCTGTAAGATACATTTTAGCGCAGAACTGTAATTGTAATTAGGAGCCGTCACCGCTTCAGGTTTGAACAACCCCCATCTCCAGGTTCTGGGTCAAAGCTGTAAATCTCTGCCTTCCCAGTGCCTTCATACTGCTAATGCCACTCCACTGTGGCAGAGGCTGTTTCAGCAGTGGCAGTAGTGAGATGACGGCTGCTGGAGGGGGGGGCACTACATCACTTTTCCTGAGTCAGACTGTGTGAGTCTGTGAGCGTACAAGCCCAGGAAGAGAAAGGAAGGAGCTGCTGAAAGTAACCCTTGCCCAGGGTTTCATTTTGTTCAGCGACTGCCTGGGCTTTGTGTCTGCTTCTGCTTCCTCACAACCCAGTGCACAGAACCATTAGGGTTGCAAGAGTGGAAGGCAACAGAAGCATGGGAGGAAAGCCCTGCTGGCCCTCTCTTCAGCTGATCAGGCCGACAGAACAGAGCCAGGAAGAGCAGTAGGGGCGCATGCTCTGAACTCTTACAGGCCTTGCAAAATGGACGCGCTAAAAATGTGGTTCCAAACTGGGCGCATCTTTTCTTTAACGTGTGCATAATCGCCTCTCCTGGGCGCCCAATGCAAGAAGCAAATGAGCTGGCGCGCTAAAAAGGATGCGCTAGGGATAAATAAATTGTGCATTCCTAGTGCGTCCATGGCATCCGGCGCTCAGGAGGATATGGCTGTGCGTGGGTTAAGAAAACGGACGCTCGATTTATGAGCTTCTGTTTTATCCCACGGCAGCTAATTTACCGGCACAATATGCACACAATATACATTGTCCGGAGTGTGTATATTGTGGGTGCATACTGTATGGCCCGAAATTTTATTTTATTTTTTACGTCAAGACTTTTTTTTTTTTGTTTGCATGGTGCTGCTTTCCGTGGTTCTTCCTACTTGGTACTGCGATGATACTAAGTAGGAGGAACCACAGAAAAGCAGGGTTTTTTAAATGTTTTTAAGTTGAGCCCTTAATGCGCAGGAAGACTTTATGCCTGCTCCGGGGCAGGCGTAAAATTTTACGGGTTAAAAAACGTGGCTCGGGCGCACGGGGATTTTTTTGCATTGTGGGGTAACAGCTAATAGCCTCATCTACATGGAATTGACATGTGATGAGCGCTATTAGCTATGCGCGGGCTTGGACGTGCGTTTTGGACGCGACTTATCCCCTTCTTACATCAGAGGTTATGGACCCGTGCGCTGGGCTGGGTGCACTTTATTGCATCGGCCCCTTAGACTGCACCTTAATCTCTGCAGCAGAGAACAGCTTCTCTGCTTCCTGTTCTAGGCCCGCCCCCCTCCTTGTCTCCATGGCAACTGGCAGTACTTTGGAGGACAGGAGGGAGGAGGCGGAGAAGGGAACAAAGAAGAGCCACCCTGCTCCCATCTCCACCCCTCCTCTCCTGTCTCCCGTCCCCCTGCCCCTCCACCTGCTCCTGGTTGCCAAGGAGATAAAGAGGGAAGATGCCGAAGCAGGAAGCAGGAAGCAGAGGCTCTTCTCTGCTCAGCTGCAAGGGCAATGTCCCCCATGGCAACCAATAGTACTGGAGGACACGAGCAGAGAAGAGCCATTGTGCCCCCTGCTCCATCTCTCCCCCCCCTCCTGTCATCTCCCACCATCTGCTGGCTGCTCTACTGTGTCTGGAACCTGAGGCTCAGTATGGGGGGGGGGGGAGAGTCTTCTGGAGCTCCAATCAGATGAGAATGATTTATGAGGCGGGAAAATGGGTGAACGTTGAAAGGAGGTGAGGGGAGAAGGGGTAAAAGCTTGAGTGGGGGAGGTGCGGAGGGTAGCATAAAGAATCCGGAGGGTAGCATAAAGAAGAGGCAGTGAAGAGGTAGATGGGGAGAGGGATGCCGTCTCCCCCCCCCCCTCCCCCCCTTCTCCCTGAAGTCAGTAATGCAGTTGGGTTGTCTGGCACCTTTTTCTTCCCCAAGGTCCATGCTACCATGCGTTCTACAGCAGGTGTGAAGGGCTTGTGGGGAAGGTTGGGGAAAGAAAAGGAGTGTGAGAGAGCTGGGATAGGTAATGAGTAGGGAGAGTTTGGGGGGGGGGGGGGGTTTGAGAGAGCTAGGGGAAAGGCAGTAGAGGGGTGAAAGAAAGCCAGAGGGGGTGGGTATGAAAGAAAACCAGAGGTGTTGATGGGGTTGGGGGTGGAAGTCAGAAATAGTGTCAGGGCAGAGGTGGTGATGGAGGGGGCGTGAGAGTGTGCCAGAAGTGGTGGAGACTGGATGACAGAGGGCCAGACGTGGTAATGAGGAAGGGAGAGTAATAAGAGCCTGAGGTGTGATGGGGTTGGGAGAGAGACGCACACCGAGGGGATGGAGTATAGGTGTGTGAGACCAGAAGGTATGATAAGTGAGGGTATATGAGAGAGAGCCAGAGGATACTGGAGGGAAGGGGAGAGCATGCGGAGGAATGGCTGTGAATCAGACAGGGTGACAGAGCATGAGGAGATGATTGGAGTTTGAGAGTCAGAGCAAGGATGTTGAGTAGTAAGAAAGCATGAGAAGGAGTACTTGGGGTGAGCAGTTTGGAGTGAAGGTGATTGGGTGAGGGAGTCAGAATGGAGAGGGATGGGAGAATTTGAATGGAGGTGAGTGAAATAAAATGGTTAAGAGAGGATGAGAGTAAGAGGCAATGGTTGAGGACAAAAGAGTCAGGGGATAAGGAATTGGTAAGAAAGCCAGAGAGGGTGCGACTGCTGGGGGAGGAGGGAGCCAGAGGGTAGGAGACTGATGAAGGGAGCAACTCAATGAGGGGGTGATGGAGAGGGAAAGTGGGGAGGGGAGGTGTTGAAACAGGAAGAACTGGAGGATGAGAGATGAGGAAGAAGTGGTGAGATTCGGGTGTGAGTGGCTACAGAAAGTGAAGAGATTTATTTATTTATTTATTTATTTATTTATTTATTTAACAGTTTTTTATACCGACCTTCATAGTAAATTACAGAGATTTAGAGACAGAAGAAAAAAAATGAAGCAAAATGAAATGAAAGGGAAAGACTCGTCAGAGAGATGGGGGAGTAAGTGATAAAGATAGTAGAAAAGTAAACTGAAAAGGAGACCTTGGAAAAGAAGTTAGAAGACAGACAAGAGGAAAAGGAAAACAGAGTCCAGGACCAATGCAATTTAGAAAAAAATCACCCAGACAAGAAAGGTAAAAAAATAAATGTTATTTTCTGTTTAGGGATTGTAATATGTAACACAGTGATCTAATTTACAGCTCTTTGGCTCCTGGATTAAACTGGATTCTTTTCAGGCTATGATGGCTTTTGTTGGAGCCATGTAAGGATTATCCAAAAACATTATATAAGAGCTATCAAGACCACATAGGTCTTGTCTTCAGATGTGAATAATGCCACTGATGTGACAGCTGAACAAGGAAACTATGTGGTTTCAAAAGGTCACGTACAATATTTTTAGATCATTCATATGCTGATTCAGTAAAAAGTTTCAGAATCTGCCAAGAATCTAGAAACTGGAATACAATTTTCAGTATTAAGTGATTGTATGTACGGCCGGTGCAAGGATATTAGGTGAACCTTATACTCCCGCCTATCGAACCACCTCTGGCATGGCATCCCCTTCTCTCTCACCCCACTCAGCATTCAGCTCTCACTGTCCTCTCTCTCCCCCCTCCCCTTTCCTTTGCCCCCTATCCGCAGTGCCTAGCATCCCTTCTCTCTGTCCCCCTCCCCCGTTCAGCACCCTCTCTCTACAACTCCCCAGCCAACTTCCTCTTTGTCTCTAACCCCCCCACACACACATCTGCCCAGCATCCATTCCCTTCTTTCTTGTGGCCCTGATTGTATGTTTTATGGAGAGGTGTAATGGAGGGTAAAAGACTTTTGAGAAAACACGCAGTCCTTCACCAAGCGTAACAGAGTGGATTGTAGCCCCTTGATAAGAAACTGACAGCGCATCACCGATCAAGTGAGAATCAACCCTTAGGGCGGAGCTCCTTGGTTCTTCTGCTGTGTTTGTACATTATCAGGCCAGCAGGTTCTCAGTTACCCTTCTTTCCTGTGTTTTATAGGGGGAGGGGGAGGGGGAGGGGGGAATGATGTGATTATACTCAAACACAATTATCTAAATCTTGAGGGGTGGGTGGTGGAGAGAGAAGAGCCCTTAATCTTGTAAGTACCTAGCTACACCCCTGGAAGACAGTAACAGCAGTCAGCAGGGGAAGTGGAGTGGTGAGCAAAGCGGCTGAAGAGAGCTGAAAACAGCAGGGGAGGAGCAGAGACCTGCTGGCTGCAGCTGGGCACCACCTCCAGGCCCTGAGTGTGGAAGCACAGCCCAGCATACCCGGAGTTACAAGGGCAGAGGGCTGGAGGAAGAAGTGGGCAGGTCTGAATTGAAGAATTGAAAAGTTGAAAAAAGGGAGAAATGAGCCGGAGATCCTGGATGCCTGGTGGATTGCAATAAATCAATAAATCGGGCATCTAGGACCACCCCAACCTATCTAAGTTACATTTCCTGCTTTCTCACCATATGTATATATTTAGACATATAGACAGATATTTAGTCAGTTGCAGCGAGAGAGATTTTTCTGTATGTCAAAACATATTGGGGAGGGAGGTGCAGTCATCCAAGAAATATGCGCACATATATTGGACACAAGGTAGCAGGTACGTAATTCAGTCCTTTTTTGTCTCTGTATCTGTCATTTCAAGAATCTCCCACTCAGTAGATGGTGACCCTGATTTTTCGTGCCCACTTCAGTTCTGGGGAGATTTCTGCAGTACAGGGCAATGCAGGTCAGCCACAGTTGCATCATCTTTGCTCAGTGGGATGCATGCAGCTTGATTCCCGTTTAATGGTTTTTCGTTTTTCTTTTTGGCGGTTAGCTGCCATTAGATTGGCCTACTTGGGACCTGAAAACTTGTTCCATATCCGGAGTTTGTGCATAATATGCCTGGGCTAGTGTTAAGTTTGCGGTTTGCTTGGCATGTTGTAGAAGTGAGCTTTAATTTGTTTCATTCAAATTGATTTTATCCATAATACACTTTTCTTTTCTTTTTTTTTTTTCCCCCCAGATCTTTTGGGCTATTTGCAAACCCTGACATGTTCTGCAGGTTTTGGCTTACACCCCCGCTGCAGCAGGTAAGTGACTTCTGGCATTTTTCTTATATGAATTCACGTAGACACCACCTACAGATTTCTCTGTGCACCCAGCTGAGGAGGACTGCACTGTGTTTATCTGTAGGACACTGTTTCCACATCAAGGCAAGCTGATGTTGTAAAAGCTGTACCGTATGCAACAGGACTGTGGCAGCCTGCTTTTGCTCTTTTCAGCCTCCCCTCACCGATCCCATCTCCTTAACCGCGCCGAGGCTTTTGTGTGGCGATTTCTCAAGTACCTGCTGCTGCCATATCTGTGGCCCTGCCAGATGCTGTTAGCCCGGATGCCCATATAGCTGTTCCTGCCCACTTTTAAGACCTGAGTTAAGATCAGGACCACCAAACTCAGGGGACAGGGAGAGAGGCAAGACCATAGGAGGAGTTGCTAGGAGGGACGTGGAGGAAGACAGGGTAAACCACCGCCCTGTAGAGTGGGACACTGGAAGAGGGCAGGCACATAAATATAAAAAGTTAGTCATGAGCGACGTAAACAAAAGTATTAAAGGAGCAGCTCTCTTTGATGCTGATGTGACAGACTGCATTTAGTTATAAACATTAACTTGAATTACAGCACAGTTTTGTGCCCCTTTATATTATAATTATGTAATCCCAGAGGTGTGACCGCTTGGGACATTAAATAATCCCAGAGGTGTGACCGCTTGGGACCTTTGAACTTCTCAATAAAACCAAGGGGTGGATTTTCAGAGCCCTGCTCGCGTAAATCCGCCCAAAACCGGGCGGATTTACGCGAGCAGGGCCCTGCGCGCCGGGAAGCCTATTTTACATAGGCCTCCCGGCGCGCGCAGAGCCCCGGGACTCGCGTAAGTCCCGGGGTTCTCGGAGGGGGGCCTGTCGGGGGCGTGTCGGCAGCGTTTTGGGGGCGGGTACGGGGGCGTGGCTACGGCCCGGGGGGCGTGGCCACGCCCTCCGTACCCGCCCCCAGGTCGCGGCCCGGCGCGCAGGAGGCCCGCTGGCGCGCGGGGATTTATGCCTCCCTCCGGGAGGCGTAAATCCCCCGACAAAGGTAAGGGGGGGGGTTTAGACAGGGCCAGGCGGGTGGGTTAGGTAGGGGAAGGGAGGGTAAGGTGAGGGGAGGGCAAAGGAAAGTTCCCTCCTAGGCCGCTCCGATTTCGGAGCGGCCTAGGAGGGAACTTTCGAACTTTCGAAACTTTCGAACTTTCGAAATCGGAGGGAACTCCGATTTCGGAGCGGCCTTGGAGGGGAACGGGGGGAGGCAGCGCGGCTCGGCGCGCGCAGGCTATACAAAATCGATAGCCTTGCGCGCGCCGATCCAGGATTTTAGGGGTAGATTTTAAAAGAAGCGCGATCAGCCTACTTTTGCTTGCGCATCAGACTCAAGCAAAAGTACGCTGGATTTTAGTAGATACGCGCGGAGCCGCGCGTATCCACTAAAATCCTGGATCGGCGCGCGCAAGGCTATCGATTTTGTATAGCCTGCGCGCGCCGAGCCGCGCTGCCTCCCCCCGTTCCCTCCAAGGCCGCTCCGAAATCGGAGCGGCCTCGGAGGGAACCTTCCTTTGCCCTCCCCTCACCTTACCGTCCCTTCCCCTACCTAACCCACCCACCCGGCCCTGTCTACACCCCCCCCCTTACCTTTGTCGGGGGATTTACGCCTCCCGGAGGGAGACGTAAATCCCCGCGCGCCAGCGGGCCTCCTGCGCGCCGGGCCGCGACCTGGGGGCGGGTACGGAGGGCGCGGCCACGCCCCCGGACCGCCCCGGGCCGTAGCCACGCCCCCGTACCCGCCCCCAAAACGCTGCCGACACGCCCCCGAAACGCCGCGACGACCGGGCCCGCCCCCCGACACGCCCCCCTCGGAGAACCCCGGGACTTACGCGAGTCCCGGGGCTCTGCGCGCGCCGGGAGGCCTATGTAAAATAGGCTTCCCGGCGCGCAGGGCCCTGCTCGCGTAAATCCGCCTGGTTTTGGGCGGATTTACGCGAGCAGGGCTCTGAAAATCCGCCCCTTAGTGGATACGCGCGGCTCCGCGCGTATCTACTAAAATCCAGCGTACTTTTGCTTGAGTCTGATGCGCAAGCAAAAGTAGGCTGATCGCGCTTCTTTTAAAATCTACCCCCAAGTGAATAACTTTTTTTTTTTTTTTTGTAGTTGGCAACTGTCAGCTGACCAGGGCTCAGCCGTGCAGTGCTTGGCAGTGGGTGGCTTGCATAAATCTTCACTAAAACCAGGAGGCTCCCTCCTTGATTCCATAGGTGATTTTTCTGTGCTGCAGCCGAGGAACACACAAGAACTAAAGCTCATGCTTCTAAAACAATGAGGTGGCTTATATTCGGAGGTGAGCTGTGCAAGGGGGAAAAACAGGGCCGCCAAAGCTTCTCTTTTGCGTTTGAAAGGATTGCTATCATATTATCTTTGTACAGATGCCAAACCTGCTCTAAAACCTACTTACACTCTGCAGCTCCCGCAGGAACCTGCTGCATAATCTACCTTGGGTCCGGCCAGTAAGTATCACCGTAGAGTGATGGCTCAGACCTCTTAACCCTCGGGGGCTGCGCAATGCGATTTCTGAATGGCCGATTTATATTCAGGGTCCTTCTTTTTCAGTTTAAACCGACTTTCACCCATAAATCCCTGGATTTTTCCAAAAGTGACAGTCGGTTTACATCTAATTTCACCCCAAATTGTAGGCCGATTAAAGAGCAAATCCCAGGGTCTCAAGACCTCCAGCAGGTGCCGGAAGCCAGTGTGGGCCAAAGCTCCTCCAGCGTTTCGAGTCCCCATCCCCGGCAGCGAAAGCGCTCTCGCCCTCCGGTGGCGCTGCAAGTCCCGCCTCTCCCTCCCCCCCCCCAGCCAAAGTACCCCTCCCCCCCTGGAGCCACCACTAGTAATGATGAAGGCTGCTGCAATGGGGGGAGGAGGGAGATTCCTGGGAGTGTGAGGAGAGAAAAGGACAGGGGATGGGGTAGAGACAGGGATGCTGCCGAGTAGGCGAGCAGGAGAATGTTTAATATTCTATTGCCCTGGCTTCTGACCACCAAAATAAACTCCGGTATTTACCCCGAAAAAGAGTCACATTTCCCCCCCCCCCCCCCCCCCCCCCCCAGATTTTCTCCTGGTTTTGTTTTTTTTTGGTTCTTGTCATAATAAACCCTGATAAATTCTCAGGAAAAATTACAAAAATAAAAACCGAAAACGAAGGGCCCTTTTTATATTCCAAGTTTTGTGCCTGTCGCTCCTTGTGACCTTGGGCAAGTCACTTTACCCTCCATTGCCTCAGGCACAAAAACTTAGATTGTAAGCCCTCTGGGGATAGGGAAATACCTACAGTACCTGAATGTAAACCGATGTGATATCTCAGATTGAATGTCGGTATAGAAAAACAATAAATAAGTAAATAAGTAAAAGCAGATTACATTCATGTGCCCTCCATATTTCCCCTGTTCCTAGAGGGCTCTCAGTTAAGGGCCTGGTTCACCATGGGAAACGTTCTTAGTAAATGGGGCCCTAAGTTTTTACCCGAGGCTGTGGTTGGGTGGGGTGAAGTGACTTGTCCAAGGTCACAAGGAGCAGCGGCAGAGCTTGAAATCTGGCTACCCTGATTTACAGCTTGTGGCTCTAACCTCACTCTTCCACTTTCATAGCTGCTTCAGAAGAAGCTGGGGGATTGTGCACGGGCATTTGAAAGTGACATTTTCAGCTTCATGTAGCATGATATGAAGGGGATAGAAGGACCGATCTACAGCTAGATTGTTTAGATTGGGGAAATTTCCCTTAGAAAATCAATGATGTTTTTGAGGATTTAAATACACTTTGGAATTCTTTATTTATACGGTACATGGTCAGGAAGAAATGAATCCACTGTAGAATAGGCAGGGATGCCTTCCTCTTGTTTACCATTTCATGGTAGCGGTAAGGCAGTCATTCAAGGATTGGACTGAAGGGAACCCTTACTCCTGGGGGAATTCTGCGCCAAACACACACACGCACTGAATTTGAGAGTAAATATCCATCAATCTTCAAAACCAGGCTGTTCAAGACTCCATGTGTATTTCTTTAAATGAAACAAAACTTTGGGACTAGAATGATCTAATTTACAGTATTCAGTAGTAAACGAGAAAATCACTTGAATTCCTCTTGATATGCCTAGAGTCTTTTAACTGCTTTGCATGTCTGAAAAAGCACATCTGTACATACTGTGCAGTATGGTAAAAATCTACAAACATCTGGGGGAATTCTGTGCACAAAAATTTATATTTATTAAAATAACACGACACACATCACAGTCTTTAAGTAATTCAAAATAGAATACAGAAACGTTATTACTCAAAGATGCAGAGTTTTAAATATTTTGAGCAGAATTCCCCTAGAAGCTCACTGTAAGAATACCCCTTCCATTTCTCTCCCTACTCCTCTGGCCAGACCTCTTTCACTCTGCCCTCTTAGACCTGAACTCCTCCACTCTGCACTATCTCTCCCCTCCGTCTCCAAACTCAATGCCTTCCACTCTATTTCCATCCCCCCAGCCTTCCCCTCCCCTAGTTTGACCTCTCTCTCATACAGGACTCCTCTGTCCCTCTCAAACACATACACCCCTCCTCACACAGGCTCCCTCTTTCTATTGTATGCACACACACACAGATCCTTACACAGACTCCCTTTGTCACACACACACACACACACACACACACATAGCCTCTCACACAGGCTTCCTCTTTCTCTCGCACACACACACACCCTCACACAGGGTAGCAAGTAGCTCATTTAAAACAAATCGAAGAAAATTATTTTTCATTCAGCGCACAGTTAAGCTCTGGAATTCATTGCCAGAGGATGTGCTTATGGCAGTTAGAGTAACTGGTTTTAAAAAAGGTTTGCATAATTTCCTAAAATAAAAATCCATAAACTGTTGTTAATTAATAAGCAATAATAGCTTGAGATTTATTTAATGTTTGGGTACTTGCCAGGTACTTGTAACTTGGATTGGCCACTGTTGGAAACAGGATGCTGGGCTTGATGGACTCTTGATCTGACCCAGTATGGCATATCTTATGTTCTTAAGACACACACAGGCAGAGATGCATACATACCCGCACACACAGATCCCATACACCGAGACACACACCGGCAGAGATAAACACACACATACAGGCACAAACACACAGGTATACGCACAATTAGGCAAATGTAGGAAGGCATAGGCACACAAATACACACAGGCAGACACACAGACACAGCCCCCCCCCCCCAAACACATTCACACATACATGCACACACAGGAAGAAACACACAGAGGCACAGGCACCCACCCCCACGCACTCACCCACCCATACAGGCACACACACACACACACAAGCTGTTATAGACCAGACAATCCAAGCAACGCAGGACATGTTCTGCTAGTATATATAGATACATATACACACAATGTGTATGTATTAAATATGGGAATGCAGGCTGTTTGCTGGCCTGATTCAGTTTTCAAAAATAATCTTTCATGAAAAGGTTCAGATTTCATTGGCTTTACTATGAGGCACAAAATAAGAAAAATTACACATTACCGGATTCATAAATCATGCCATTTAGTAACCCAATTAAATCCAATGGGTTGCCCATTTCTGGTTTCTCTTGTGAGACTGTTGAAGAAACTTGTTATAGCAAAGCGCATTGCACTGTAGCTGCAGGGATGAAGCTGACAGCTTTCAAGTTTCAGACTTGTGCTGACTCAGCTATGTTTTGTGAGTCTGTGCAGGAATGAGGTTTTAGATTCTCAGCAACCTTGCTGTATACTGATTTATGCACTGTAAGTGCTGTAGACATTGTAAACACTGCATACAGCAAGTGATTGTTCACAGACGACAGGAAATTGCACACTTTCACCACACAGTTTGCAACGACAGCTATTACATTTCAGCAGATTAAAGCAGCTGTATTAGCAAGAGTAATATTTCTATAATTTAACCGGCAATTAAACAAAATCATTAAGATCTCCCTTTTTTCTTCTGATTTTTTTTTTATACAGTTTATAAGGACATACCATTAGTTAAATTCAGACATTTCACAAGATAGATACAAAGGGACCATAGTGATGGGCGGAGGAAGGAAGAAAACCATACACTGAGTACGACCAGGGATTCGCCGAAGCCCTGTGCAGCCAGGGGGATAATGCTTTTGAAGCTCTGGGTCTGTAGTGGGATGGCCTAATGCTTAAGCTGTTGCATTTTGGCTGCTGAGCGTGGACACAAGTCAGGACTGTGCACACCCTAAGCCCTTCCATACTGTATGTAATAAAATGGCGCTTATCTGGTGTTCTAGGCCTCTCTGACATGTGCCCTTTGGGAGATGATGTTAAGGTAAAATAGAAATGGACGTTGTCCCGTGGGAGGCCTTTCATGGATCCACCATGTAGATTTCAGTCGAGGAGCTCCAATGCTTATGGTAGAGCTTTTTGTTGTATGCGGTTTTGTACTACTTGTGCTGTCATCCGCTTGCTCCTTATGATTGTGATTGTTAATAGGGGGCACACAGGGACAATAAAATAAGTAAGCGTAGATAGTAGTCCAATAAAATCATGGCTTAATTTAACAAAGTCATTGAATTCTAAGCAGATATTTATTTACTTACTTAAAAGCTTTTTATTCCACACACTCCAAATGTTCGTGGCAGGATTACAATAAAAACATACATCAATCAAATAAACACAAAGAGAAAACATTTAAATATAGTAAAACGAGGTACGGGTAGGGTCTCTCTTTTTGATTACTTTGCTGCCTTTCAACTTTAGGAGATGTTAAGGGTTTGCTTTAGCAGGGATTTTCCTCCTACTTTGAGTATATGAAGACTTTGGAAACTGAACTCGTCCCCTCGTTATCATAGCATTGAGTTGTATGTGTCAGTTGTCTGCATAAAGCAAAAAAAAAAAAAGATTAATTCAGATTTTTAAGAATACAAACTTGGCCACACTGTAGAAGCCAATAGATTATTACACTGGAAACTATTTCAGTTTGAATTTCTAAGGAAAAGGAAGACAAAGATAGTGACAATCAAAATCAAACATAAATTTTAACTGTAATGAAACTCTGGTCTAAAATGATCAATTAATATTCTTTAAAGTAACTAGAAATACATGTGAATGATCGAGTTACAGGTGATACGTTTTTATTGCACACATCAAATACAGTTGTAACCAGTCCTTTGTCAGGCATGTGGAAAATGAGCATACAAACGGTTTGCTGGAGTTCCAACTCCTAAAACGATGAGTGAAAGGATGGGTGAGAAGGCTGGATATATGTCCTGATGTCTTCCCCACCTTCAATAAATCTTTTTATGCCTTTGAGAAGTAAAACTGCTGTTATAAGCCAACCATTAATTTACATGGGGAAACTTTTGGGGAAGGGGGAGACTTTTCCGAAAGGATGGGCTCCACCTTTTCCAGAATGGAACCAGGCTGCTGGCACTAACTTTTAAAAAGGAGATAGAGCAGCTTTTAAACTAGAACAAGGGGGAAAGCCGACAGTCACTCAGCAGTGCATGGTTCGGAGAAATGTATCCTTGAAGGATACTAATGAAACAGGAGAGTTAGGGCATCCCAACAGAGAGGTTCCTTTAAAAGCAAACATAGTCCATGTGCCTATATGTAAAAAATCACCAAAGCTAATGATTTCCAAATTATCCCTAAGAACTGAAAAGCAGGTTGTTAAAACAAGCAAAAACCACACTTTGAAATGTCTGTATGCCGATGCCAGAAGTCTAAGAAGTAAGATGGGAGAGTTAGAGTGTATAGCAGTAAATGATGAGATTGACATAATTGGCATCACAGAGACCTGGTGGAAGGAGGATAACCAATGGGACAGTGCTATATCAGGGTGCAAATTATATCCCAATGATAGGGAGGATCAACTTGGTGGGGGTGTGGCACTTTATGTCCGGGAGGGTATAGAGTCCAACAGGATACAGATCATACAAGAGACTAAATGCTCAGTATTTATTTATTTATTTATTTATTTATTTATTTATTTCTTTAGAGATTTTTATATACCGCGCCACGTTCAGAACATCACCGCGGTTTACAAAGAACCATAATGCAGCAACAAGCATTACAATAAAGTAATTATAGAACAGTCATTGAAATACATGCAACAAGCTTTACGGATAAAATTAAATAGAACAACAATTGAAATACGTGTGATAAATATACAAAGGTGGACTTGTTCTAATGGGACAAGAGCTGGAAAGGGGCAGGGGATCAAGGGTGACTTCGGGGGGGGGGGGGGAGGGAAGAAAAAAGAAACTATGGGGAGGTCAACAGCGATGTTATCAGCAATTCCAGAGCAATGTCAGTCATGGGTACGCTTGTTTGAAAAGCCAGGTTTTAAGGTTTTGTTTGAATTTTCTATGACAGGGCTCCTGGCGCAGGTTAGTGGGCATTTTATTCCATATAGCGGTTCCTGCTATGATAAATGAGCGCTCCCTAGTGGCTACATGTTTGGTAAGCTTGGGAGAGGGTGTTCGGAGTTTGGCCTGGTGCTGTGTTCTTGTAGGTCGGTTTGCCTTATGGACTGTAAAGTGCTCGGAGAACCACCACATATTTTGGTTATGAATGGACTTGTGTATTAGCGTAAGGGATTTATATATAATCCTAGATGCTACAGGTAGCCAGTGTAGGGATTGGAGCGCGGGTGTAATGTGATCGTGGCGGTGTGTGTTAGTGAGTATGCGGGCAGCTGCCTTTTGTAGCATTTGTAATGGTTGTAAAGTGTTTTTCGGTAGGCCTAGAAGGATGGAGTTGCAATAGTCAATCTTTGACAGGATTGTGGCTTGCAGAACCGTACGGAAGTCATAAGGTTATAGGAGTGATTTGATTCTTTTTAGTGTATGGAGCTTGAAGAATCCAGCGATGAATTTTTTTAACGTAAAATGGTTGTCGATAATTATGCCAAGGCTGCAGACCTGTTGCAAGGTGGGCGGGCAGAATTGTGATAGAGGTGTAGTATTAAAGGTGGTATCGTTTTGAGGTGAGATGATGAGTAGCTCCGTTTTGCTGGTGTTAATTGCCAGATAATTGTCAGTGAGGAGTTTTTTTATTTCTGTGAGGGCAGCGTTCCAGACTTTCAGTGCATTGGGAAGCGAGTCCTTTATGGGAATGAGGATCTACACATCATCTGCGTAAATGAAGTGCGGGAAACCCAGTTTCGAGAGGAGTCGACAGAGAGGAATAAGATAGATATTGAAAAGTGTTGAAGAGAGCGAGGATCCTTGGGGTACTCCTGGTGACAGTCTTCTCGGCTTGGATTCACACAGACCGATTTTTACACTGTAGTTCCTATCGCTCAGGTATGATTGGAACCAGCGTAGGGCAGTGCCAACGATGCCAATTTCTGTGAGGTGGGTGATGAGGGTGTTGTGATTGACCATGTCAAAGGCGGAGGATATATCTAGAAGGGCAAGAATGTAGGAGTGGCCAGTGTCTAGGGCTTTTAGAATGGATTCTGATAGGGAGAGGAGTAGCATTTCAGTGCTATGATGCTTTCGAAATCCATACTGGGACAGGAAGAGTAAATGATGCTCGTCTAGGTATTCCGTAAGTTGCTTGTTAATGATTTTCTCTATTATTTTGGAGAGGAATGGGAAGTTCAATACCGGGCGATAATTAGCCAGTTCAGCAGGATCAAGATCTCGTTTTTTAAGGGTAGGCTTTATTATAGCATGTTTGAGTTGGATTGGTACCATGCCAGATGTAATGGATTTGTTGAGGATATTAGCAATAGGTTTCGCTATGGTGGTGGGGATCGAGAGGAGTGTTTTTGTGGGCATTATGTCTGCGGGTGCAGTGCAGGTTTAATTTTTTTGAGTATATTCTCTATTTCTAGTGCAGATGTGGTCTCGAAGTTTGTGAGAGTGGTTTCGAAATTTGTGGGGGCAGCTGTGTGATGTGAAGTTGGATTGTGAATGGTCGAAGGTGGGATGCGTGTGGGGTTGGCGCTGTGAGTGTTGTTAGGTGTTAGCGAGTTGTTGGGAGTGGGGGGGGGGGGGTTTGAAGCGTGTCATGATGATTTCAATTTTGTTGTGGAAGTATGAGGCTAGTTTCTCATATTTGGTTTCGTCATCATTGTTTGAGTTTATGTTGTCAGGTACTGTAATAAGGCTAGAGACGTATTGGAAGAGAGCACGTGGGTTGAATTGGAATTGGTGGATTCTTGAAGCATAAAAGTCTTTCTTAACTTTGTCTGTGGCTTTGCGGTAGTTATGGAGTAAGGACCGGAACTTTAATAATAGAGTTGGGATTTGGTTTCTACGCCATTTCTTTTCAAGTTTACAGAGCTCGGTTTTCATTGTTCTTAGTTCAGGAGTGAACCATGGTTTCTTATCTATCTTGTCCGTATTAATTTCTTTGGTTCGTATGGGACAAAGTTTATCTGCTATGTTGCTAGTAATTTGAAACCAGGATGATGAGGCCGTGTTGGCGTCTGTGACGTCTAATGTTTTGAGATCCTCCGATAGTGCGTCAATAATATCCTCCGCCTTACATTGTTTTCGGAATGATATAGTTTTTTTGTGATGGGTAGTGAGGGGGGGAGCACTTAATTGTGCAGCAAGTATCAATCCGGTAATGGTCTTACCAGGGTATAGGAGTGCAACTGGGTAGATCTGTTTGGATGAGCGAGTTGGTGAATATAACATCAAGCGTGTGTCCTGCCTTATGTGTGGCGCTCGATACAATTTGTTTGAATCCGAGAGCATTCAGTGAGGTCAGTGTGGCTTCGCAGGCTGGGGAGAGCGGGTTGCGGTCAACGTGGAGGTTCAAGTCACCAAGAATGATGGCAGGTGTCAATGTGTCAATGTGTTTGGAAATGTATTCTGTGAGTGGTGAAGGGTTGTTTTCCAGAATGCCTGGGGGAGCATAGATTAAGCAGTTTTGGAGTGCATTGGATTTAAAGAGACCAATCTCAAGTTTGGGGGGGGGGGGAGAGATAGATTGCAGAGTGAGATTGTATTTCTTTTTGGCTGCAAGGAGGAGTCCACCTCCTTTCTTTTCATGCCTAGGTATGGAGAAAACATTGTATGAGTCTGTGGGTAGCTGGTTAATTATGGCAGTGTCAGTGTCCTTTAGCCATGTTTCTGTAATCGCACATATGTCAGGGGTTTCTTTAGTGAGGATATCGCATAGTAGGGTAGCCTTTTTTAGGATAGATTGAGTGTTTAGCAGAAGGATCGAAAATGTCATCAGTCCTAATATTTGAGTGATCGGCGATGCCATGATAGGAATTAGTGTTCTGAGAAGTTGTGTGTGTTGACTAAGTCTTGCTGATTTAAAAGAAGTGTTAAGGTGTTTGAGAATGGGTATGCGATGGGTGATCATTATGAGATTAGCAGGGAATAAATGGGGTTTCTTTTTTTTTTTATATTTAAAGTTTATTGAATTTTCTAACATTTTAACAATGCATGAAATAAGACAGCTTGATTTACATCACAATTTAAAGCAAAAGAAAACATCTTAATATTACTATATTCGTAAATTCAAAACTCTCTAGCCCACATATTGGGGAGTCATCCAAGGAAAATTAATAAGAAAATAATTTCAACTTATACAGATTTTGGAGAGGAGCCTTTTTTTTCATACCATTTAAATATTCCCAACAACTGGAGTAGCTACAATGTCCTGTCCTCCCTTATCCTGAAGAAAATTTTCAAGGTGGTTTGGTTCTAAAAAGGTAAATTTATTTCTTTGATATGCAATTAAACATTTACAGGGGAATTTAAGGTAGAAGGTTGCCCCTAGGGCCAAAACCCTCTGCCTTAATAACAAGAACTGTTTCCTCCTTGATTGAGTATCCTTCGATACGTCTGGAAACACTTGGACCTTTTGTCCACAGAAAATGAATTCCTTATTACTAAAGTACTTCTGAAGTACCAGATTTTTATCCTGTTCTAAACTAAATTCTACTAACAAAGTAGCTCTGGACTGTATATCGTCCACTGGTGCCTCCAAAAACGCAGTAAGATTTACACTGTCAGTTCTTAAAACATCTATTTCTCCCTCATTTACCATTATCTCTCTTTCTTATTTGGGACATAATACATTTTAGATATAATCAGATCTTTAGTAATACCTAAAATTTCCCTTGCGTATTTATTAACAATTCTTGGGCTGACAAAAGCCTAGTCATGGGGAAATTTAAAAAATCTTAAGTTTTTCCTTCTTAGCGCCATTTTCCATTCCCTCCAATTTTTTATAAACAATTATAGAGTCCTTCATAAAGGCAGATCCAGTGGCTTGTAAAGTTGATATTTGTTTTACCATAGTCCCAGATTGTTGTTCTAAATTTAGTATCCTTTTACTGTGGTCTTCCAAGTTTTTCCCAGTTTCTTTAATGAAATTGGAGGATTGGACTATGGAAGAAGATAATAACTTCTCCATTTTTGTAACTGCCCTCCATACATCCACCAGTGTTATACTGTCAGGGTTGACTGTTCCTTGATCAACCTCTAACGAACTTAAAAGCTCATGAGACACATTATTAAACTTAAGTCCTTCCTGACCAACTGGTGCTTCTGTTATCAAAACAGGTGATGTTACAGCTGAAAACTCTGGGGCTTTTAACTCTTCAGCCCCACTATTTTCAGCAAATATATTGGGACTTTGGTATATGGCAGGACTAAGAGAAGCTCCCGAAGAAAAAGAGATATCCGGGATAGCTTCTCTTGTAGGTTGACTCACCCATCTGGTTAGATGTTGATCCATGGGACCCGTCACGACCTTTCTGGAGGGAGTAGAGATCACAATCCTAGCCTTCCTCTTTTTCCCCATCAATTATAGTCCTCTTTAAAGTTTAAAATAAGGAAAAACAAATTTCTACCAGGGGCGCGCCCCTTTGGCGCGCGGCTTCGGCAGCGCGCCGGCGGCTGCGCGCCGCTGCCCCCGGATTTAAATAGGGCAGTCGGGCCGCTGATGACGTCAGAGGTAGGCGGGGTTACTGCGGGTCGCGTCGAGACAGGGTGGTTTCCCTTCCTCCGTCCTTTCAGCCGATTCCGCTCCTCACACGCTGCTATCTCTCCCAGCGCGTCTCTCCTTCAGAAGGACTCCCGCTTTACCTGCCGCTGCCCCCGGATTTAAATAGGGCAGTCGGGCCGCTGATGACGTCAGAGGTAGGCGGGGTTACCGCGGGTCGCGTCAAGACAGGGTGGTTTCCCTTCCTCCGTCCCTTTCAGCCGATTCCGCTCCTCACACGCTGCTGCTATCTCTCCCAGCGCGTCTCTCCTTCAGAAGGACTCCCGCTTTACCTGCCGCTGCCCCCGGATTTAAATAGGGCAGTCGGGCCGCTGATGACGTCAGAGGTAGGCGGGGTTACCGCGGGTCGCGTCGAGACAGGGTGGTTTCCCTTCCTCCGTCCTTTCAGCCGATTCCGCTCCTCACACGCTGCTATCTCTCCCAGCGCGTCTCTCCTTCAGAAGGACTCCCGCTTTACCTGCCGCTGCCCCCGGATTTAAATAGGGCAGTCGGGCCGCTGATGATGTCAGAGGTAGGCGGGGTTACCGCGGGTTGCGTCGAGACAGGGTGGTTTCCCTTCCTCCGTCCTTTCAGCCGATTCCGCTCCTCACACGCTGCTATCTCTCCCAGCGCGTCTCTCCTTCAGAAGGACTCCCGATAAATGGGGTTTCTGTCTGTCTGTGGGAGTATAATGCAGTGGGTGGGAAGTTGCGAGGATGGGTCTCACTTAAGAGGGGGTGGGGAAGCGAGGAGGGCCAAACTTCTTGAATGTGGGATTGGGGGGGAGAGTGGTCTCAAAGAGGCATGAGGGAAGGGAAAAAACTTCTGTGGTTTCCGTGCCAGTAGAGGGCTGTAATTAATCATATGCGCAGTTAGTTGAAGCAGCGTAACATTCGTCGACTGTCTTAGTAGTATATTTTGCTTGTCTGATCTTCGGTAGTTTATTGACCTGTATGCAAGTTCTAGTATTGTGAGAGTGTTGATGGTATGTCCATAGAAATCCCATGTGTAGAAATCCCATGTATGTGTAGAAATCCCATGTGTGTTGGATAAGAGTATAGTGATAGGAGTGTACTACTGTCCACCTAGACAAAATGGTCAGACAGATGATGAAATGCTAAGAGAAATCAGGGGAGCTAACCAATTTGATCATACAATAATAATGGGAGATTTCAATTATCCCAATATTGACTGGGTAAATGTAACATCAGAACTTACTAGAGACATAAAGTCCCTGGATGTAATAAATGACTGCTTCATGGAGCAATTGGTTCAGGAACAAATGAGAGAGCGAGCTACTTTAGATTTAATTCTTAGTAGAATGCAGGATTTGGTGAGAGACGTAACGTGGTGGGGCCACTTGGCAATAGCGATCATAATGATTAAATTTAAACTAATAACTGGAAGGGGGAAAATAAGAAAATCTACAGCTCTAACACTACATTTTCAAAAGGGAAACTGATAAAATGAGGAAAATAGTTAGAAAAACACTGAAAGGTGCAGCTGCAAAGGTTAAAAGTGTTCACCAGACATGGACATTGTTTAAAAATACAATCCTAGAGGCGCAGTCCATATGTATTCCATGCATTAAGAAAGGTGGAAGGAAGACAAAATGATTACCAGCATGGTTAAAAGGTGAGGTGAAAGAGGCTATTTTAGCAAAAAAAAATCCTTCAAAAATTGGAAGAAGGATCCATCTGAAGAAAATTGGAAAAAGCATAAGCATTGTCAAGTTACGTGTAAAACATTGATAAGACAGGTGAAGAGAGAATTTGAAATGAAATTGGCTGTAGAGGCAAAAACTTATAATAAAAACTTTTTAAAATATAACCTGTGAGGGAGTCTGTTGGACCGTTAGATGACCAAGGGGTTAAAGGGGCTCTTAGGGAAGATAATGAGGATGTTGGGGAGATACCAGTTCTGGAGATGGTTTTCAAGGGTGATGAATCAGACGAACTGAACCAAATCACTGTGAACTTGGAAGATGTAGTAGGCCAGATTGACAAACTAAAGAGTAGCAAATCACCTGGACTGGATGGTATGCATCCTAGGGTACTGAAGGAACTAAAAATGAAATTTCAGATCTATTAGTTAAAATTTGTAACCTATCATTAAAATCATCCATTGTATCTGAAGACTGGAGGGTGGCCAATGTAACCCCAATATTTAAAAAGGGCTCCAGGGGCGATCCGGGAAACTATAGACCAGTGAACCTGACTTCAGTGCTGGGAAAATAGTGGAAACTATTCTAAAGATCAAAATCGTAGATCATATAGAAAGACATGGTTTAATAGAAAATAGTCAACATAAATTTACTCAAGGGAAGTCTTGCCTAACAAATCTGCTTCATTTTTTTGAAGGGGTTAATAAACATGTGGATAAAGGTGAACTGGTAGATGTAGTATATTTGGATTTTCAGAAGGCATTTGACAAAGTCCCTCATGAGAGGCTTCTAAGAAAATTAAAAAGTAATGGGATTTGAGGCGATATCCTTTCGTGGATTAAAAACTGGTTAAAGACAGGAAACAGAGAGTATGATTAAATGGTCAATTTTCTCATTGGAAAAGGGTAAACAGTGGAGTGCCTCAGGGATCTGTACTTGGACCGGTGCTTTTCAACATATTTATAAATGATCTGGAAAGGAATACGATAAGTGAGGTTATCAAATTTGCGGATGATACAAAATTATTCAGAATAGTTAAATCACAAGTGGATTGTGATACATTACAGGAGGACCTTGCAAGACTGGAAGATTGGGCATCCAAATGGCAGATGAAATTTAATATGGACAAGTGCAAGGTGTTGCATATAGGGAAAAATAACCCTTGCTGTAGCTACACAATGTTAGGTTCCATATTAGAAGCTACTACCCAGGAAACAGATCTAGGCATCATAGTGGATAATACTTTGAAATCGTCAGCTCAGTGTGCTGCAGCAGTCAAAAAAGCAAACAGAATGTTAGGAATTATTAGGAAGGGAATGGTAATAAAATGGAAAATGTCATAATGCCTCTGTATCCCTCCATGGTGAGATCGCACCTTGAATACTGTGTACAATTCTGGTCGCTGCATCTCAAAAAAAGATATAATTGTGATGGAGAAGGTACAGAGAAGGGCAACCAAAATGATAAAGGGGATGGAACAGCTCCCCTATGAGGAAAGGCTGAAGAGGTTAGGGCTGTTCAGCTTGGAGAAGAGACGGCTGAGGGGGGATATGATAGAGGTCTTTAAGATCATGAGAGGTTTTGAACAAGTAGATGTGAATCGGTTATTTACACTTTCGAATAATAGAAGGACTAGGGGGCATTCCATGAAGTAAGCAAGTAGCACATTTAATACTAATTGGAGAAAAATTCTTTTTCACTCAATGCACAATTAAGCTCTGGAATTTGTTGCCAGAAGATGTGGTTAGTGCAGTTAGTATAGCTGGGTTTAAAAAAGTTTTGGATAAGTTCTCGGAGGAGAAGTCCATTAATGGCTATTAATCAAGTATACTTAGGGGCGGATTTTCAGAGCCCTGCTCGCCTAAATCCGCCCAAAACCGGGCGGATTTAGGCGAGCAGGGCCCTGCGCGCCAGTGAGCCTATTTTACATAGGCTCACCGGCGCGCGCAGAGCCCCGGGACTTGCGTAAGTCCCGGGGTTCTCCGAGGGGGGCGTGTCAGGGGCATGTCGGGGGCGGGCCCGAACCGCGTGGCGTTTAGGGGGCGTGCCGGGAGCGTTTCGGGGGCAGACCCGGAGGCGTGGTTACGGCCCGGGGTGGCCCGGGGGCGTGGCCGCGCCCTCCGGACCCGCCCCCAGGACACGTCCCGGCGCGCAGGAGGCCCGCTGACGCGCGGGGATTTACGCCTCCCAGAGGGAGGCGTAAATCCCCCGACAAAGGTAAGGGGGGGCTTAGACAGGGCCGGGTGGGTGGGTTAGGTAGGGGAAGGGAGGGGAAGGTGAGGGGAGGGCAAAAGGAAGTTCCCTCCGAGGCCGCTCCGATTTCGGAGCGGCCTTGGAGGGAACGGGGGTAGGCTGCGCGGCTCGGCGCACGCCGGCTATACAAAATCGATAGCCTTGCGCGCGCCGATCCAGGTTTTTAGCAGATAGGCGCGGCTCCGCGCGTATCTACTAAAATCCAGCGTACTTTTGTTTGCGCCTGGAGCGCAAACAAAAGTAGGCCTATTCGCAGAGTCTGAAAATCCGCCCCTTAGGGAATAGCCACTGCTATTAATTGCATCAGTAGCATGGGTTCTTCTTAGTGTTTGGGTACTTGTCAGGTTCTTGTGGCCTGGTTTGGCCTCTGTTGGAAATAGATTACTGGGCTTGATGGACCCTTGGTCTGACCCAGCAAGGCAATTTCTTATGTTCTTATGTGCATATTTAGTTATTTGTTTATTTTGCACTGAATTAATGAGCTCATTAATTCTTGATAGCTAGTCACAAATGTTTTAGGTTATAGTTAGGGTCCTTTGTTTTCAGTTTAAACCAATTTCCATCCATCAATTCCCAGATTTTTCCAAAGATGACATTCAGTTTAAACCGATATTCAGGCTAATTATAGACTTATTAAAAAGCTGCTCCAGAGCTGCAGACGCATCCTTTCAAGACCTTCAGCCACTGCTGGAAGCCAGTGTGGGCAAAAGCGCATCCTGTTTGTAGTCCCACCTCTCACCTGTGAAAACGCTCACCTTCCAGTGTTACCCATGCTGTGTTTCAATTCCCACCTCCTCACCCACCAAGCAGCCGAAATACCTGTTGTCTGGTACCCCCGAATGCATTTGAAACAGGCCCTGTGCACCAGAAGCACTTCCCAGCTGGCTCCCTGGCCCTGCACAAAAGCAAACGTGTAGGCGGAGGAGAGGAGAGAGATAGGGTCATGATGGGGGTAGAGTTGGGGGTGCTGCTGAGTGGGTGGGTGGGTGGTTTAATTGTCCTGGCTTCTTTCTACCAAATAAACTCCAATATTTACCTGGAAAATTATGAGTCACTTGTTTCATATGATTTTCTCCTGTTTTTGTTCTTGTAATAATAAACCCTGATACATTCCCAGGAAAAATAAAGAACAATAAAAACCATAAATAAAGGTCCCTTGTTATAGTTCAGGAAAAAAAAACCCCAAAAGATAAGTTGCAGCTTGTTCTCTGACTTCTGTTTCTGTACATTGAAGTGGAATAACCTAGAAATCACAGAGCATCATTTTGCAAGAATGATAATATTCTCCTGTATTCAATTCTGTAAAAATATATGCCATGCTCTAAAGTCCCCATCAGAAAGAATCCCTTTGACATTTTTGCTGTTTACATCAGAGATAGATAAATAAATACATAAATTATATATATATATTCTCCACTTGCTAATACAGATGATAGATATGGAGGAACGTGAACTTTTAAACTGTTGAATGCTAGATTGAAGAGATAATACTATCTGCACAGGGATAAGTCTGGATATTTCTTCAGCTGGCACATAGTAAACGTTCATACAATTGAAGATAAATAGCGATACACAGTTTGTCTGACCTGATGGATTTTCTGTTTGAAGCACAGGGCCGGGATTCTGCTTTCACTCTGCTGGATAAACAGAAGTCTGTCAGCATTATCTCTGGCCTCCTGAATAAATACAGCGAGTGATGCTTTCATGTAGAAGACTGGCTTGCATTAATTTGGGAATATTTGATCTATAGTAAATATAATCTTAAATGGCATTTTTTTGGCTTGCCTGGCTGCCACCGATCTTCCCACATTACCTGAGATTAGTACTAACCCAGATATTTGAATTGGGCTGAGTAGTTACTGTAATTGCATGATGCATTTTACTTCTTGCTACTATTCATGCTTAGATTTAAAAGTTCACCCATAGTCGGGTATTATATCGGTGTGAGGATCAGTGAAAGTGTTTGTGGGACTCCCTTTAAGAAGGATCAGTTGGCTAAGAGAGGGAAGGAGTGGATTGAGAAGGTAGAATGAAGGCAGTTGCAGTGCTGTTACTTTCAAGGGGCAAAGGCCAGTGGAGGATTGGAGAAGTGAGGACAGCTAACCAGTAAGAGAGTGCTTGTGGGAAACTGGACTGCTGAGGATGGGAGGAGTGTGGGTGAGAGTGATGCTGGTGGGGATTGGGGGGAGAGTCCAGGGAGGAAGGAGGATCTGGGCATAAGCGTAAGGCCGGTGAGCATGAGGCTGGTGGGGATGGAGAGGGGGGTCCATGAGGTTAGCATGAGGCCGGTTGGGATGGAGAGGGGGGTCCATGGGGTGAGCAATGAGGCTGGTGAGGATGGAGAGGGGGGTCCATAGGGTGAGCATGAGGCCGGTTGGGATGGAGAGGGGGGTTCATGGGGTGAGTATGAGGCTGGTGGGGATGGAGAGGGGGGTCCATAGGGTGAGCATGAGGCTGGTGGGGATGGAGACGGGGGTCCGTGGAGTGAGCAATGAGGCTGGTGGGGATGGAGACGGGGGTCTATGGGTTGAGCATGAGGCTGGTGGGGGATCTGGGGCTTAGCATGAGGCTGATGAAATTGGGGGTCTGGGAGTGAATGTTAGGCAGGTGGGGTTCTTGGGGGTTGAGCATGAGGCTGCTGGGAATGGTGTGGGGGTCTGGGGTTTTCTGGCACTCGAGGACAGGAGTTGCCTATCCCTGATTTAAATCTTGGCATACCACTTTCAAAAGTTTGCCTTCCCTTGTCCTAGAGTAATGTTCGTATCAGTCTGAGTAATCCACTTAGAATGATCTTTATAGGCAAAATATAAGAATTTTAAAGGAAAATAAATAAATCATCGGTATTGAACATTGTGTTCCTAGCTGAACATTGTACACAGTAAACTGAACTTTTTGTTGCTTTTTATCAAATTGTTTCCTACAACATCTTAACCTGCAGCCTATTCATTTTGTCTGCTGCTTTAGCAGAGTATTAAATCATAAGGACTCATTTCTCTTCAGGTCCACTGAAGAGGTGTATTAGTTCAATAAGGAGCTGATTGTTTGCACAATAGCGAACTGGATGTACCCTGCCTATCTATCCTTTTACGTGATAGGCGAGATGGTCTGATACTTCTCTGTCATGGAGATGCCAGCTTTCTGGAGACTCTCTTAGAGACTAACAGCATGGTGCTACCCAGATGTGCACCCAAGGGCAATATGAAATTAATTTTACTGATAAGGAAAGCATTTAAATAGGTCAACACTGGTGATTCTAAAGTGCCATGAAGCAGAAATGCTGATTAGGCTCCTATTTCATATCTGAAGAAGAGATACATGTGACCTGAAAAATCATATCTACCAGAGCAGTTTTATGAGATGGTTTATGTTAAATAAAAAGGTGCAATAAGAGAACATTCTAGAAAGGGCTCAGATGTTTGAACAATATAGGCCCAATATGAAATCAAGATCAACAAAGTCTGATGGAAAAAGTTAGATACAAAAGATTACATTTTGTAAAGCAATTCGACTCCAGTGATTCAAAATAAAAACATATCTAAGAAGCCCAACCCCAAAATAGCCATTAAATTTAGATATGGAATGGTACAAATTCAAAGAATAGCTGGCTATCTAAGTTAGCTGGATAGACTTATCCGACTAACTTAACATTGGATGCACTAAGCCATAATGTGTTTTCACAGGAGGAGTCCTATTATGTGGGGCGGTATCACCCCGATAGTGGGCCCCGTCCCCTGAAAAAATATCACAGCTGTATGGCCAAGAACCGCGGGATAAAAGAACAAGCGAGCAGCCCTTTAACACAATGATGGTCCCGATCTCATGGGACCACCATTGCTTTAAAGGGCCAATGGCTCGAAAAAAAAAAAAAAGTCGCATGCGAACAGGTAAGTAGAGCGGGGGTCAGTGATGACCCCCATCTCAACCTGGGCTACCAATCAAGGTGCCCTGACTCCTGCAAAATGTTAATAATAAAAAATAACAGCGTGGCAGTGGCCCCGGCTCCCCCCAAAATACTGCCCACCCCCACCCTCAAGTGACAGAGACCCCCCCCCCCCCGATGTCATCCCTCAAACCCCCAAGTGATTGAGATACCCCACCTCAAAAGTCAAAAAAAGGGTCCTACCCTCCCCCTCCCACATCTCCCCTGAACCTTTAAAAGGATCCAGCGTAGGGGCCGGATCCCTGGACCTTACCCCAGTCACATGGCTGGGGCACGGTTAGGTTGGTACCAGGCTGGGTACGAGGGTGCATCCTGCCCCTATGCTGGATCCATTTAAAGGTTCGGGAGGGGGGGGGATGCGGGAGAGTGAGAAGTGGGGGCCAGGCCCGGGACCCTTCTCTTTTTTTGACTTTTAGGGCAATCTCTGTCACTTGGAGTGTGGGAGGGGTACAGCAGCAGGGGGGCTTTGTCACTTGGGGGGATGGCATCGCAGGGAGGGATCTATGTCACTCGGGGGGGGGGGATGGAGAGTATGGCAGCAGGGGGTAGAGGCCACATTTTCTGATTTAGCTTTGGGAAGGGATGAAGGGGAGGCCAGGGCCATCGCTGTTTAGTTGGTTTTTTGGTTTTTTTTTTTCAATTAAGATTTTGGGGGAGTCGCGGCCACCTCAACTGACGGCCCTGGGTTGAGACGGAGAGGATCAGCACTGACCCCCCACCCTACCTTCCCGCTTGCACGTGCCTTTTTTTTTTTCTGCTGCTTTAAATGTGAGGCAGGAACCTGGGGATCCGCAATAGGGTCCTGCGCTTCCCACCTCTCATCTAACACGTTTCAAATCGGTGGTGTTGTTTTATTGTGGCTGACCACCTTCTCAGTCGGCTGCAATAAAATATGTCCATCAAATTAACTAGTAATGACCTTCTTTGTATGCATTTCCATTATTCATGCAAATCGCATGCAAAGAAGATCATTGTAATAGGGGAAGATCTCTGGGCAGGGAAATGCAAAATATTGCGTATATCTCCCAGTTGGATGGGATATTCAGCTGGACAGCTATGCAGCTGAATATCCCCAGATAAATTGCTGCTTAGCTGGATGAGATTTATCTGTCTAAGTTTAGACTTGCTATGAGCCATGTCTAACATATCTCTAGTTAACTGGATAAGATTTAATATCGCTAGTTAGCCAAATAGGTAGCACCACCTAGTAGCACCCACTTCCTGCTCACTGAGTATATGGCTGACTAGCCAGATAAGTGACTTATCCAGCTGTGTATAACTGGATTTTCAGCAGCAGCCATTTAGCTGAATATGTCCGACTTACCCAGCTAAGTAGCTTTTGAATATCTTCCTCGGAGGGTCATAATTTATAGGTATTACTGAATCCAAAAGAGTCCCACTAGAGAAATCCAAATATGTCTTAATAAAATCCAAATAACAATTCCTCACACAACTATCTCATACACACTACTATTATATGCACGTTTTAGCTAATAATAAAGGACCATACATGGCACAATAGTCATGTTTGCACATCAAGTTATATGCTTTCTCAGCAATTTTGCCAAGTTATAATCATAGGTCCCAAAGTCTACATTTTTTAATTTGCAAATAAAAGCTTCAATGAATTAATTTATGTTCCAGCATAACATGTCCAATACTGTTCCCTAAATCACTTAACTTAATTTGTTTTAAAATATTTTGATTTTCTTAGATAAATTGTAGGTAAACATAAAAAAGACCGGCATCCAGCATGCCTTACATATGGATCATAGAGCCAGTCGATTAAATTGTATGCAGACTGCAGCTCGGAAAGCCTTAAAAAACATTCAGCGTAACTGCTACAGCCATCCAAAAGAGAAGCATAGGATCCACATCCCAATAAAACCTTTGCAAAATGTGAATATGAGGGCTCAGAGCCGGAAAATGCCACAACATACCTGAAAGTGAGAAGTCCTGGAAAAGAAGAGAGTGTCAACTTTTTAGCCAAAGAGAAGGAACAAATGATTTGTGCGGTTATTGCTTTTGGCGTGAAATTAAAGAGAGGGTTCCAAGTCCTTTTTACTTCCTATTTAGCCAGGTCATCTTATTGAAAAAAATATTGCCCAGACTTTTCTTTCTTTCCTCAACCGCTCAGCTCTGCTGTGGCTGAGTCATAGCTGAAAGCACTTCTTTTCATTCACTCTTTGAGGCCAGAGCGTACTTTGTGATATCCGGGGGTCTAGGTGATCTGTCTCCTTGTCAAATCATTTTAAATCAACAGAAACCAGCACACAATAACATTTTTTTTTTTTTAAAGTATGCCCTGCTGAACTAATACTGTAACTTATTTATTTATTTATTTAAAGAATTTATATACCGGGGTTCCTGTATAGTATACATATCACCCCGGTTTACAAGGAACCAATAACTATCGCTAAGGAAACGATCATTTAGCGGTTTACATTGAACAACTTGAGTCTCTTGCGCCTTCCCTCAGATACAATTTATGGTGGTGTTTAAGAACTAAGTCTTGTAAACAACTTGTTTTCATTAGGGCCTGGCCTGTTGATGCAAAGGGCTGGTTTTAGGGCTAGGGAGCAGTGCATGGCAGCCTGTCCAGCTATCCTTTTCTTACCTCCACCAGACAAGCTTAAATTAAGAAAATTCTGCTTTGAGCTGAATAAACACGCTAACATAGGAGCCTGGTATCCAGAAACACAGGTGTCTAAAGCAATTTCCAGCATCAATAAGATGAATGACTTTTCACGTATAGGGTTGCCAATGGGTTCTACAAGTTCACACTTTTTATTGAATTGTTAATACAATGATAAAATAACCTGCATCCAATTAAACACAAAAAGGGGTTGAATTAGCAGAAGTCTGAAAGTTGTGAGCAATAGAGCCAGTCATCAAGGCTTCAAGTGTAGCTATTGTCTATTTGTGCATCTTTCATACACATTCATAATTTAGTTAACTTAAAAAAAAAAAGTCTTTCTAAAGTAGAAGTACATCATAACATTCATTCACCTTATGCTTGGTTCAAACCAACATATAATAACTTGGGATGTGCACAGAAACTAGTTTGATATAAGAGAATTTGAATTTACATAGATTTTGGTAACTGGCTCATAAATAGTAGGGGTATGCAGAGACAAAAATTGTTTTGATCCGTTCATTCATTTATTAGGCCACAGTCATTTGTCAGGTTCTTCTCAACTGAAAGATTTTTTGTTTTACTTGAAGTCAATGGGGGAAGCAATCCATAGGTTGTATTTACTTTAATGTAAAAGAAAAGAGGGACAGGGGCCAGGCCCCATTGCCAGTGCTGGGGCCCATTCCATTGTGGAGGCCTGGGCCCGACACCTGGCCTGATGCCAGGGCCTGGCTCGATCCAGATCCTAAGCCTAGCCTGAAGCTGGTTCTTGTTGCTGAGGCCCGATCTTAGTCTAGGCTTGATGCTGGGGCCTGGCCCAAGGGTGGATCCCGTCGCCAAGACCGGGACCCATCACCAAAGCCTGAGCCTAGGCCCAACGCCTTGGCCTGGCCCGAGGGCAGATGTGAGGGCTGGGCCTGAGGTTGAATCCATTGCTGAGGCCCAGGCCTAGCAGCAGGCCTGACACCAGGGCCTGGTCCAAGGCTAAGTCACGTCACCAAGGCCCAGGCCCAATACTGGGGCCCAGCCTGTGCCTAGGCCTAGGCTCTATACCAGGGCCCAGCCTGAAACTAGGTCCTATTGCTGAGGCTTAGGCCTGGACCTAGGTCTAGGCCCGACGCCGGGGCCCTGCCCGAGGCCAGTCCCATTGCTTGTCCTGAGGCCCAGACCATGCCTTCTGCTGTCTTTTTTTTTCTTCGATTGAATAAAAATGACATCGTCCACCTGAAGGATATGCTGCAATCATGCCACTGCAGTGCCTTTCTACTGAGCAGATAACGATACTTTGATGTCAACAGCTGTACATCAAAATGGCACTGTCTCCTCAGGAGGAAAGTGTTACAGTGGCGGTACTGCTGCATGTCCTGCAGGCAGATGGTGTCATTTTTATTTGACATAAGAAGAAAGAAGACATCGGAAGACCTGGACATGGTCTTCTGAGCCTGGGCTTAGGCCTAGGCCTGGACCTTGGCAAGGGGACCCAGCCTCAGGTCGGGCCCCTGTATTGGGCCTAGGTATGAGTGAGGAACCAGGCTTTGACATAATGCAAAAGTAATACTTGCTGCATAAATCAGATACATTGTGTGGTTGGTATCTGAATTACACTACCAATTCTTGGAAAGTGAAAAATTGACCATTGTCCATTACATCCTCAATGCGTAGAATACCTCTAGTATTCCATGAATACCATCCAAAAGGTATGTTATTAATAAAAAATATTGAGTTCAATCATAAGGGAGATCTGTATGTGCCATACCATCTCCTATCTATTCTATTGACTTGTAGGTCAAATACAGAGTATTCTTGCCACAGGACAGATGGTCCACCATGCGCCACCTTTTTCGACGTCTCAAGCTAACCCCATTCCCATCCGCCTGTCAGGTGTTAACTGTCCTAGGGCATATAGTGGCATCGATTCACACAGTGTCCAGTATACATCTCCATATGCGGCAGATTCAGTAGGATCTCAAGAGACAATGGAAACAACATTCACAGCCATTGACATACAAACTACGCTTGACGAAGGGCATGGTCCAAGAACTAGACTGGTGGCTACAACGCTCAACACTCACCAAGGGCGCCTCATTTCTCCTGCTCCCGCACAATGCAGTACTCACCACAGATGCCTCCCGCAAGGGATGGGGAGCACATCTCAACCACCTGCAAACTCAAGGTCAATGGACCAGACAGGAGAAGTCCTACCAAATCAATTTCCTGGAATTATGAGCGATATGATATGCCCTCAGAACCTTTATTGCTCACCTCCAAGGTCACCGGGTAATGGTGTATATGGACAATCAAGTAGCCATGTTCTACATCAATAAACAAGGAGGATCGGGCTCTTGGATACTAAGCAAAGAGGCCCTCACCATCTTCAACTGGGCCAACAGTCACTCCATTCACTTACAGGCAACTTATCTACCCAGCATTGCCAACACTCAAGCGGACAAATTGAGTTGAGTATTCCACCCACACGAATGGTCCCTTCATCCACGAAGTGGTGGAAACCCTCTTCCACAAGTGGGGAAGACCCTCAATAGACCTCTTCACCACCGAATTCAACCAGAAGGTGGCCCGTTTTTGCTCCTTGTGTCCCAGTCCCTGCAGGGACGCCCAGGATGCCTTTCTCATACCATGGACAGAACCACTGATGTATGCGTTTCCACCGATTCTGCTCATCACACGTATTCTACAAAATTGCATGCAGGATGGAGCTCAACTAATTCTGGTAGCATCCGCATGGCCTTGACAGCCATGGTACACACACCTGCTACAACTATCAGCAGATGCACTGCTGCGGCTACCGCAACGCAAAGTCCTCCTGTCCCAAGAGCAGGGAAGCCTGCTCCACCTGCTCCACCTGCTCCACTCGTCCCTGCATCTAACAGCTTGGAGGTTGAATGGGTCTTTTTCTCTGAACAAGGTTTCTCCATCACCGTCCAGGACATAATGTTAGAATCCCGAAAACCATCCACCAGATGCAGTTATCAATTCAGATGGCAGAGATATGCGACATGGTGCGGCTCCAAAGGTTTAGACCCGCTCATATGTGCTCCGGACAAGTTATTAGACTGTTTACACACCTTGTATACTGCAGGTTTTGCCACTGCCTCAGTCAGGGTTCACCTAAGTGCCATTGCTGCCTACCATAGACTCTTTGATGGTCAACCGATTTCATTACAACCGTCCGTTTCTAGATTCATGCGAGGTCTCCTTCATCTTCGACTGCCAGTCTCTAAGCCTCCAGTACCCTGGAATCTCAATTTGGTTCTGGAACAATTAATGTTACCACCATTTGAGCCGATGGACTCTGCGCATATTAAATACCTCACTTGGAAAGTAGTATTCTTAACAGCGGTTATGTCGGCCCGACACGTAAGTGAGTTGCAGGCATTGGTACATTATAGCCCGTATCTCCAATTTTACCACCACAAGGTCCTTCTACGAACTCATCCAACTTTTTTGCCGAAAGTTATCTCCCAATTCCACCTCAACCAGTCCATTGAGCTCCCAACGTTTTGTCCAAAGCCTCATCGCAATGAACGGGAGAAATTATTGCACAATTTGGACTGTAAAAGAGCACTGGCGTACTATAAACAACAAACCAACTCACAGAACAGACCTTCACGGCTCTTGTCTCCTTCAATCCCAATGCTCCGGGTCTTCCAGTAGCCAAGCGTACGATCTCTAGCTGGATAACCCAGTGTATACAATTCTGTTATGAAAAGCGACAGTGCAAGCTGTCTTCTCAGCCCACAGCTCATCAAACACGTGCAGTGGCAACATCCCTGGCACACCTTCGATATGTAACGCCACTGGACATCTGCAAGGCTGCTACGTGGGCATCTCTTCATACTTTCACTTCCCATTACTGTCTGGATCAACAGACCACGGAAGATGCTAAACTGGGAAGAATTCTTCTACAAACCTTATCCACAGAGTAACTGAGTCGACTGTCACTCATTTTTCTTCACACTTCAAGGGTATCAGAGACTAATAAAATTTCCTTCAGTGTGATGTGGAGCTTAGGACTCCCATGACAGCATGGCTAATTCAGCCCTGCTAGTGACGGGAAAAAGCAAGTTTGCTTACCGTAAACGGTGTTTCTGTAGATAGCAGGATGAATTAGCCATGCTGACCCACCCACCTCCCTGAACAGTCGATTCCGCCTTACGACCACGCTTGCTTAATCACAGATTGAGGATAGTCGATTCCAGCGTGGTAACTCACGCGCAGCCTCAGAGCAAAGCTCTGACATCATTTTGAAGCTCCACCTTCCGGGCCTGATTGACAGTTCCCATGACAGCATGGCTAATTCATCCTGCTATCTATGGAAATACCATTTACGGTAAGCAAACTTGCTTTTTCATCCCCCATTCATTTCTATGGGTCGTAGAAGTCTATGGGCCATAGATGTCAATGGGGAACAGCAGTGCCAGTTAATAATTGTAACCAAAAGCAGCCCGTCCT
Source organism: Rhinatrema bivittatum (assembly GCF_901001135.1). NCBI lineage: Eukaryota > Metazoa > Chordata > Amphibia > Gymnophiona > Rhinatrematidae > Rhinatrema > Rhinatrema bivittatum. The sequence continues at coordinate 54,629,194 of NC_042619.1, forward strand.
TCCCTGTGAAGTCAGTGGGGAAGACAGGTGTAAGTAGGCATTCCCTGTGAATCATATGTAACCTCACAGTTTTCTCATAGACTGGGCAGGACATGTTGACAAGGAAACCACAGAGGCAAGTTGGACAATATATCAAAGTAAAGAATATTTCTATTCCAACCTATTGCTGCTCTCTGGATCCAGTTATTTATTTATTTATAACTTTTTTTTATACCGAAGTTCAAATAACAGAGTTAATTATCAATCCGGTTTACATTACAACCAACATACAGACAGTAACAAAAGTTGTCTTACATAGAACAATGGAGGAGATAACTTGGGAGCAACTTAAACAAGGGGAGATGTAGTGTGTCAACTGAAAGAACTGGAGGGATGAGAGGTTGTTACAGTTTTAATAGGGGATCAGATGAAAAAATAGCAAGCTAAGAAGAAGATGAACTTAGAACCTAATCTTGGGATGAGAGGATCCGAGGGGTAGTAGTGAATGGCAAGTGGTTAAGGGAAAGTTATGTTAATCCTGGAGTCTGGGCATGTGTGAGGAGTATTGCGCATTTCTTCTGAGACTTTGTACTAAAAGAAGGCTGTAGTACACATTGAGCTATGGTCTCATAAAGTGTTAAGAAATTCAAACTTCACTTATATTTCAACTTTAGAAATTTGGTTCCTTTTCACAAACATGGAAGTAACGAGGAGTCTGAGAATTACAGACCAATTAGTTCAACCTTGTTGATGAGTAAATTAATGGAATTGCTGCTAAAACAGATAGTACAATTTCTGGGATCCAGTGGATTGCAGCATGGTTTCACCAGAGATAGGTCTTGTCAGATGAATCTAATCAATTTCTTTGACTGGGTGACCTGAGACTAAGATCAAGGGAGAGTGCTAGATTTCAGCAAGGCTTTTGGCATGGTTCCGCTTAAGCAACTTATAAACAAACTTAGAGCTCTAGGTATGGACCCTAAAGTGACTGACTGGGTTAAAAACTGGTTGAGTGGAAGGTGACAAAGGGAAGTGATAAAAGGAGTTCATTCCAAGGAGAGAGAGATTACCAGTTGTGTGCCATATGGATTAGTCCTCAGTCCAGTTCTTGTCAATATTTTTGTCAGTATTTTTGTCAATATTTTTGTCAGTATTTTTGTCAGTAATATTGCACTATTGGGAATGATTTGTCTTTTTTGTGGGTGATACCAAAATCTGCAACAGGGTAAACACCCTGGAAGATGTGAAAATCATGAAGAGGGATCTTGTGAAGTTTGAGGAATTGTCTAGAGTTTGGCATCTAAAATGTAATGCAGGGTCAGGCATTTAGACTGCAAGAACCCAAATATAGGAGGTGAAGTTCTTCTGTGCTCAAAACAAGAGCAGTATCTGGGGATGATTGTGTATGTAACAGCCTTAAGGTAGCCAAACAGGTAAACAAGGTAACTGCAAAAGCCAAAAGGATACTTGTTTGCATTTTAATACATAAATAATAAGGAGAGGAATAGTCAGCAGGGAAAAGGAGGTGGTACTGGCTCTGTATAAGTTTCTGATGAGACCATATTTGGAGTATTGTGTTCAGTACTAAAGACTGCACCTACAAAAGGCTATAGACTGAATAGAGTCAGCCCAGAGGATAGTACTAAAATGGTTAATAATCTTCATCATAAAGCATATGGTGACAGGCAAGGATCAAGTGACACAAGTACAAAATCCATTCTCTGTATTAGAAATGAAGAATCTCTACCGATGGAGACTAAAGTGGTATGTGAATGGAAAGAAGAATCCCAATGCATGCAGAAATTCCATATACAACCAATAACCATAAGAAAAAGCTTATTGTGCTAGGTGACTCAGTCATCAGAGGCACTAATTTGGGAACTCTTTTTGAGGGGAACACTATAGTTAAAAATCTTCCAGGATTATCGGCTGGTAGAAATGCTATTCAGAAACTCAATGCAATCAAAGAAGACTGTAAGGACTCTGAAATTGATATTATCATCCGTCTGGGAACCAACGACCTTGCTATAAACAATATCCAAGTGGTACAGAGACATTTCCAGACTCTGGCGAAGATTAGTCACATGGCAAAGATTATTGCCATTTCAGAAGTATTACCTGTTCATGGAAAGGGGAAAGAGAGGCTAAGCCATATAGATAACTTCAATGCATGGCTCAAAACTTGATGTAAGGAAGAAAGTTTTGGATATATTGGGGGCTGGGGTCATGTAAGTTAATTATCTCAGTTATTTTTGTTACATATATGTATATGATATTTATATACCTAGTTAACTGTTAAACAAGCATTTTGCTTTTTCAACTTATGTTTATTGTAAAGCCTCAGGCTGAATTATTGTTTGCTGTAAACTGAGGTGATGTGCATTACGTGCCGCGGTATATAAAAAACTATAAATAAATAAATAAATGTAGGGAACAGTAAAAGGCTCTATGTCGAAGATGGATTACATCTGTCTGTGGCAGGAAAAAAGATCCTAAATGATAAATTAAAATTCTATGCCATAAGGCATATCAACTAGAGGACGTGGGTAGCAGAAGGAAATTGGAATGTCACCCCCCAAATCTCAAAGAAAAGGGTGAAAAGGATATAAAAAGTCAGCTGAATAAGGCACAAAAGAAGTCCAAGAAGAGCAGTAACGTGAAGGAGAGAAGCTGGAAAGCTATGAGCACAAATGCGCGTAGTCTGGGCAATAAAATCGCAGAGCTGCAGGCTCTCATGGTGGAAGCAGATCTGGACATTGTTGCTGTTACAGGAACATGGTTTACGGAGTCACATGACTGGGTGTTACGTTCAGGGTGTTTAGTGTGCCCTTGGGCCTCAGCCCGGGCCCAGACCTTCAGGGCCGAGCTGAGGGTTGACGGTAGCTCCGCATGGCTGACGGGCTGACCCTCTGCCAGGCCTGCAAGCTCCCAAGGCCAACATCCAAGGATGTTGGAAGTTGAATGGTCCTCCGACCATTCCGAGCCCTTGTGGACCTGCTGTGAACAGCATGGAGCAGCAGGCCTGGCCTGAGGTTGAGGGCAGACGGAGGCCTTGACACGAAGACAGGATTATGGTCGATGCGACGGCATCACAGCCAAGACACTTGACAACAACTGGTTTGATGCATCGGCATCACGGACGAGGAACTTGACAACAGCAGGATTGATGCATCGGCATCACGGACGAGGAACTTGACAACAGCTGGGTTGATGCATCGGCATCACGGACGAGGAACTTGACATCCAAACAGGCAAACACAAGGCATGGACATTGGCACTGTCTCTCAGGGCGCCCTACTCAGGCCACCCACGGGACTGAGACGTGGACCACCCTGTCCCACTGCGCACCCTACACAGCCCTTGCAAGCTGGTCACGGACCACGAGGAGAACGGGACAGCGCAGGAAAGGTCCAGGCAAGGAGGATCTCCAATGACGGAGCCAGGGTCATCCGAAGCTTCCCCCAAGGCTGGCAGGAACGGAGGCTCAGGAGCACAGGGACACTTCCCACCTGCAAGCCACCTCATTCTCAGGCATACACCATCCGAGAGCACCGGCTTACAGGAACAGAAGGCTCGAGAGCACCAGACGAAGACACAGGGAAGAACATCCTGGAAGGAAGACACATCAGGAGGTGAAGATCATAACGAGACATCGAACATGGACTGTGGCCTCAGGCAGAACACCAAAACATGGATACGTGGTACGAAGCAGACAAGACGAGGAGCTCCACGAAGAACAGAAGACCTTACAAGGCTCTGGCAGGCAGGAGCCTCCAGAGGGAAGTCACCACGATGCAAGGCAAAGACAGACTGAAGTTGAAGTCCTTTTATAGGGCTGCAGACCGGCGACTCCCTGGGAGGAGTTTGGCAAGCCCACACCTAGCTGGCCCTATAACTAAGGAGAAGTGCTGCGGGCCGGCCCCTAGGGAAGGGCGTGGCTCAAACCAGGAAGTCCATGCAAACACAAGCAGCCTCAGGCAGGCCCCACTGACATCGAGGCCTCCCAGGCCCTGGAGAAAATCCTGGACAGTTCGCAGGCGAGGTCCTGGCTTGGAGCGGCCTCCAGGAAGAGGTAAGAAGCCTCCCGTAGCCCAGCTATAGGAGGGTTTATAACACTGGGATATAGCCAAACCTGGCTATAACTTATTATGGAAGGACAGAAAGGACAGAAAAGGGGAAGGAGTGGAACTTTATGTCAAAAGCAATATCCAAGCAATTGAAATGTAAGAGACATGGGATAGAGAAGAAGCATTATGGGCTAGTCTAAAAAAAGATGATGATGCTTCCATTTACATCAGTGTGGTCTATAAGCCTCCAATTCAGACAGAAGAGCTGGACAGAGATCTGATTGAAGATATAGAAAAGATAGAAAGAAGGGAGAAGTGTTGCTCGTTGGAGATTTTAATCTGCTGGATGTAGACTGGAGTATCCCTTCTGCAGAATCTACAAGAAGTAGAGAGATAGTGGATTCCCTCCAAGGGGCTATGCTCAAACAAATGTTATTGGATCCCACGAGGGATGGTGTTATCCTGGACCTAGTGTTTACAAATGGTGATAATATCTATAATGTGCAGCAGGTTCCCACCTGAGTACAAGTGATCATCAGATGGTATGGTTTGATATTGTGAATAAGATACAAAGAAGTCACACGAAGACCCAAGTTTTGAATTTCAAATTTACGTACTTTGACAAAATGTGGATGTACCTGGAGGAAGAACTAGAAGACTGGGAGGAAATGGGTGAGGTGGAACAACAGTGGTCTAAATTAAAAGGAGCTATTACAAAGACAACAAATCTATATGTTAGAAAAGTAAACAAAAGTTCAAGAAAAAAGAAAACAATTTGGTTCTCAAAGCAGGTGACTGCAAAAATAAAGGCAAAAAGATCAGCATTCATGAAGTATAAAGGATCCCAAAAAGAGGAATACAAAGAACGATACTTGGTGAAAATGAGGGAGGCGAAGAAAGAAATCAGAAAAGCAAAAGCATTGCCCAAGAAATAAAGAGAGATGACAAAACATTTTTCAGATATATAAGAGAAAGAAGGAAAGCCTAAAGAGGTATAGTGAAATTGAAAGGTGACGAGGAGCAATGTGCCACGCAGACAAGGAAATGGCGGAAATATTAAACAAATACTTCAGTTCTGTGTTCACTAAAGAAGACCCTAGAGAAGGATTGTTGCTGGTTGACAAGACCGTAGAAGGGAATGGGCTAGACACAACTCCTTTTACAGAAGAGTATGTATGGGAAGAGCTAGGAAAACAATGTGGACAAGTCCATGGGGCCGAATAAGATACATCCCAGGATACTGCAAGAACTCAGATGTCCTGGTGGGTCCGCTAAATGACCTATTTAATAGATCGCTGGAAACAGGAGTGGTGCCACGAGATTGGAGAATAGCGGTTGTGGTTCCGCTTCATAAGAGTGGTAGCAGAGAGGAGGCTGGAAACTACAGGCCGCTTAGCTTCACCTCAGTGGTGGGAAAATTAATGGAGTTGCTGCTGAAAGAAAGGATACTGAACTATCTACAATCTGGTAAGTTGCTGGACCCAAGGCAGCAGAAGAAGATCCTATCAGACAAATCTGATTGATTTTTTTTATTGGGTGACTAGACAATTGTATCAAGGAAGAACACTCAATGTCATCTGTTTGGATTTAAGCAAAGCTTTTGATACTGTCGCACTTAGAAGGCTTGAGAACAAAATGAGAAGCTTCGGAGTGAGCGCCAAGGAGGTGGAGTGGATTACAAACTGGTTGACTGTGGCAAATGGTAAATGGAGCCTACTCTGAAGAGAGAACTGTGTAAAGTGGAGTGCCACAGGGATCGGTGTAGGAAACGGTTCTGTTCAATATCTTTGTGAGCGACATTGCGGAAGGGATAAAAGGTAAAGTTTGTCTATTTACGGATGATACCAAGATCTGCAACAAAGTGGACACGTCTGAAGGAATAGAGAGAATGAAAAGTGATTTACAAAAGCTTGAAGAGTGGTTGAAGATTTGGCAGCTGGGATTCAGTGCTAAGAAGAGTCATGCATCTGGGATGCGGTAATCCAAAAGAGCTGTATGAGATGGAGGGGGGAGGGGGAGCTGATGTGCATGGCCCAAGATTGGGATCTTGGGGTGATAGTCTCTGGCGATCTGAAGATGGCGAAGCAATGTGACAAGGCGATAAGTAAAGCCAGAAGAATGCTGGGCTGCATAGAGAGAGGATTAACCAGTAATAAAATGGAAGTGGTGATGCCCTTGTACAGGCCCTTGGTGAGACCTCTCCTGGAATACTGTGTTCAGTTCTGGAGCTATCTCAAAAGGGATAGAGACAGGATGGAGGCAGTCGAGAGAAGGGCTACCAAAATGGTGTGGGGTCAGTATCAGAAAACCTATGAGGAGAGACTGAAGGATATTAATATGTATACCCTGGAAGAGAGGAGGCACAGGAATGATACAATACAGACCTTCAGATACCTGAAAGGTTTAATGATGTGCAAACATCAAACTTTTTCCATTGGAAAGAAATCAGTAAAACTAGGAGTCACAAAATGAAACTCTAGGGAGGACGTCTCAGAACTATTGTCAGAAAATATTTCTTCATGGAGAGGGTAGTGGATGCCTGGAATGCCCTTCCAGAGGAGGTAGTGAAAACCAAAACAGTGACAGAATTCAAAGGGGCATGGGATAAATATTTTGGATCCCTAAAGGCTAAAGGATGGAAATGAAGAAAAGAGTGCACAGAGTAACTTGATGGTGCAGCAGTTATTACCCTTAACCAATATTCCTTGATACTATTGATGCAACTCTATCATTGCTCTCTGCTTCAATGGTAGGGGGAAAAGAGGAACTGGATTTGTACAGCAACCAATGAGGGCCTCAACTTTTACGGTCTGGGGAAACAAGTATGAGGGTAACTTGCTGATGCGACGGTTACTACCCTTAACCAATAAGACTGATACTTTGTTGCAAACATTGCTCTTTGCGTCAACAGCAAGGCATAACGGGGAATTGGATTCAACAGCAATCAACGAGGGCTCTGACTTTTACGGTATGGGAAACTGATAAGCATAAGGGTGACGGGGAATTGGATTCAAACAACAATCAACAAGGGCCCTGACTTTTACGGTATGGGAAACTGATAAGCATGGGGTAACCTACACAGCACAGCAGATACTACCATAAGCTTACTGGGCAAACTGGATGGATCATTTGGTCCTTTTCTGCTATCATTTCTGTGTTTCTGTGTATACTCTGGAGGAAAGGAGGGAAAGGGGAGAGATGATAGAGACATTTAAATACCTCCAAGGAATTAATGCATAGCAGGCGGGTCTTTTTCAATGGAAGGGGAGCTCTGAAACAAGCAGTCATGGTATGAGGGTGAAAGGGATAGACCTAGTACTAATCTAAGGAAATTATCTCTTTACCGAAAGGGTGGTGGATGCATGGAGCAGCCTTCCTGTGGAAGTGGAAAAGAGGACAGTATCAGAACTCAAGAAAACATGGGACAAGCACAGAAGATCTCCAAGGGATAGGATAAAGCTGAGTAAAAGATGTGGAAGGGCAGGCTGGATGGCCTTATGGTCTTTACCTGCTACCATGTTGTATGTTTTTTGACAGTAAAGTTTATGCGTATTATGTTCCTTTCTAGCATGGGTGCACAATTCCAGTCCTCAAAGGTCAAACACTAAATCTGACATTTTCTGAATAGCCATCATGAATATTCATGAGCAATATTCGCATATATGTGGTCTAAGAATCAGGTTAATTTGCACATTTTGGCTATCCTGAACACCAGACCTAGTTTTGGCCTTCAAGGACCCGAACTGTTCCCCTTTGCTTTACAGCATACCTGGCAGGTATGTACACCGATCCTTAAATGGATCATTGTGATATTAAGTCGGAGGAACCAAAATAGGAGAATTTAAAAAAATTTAAAAAATGTGCCGGTGCTTAGGTTAGGAAAAGGGACCCTCAATTAATGAGCGTCCATTTTCCTAACCGGCTCACAGCCACCTCTCCTGGATGCCCGCTGCCGAGGAGGTGCTAGGGGCGCGCAATTTCCCCTAGCGCCTCCTCTTTACTGCAGCACCCGATTTAAATATTAAATCGGGCACCTGAGAGAGGTGGATCGGCGCGCGTTAAGAGAGTGGGTGCTCAATGATGAGCACCCGTTTAACGCACGCCAATATTGCATCGGCCTGATAGTAAATGACGGCAGATAAAGCCCATAATGGTCCATCTTGTCTGCTCAGCAAAGTTTTTAGGGTTGTAAATTTCTAAAAAAGTGGTGTATAATAATCCAAAAAGATGTAAAAAAAAAAAAAAATCATATTAGAAATTCAGCCCAAGGAATGAAACCAAAGTTAGAAGCAGTAGAAGCAGGGACCAGGCAGCTTGCTATTTTGAGCAGCTGTCTAGCTGCTCCTGCTGCTTTAACTGAACGGTAACCTTTCCCCTAGTATTTTGTCTGTTGATAGTGTTTGCGCCCGATGTGCTTATCTTTTGTGGTTCTATAAGTTTTGTAGCTTGTATTTGCTCAATTTGGCCTCCTGCCTGAGGTATCTGTGTATGTAGTAGAACCAAAGCCCCTGTTGGTTATTACAGGCTTATATCTTCATTCTGCAGAAATGGCACCTGCAATTTCCAAAAGCCATTGCTAAGGTTTGACTTTCCATTTTCTAAAGTCTCCTTCTCTTTTCTTGTCCCCTCCCCCAGTTTTCTCCCCCCTCGCTCTCCTTCACAGCTTAATCGCAAAATGTAGAAGTAAAGTACACCCAAAGAAAACTTGGAAACAGTTGTTTTGCAGCCTCAAAACTTTTCAACAAAATTATTTGTTTGTTGCTCATTTCTTCAAAGGGCTCATAAAGAGTTTACAGAAGACCCAGCATTTTATCATATCTTCTGGTATATGTTACTGAGCTGTAAGGGAAGTAACCAGTTTTTTTTAAAAATAAACAGTAGATATAACATTTCTCTGTCTGCAAGTTAAATGGCATTTCTGCAGACCACTACAGCATCTAGCCTGCTTTTTTCTTCACCTCATTTTGATACAAGCCTGTGCAAGGTCACGACACTTTGAAAACTCAGGCAAACATGGATGCCTGCCCAGCTTACATCTTGCTGAGAAGGAAGTTTTCTAAAGCATGCATATTGCTAAAACCTTTGAAAGCAGTTTTCACATGGTCTGCAAATTATTCTAAATGCCCTTACTGTACTTTTAAATATAAAAAAAAAATATTCAAGGATTGACAGACCATAAAGAATTATAAAATTGGTGACTGGGGATATGCACTTTTAACCTCCGCTCTTAAGTAAGACGTTTGCAGTTCACTTCATTATTAAATATGATAGTTTGACATGCAGCTGCATTACTCCCACTAACGTTAGAAATTAAACAAATATTTGCAAAGGCAGGTGTGGAAATGGATGTGAAGAACAGCTGTGTAGCTTGTTAATTTTTTTCCCTTTTCTGATATCACCCTTACTTTAAATCTTAGCAGTTCCTCTCGCTTCTTTGGACTTCCAGCTTAGCTTGAACTAACTTCCTTTAGACATGGCACAATGAGTCTTCAGGCCCAGCATCCCTAGCCCCAGCTGACCTTGGAAATAAGGGTGTCCATGGAAAAATCTTTTGTGTCATTTCGTTCATCTTGTTTCACAAGTTATTTCATTTATTTTGTTTCCATTAAAGCCTATGTGGGAAGCAATGCATCTTATTTTTGTTTCTAGCATTGGGGTTTTCCATTCAAATTTTTTCTTTCAACTTTTTCTTTAATTTTCGGCATACAAGAAAGCCACATACATAGTCAACAAGATAACAATATAAATACTGGCATCAACAGTGAAAGTTAGAAGAGAAACAGTCAAAGAGCAATAATGACTTCATCATCATTAAACCCTCAGACCAAGATTAGCCAGGCATAATCAATCCAATCGAGTCAATCTACATTTAATTTTCAACACTGCAAGCAGTAAATTTACGTGTCACAATGAAATTAAGTAGGAGGAACCAAAGAGGACCATATTTTTTAATTTCTCATGAACTCTTGACTCACGGATTAACTTTACACCAACTCCGGGACTGGAGTTAAATTTGTCACGTTAAAAAGTGTGTGCTGGGTGCCCAGCGATTTTCTGCATTGGGGGGAATAGCTAATAGCCTCATCTACATGAATTTTACATATTGTTACGTTCTGTGTGTAAACTAGGCAGTGGGCCCTTGGGTCATGGAAGAGATGACGCCACCCACTCATCATGACAGGCGGGATCTCAGCAGTGACAGACAACAGAGACAACAGTTTTATTATGCAGCAAGAATAACCCAAGGAGCGGGTTAATATACTCAGTCCAAGTGCATAACCTGCAAGCAGGCTTTTCCGGTAGTGGTTCGCAGAGCGGGATAATCCAGGAGATAATTCCTCTAGATGAGACTTGTGCTGATGGTTTCCGGTAGTGGTCCGCAGTGCGGGGTAGGCCGGAGACTGAAGCTGGAAGTTGCACAAGATAATACTGATCCGGTAGTGACCCGCAGCGCGGGGTAGCCCGGGGAGTACCTTCTCTTGATGAAGCTTTGTGCTGGCGATCTCTGGTAGTGGTCCGCAGCGCGGGGTAGGCTGGACGCCGGTGGTAATGGTTGCACAAGACTGTATGGATCCGGTAGTGGTCTGCAGAGCTGGGTAACCAGAGAATCCACATGAGGCAGGAAGAGTAGGTCCAGTACTCAGTGTCACTCAGAGTCAGAGGAAGCCAGCTGTAGAGTAGGCACCGAGGAGATCCAGAACAGGAGCGCTGGAGGGTCTTCTGAGGAACGGTGATGAAGCTCATTGGAAGAAAGGTGAGATAGGTGAGATGGCTCTCCGAGGAGCGGATAGCCCTAGGTGCGACAAGGGCCCCGAGGAGCGGGTACCAAGGTAACCCAGTCAGGAACAGCGAGACGAAGTCCCAGAATGGCGGAATTAAGCAGGACGGAAATCCTTGCTAACTTGTAGCTTGGATGGTCAGCTGAACTTAAGTATTGTAAGTGGATGACGTCATCCCACTTGTGATGACTAACATCCTGCTTTCGTAGGAGAATACCTGTTAAGGGAAGCAACTGGGCTTTCCTAGTGGCAAGGGACCAATGACAGCAGGCAAGAGAAAGCAGACAGAGAAACAGAGAAAAACAAGAAAGATCCAATAAGGAGCTCAGAATCATTCCAAAGATAACCAATCAGGAGAGAAAGTTCTACAACAAATAGAGAACCCAAGCTGTGCAATATAAATAAGATGATGTAGGGTGACAGCATAACAAAGAAATATATATACATATTTTCAAATATATTTCAAAAGCAGAGCAAAGAATAACTCGGTCCCAGATATGACCAGGATGTTGGAAGAAATATTAGGCCCACTGGAAGTTCAGCCACGTGGCTGCCACCTCCTTCAGAACATAACTGAAAATCCTTCCATCCATGTTTAATTAAAGTTGTAGTTTATAAATGATTCCTGAAATAGGAAAGCGGTGGGAAGCTCAAAGAGACCTCATATATTAGATGCCCAAGAGTTAGGCTAATGAAAGCTTATAATGGCGTAAGCTTGTCTTTATTTATAATCATCGGTCTCGATGAGCAAAATTAAGAGGGCGCCATATAAAGTATAGCTGCCCCAATTATGCACAGAGTCAATTGTACTATGATGTTGTACTTAACTTGCGAATTTTAATCTCCGGCATCGAGGTCCAAATGCTGCTGAAGTTGATGGTAAAAATGGAAGAAACCGACTTTGATCCGACACGACGTGTTTCGGAGGAAACCTCCTTCCTCAGGGGGTCGGGTGCCACTATTACCTGCTTTTGTCACTGACCGGAGATGCTTACCACTGTTAAGAATAAAATAGATACAAGAGAACAAGTGCATGATAAAGAACCCGCCGCAAGGGAAAGATGGCAGTATCAATGGAAAGAACACTTACTGTGTACGAAGCGTTGACTCAGTTTGTTGCTCCCGGAGGCGCAACAAACTGTTGATGTCATTTATTTCCTGATATTTGTGGATCTATTCATATTTGTATTGATACGATAAATATCCTATTTATGATGGCAGCTTCAGATTGGAAGAACATTTTCAGCTACTCAGCCGATCATGTGGCAAATATTGCACAGGAACAATCCTTGTTTTCGGACTCCGCTCCACCGCCACCAGATACAGATGCCTTGGCAGACCTCACTAACCTTCATAAAAGGAACGTCCGTGCAGAAATGCACGGAGTAACCCTAATTGAATACTTAAACGTCAATATATTCCCAGAGGTTTAAGAATGAATAAGGAACCTCTCATGTTCACGGAACGACCAGAATTTCTCTCCAAGTGGGTTGCTATCCTGAACAAGTGCTCCTTGGACTTAATGTTGTTAATCATTGAATATACTAAAATTGTGACGGAAGAGATTAAAGCCGAGATCATTGTTATAGAGGATGAATACAAACAGAGTACGACTGAGGAAATTGTACAGGCATCCATGGAGGATCTTCAACGATCCACTGATAAATTTAGAACAGACATAAAGCGAAGAAAAATCACCAAATTCAATCGTGATCAGAATGATTACAATGAGGACAATGTTTACGTTTGGCTTAATAAATATAAAGAGGGTGCGTCCCCGCCTAAAACAGTGGCTTTTGCGGATTCTGATGAGTCGTCGAATGGAACAACTACCCAATCTGACACTCGTAAAAAACCTTTTTTAGACAAACGCAAATTTCCTCCCAAACCAGGACGCTCTCGAGGCAAGAAAACAACACAACATCAATCCCGAGACGAAGATGTGATGTGGCACAAGCCATTCACCCGATCCCAATCCAGTCGTCAGTAATTAATCTGTCCCACCATGATTTAACCTCTGATGAGGAATCGGTCCTCAATCGGGGATTATCTTTTGTCCCCACTAATAAACACAATCCCTTCACAAGTAGGATTGCACTACACAGATTTTTTCGCACTCTTATCATCAAGCTTCATTTTTCAGCGGCAGACTTTGCCCAAGATATGTCTATAGTACGCCCTAAATCACGCTGGCTTCCATCAGGTCCAGTTGACCCATATATTAAAACCTTCCAGACTTTGGTTTTACAGGACATCACTGATATTGAAATGCAACATCGACGTATCTTTCACAATTTATCCAAAGGCGAGAATGCTGCATTAAAACATCTTGCACAAAATACAGAAATCATTATAAAACCTGCTGATAAGGGAGGTGCAGTGGTGATCATGGATCACTCTGCATACCAACAAGAAATTCACAGACAATTGGAGGATTGTAAATACTACCGCAAATTGTCAGCTGATCCTACAACAGACCTCTCCCATCAAATCCAGGATTTATTACAAATAGCCTCCCAGGTGGGTTTTCTTACCACCAAAGAATACAGATTTTTGAATGTGGAGTCTCCTAGGACTCCAGTGATATATGGGGTACCGAAGGTACATAAATCGTTGACCAACCCCCCTTGTCGTCCCATTGTATCGGCTAATGGTTCCCTCTTGGAACCACTGGCAAAATTTTTGGACCATTTTCTACAACCCGCTGTTAGTATGTCTAGATCATACATACAAGATACTTCCCATATGTTAAGATTATTACAGGATATACCCCAAATCGCAGAAGAGGCCTTGCTAGTAAGTTTAGATGTCGAATCACTTTATACAAATATCCCCCAGGAGGAAGCATTAAAATTGGGACAAGACATTTTGAGCAAACGTACCCGTCCACAACGTATACCAACGGAATTTTTGACGTCCTTATTAGAATTAGTCCTATTCAAGAACTATTTTTCTTATCAGCAAGAATATTTTTTGCAAATCCATGGGGTAGCAATGGGGTCACCAGTAGCCCCGGACATTGCTAACTTATATGTTTCCGATTTTGAGGAAACAACTTTATATCCATCGTCTTTTTTCAAATCCATCACCCAATGGTCTAGATACATAGATGACATCTTTTTTATCTGGAATGACTCAGAACATCAACTATCTGCATTTCTTCAATGGTTAAATTCAGCAAACCCTCACCTGAAATTCACCATGACGTTTGATAAAGAGCAATTATCTTTTTTAGACATTCTCATTTCCAAAGCAGCAGGTACAATACAAACAACTCTTTTTAGGAAACCTACAGATCGCAATAATTTTTTAAAATTTGAAAGTCACCACCCACGGAGATTTAAGGAAGGCCTACCTGTGGGTCAATTTTTCCACATTCGCAGGATTTGTTCCGATCAGCAAGATTTCCTACATCAAAGTGCAATCCTAAGTGATAGGTTCAAGGAGAGGGGATACCCAACAGCAACAATCAAAAGGGCTTTCAAAAGAGCTAAGTTTTCTCCTCGAGATTCCCTATTACAATATAGGAGTCGCAAACAGACGTCACAAACAGTATGTGTACTAGAACATACGGATCTTACACAACAAATTCGGCAGTCCATTCAGCGTAACTGGCATGTCCTTAGTCCACATCAGATCTTCCGTTCTCCACCCATGTTTGCTTATAGCAGAGGGGTTAATATCAAACAACAAGTAGTACGTGCCACTCAACATTTGGATATCACTCCCGGCCCCCCGGGTCAGACACAGTGCGGGAATTGCAGTTTTTGTACCCTAGCCATCACTGGTGTTGAATGGCAAGACCCCAATACCCAGATTCGAATTATACGGCGACAAGCTGTCCACTGTAACTCTGATTTTGTGGTATATGGACTCATTTGCCCTTGCCAAAAGATTTATGTGGGCAGAACTACACGTAAAATTAAAGTCCGGTTAATTGAACACCGTAGCCGCATTAAGAACTCAGATGTCAAGGCCCCCATGGTACAACATTGTGTCACCCATCAACATAAATTTGAACAATTCCAGTGGCTGATTATTGAACAAATCGCACAATCCTGGAGGGGGGGAGACAGACTCTCCACATTAAATTTGAAGGAACATCAATGGATCTACCGTTTACAATCAGTGGAACCGCGGGGCCTCAACGAGAAAATAGAGTGGTATACTCTCATTTAGACTTCGCCAATATTGATTGCCTTTTTTGATTGTTTTTTCCCCCCTTTAAAAATGGCGGACAGTGACGACATCATCCATACAAGGATAGGTTTGGGTATATTCTCGGTCAACTGCTTTCAAGATGGCCTCCTCCTACGTCATTTCCCTTTTATGGATAGTCGCCTTATGGGGAATCCCTAAATTAAATATTCTTTCAAAATGGCTGCTGATGTCGTCATTTCCCTTTCATGGACAGCCCCTGTCCCAAAATGGCCCCGACTGTGACGTATGTGCCCTTATTTGGACACACCCATATCTTTGGCGCCTTTTTTGTCTTTAAAGGTTAGCGCTCAGACATCTCTCGCTGCCGATAGTACATACACGGTCCAGCGAGCGACTCCAGCATCGCGACGAGGTAATATATATATGTGCAAGGTTTCCTGTCTCAAAACACCAAACGTAAGGTCTTAGTACTTTATTATGCGTTGTTTTATCTGTAGAATCATACAGAGACGCCTCCGGGCGCAACAAACTGAGTCAACGCTTCGTACACAGTAAGTGTTCTTTCCATTGATACTGCCATCTTTCCCTTGCGGCGGGTTCTTTATCATGCACTTGTTCTCTTGTATCTATTTTATTCTTAACAGTGGTAAGCATCTCCGGTCAGTGACAAAAGCAGGTAATAGTGGCACCCGACCCCCTGAGGAAGGAGGTTTCCTCCGAAACACGTCGTGTCGGATCAAAGTCGGTTTCTTCCATTTTTACCATCAACTTCAGCAGCATTTGGACCTCGATGCCGGAGATTAAAATTCGCAAGTTAAGTACAACATCATAGTACAATTGACTCTAAGTGCATAATTAGGGCAGCTATACTTTATATGGCGCCCTCTTAATTTTGCTCATCGAGACCGATGATTATAAATAAAGACAAGCTTACGCCATTATAAGCTTTCATTAGCCTAACTCTTGGGCATCTAATATATGAGGTCTCTTTGAGCTTCCCACCGCTTTCCTATTTCAGGAATAATTTATAAACTGTTGATGTCATTTATTTCCTGATATTTGTGGATCTATTCATATTTGTATTGATATAATTAAAGTTGCAGGCAGCCTCAAAGGCAACAGTACTTCATGGCACTGTATGAGGGGCAACCAGTGCAAACATTAGGAGTGTACATTCATCTTCAAATGAAATGAAAAACTCAACAAAAACCGTGTTTTGATTCATTTCATTTGAAAATGAACAGAAAACCCCCCACCACTGAAATCTGTGATTTTATTTCGCTGACTTTTGTTTTGGAAAGTCAGTGAAAAACTCCCTCTAAAAGCCACCATAATTTTTAATTTGCCCTGTCTCTGGCCTCTTCTTAAGCTCTCCCAAGCTTACACCATCCATGGATTGTAGCAGTCCAAATGGGGCAGAAGTAAACCCAGTTGCTCCTGCCAGCTGTGGGTCCAGGTAACAAAATGACACCAAACAGCCCTGCCACCAGCACTATTTTGATTTATGGCCATATGTTATACAGCCTTAAAACAAAATGGCACTAGTCTCAGGGCCCTAAGGCCAGCACCAATTTATTGTATGATCACGCAGCATACAGCCATGCAGCAGAATGGCACTAGTCTTGGGCTATCTGATGCCATTTTGCAACCAGGACTCGGTGGGGAAGGAGTAACCAGGGATTGCTCCTGCCCCACTGGACTACTGTGATCGCTCAGATGGGGTAAGCTATGCCTGCGGGGAAGAGAGTGGGTGGGGAATGCCCAGAATTATTTTGTATTGCAGTAGAGTTGGAGGTGTAAGGGTTGGCGAGAAACGTTTTTTTGTCTTTTCTTTTTGTTTCCTTTTCTTTCAGTTTTATGTTTGTTTAATTTAAAGGAAATGAAATAAATATAAAAGAAAATGAAGAAAAATAAACAAGATAGAAAAATGAACTGAAACATTATTTGTGTGTGCATATCCCTAATGAAAAATGGGACAAATATGCTAAAACTGTGAGAGGGAGAAAAGCAGTATGAATCACATAATGAACTCCCAAGGAACTGTGAGAGGGGCAAAGCAGCATGAATAGCGTAAGGCACAGAGTGCAGAGCAAGGCAGAAAGAAGAGTGGCATCAACAACCTGAGGCGTAGAGTAAGAAGTAAGGCAGGAAGAAGAGTGGCATCAACAACCTGAGGCGTAGAGTAAGGAGTAAGGCAGGAAGAAGAGTGGCATCAACAACCTGAGGCGTAGAGTAAGGAGTAAGGCAGGAAGAAGAGTGGCATCAACAACCTGAGGCGTAGAGTAAGGAGTAAGGCGGGAAGAAGAGTGGTATCAAACCCCAGAGACATTGAGTAGGGGGTAAGGCAGCAAGTTTGAAATCTTGGTATAATTATGGATTCTTGGAGAAGAGATGGCTGAGGGGGGATATGATAGAGGTGTTTAAAATCATGAGAGGTCTAGAACGGGTAGATGTGAATCAGTTATTTAGTATTTCATATAATAGAAAGACTAGGGGGTACTCCATGAAGTTAGCATGTGGCACATTTAAAACTAATCGGAGAAAGTTCTTTTTCACTCAACGCACAATTAAACTCTGGAATTTGTTGCCAGAGGATATGGTTAGTGCAGTTAGTATAGCTGTGTTTAAAAAGGATTGGATAAGTTCTTGGAGGAGAAGTCCATTACCTGCTATTAATTAAGTTGACTTAGATAATAACCACCGCTATTACTAGCAGCGATAACATGGAATAGACTTAGATTTTGGGTACTTGCCAGGTTCTTATGGCCTGGATTGGCCACTGTTGGAAACAGGATGCTGGGCTTGATGGACCCTTGGTCTGACCCAGTATGGCATGTTCTTATGTTCCTTGTCTCTTCTTAAAAATTCATTCTATAAACTTTGCATGCTTTGGGAATTAAAGCCTTTTTTTGTCAACTCCTGACCTGTTTTATTTATTATTTATTAGCATTTATCAATTGCTTTTCAGATAAAAAAAATTATTACCCGACGCGATGTCTTGCATTTCTTAGTAATTTCTTCAATTGATTACTGTAATATTCTTTATATTTGTTGACCTTAATCAACTTTACAAGCTTTACAGATTGTTCAAAACATGGCGGCCAGGATTATTTCTAATATACCCATCCAAGCTCATATTACACCAGTGTAGCAGTCCCTTTCGGTTTGGCCACTAGATGCCATTAGTTTCCTTGTATAAGAATAAAAATCACGAGCCATCCATCCCCTATCAGTCCCTCCCACCTGGAGGGCTGTGGTTGGATGCCGCAACTCTATTTAGCCCAGCCATTTTAGAACTCACTGGGATCAGTTTAAGGAAGCTTTTGAATAGTAAGAATGTTTAAAGTTTACACTCTGGTGAGGCCTCCCAGCTTCACCCTGAAGGAGTTTCTTTTAGAAGCGACACCTCATCGTGCCAGAGGTGTCGCTTCTCCTACTAATTTACAGAGAGATTTTTATGCCTGATACCCTTCTGGGGCAAAAGACCTGTGAGCCCACTCTAAACCCTGGGGAGGGCAGACACCAGTGATGGATCCTGCTGCAAGAGACAGTGAGGGCAGAAGATATATTCAGTTTAAACTTTGGAAGTACTTTTTGGATCTGAATAGTGTGTGCGGTTTTTAGATCCCCATTGCAGAGCTGAGGTAACCTGATCCCACTTGGCTTTACCCCACAAGAAGTTCCCCTAGAAATATCCACTAAGAAAGGATGAACAAAATCAGGAGACCCGGATCTCCAACCATGGGACCAGGACGGGCTGGCTGTCTGAGGAGAAGATGCCCTAAGGTAGGATTTTTGCTGTGAAGTTGGGGGCTCCTCCACCAGTATTCCCAGATGGCTGCTGGGTGAGCTTTGCACATTAATAATCACCATGGGAGCTCTACCCAGATGCCTGTAATAAAAAGACACCTCCCTACCTAGAACTACACTTGTACCAGCAATCAGATGTATTTCAACACTGGGGTCAAATGGACTTTTATTTAAATATTACCAATCAGTAAACTTTATTTTAATACCTAGACCCTGGTCCTGTCTGATTTAGCATAGCCTCTCACCTCATTGGATGCATCTACATTAATTAAACACACTGTGAGGCAAGATACAATGGTCCGGGCCATAAGAAAGAGTTTCCACCCATAGTATTATGTCATTTATGTATACAGAACTCTTTTTATTGATCTACAGTGTAAATTGGAATTATGTTATATGACTTTTTGTTTCAAAAATACCAGTAAAAATGTTTACAAAAAAAAAAAAAAGAATTCCTCCAGGGATTAGGAATCAGACATGGGATATAAATTGCCAGCTGGAAGAGCCCCGAAGAAAATAAGTTTTTGTGCCCTGGGATTAAAAGCCCCACTAAAGGTTACACCAGTGTTAGCAGAGCTGCACTGACTGTTAATCAGCTGGAGAATTTAATTTTAATTGATTTTACTATTGATGATCAAAGCCCTCAATAGTCTTCCCCCAAAATGTGTGAATTCAGTTCTAGGCTTAATTATCCAGGGAGAGCTTTGAGATCTGCATCTAAGAATCTGCTAGAAGTTCCTTCCATTAAACGGATTGGGCTAGCCGGATCTAGGAAAGGTCTCGTGGGTGAGATTATGCAAGATAATTAGTAGGGATGATTTTTGTTCTGCTTTTATGTTTTTAACATTTTTTAAATTGTTTCAGGGTAGATATTCAAAGCTGGCCGTGTAAGTAACTTAGGCCTGGATTTTCTAAAATCGCAGGCCTTAGTGAATCGCCTAGTACCGGGGGGCGAAGCGGGGGGCCTGCAAAAGACCGGCAGCAATCGCACCACCGCGGTGCGATTGCTGCCGGCTTTGGCAAACCTATAGCACCACCGTGAAAGGTGGTGCTATTGGGCGCGTTACTGACGGCGATAAGGGCCTTACCTTTTCGCTGTCAGCGATGTCTTCGCCGTGTCCGCCCTGGTGCCGCCCCGACTCCTCCCCTTCTGGTGCCGACTCCGCCCCGATCTAGCTATCGCACGCGAAAAGGGACTTTTCGCATGCGAAAGCTATAGAAAATGACCCCCTTAGCCAGTTAGAACTTATCCTGCTAAGTTACGATGTATATTCAGTAGCACGGCGAAGCCACTGAATATACACATATGAATATACATGTAGACAGATAAATCTACCCGGCTAAATTTAGACTTGCTTTATGGCGTGTCTAAACTTACATGGATACTTATGCGGCTAACTCTGGATATTCAGGTAGATTTTAAAAGTGTTGCTCGCGCAAAAACAGCCCCAAACACGCGAATGTGGACTGCACAAACAATGCAAATTTTAAGAAGCCGGGAAGTATGCGCATACATACCTGTGCATGCGTCAAGAATAAGGAAGCAGAAAAGGAGCGTGGAATGGGCATTCGCGGGGGGGGGGGGGGGGCGCGAAGGGCCAAGATGTACATGCATAACCCCTGAATTTTGCAAGGCTGACCATGGCAACATGCGCCAAGTTATGCAGGTAACTTTATTACTGGTCCTGATGAGTTGCAAGTCTGGAGATTTGGGGCCAGAGGGATATTGAACCCTGGGGGGGAGAGAGAGAGAGAGCGAGAGAGTTTTAAAGGGCCAATCTGACACTCTCTACATCTCCCACTGAATGAGGGGCACTTTGAACTCAGGATGGGTTTTGTGGGGGGTGGTGTTACATCGGTTTGCCTAGGGTGCAAGGGTCTGTTGCGTTCGTGCCTGCTCTTCGCCCTCGCTCCACCCTCTCTACTTGTGTGGCGACTCCCTCCGGGTCTGAGGGACGGCTTGCTGCCGCGGCGTCTCCCTGCCGCGTTTCTCTGGAGTCTCCAGGTTGGCCTGACGCTGCGGATCCGCCATGTTCCTGATGACGTAGGGGCACACGCGCATGCGTGCTCAAGAATTTGTACCGGCAAGGGCGCAAACCTCGAGGGCGTTCCCCCGTAGTGATGTCATTCGCTTCCAACTTAAAAGGCCTTTGCTTGCAACTACGAATTGAGGTAGCAAGGACTCGAATCATACCCTTCTTGGTTACGATTCATCCAAGCTACTCTGCCTTCTTGTACTTCCCAGGGGAACCCGCTCCTCGGGGCCCCTCTCTCTCTTCTTGATTTCAGATTGCTAAGATAGGATCCGGTACTCGCTCCTCGAGGGCCTACGTCCCTGAATGCTCAGAAGACTCCTTACTGCCTGGAAGCGATCGCAGACATGAACACTGTGAGTTCTATTACAGATAAGAACCGGTATTCGCTCCACGAGGGCCTATGTTCCTAATCTCTGAAGACTCTCTTCTGTCTAAGACGTTATCGCAGGTACGGTGATCGTGAATTACTATTTCAGACTGCATATGGGAACCAGTACTCGCCTACGGTTCCTGTTCCTGAATATACTGAAGACTCTCTGTTGCATAGAAGCCATTACAGATATCTACAATTGTGAGTGTATCATCTACTACTGGTTATATACCCAGCATACCCTGTCTACTCACTATCTATAGTCTCTCTCTACAGCTCAGCAACCCAGAGATTGCAATTCCAGTATCAGAGGGACTTCAGCCCTGCCGTGCACATCAGCTCACTACTGCCACCTCTGGTGGTTCTACTTCCTGTCTAATAAAGAACTATTCATATTTGTCTCCATACTCCCGCCTAGCTGGTGGTCCCTCTCAGGATATCTTCCTGGGGGCGCTGTCATCTGCCATCGGCCCAAGGATTCACCAATTTACATGAAGTGTTTATTCCATACACTACCAGAGTGGTACCATAACAGACTGTCACTCTGTGGGAGCCAACCCACAATAGATCATTATCTCCGCCCACGGAGTATTACAAATTGCTAGCTCCTCCCCTTGGGGAGCAGCATGGAACAGGGTCTGAGGTACTTATATGGCTAAGCTGTGGTCGCTGAACCTAGGCGCATATTTAGCGGCCGTTACCTAGCTGCATAAGTCCTGCTTATCCAGCTAAATAGCGCTGAACATGCTATGAATATCTGGTCCGTATGTTATAATGTGTTTCATTATTATATTAATTATTTTTGTCTATTAATGGTTTTATGTGTTTTTAGTACCAGCTTTGTAACTTTTACGATGTTACATCTTTCATGTTTATATTTATATTTATGAATGTTTAATTGTAAATTGCCTAGGAATTTTGATAAGTGGGGGTAAAAGTTTTTGAAATAAGTGAGTGGCAGCAGAGCCCAAAGGAATAGAGTACAGAGCAAGGCAGCAAGAAAATTGCCATCAACACACAAGGTGTAGTGTGAGGCAGTAAGAAAAGTGGCATCAACATCCTATGACATTGAGTAAGAGATAAGGTAGCTGGCACGGTGGCATCACCACCCCAAATCACAGAGCGAGACAGCAAGAAATGTGACATGGACACATCAAGGCATAGAATAAGACATAAGGCAGGAAGAAGAGTGGTATCAGAGACCCAAGGCTGAGAATGACATCAACCCAGCAAGGTACTGAACCAAGAAAGAGTAAGGGTAGGTTGGATAGCAGCAGGAACAGTGGTGCCAAACAACCAAGGCATCTAGAGGAACAAGGGAGGAAAAAGGTTTTCTATTCTTTTCTCTTTTGTAATGTTTTTTTTGGGGGGAGCACAAAACACCCCAGTGCAGTCAAGAGAGAGGCATGGCAAAGAAGCAGGCTGAGCAGTAGCAGCAACAGTGGCGACAAGATCCCAAGACATCCAGAGACAGTTGGGAGGGGAAGGCTTTTCATTTCTTTTTTTAAATTGTTTTCATTTTGGGGGCCAAAACAGTCCAGTACGACTAAGGAGAGAGACAGGGCAGGAAACACAAGCTGGGCAGCAGCAGCAACAGTGGTGACATATCAGCAAAGAGCTGAGGGCAAAAAGAGTGGGCATTTGTTCAGTGTGGCTGTGCACTTAGTCCTTCTGCCACTCGCATGGAAATCCAGGGAAACCTAACAGAGGGAGGTTTATCTTCATGAAGAATTGTAAACCCGCAGAGTCCTTGAGTGAATGTACTTTTAATTATGTCCAAAACAAAATCTTTTACATTTATGGTATATAGGCAGCTATCAGAACATTAAGGGCCCTTCATAAATATGCATAGGATATATTATACCCGAAAGTATCTCTTGCACCCACTTTACTTGGATATAATCATAAGTCCCCACAAAACTTTAATTAAATACATTTTTGCACTTAAAACATATGAAAATAATATTGCTTCCCTTTAAATGAATTATGGCTCATAATTCATTGGCCAACACAGCACCATGATTTGAGATTAGATCCCTGCATCAGGGATTTGCTCACTGCTGCCATTATTTCTTCTGGATCATAAATCTCAGTGTTCTTATAAAGAAAAAGGACACAACACAGGAAGATCGCTATCAACATTTGTTCAATTTGATATGAGAAGGTCACACGCATATAGCAATCCCTTTGTTCAAAATTAAAATCATATTATTAGGAAACATCATTTTAGTGCCATCTGAATACACAAAAATCAACCATATAAAAATTAGTGTCAAAAAAAACAAAGTGTTAAAAAAAAAATTCCAATTGATGTCCATAGTGGGATAAACAGTTTGAGTTCTATTTCGTTATAAGAACACCGCGATTTATGATCCGGAAGAATGAATGGCGCAGTTGACAAAATCCCTTGATGCAGAGATCTAATCTTGAAACGTGGTATTGTGTTAGGCAACAAATTATGAGCCATGAATCATTTAAAGGGAAGTCAAATTATTTTCAAATGTTTTAAGTGCACAAATTTATGCAAAAGCTATCAAACCGTGGGGGGTTGGAGGATCTATCTCTTAAGTGGGGGAACTGGGGACGAACTGATAAAACTGGGAATTGCGTAGGCGCACAGACAGGGTTTTTAAAATCCCCCAGTTTACATGGTAGAAGCAAGATTTGCACGAAGCAGGCGTTAATTTTGGAGGAACCCAAAAAGTGTACAGAAAAGCAGAAAATACTGCTTTTCTGTACTTCCTCTGACTTAATTATAATGCCCTGAAAACTTTTTAAAAAGAGTGCCGGTGGTCAGGTTAGGAAAAGGGACGCTCAATTAACGAGCACCCATTTTTCTAACCTGTGGATGTGCATTTGCATTTTGCAATGGGCATCCCGGAGAGGTGGATCGGCACACGTTAAGGGGACGGGCCCTCGATTATGAGCTCCCCTTTAACACTCAGCGATATTGCATAGGCCTGTTAATGTGAAGTTTTCTGTGGGTTTTCTGCAGCAGTGTCCTGGTGACTGATCTTCAATTCCTGTTGACTCCAGATCAGCCCTGGAAGGTTGGCAACCCTTCCTTGGATCCAGAGGTTGCTGATGTTGTCAGGGATTGTTGTTTCTCATCTAAAGAATTTTTCTGAGAGGAGGAAGTGCATTGAGGAGATCTGGGGATGAAATGCTCACAGCAAGCATTGAAATAGGAGCAATATGGCCTCTCGTTTTACTCTCCTGCACTGGGCAGATTGTACATGTGCTCCAATTTGAGGTTTACAATAAGTGTCCAGTCTTGCATACAGTGTAATACAGACCTTATTCAGAATTTTAAAAAAAGTTTTCTGACTCTTTTTCCTTTGAAAAACAAATTAAATGGTAATCCTTCCTTTGCTGGGTGTGTCTGACTGATTTATTGTTTTGTTCTGCTTCCTTTTTTCCCATTATTTCTTTCATTTTTCCATTTTAGTTCCATTTTTCTTTTTTGTCACTTTTCTTGTTTTTCATCATCCTTTCCCTGGCACATATAGGGGGCAATAATTAAAATTTGTTGTGTGTGGGTAAATGCATTCAGTGCATGGAGTGAGATCAGGGGAATGAAAGTATGTGCAGTTATCTCATTTCCAAATCCTTGTGCCATATTTTCACATGTACTTTGCACCGGCTTCCATGCTCGAACAAACGTACCCAAAATCATATAATCTTGATCACACCATAGAGTTATCTACACTAAACTAGACTCTGAATCTTTGATTCAATATCTAAATATAGATTATGTGAATATTTTTATATATCATCTCAAAGTGACCATCATATACGTCAAGTGGTATATCAATTCTGAATATAACAGACCCGATATTAGCCTTGAAGGTTTATAATCATCAGTCACTTATTCGAGATGTACTTTTGTTAGTTTTTGTTGTTATTTATATGTTAATCAACATAATCATTATACAGTCTCAAGCTAAGACAGCTTTGTAGAGAGCCAGCACGTTCAAGGTGTCAATCCCTGATGAAGGAATAATTTTCCAAAACACTGCAGTATCGGTTCAAGACACTAGAACTTAACAACGTGCATGGAGAAGCAAAGAAATCAGAGCATCTTGAAGTTAAGTCACTGTTGATTAACATATAAATACCAACAAAAAATAACAAAAGCACATCTCGAAGAAGTGACTGATGATTATAAACCTTCAAGGCTAATATCGGGTCTGTTATATTCAGAATTGATAAACCACCTGAGGTATATGATGGTCACTTTGAGATGATATATAAAAATATTCACATAATCTATATTTAGATATTGAAACAAAGATTCACAGAGTCTATTTTAGTGTAGATAACTATGGTGTGATCAAGATTATATGATTTTGTATATGTTTAGTTCTTGAAATTACTGGGTTTATTTGAAACTCTTGTGAAGGAACAAACATACCTGCATACCAGTCCCATTTTCAAAGGGAAACTCCACACAGAGTTTCATTCTTACCTTCCCTTTTTTGATGAGGTTTCCCAGGAACCATTTCTGGCACATTTAGTACACTTCGACTCTCCTGACTATCTCCAACCATCTCCTTCTGTCTCTCTGTCTCCCCCCTTTGTCTTTTCTTGATCCATCTTCTCTCCCCTCACTCTCCATCTCTTCCCCCCCCCCCCCCTCCCCTCTCTCCTTTCTTGATGCGCTCTCTGGATGCTAGAAATGGATGAGCAGTGCGAACAGGCCATTCATAGCACCAAATTTAAGCTGCACTTTTCCTGGATGCACACAGTTTAAAGGGGTGTTTGTCCATAACACTGATCTATCCGTAGAAACCTACTTACTGTCCAAGAAATAGCAGAGCCACACCCATGGTCTGACAAAGTGACAGGTAATTTCTCATTCTTGTGTACAAGTTTCAAGTCCAAATATTGTTGAATGAGAAACATAAATAAGTGCACATGCAAATTAAATGTGCTCGAATAATAAGGACAAGATTAAGAAAATCAGTGAAACTGGTTTAGAAATGATAGATGGTGCATATTAGTTATGTTCAATTAATTAAAACAGCCCCTATCCACCACCAGCACCACTCGAGACTCAGCCACACTTTTCATCTTGTGAGATTGAAATTAATGATGATAGAAATAGGGCCTAGGTTTCCCTCCTGCCAGGGCCCCTTCTCAGTTCCTCTCACCCCAGGGTCCCTTCCTGGGTTCTTTCCCACCCTCTTCCCATGGCCTCTGCTTGGCTCCTCTCCTTTCTATCCTCTCTCCTACCACCCCATGTCCCCTTCCCAGCTCCTTCCCCTTCTACTTCTCATGGCCTGTTCCTGGGTCCTGTCCATCCTACTCTCTCCACTGTGTTTACTTCCTGATTCCTCTTCCTCTTATCCCAACCATCACGCTTCCTGGGTACTCTTTCTCCTTCCCCCTTTCCATAATCCCTTTCTGGCTCCTCTCTCTTTTCCACAACCCCAACCATACTCCTTCCTACCTCCATGGCCTCTTCCTGGGTCTTTTCCCTCCTTTTTCCCCCATGGCACCTTCCTTGGTCCTCTTCTGTCTCCCCCATAGACCCCATCTCCTGTCCTCACCTTACTTAGGCTTAGATTCACAAAGCCGTGATTTTTTATCACTGGAGAGGTCCAATATTGCACAGGGGTGGTTCCGTGATATTTTGCCCCTTTCTGACATATCGCAGCAGCATTGTCTTGCAGAAAAAGTCCATGAAACAAAAGAACATGGCAAGGGCCTTGAAGACGTATGATGGTGGCCCCCAACATACAGGGCCACCATCATATTAAAGGGCCATGTGGCCCCATACCAAACCCCCCCCCCCCAACTTTGACAAAAAGCCATCCTTGCCCATCTCAGGGCCTCCATTTGAGGAAGCCCTGCAAAAGAAAAAAAATAGAGAAAATCTGCCATGTGGTGACGGCCCACCCCCCCTGCCCAAACCACTTCCCATTCAGTCCCAACCCCCCATCCAATCGCTGACCCCTGTCCTTTATGTATAACCCCACCCCCAAGAACTTCCCCCACCTTCTATCCCCCTTTTCATTAATTATCAAGGCAGGAAGGATCCTCCCTCAACTCCCAAAAAATACCCTGGTGGGCTAGTGCCCCCACCCTTGACCGCCCCCTCTGGTTCCCCCTTTAAAATTATCATTGCCCTGAGTCCTGCACTGTCCAGCAATGGTATTTGTAAAGATAATTGGGGCTGGAGGGATCAAGGATGGGGGCAGCACTAATGCGAGGAAAATGTAGCATGTTGCTTATGAGCTGGCAGGCTCTTTACACGGTTCTTCTTGGCAATAAGTTGCCTGTGCAGGAAGAGGGAATGGGGGTTGCTGCAGAGCCTGTGCAGCCAGCCAGCTCACAGGACTTGCATTGATTTACTTTCCTACAGCCACTGCCAGAAAATCTGTGCCGGTGGCAGGCAGGCCAGCCCTGAGCCAGGCTGTGTTTATTTCACCTCCGGGCAGGCTTGCAGGTAGGGTTGCCATCTTATTTCAGGTCCACTGAAAATATCGATGCATTCAAGATTTTGCCACACTGCATACAAGGGGCTGGTAGTTCTGATTTTTGCTGTTCGGTTGAGCTGGAATGAGGTGGCAAACCTATCTGTGGGGCCCCATGTGGTATGGGGGCCTTGCCCAGGTTGCCCCTGTTAACTCGGGACCTAGATAGCCAGGTTCTTGTTGTCATCGTGTTACTTGCAAAAGTGTTCTGCACATAATTAAAGCTGGCCCACAGGTAAGGAGAAGAGTTCTGGGACACAATAAAGCTGAATATTGTGCATTTTTTAGGCAGCTCTGTGATTTTCTGACTTTTGAAGTCCTATTGTTAAAACGTTCATTTGGAGCAGTGCCAGACATCTCCACTTCCTGGAGCTGAAATAGAACTGCAGGAAACCTTAGCCTGAAGGTGGGGGGTGGGGGGGTTGTAGTAACGAATCTTAACAAATCTGTATATGAAATATATAAGCGGTCAAAAGGGAGCAGAGCAGGGAAATATTTGGTCCGTGCTGTTCCTTCACCTTTTACCCCACAGTACACATGAACTCGTAGCCTTAAGACCAGACTTTTAGTGGAAAAGGTAGGCCAGACCTACCTTTCTGTCTCTTCCTTCCCCTGCAGTCGCTCTATATACAAACTGTCCCTCTTCAGCTGATGTCAGCTTTCTGGGAAACATGGAAGCTGAACTGTCTGAGCTGCTTTTCAACGAAGTAATAAACTCATCATCTTTTTAGCTCTTATCGGTCATCGACGTCTATGTTTCATGACTGATAATATTCTCTCGGAACACGTTCGGCCTTGGATACCGTGTTTGTTGTTTTTTATTGCTATGTTGCTATACAAATAGAGAGGAGTTCAGACTGAGGAGCTGCTGCTGAAGAGGGCGATATGCTGAAGTTCTCGTTTCATTTTCCCTCAGACGAGTTAGCAGCTCATTCTGTTTGAGTTTCTACACATCTGAGGCAATGTATTTGAAACTCAAAAGGAATACATTTGAAACTCATTTGAGGGAGAATGATCAGATCTCTGCTGCATAGAGCCTGAGGCTCCAGAGTAAAGGTTATATGATCCTGAAGAGCAGTAAATGGGAAACCTTGAGGACTAAGACTTCAGTTATTTATTCCTGGATGTCTAAGAACCTGATGGGTTTAAATTTGGAAAATTTCCTATAGGTAGAAAAATAGGAAAAACCAAAAAGATTTTCTTACTTAGCCCTGACGTTCGTGGCAGGGTTTGAATGCCAAAAAGCCTTAATGGGTATTAAAACAAACAACTTTAAATAGATCTCCAGATAAATGTGTTCTGTTTTTTCAGCTAGTAAATGACTACCTTTTTGTAAAGCAAAAGATCTTGGCTGATAAGTAGATTCAGGGACAAATTCAGAGAGATAAGCTGAATTTATTTACGCCCTAATTTAAGAACTATGGTGAAATAAAGCCTAAAACTCAAATCCCCTTAATAGGAAGAAGTCACAATCCTGCTCTTATTGTGTAGGACCTGGACTTGATCAAATCAAGGCCAGACTTAAACTTGAACCAGTTTTTATAGATCATTACAGATGTGCCACCACATTACATTTAATTTCTGGTTACAGCAGTAGTCTGTAAATGTGAGAGTCATCTATTGTCTAACAAAGCTTTCTTGATTATGCCTATTTCTGTTTCTTTTCTAGAAGTCAGCATATGAGCATTTATTATTGTAAGGGGATCCCCAATCCTGCCCCTTACTAGTATCGTTGCCCTTAACTGTAATGGCCACAGTGATTTCCACAGATCTGGTGCGACAGTAGTGTAGATAGGAGTGGTGCTAGGATGTTGGGCACTCCCCAGTGGGAGGTGCCCTAGGTTTGATAAAACCGCTAAAGGAGTAAGCAGCAGGGTTCCTGAGAGATTGGAATCAGAAGTCAGTTGGTAGCCTGGAGTCTGAGAATGCCCATCTCTTCATGGAGGAACACCACTAGGACCTGATCCCTCCCCAGGGAGAGCTTCCTCCCAGTGGAGGAATATTAAGAATCTGAATTATTTCTGTTTGGAGAGAGTGGCTGGGGCCCAAGGCAAGGGAGCTTAGGCATGGCTACGTGCTACAGGGAGTACTTGTAAGTGTTAATCCAGACCCTAGACTAGTGTTAATACATTTCTTGTCGGAACTCAGTGTTTCCTGTTGGCTGAGTATTGAAATGGTTATCTGTTTTTAATCGAGTGTTTTGCTAATCTGTCCACAGTTTGCTTTTGAAGAGAATACTGGCAGGCTGATGTCACTGCAGAGGTGTATATATATATATATATATATATACTGTGACGTCAATTTGTTCTGTCTCCATTTACTGGTAGAGGTGCATAACTGTCAGCGTCCTCCATGCGGAGTTAGCAATCTGATGTGAATCTGCTGTGATCTCCGTGAGGAGATAGCAATCTGATGTGTTCTCCGTGCGGAGTCAGCAATCTGTTGTCAAAGCTCTAAAGAGAAAGCTGGGAGTTAGCAATCTGTCAGAAGGCTCTGTTGATAAAGCTGGTATTAGCAATCTGTAGTTATTTAGAATAGTTGTGGGTGGATCCTTGGACCAGTGGCAGGTGACCACGCCCTCGGGGGAAATCCTGAGCGGGACCACTGGTCAGGCTTAGTGTAGGAGACAGACACACACTAGTTCTTTTATTAGACAATATGGTAAACCACCAGAGGTGGCAGTAGTGAGCTGGAAGCGCCCGACTGGGCTGTAGTCCCTCAGGTATTGGAACAGCGATCCCAGGGTGGCTGAGCTGTAGAGAAACTAAGACAGTGAGTAGGCAGTACACGCAGAATTCTGGAACAAGTCCTTGATGGTATCACTCACACAATAGTCTCTTAAAGCAGCCCAGGAACTGGAATGCATTAGGCCCTCGAGGAGTGAATACCTGGTTCCAGGGAACACTCTGAGATATAGATACAACTCACTGATGTTAAGTAACAAGATTTCTTAGAAGCAATCTATCAAACCACCAAAGGTGGCAGTAGTGAGCTGGAAGCGCCCGGCTGGCCTGTAGTCCCTCAGGCACTGGAACAGCGATCCCAGGGTGACTGAGCTGTAGAGAAACTAAGACAGTGAGTAGGCAGTATATGCAGAGTACTGGAACAAGTCCTTAATGGTAACACTCACACAATAGTCTCTTAAGGCAGCCCAGGAGATGGTATACATTAGGCCCTTGAGAAGCGAGTACCTGTACCCAGGGAAGCTCCGAGAGATAGATGAAAACTCACAATGTTGTAAGCAGCGATGACTTCTTAGCAGAAGTAGTATGCAGGAGCAAGTCCGGGACGTGGGCCCTCGAGGAGCGAGTACCGGTTCTGGACTGCGATCTGCAAAGAAAAAGAGAAAGCGAGGCCCCCGAGGGGCGGGTACCTCTAGTGAAGTCCGAGGAGGCAGAGTAGCTAGGGTTGCGGAGAGCGAATCCCATCCGCAGCGACCAGGACGAAGCTAGGTAACCAATCCCTTGCTAACTAGTCTTGTTAGCGAAAACTGAGACCTTAAATATCTGGAGCTGGTGACATCATCTCAGGGGGACGTCCCTGAGGTTTGCGCCAACACTGGTACATTAGTCGGGCCACGCGCGCGCGCGCCCTTAGGCATCTGGTTAACATGGCGGCTTGCAGCTTCGAGCCTGTCCGGGAACGCCGGAGGAGGACGGCCTGGAGACGTCGCAGCAGCTAGCCTTCCATCAACCCCGAAGGGAGTCGCCAACGAGGTAAGGTGGGCGGAGCAGAGACATCGGACAGCGATGGACACAACAATAATCCACTAGTCCTGGATTCATCTGACCATCCTAAAGAAAAGGAAATTATCAGGTAAGTAGCAATTTCTCATTGGTCTGGCCCAGTAGTGGAGCTGTACATTATTGTGCAAAGGGTCCATGGTTTGATTCTCTGACTAGGTCTTCTGTACCTTGAATTGGCTGGGACAAATGATGCTGTGAAGGGAGAGAGGGGATCATGGTCATCAATAAGAGTGACAGCTGCTGGCTGTACTGAAAGCCTGTGATATAGGGTTCCAGAAGGAGGCCTGGAGCATGATTGACATCCTCAGGACTGTTACTGCAAAGACCAAACATGGAATGTTAGGGGGTGGGTGGTGTTGCCTTGTTGAAACAGGGAAAGAATTTCTGGCTAGTTGTGAATGAAGGATCATGGTATCAGAATCCCAGCTAAGCTGGCAGAAACAAAAAGAGAAAAGATGAACTACTGGACCACAAACAACACCAACTTTATCTTGAATAGTCAGTGCTGGCCACAGACTTATTTATAATTTATTTATAAACTTTAGAAAGGACCATGACATATGGACCAACTGCTATATGTACCACAGCCCTTCCAGTGGCGAAGGCCAGCAAGAACACTTAAGACATCATTTTGTTACCTTTATAAACATTTTTGTGCATCTCTTTATTACCTAGTTGTTATTGGCGCTCATTTATCTACCACAAAAGCTGAGATCACTGGTGGGATTCCCAGATGTTTACAGTTGTTAGGTGCAGACTTCAGATAGACTTTTATTTCTTTCAACTGGTTTTCAGTTATGTACTGCTGTTGCATATATGCAAGAGAAAAAAAATAACAATTTCTTAGCTTAGATTGCATTGTTTTTTCTTTTGTGTTTAAAATCTGAGCAAATCAAAATCACCTCCCTACATATTGGTTCATGCCCTGAAGCTCTAGGATGAGTCAGGATTTATCAGACACAGAGTAACAAAAGTGTTTTTTTTGTTAAACTCAGATAGTGTAAGATCTTGGAGCTGAACCACCATAATGTAGTTATTCTCTCTTCTATGAATACTGCTGTATCAGTGCGTGGGCGACCAGGAGTGGGAGGCTAGATCTCACTAGTGGAATGTGTTTATGAAATTATCTGCAAGCTTCAGTAGAATTATAGGCAATGTTAGTATCATATAATATGACAGAGCAGTCTTCCAAAACAACACCTTATCCGTACTAGATACAGTAAACCTCACAACAAATGGAGTCACTGGTACGGAGCCATATGTAGTAATATGCAGAGCATATTTTTGGCACATCACATCAGTAATTAGGCACCCAACTATTATTATTGCTTATAAGAGTTGAATATTCGGCTCTGTGTGCTTTAAGATGAAGATATTCCTCCTTAGAGTACTGTTGGCTAATGGCATAATTTAGCAGATGTCTCTATAATGGTGGCTTTGCACCTTCATCATGTTTTTCCCAGTTTTACACCTTTTTGGGGGGATTTTGCATTTTGGAGCCTCCCCTACTTTTAGACCATCCCCTTTTTGGGATGAGTGTTCCCTTTGTATACTGGATGAGCATGCCTAGAAGGAGATCATATTAACTGGAGCTGAGGAAAGGGTATTCCTGGTAGGCCTCATGGTTCATCAGTTGGAGATTTTTCTGTGATCTTGACCATTTTCCCAACAGAAGGCCTACTATACCCTCGCTGGAAAGGCTGGATTTTCAGTTACCTCACCCCAGCGACCAGTTAACAGTGGGGACAGAGACTACTGGTTTAGAAGAAGTTTTCTTGGTATCCAGTTTGAAGTAAGGATGTTTTTTTTTCCATGTTTATCCCTTTACTTGTGATTTAGAGAGCGGAGAATTTTCCCATTTTTCAAGGGAAGAGCATATTGAACATTGATCCAGATCAAGAGAGAATAGTTAAGAGGAAGTGTACTATGGAAAAAGAAACTGTAGCCCTAGGAGTTATTATTCAGCTTCTTATGTTCATGATTTTTTCTGTTTTTGGCATGGATCCTATTCTTTAAATTGAAGTAAACCTGTTTTTGTTGAAAACCACTACTGGACTGCTGGCTATATTTTTCTCCATGTGACCTCAGCTTATTGACAACTCTCCTTAACAGCCCTGGGGACTGTGTGGCCCCTTTATTCAGTCTGCAAAACAAAGAGAGGATTGCAGATAGCGCCCTAACAGGGACCCAGTGGTGCGATTGTGGAGGAGTATGATAGTAAAGAAGATCAATCTATTTTTTAACTTTTTGTGGAATTGATGGTTGTGGCTGAAAACAATGGAGAGGAGATAATATGGCGCTGTTCCCATCCTAGGGAGGGGAAGATGGTGAATGCACGCCAAAACTACAAGAAGAATCTTATCATGAGCAAAATCGGGATGACCAGAAGTGTGTCATCACCTGCTTAGCCACTCAGAGGCTACAGATTTTCCCTCATGGGGAAGAATTGACTCAGCATGAGGAAAAGAAGGGATAGTGTGTGTGTGGCCCCCCCATCCTCCAGGTGTGAGGAAAAAGACTTGGAGAGCAGACACTGCCTTGGACCAAGCTACTGCAATACAGGCCTTAAGCAAATGGAGAACCATGTCTGACCTTTCTTTGTCCTGAGTGGGAAATGGAACCCAGCTGGTCAACCTGATTCTGGTCATGATGAGATTCTTCTTGTAGTTTTGGTGTGCATTTTGCTTTGAACTTTTTATTTGAGTTAATAAATATTTTTAATAAAATAAAATTAATAGCCATTTGATGCTTTCCTAAATAACAGTTAGGCAATCTCTTTCATATGTTTTTCCTATAGCCTGTTTATCTGCATGATTTCTTGCTGGGTAATATAAGATTTTTGATCCAGGAAGCATGTCATTTTTTGAAGATCTGATTTCTATACCTCATCCTCACTGTTGTTATCTGCCTCCTTGAGGATTCAAAAGAATATCAATAATTTCAGAGTCAGTGAGATTTTGAGAAACCTGAACATTATTGTAACAGTTGATCCAATTCTCAATGTCATCAATATTGCAGTCTGGACCTGTTACTTATCCCTTGGATATAGCCAGGAACATTGTTAGCTCGGGACAGATGGGGCCTGTGTCCTGAGTCTCTTCCTTGGTGTCCCGAGTCTTAGGCAGCTGTTAGGTGACAAAAAGGAGAGGTCCAGGAGCCATGCATCCCAACCTACAGCGGCCCAAGAAGATGCCCAGCAGGGCTGTTTCAGATCCCATTCTATGGCAGCCAAAGAAGAGACCAGCAGAGTGGAAGAGGAGGCCCCGAATGAGATCCTGAGGAGTATGTGTGTGTGAAAGAGAGAGAGAGAGAGAGGGAGTGTGTATGAGAGCATTGTGTATATGTGTGTGAGAGCATGTATATGTGAGAGAGAGGGAGTGTGTGAGAGAGCATGACTGTGCGTGTAAGAGATGGAGTGTGTGGTTGTGTCTTTGAGACTATGAGTGTGTGAGAGAGAGGGAGTGTATGTGTTTGAGAGAGAGAGAGGAAATGTGTGAGAGAGGAAGAGTATATGTGTGAGAGCATGTGTGTATGTAAGAGGGGCCAGAGGCCTCCGGCACAGCGGCCATTTGCCGCTGTGTTGGAGGATTGTGTGCTGGCAGGCGCAAAAGGTAATACAGAGGTTGCGGGGGGGGGGGGGGTTAGAATAGGGCTAGGGGGTGGAAAGATTAGGGGGGAGGGAACGAGGGAAGGCCTCAGATGCCGGTGCACGCAAGATGCACTAGTGTGCATCCCCTTGTGTGCGCCGACCCCCAGTTTTATAACATGCAAGTGCCTGTGCATTCATGTTATAAAATCGGGCGTCCATGTTTGCACGCCGGGTAGTGCGCGCACATGTACACCCGCGTGTACCTTTGAAAATCTACCCCTTATTGTTTAATTTTATATGAGAAATGGTGATTTTTCTGTTTTTCCATTGTTGCACTGCATACAGAATCTAGCTTCTTGAAGTTTCCAGTTCGATGTTTGTCTACACATTTCTGTTTATGGTTTCTTTATTCCGTATGTGGTGTGGGTCTGTCTCTGTCCTGCTTATGTGACTAAGATGAGGTATTCTGCTAGCATGCAGTTTCTGTGTTGGGATCTATAGCAGCCTGATATGTTCTGTTTTCATAATAGGAGGTGTAGTGCTTTTTTAGGGCCTGGTATAATATTTGCAGTGTTGCCTTTTCATAGGTAGGGTTATTACTGTTGGAGTCTGGTAATTAGTGTGTTATGGCATAGCAGGTTTACTGTAGGTTATGAACACATTTTTTGCAGGGTTTTGAATTATTACACAATGTTCCTGGTAGAGGAGGGAGTTTGTGTTTCTGTTTTAGAGGTAACATCTGAATTTAAATATTTTTCAGTGGTGAGTGGTAAGGGGAAATGACCGTGTTCTGCTTTGCACCCTTTTTTTTTTATTATTTATTTATTTAAAAGCATTTCTATGCCACATAATCCAAAGGTTTTAGTGGCTTACAAAAAACATACATAATCAGATAAAATCACAGCATAAACCTCTTTAAACCTGTACAACACTGCCTAAGAAATAAAAACATATATCATGAGATAACAGAAAATAATTTATCATATAAGCGAAACAGTCAAAAAACCAAAAACCTCATTAAAAGGGAGAGTTTTAAGTTGTTTCTTAAAATTTTTTATACACGATTCCTTTCTGAGACTTGTTGGGGGAGTTTTTCTGAATGCAGGGTATTGTAGAACTTGAGATGAAAAGTTTACATTGGGATTCTGTCCTGTCTTATGTAGACCCCAGACTTCACTACTATATAGAAGAATTTGTATTGCTTAATGCTTTCAAATAATTTTAGTGGTAGATTTACTCAGATGCTTAAAACTAGCCAGGGATTTCTTTGTTGCTTAGAAGATCCTTCTATCTAGAGATGCCACTGACATGCATGCCCAGCATCATGACACTATGGTGCAAAATGTTTGTAGCGGTGCCTCCTGCTTTATCAACAGGGTATCCTATTTCTGCTTGGATAGAATTTTTGGTAAGAGGGAGGTAGGGAGAGCACCATTATCTGTTTGTATAGGATTGGGGCAGGGGGGGGGGGGAGGAAGCTGCTGATCATAATTGAGTTAATTATCAAAATCTCAGGGAGAGGAAAGAGGAGGACTTATGGGCCTGTGCCCCAGATCCTTTAGGTATCTACCAATGCCTGTAGACGTATCACATTAGTTCACTGATGTCTGCCTTCCCTGTGGTAGAAATTAACACTTCAAAATCAACATCATTGTCTTCCAGGAACATGGTAGAAGGCCACGGACTCTGCCACAGATTCTTCAGAATTTGCGTTGTGACAGCATCCCAGGCATTGTTGATGCATCAAACAGCATTCTTAATGTAATGGTGAAGTATTTTCTGAAGTTGTCATAGCCATGGGGTATTTCATAGTGCACAAGCTTCTTCGTGAATTTTCTGTGGTATTGGCATTTTGTGATCCAGTAGCTGAATAAGGAAGAATTGGGTGGCAAGTAGTTGGCAAAAATATTGTTTGTTACCAATCTTTCAGTAGCTGGATGAGCAGTACAATTGTCCCGCAGCAACAGAGTTTTGCAATTCTCAGGGAGCTCAACTTGTCTGGAATGAATCCAGGTCTCATGCACAAAATAATTATCAAACTATTCACTGATGATTTATTGTGTGATCCATGCCTGCTTGTTAGATCAATAAATAACATGAAGCACTTTCACATGCTTAAAAGCTTATAGACGGGCACCTTTACCAATGACAAGCAGTTTGCATTTGTGTGTGCCAGTTGCACTGCAACACATCAAGATAATCAGTCTCTGCTTGCTTTCCCTCAATCCACATGCAGATCTTTCATTTCTGCAGACAGGGCTTTTGTGTGGCTAACATCTCCAGAGCAATCCAGTTTCATCTGCATCGTAGGCTTGTTCTGCAGTTAGGTTATTCTTGGACACCAACCAAGCAACTTCTTCCACATACTTCTACAGCCTCATGATCTGCAGACAGCTTTTCATAAGCAGTTCTGAGGTGATGAATATCATGAAGACTCATAAACTTACGAAACCAATCAGTGGTATAGCCATCTTCATGTTCAATTTTTATTTCTATATGAAAAAACATGGCCTCCTTCATTGACATAGGCTTCACTGTGATGCTGGCAGAGCCACTCATACAGCTACTGTCCAAATCAGAATTCTGGGACCCGTAATGTTTTGTGTTTAGCATAAAAACATTTAGAATCTTGTCGTTCTGTTCTCTTAAATCATAGATTGTCATTTTCTTAACAGTGTATTCGTACTGGAGTTTAACAACACTTGCCCCATGAACATGTATTTTTTAACCAGCTCCACTTTTGTCTCACTTTTCACTCCTAGATTTTTCTGTGCAGAAGGTTTGGTGCTTAAGGGTCTTTTAGCTCTTTTTCTGGTAGCGTAAGCTGCTGTCAAAGCAACGCTGGATACTATTGGGAGTGGTCACATTGTACAGTGCTCCCAGCAGCTGTGAGGGGTTTAGGGTGTGCTGGGTGGGGCAGGAGTGTTTGAGTTGGGATGGTGGGTGCGGATTAGGAGGGGACCTGGAGGCCGCATATATATATATATATATATATATATATATATATTTTATAATTCTGTTTATTAATTTTAACAAATCTTAAACAGCATAACAGCAAAAACAATAAAGCAGATACAGCTGGTTCCAATATGTTATTTTCTTCTACAACAAAAGACAAAGTTCTAGAGTTCTAGAATTGTTCTTAGCCTTCCCCCTTCCCTCCCCCCTGTCTCTTCAGATCTATATACTAATCAAAAGGAAAGTACAGAAGAACAGGTGTGGGATATAAGCCTCAAAGGGGAGAAGACCAGTTAGTTGTAGGAATCTGACAATATGTTGGATTTCGATGAATGAGCATCTCAATCCCTATGTTGGATGAATAAGTGTGCCTGTGTGGACACATGTGACAGGAGCAAAGAAAGTGTATACTGAAGGAGCACCTATGCCAAGGAGGGTGACCATAACTGTTAATTAGAAGTTAAGAGCGGTCAGGCAGCTGTGTCTTAGGAGAGGTGTAATCCAGGAAAGCGGACCATATCGTATGCATGGATAATCTGTGTTTAGGTGAACTGGTATGCACAAGCTAGTATTCGTGAGAGCATAAAATAACTATTTTTTTGAACTAGGGTTCCTTATCCAGCTCTTTGTCCTCTAACCACACTGTTAGGATAACCTTTTTCCAACCAAAGCCGCTTTTGTAATGATGCCAGGATTCTGGGGTCCAACACTGCGTTTGGGGGGGGGGGGGGGGTGGAACGACTCTGAACAGCCAAGTACTGAAATCTTTTGGGAGGTTGACTCGCCAGATGAGTGTACATTGTTTATGAATTTCCTACCAAAAAGCCGCAATTTTAGGACATTCCCAAAAGCAATGGTAGTACATACCCAGGGTCCTTGGGCATTTTGAGCAGTTTGGAGTCTCACGAATCTTAAATTGATAAGCTTGAGCAGGGTTTACCTAGGTTTGCCACAGAAACTTATACTGGGTCTCTCGTAGTTAGGGATGTGAATCGTTTTCCATATCGTCTTAACGATAGAAATCGTGTGGCAGGGCAAGAAAATTGTCTTAGGCACGATTTTTTAGTTAAAAAATCGTTAAAAATCGTTTTTTCCGATTAGTGCGCACTAACTTGAGTTAGTGCGCACTAACTGGAAGTTAGTGCGCACTAACTGAAAATGATACAATTTGACACTTTTCAGGTCAGTTAAGGTCAGTTTAGGAATGAATATGTATTCCTATTGGCTGCCCTCTTATTTATTCATGTTACCAAGTTTCCTACTGACAGTATATGGGGGATGGGAAATGGAAACAGTTGGTAGCTTGACAAAACAAGTAATGTGATCAGTCAATGTGACTAGAACTTGTGCCCTAACCCTGATACCAGGGGTATTGTGATCTTCCTGCACACAGTGCCCTATCCCTATTAATACCAGGAGTGTTGTGATCTTCCTGCACACAGTGCCCTATCCCTAATACCAGGGGTGTTGTGATCTTCCTGCACACAGTGCCCTATTCCTGATACTGGGGGTGTTGTGATCTTCCTGCACACAGTGCCCTATTCCTGATACCGGGGGTGTTGTGAACTTCTTGCACACATCCCGGTATCAGGGATAGGGCACTGCATGCAGGAAGATCACAACACTCCTGGTATTAATAGGGATAGGTATACTACACTGAGGGTAAGTTTATACTATAATTCTCTTATATCAAATGATTATATCCACAAAAGAGAATACACGAATTCACCAATACAATCTCAAATTTATAATTTATTAATGAAACATATAAAATAGATCCTATCTAGACAATAATTTCTATCTAGCACAATCATTCCTCCATACCACAATCATATCTCAATTACAGTCATACCATACCTATAAAAACATCATATATAAAAATCCCAACACCAATGTGTAACACTTCTTATTTTTATAAATCTAATATCAAATGTCTTATTGCAATAATCTCTGTAATACTTCTAATAATTTTATCACAAACTGTAATAATGGTGATGCGATATGATTCCGTGTCAGCAGAACCCGATAAGCACAG
This sequence comes from Rhinatrema bivittatum, assembly GCF_901001135.1. NCBI lineage: Eukaryota > Metazoa > Chordata > Amphibia > Gymnophiona > Rhinatrematidae > Rhinatrema > Rhinatrema bivittatum. The sequence continues at coordinate 54,669,203 of NC_042619.1, forward strand.
GTTCAAACATCACACTCTATACTTTTCTAAATGTTCCAAAAAACGGTGACATCGTCCATTGGACCCGCCCGACAAGGACTCCTTGTTTCGCCCGAATCACCTGGGCTTCATCAGGGATATTTTCGTCACTGTCGTCTTAAGTATACCTATATTGAATACAACCATCAATATAGGTAAAAATCACCACCATTGCCTGTAATCCCTCTTCTCCCCAAGAAAACAATAAAAAAGGATCTACCTTTGTAGAATCTTTTTTAAAATTCTTAGCAGCGTTCCAAGACTGCAACCTCCGTTGCCGGATTTAAAGTGCTTTGTACTTCATTTAATTTTCCAAGTATAGGTAAAACATGTTACAATTCAACATCATTTCGCTAATTCCAGGGAACCACCCTGTAACCAAAACATAGCGAAAATGTACAATTTAATACCAGCTCAAAAGTATCAGACACAGGCGTTCTACCAACTCCATACTCACATTTCCTCCGGAACTGATGGCATCACGTATAGCGGCGTCATATGCAACCCTAAGTCTAAACGTAGGTTTTATAATGCCCCTCATTATCCTCTTAACCAATGCCATAATTATTAAACAGTATTAGCAGCGAAGTGCTTACAAAAAAGCTTGCCACTCAATGGGACCATTAAGTCCATAAGGTGCGCACGTATGCCAATCAAAAATAAATCTTTGCTCTACCCTTCTCAAAACAGCACCTAAGTCACCTCCCTGCTGCAACTTTACTTTTTTAATCACAAAAAATCGTAAATCATCGATGTCATGTTTAACATCTAGCCAATGTTTAACTAAAGGAGCATTAATCTTCTCCAATCGAATCCTGCTTTTATGTTCAATAATGCGAAATTTTATGGGACGTATCGTTTGTCCAACATAAATTAAAGAGCAAGGACACAAAATTGCATATATTACTCCTGCCGAGGTACAACTAAATTTATCTGGAAGAATGTATGGCCGTTTTAAATGAGGATGACAAAACTGTTGTATCTGTAAAACGTTAGAACAAACTGAACAATTCCCACAGCTTATTTGACCCATTATATTTGTATCACTGTCAAAAGTATTAATCGATGTCTTAAGGTTGTCCCATAAATTTTTTCTTTTTTTGACAGCAAAAATTGGACTGTCTGAAAAAATTTTTAACGGAGATAACACCTTCCAATGTTTTTTTACCACCTCTCTGATTTTAGAAGATTTGGAGGAGAATGGAATAGAGCAAACAGTCCTAGATAAAGGATCCTTACGTGCTTTAATTAATAAATTGTCTCTATTAGAGTACAGTGCTCTTTTATATGCTTTTTTAATAACAGATTTGGAATATCCTCGAGCCAGGAATTTATCACTCAACACTACAGATTGTTGTTTAAAATCTTCTACAGACGAACAAAGTCGTCTGTATCTTAAAAATTGTCCCGTAGGAATGTTAGTCTTTAATTGTCTAGAATGAAAACTATTAAAATGTAACAGACTGTTTTTATCTGTAGATTTTCTATATATTGTGGTTGCTAATTTATTTCCCACAATGTATATCTTCATATCTAGAAACGGTAACAATTTTGAATTAATGTCAAAAGTGAATTTCAAATGAGGATTTGCTGCATTAATCTCCCGCCAAAAAATTTGTAATTCATCTGTTGTCCCCCTCCAAATCAAAAAAACATCATCGATGTATCTAGCCCACCACAATACTTTCTCCCACCAACAAGATCTATAAACCATTTGGTTTTCAAATTCAGCGACATATAAACACGCCACCGTAGGAGCGATCGGGGACCCCATAGGGATGCCTGATATCTGTAGAAAGAAATGATGTTTGTAAGAAAAATAATTACAAGTTAACACCAATTCTATCATATTGATCAAAAATAGACGTTTTCTGTCTGAAAAATCCATAGTAAGCAACACTGCCTTTATCATCTCTAATGCTGCATCTTGTGGCACGTTTGTATAAAGAGCTGTCACGTCTGCTGTTGATAACAAAATATCTTCTGAAAAAGATGGAAGCTGATCTATGTGATTAAGAAAATCTATAGAGTCTTTGATGTAAGAAGGAATCGATTGTAATATCGGTTGTAATATTTTATCTAAGTATTTGGCCAACGGTTCCAAAATTGAACCGATGCCAGACACTATAGGTCTTCCTGGAGGAACCGTAAGAGACTTATGTATTTTAGGAAGAATGAAGAAGTGTGGAATAACAGGATGAGTTACCGATAAAAAATTAAATTCTTTCTTTGAAATAAGTTTCCCATCAAAGGCTTCCTGTAAGAGGTTATTTACCTTTTCATGCGTCTGTAATGTAGGGTCACTCTTCAATTCCCTGTAAAACTGTTCATCTCTCAATTGTCTCATAATCTCAGTGTGGTAGTCAACTTCATCCATGACTACCACCCCACCTCCCTTGTCCGCAGACGTGATGATAATGGACTTATCATCACGTAACACTTTTAAAGCCTGCCATTCCTCTTTGGTAAGATTATATGAGGGAAACTCAATAGATTGTTCTAACGTAGAAAGATCGCTCAAAACCAAAGTTTGAAAGGCTTGTAACAAAGCACTGGGTGGAGTAGGGGGCATCCACCGTGAAGGTTTATATAAATTATTAACCCCCATATCCAACGGAATGTCTCCAAAAAACTCTCTGATTTGTAATCTTCTAAAAAACTTTTGGAGTTCTACCCTAGTTTGAAACGCATCATAAACAGCATAAGGAACAAATGAAAACCCTTTATTCAGTAAAGATATCATGGGGTCTGTCAAACATTTGGTAGAGAGATTAAATACGATAGAATTATCAATGGTTACCTGCGTAGATTGTAATTGGAGGGCGTTTGATGAAATACTTGGGGTTTTGTCCCCCTGAAATTTTTGCCTCCCCGAGCCCTGGATCCTAAAAAAGACGATGTTAACGGAGCACTTACAGAATTGTGTGTACCTTCAAATTGATTTGACACGGATGCCTGAAAACCTACCCGTCTATTATCTTTTTTCTTTTTATTTACACTCTCACTTTCTTCAGTGGAATCTTCAGATGATGAAGAAAAATCTCCATGTTTCTTAGCTCTACGTTTTCTATTGGTGTCCATCCACGGGTACACATATCCTACTGTATAATCCTTCTCATCTCTAGTAAATTTTTCAATTTTTAGTTCCCTGGTCTCTTTCCTATATTCATCCAGTTGTTCTTGGATTTTCTTAAACTGGCATTCCATCGTACCATTAACAACCTCTTCCTGTAACCTTGACACTTCTATCTCTATCTCTTTATTAACAACCTCTATTTGCTGTGTAGTGGTCTCCACGATCAACACCATCAAATCGTGAGAACACTTATTCAAAATGGAATTCCATCTATGAATAAATTGTTCATTATCAGAAAATAAAGAAGGTGCTTTATTTAACCTTAGACCACGAGGTATACGTTTAATGTGGCAGTATTCCGCCAACGTTGCCGCATGTAACTCCATTCTAATCGCTTTACGTTTATTGTTAATGTAGTTATCCCAACTACTTTTTAATGGAGTATGTGTTCCAGAGTCAAATAAATGAAAGCTCGCCAATATTTCCGATGCTGCCTGTTCTGAATATGCATACATATCATCCATGATCCCTCAAATCCTGAAAACCGTAAGGTATACTACACTGAGGGTAAGTTTATACTATAATTCTCTTATATCAAATGATTATATCCACAAAAGAGAATACACGAATTCACCAATACAATCTCAAATTTATAATTTATTAATGAAACATATAAAATAGATCCTATCTAGACAATAATTTCTATCTAGCACAATCATTCCTCCATACCACAATCATATCTCAATTACAGTCATACCATACCTATAAAAACATCATATATAAAAATCCCAACACCAATGTGTAACACTTCTTATTTTTATAAATCTAATATCAAATGTCTTATTGCAATAATCTCTGTAATACTTCTAATAATTTTATCACAAACTGTAATAATGGTGATGCGATATGATTCCGTGTCAGCAGAACCCGATAAACACAGGTTCAAACATCACACTCTATACTTTTCTAAATGTTCCAAAAAACGGTGACATCGTCCATTGGACGGGTCCAATGGACGATGTCACCGTTTTAGAAAAGTATAGAGTGTGATGTTTGAACCTGTGCTTATCGGGTTCTGCTGACACGGAATCATATCGCATCACCATTATTACAGTTTGTGATAAAATTATTAGAAGTATTACAGAGATTATTGCAATAAGACATTTGATATTAGATTTATAAAAATAAGAAGTGTTACACATTGGTGTTGGGATTTTTATATATGATGTTTTTATAGGTATGGTATGACTGTAATTGAGATATGATTGTGGTATGGAGGAATGATTGTGCTAGATAGAAATTATTGTCTACATAGGATCTATTTTATATGTTTCATTAATAAATTATAAATTTGAGATTGTATTGGTGAATTCGTGTATTCTCTTTTGTGGATATAATTAATAGGGATAGGGCACTGCATGCAGGAAGATCACAACACTCCTGGTATTAATAGGGATAGGGCACTGCATGCAGGAAGATCACAACACCCCTGGTATCAGGGATAGGGCACTGTGTGCAGGAAGATCACAATACCCCGGAGGAGTGAGGGTCAGGAAGCTCCCCCCTGTCTGTGAAGCCAGCCTCTCACTAGTAATGCAGGGAGGGAGCTGTCTCAGACTTCACCATCCTCCCCCCCCCCCCCCCTTACCCACACACCATTCACTAGCTGGGACATGGGGGAAGTCAGGAGTGAGGGTCAGGCAGCTCCCCCCTGTCTGTGAAGCCAGCCTCTCACTAGTAATGCAGGGAGGGAGCTGTCTCAGACTTCACCATCCACCCCCCCCCCCCCCTCACCCACACACCATTCACTAGCTGGGACATGGGGGAAGTCAGGAGTGAGGGACAGGCAGCTCCCCCCTGTCTGTGAAGCCAGCCTCTCACTAGTAATGCAGGGAGGGAGCTGTCTCAGACTTCACCATCCTCCCCCCCCCCTCACCCACACACCATTCACTAGCTGGGACATGGGGGAAGTCAGGAGTGAGGGTCAGGCAGCTCCCCCCTGTCTGTGAAGCCAGCCTCTCACTAGTAATGCAGGGAGGGAGCTGTCTCAGACTTCACCATCCTCCCCCCCCCTCACCCACACACCATTCACTAGCTGGGACATGGGGGAAGTCAGGAGTGAGGGTCAGGCAGCTCCCCCCTGTCTGCGAAGCCAGCCTCTCACTAGTAATGCAGGGAGGGAGCTGTCTCAGACTTCACCATCCTCCCCCCCCCCTCACCCACACACCATTCACTAGCTGGGACATGGGGGAAGTCAGGAGTGAGGGTCAGGCAGCTCCCCCCTGTCTGTGAAGCCAGCCTCTCACTAGTAATGCAGGGAGGGAGCTGTCTCAGACTTCACCATCCTCCCCCCCCCCCCCCCCTCCCCCACACACCATTCACTAGCTGGGACATGGGGGAAGTCAGGAGTGAGGGTCAGGCAGCTCCCCCCTGTCTGTGAAGCCAGCCTCTCACTAGTAATGCAGGGAGGGAGCTGTCTCAGACTTCACCATCCCCCCCCCCCCCTCACCCACACACCATTCACTAGCTGGGACATGGGGGAAGTCAGGAGTGAGGGTCAGGCAGCTCCCCCCTGTCTGCGAAGCCAGCCTCTCACTAGTAATGCAGGGAGGGAGCTGTCTCAGACTTCACCATCCTCCCCCCCCCCCCTCACCCACACACCATTCACTAGCTGGGACATGGGGGAAGTCAGGAGTGAGGGTCAGGCAGCTCCCCCCTGTCTGTGAAGCCAGCCTCTCACTAGTAATGCAGGGAGGGAGCTGTCTCAGACTTCACCATCCTCCCCCCCCCCCCTCACCCACACACCATTCACTAGCTGGGACATGGGGGAAGTCAGGAGTGAGGGTCAGGCAGCTCCCCCCCTGTCTGTGAAGCCAGCCTCTCCCTAGTAATGCAGGGAGGGAGCTGTCTCAGACTTCACCATCCCCCCCCCCCTCACCCACACACCATTCACTAGCTGGGACATGGGGAAGTCAGGAGTGAGGGTCAGGCAGCTCCCCCCTGTCTGCGAAGCCAGCTTCTCACTAGTAATGCAGGGAGGGAGCTGTCTCAGACTTCACCATCCTCCCCCCCCCCTCACCCACACACCATTCACTAGCTGGGACATGGGGGAAGTCAGGAGTGAGGGTCAGGCAGCTCCCCCCTGTCTGTGAAGCCAGCCTCTCACTAGTAATGCAGGGAGGGAGCTGTCTCAGACTTCACCATCCTCCCCCCCCCCCCCCTCACCCACACACCATTCACTAGCTGGGACATGGGGGAAGTCAGGAGTGAGGGTCAGGCAGCTCCCCCCTGTCTGTGAAGCCAGCCTCTCACTAGTAATGCAGGGAGGGAGCTGTCTCAGACTTCACCATCCTCCCCCCCCCCCCTCACCCACACACCATTCACTAGCTGGGACATGGGGGAAGTCAGGAGTGAGGGTCAGGCAGCTCCCCCCTGTCTGTGAAGCCAGCCTCTCACTAGTAATGCAGGGAGGGAGCTGTCTCAGACTTCACCATCCTCCCCCCCCCCTCACCCACACACCATTCACTAGCTGGGACATGGGGGAAGTCAGGAGTGAGGGTCAGGCAGCTCCCCCCTGTCTGTGAAGCCAGCCTCTCACTAGTAATGCAGGGAGGGAGCTGTCTCAGACTTCACCATCCTCCCCCCCCCCCCTTACCCACACACCATTCACTAGCTGGGACATGGGGGAAGTCAGGAGTGAGGGTCAGGCAGCTCCCCCCTGTCTGTGAAGCCAGCCTCTCACTAGTAATGCAGGGAGGGAGCTGTCTCAGACTGGTATCAGGGTTAGGGCACTGTGTGCAGGAAGATCACAACACTCCTGGTATTAATAGGGATAGGGCACTGTAAGAGATGACTGTAGTAGATTGAATAAAGATCTGATGTTTCTGCTCTCCTCACACCAAACAAAAACAACACACAAGCAGAGAAGCCCTTCTTACAAAGCTGAGCTAGTGAGTTAAGTAGGAGGAAAAGTAAACATACTGGTGCCAGTGTGGCTACTTAAAAAATACACTTACCAACAATCAATTACATATATTTGAACTGTGTACAGTTCCAGCCAGGACCACCTTTCTAAAATGCACAGTGATTGGCAAATTCAACATGCACTAGCATTTCAGGTGCCTGCTAACAAAAATAATAAACAAACAAGTTCTAGTCAGGTGAGTGCTGATCATTACATTACTTTTTTTGTCAAGCTTCCAACTGTTTCCATTTCACATCCCCCCAACCATATTGGTAACATCAATAGATAAGAGCACAGCCAGCCAATAGGAATACATACATACATATTCATTCCTAAGTGACCTTTACTGACCTGGGAAGTGTGAACACTTTGTTTCATTTTCTGTTGGTGTTCGTTAGTTTCCAGTTCCATTTCCCATCCCCCCAACCATCACCTCAGTGGTAACATCAATAGATAAGAGGGCAGCCAGCCAATAGGAACACATATTCATTCCTAACTGACCTTCAGTGACCTGGAAAGTGTTTATTTGTATCATTTTCAGTTAGTGCGCACTAAATCGAGTTAGTGCGCACTAACGGGGAGTTAGTGCGCACTAACTCGAGTTAGTGCGCACTAACACGATTTAACGATTTTTAACGATAAATCGTTAGAATTTCTATTGTATCGTGTTCTATAACGATTTAAGACGATATAAACATTATCGGACGATAATTTTAATCGTTGAAAAACGATTCACATCCCTACTCGTAGTAGTTCATTGGCTGTGAGATCTTTTATGTGAGAAATACCTTCTTTGAATTCCTCAAAGGAGAGGTGAAAGGGAGCCCAAATATTCCTTATCGTATGCAGAGTCCATAAAACAGCTGTCCCCCTGAAGGACCCAAGCCCTCAGTAAAAACTAGCTATTGAAGGGCCTTTTTATCCCTTGTCATTAAAAGGTCCCAAAGGACTCTGGTGGGGTTATTGTCTTGAAAGATAGATTACAGAGCACAAAATGGCACTGTTGCAAATAAGAACATAGGTCAGATTTGGGGAGGTCAAACTGCCGTTGAAGGTCTTGAAAGCTATGCACCACTCCTGTCGTTGGCTGGAACAATTGGTATATATGTACTATGCCTGCTTTATGTCAGTGAGTAAACACTGAGTTGCCCCTCCCTGGCTCGAAAAGGGCATTGTTAGCAATGGTCAACAGAGGAGTGACCCATCCTGGGTGTTTAACCCATTTGCAAAGCTGCAACCAAGTCTTCCGACATGTGATAACAAAGAGGTGAGAGCGAAGATTTGGCGGAACCCCTTCGGCATGAAGTAAAGAATTCATTGAGGGAACCTCGTATCAATCTTGGAGATATGAATGGGGGGGGGGGGGGGGGGTAAAAAAGGAAGTAGCAAATAGCCAGTCCTTTAGGTATCTCATATTACAGGCTATATTATAACGAAAAAGGCTGGGGCACCCCAGCCCACCCTCAGCTGGTGAGTTTTGCAGTACAAATAGAGGAATCCAAGCTTTCTTTCCTCCCCATAAAAAGAGAGTTAATGCTCTGTTGACTGTGTGGAGATCATGTTTATTGAGCCAGAGAGGAACCATTTAGAGAAGTAGAGCCATTTAGGGAATAATATCATTTGAAATAGATGTATACAACGTGTTAGAGAAAGAGGCAAGAATTTCCATCACGTAAAAGCCTCTACTGTGTTATTTAAAAGAGGGTGTGTGTTAACTTTATAAATATTTTCAAGAGAGATTGGAATTTTGAATCCTAAGTATTTAATATCATTAGTTGCCCACTTGAGTGGGAAGGGACCAGGCCACTGTCTTTGAACATTATTAATAACATCAAGGGCTTCTGATTTGTCTTGATTGATCTTCAACCCGGCAAAGGACCCAAACTGAGATTGAAGAGTGAGCAGTGTTGGTAAAGAGAATATGGGGTTGGTTAAAAAAACCAACACATCGTCGGCAAATGCAGCCGTTTTGAAGCCCCGTTGGGAACCTTCAAATCCATTTATAAGGGGGTGGTTCTCAATTTTCCTCAATAGCGGATCAATTGATAGGATGTACAGTAGGGGAGATAGAGGACACCCTTGTTGCACCCCTTTCTGAAGTACTATATTCCCTGAGCGGGTTCCGTTAACTATTATTTGTGAAGTGGATTCATGGTATATAGTAGCAGAAGGTATTTGAGAAACTCCCTATGAAACCCAAAATGATGTAATACTGAAAAGAGGTAGGTCCAGGAGACCCGGTCAAACGCTTTCTCGGAATCAAATCCGATGGCAAGGGCCGGGGTCCCCTTTTTTTGACAGAGTTTCATAACTGTTAGGAGTTTTATGACGTGGCTGTTTGCTTTCCGTCCCTTAACGAAGCCTACTTGGGATTCTGAAATTAACAAGGGGAGCAGGACATTAAGTCTGTCCACAAGAACGTTTGCGAGAAGCTTCAAGTCACTATTCAATAGTGAAATGGGACGATAGGAGGAGGGCAGCAGAGGGTACTTGCCTTTTTTAGGTAATACTATTATGTGGGCACTATTAAAATCCTTGGGATAAGCATTTTTTAACAGACCCTCATGGTAGAAATTTGTTAAAGGGGCCACTATCTGCTCTCGCAGGATCTTATAAAAATCATAGGAGAACCCATCAGGCCCTGGAGATTTACCTGAGGCAATAGAGCTGATATTCTGTAGGACCTCGTGGGTTTGTATCAGTCGATTGAGGAAGTCTAATTGGGATTTTGAGAGCCTGGGAAGTGAGAGGTCCTTAAAAAAATTAACTTCCTGACCCTGACGTGGTGGTGGGTCCATGGTATATAGCAGGGGTCGGGAACCCATGGCTCGCGAGCCAGATATGGCTCTTTTGAGGGCTGCGAAGTATGCCCTCAAAAGTATGGCGAAGTATGGCGACACGTGTCTGGCTCGCAGACACGTGTCGCCATACTTCGCGGTTCCCCGCTGACCCAGCTGCTCCCCGGTCCTCCGCCGCCCGGGCTTAAAATGCTGTCAGCCCGGGCGGAACGCGGCTGGACAGCTGGAGTCAGCGGCACCGGCGTGCTCTCTTCTCCTCCCCCCCCCCCCCCCCCCGCGGCCCGGAAGAGGAAGTGGAGAGCATCGGGTGCCTGCGCGGGAAGAAGAGACCACACTAGCGTGGTCTCTTCTTCCGCGCAGGCACCCGATGCTCACCACTTCCTCTTCCGGGCCGCGGGGGGGAGGAGAAGAGAGCACGCCGACTGGAGTCATCCGGGTGCCTGCGCGGGAGTCATCGGGTGTCAGCCGGGTGCCAGCGCTGGAGTCATCGGGTGCCTGCGCGGGTCTTCCCGCGCAGGCACCCGATGCTCTCCACTTCCTCTTCCGGGCCGCGGGAAGAAGAGAGCACGCCGGTGCTCTCTTCTTCCCGCGGCCCGGAAGAGGAAGTGGAGAGCATCGGGTGCCTGCGCGGGAAGAAGACTGCAGCGCGGCTCGGAGGAAAATGAAAATCTTCAACCGCGGCCGATGGGACTCCGCCTTCGCCTCCGCGAGGGCTGAAAATGAAGGAGGTTAGCGTTGGGAGGTGGCTGCTGCTGCCGCGAGTTCCCGGGGGGGGGGGGGGGGAGAGAGAGAGAGTGAATGAGCGAGCAAGCATGTGTGTTTGAGATCCTGTGTGTGTGAGTGAGAGATTGCATGTATGTGAATGATTGAGAGCCTGTATATGTGAAAGAGAGTATGTCTGTGATTGAGATCCTGCCTGTGAGAGAGAGAGCATGAATGTAAGTTTACCATTGGGAACCTGTATGTGTAAGTTTGTAATTGAAAACCTGTTTGTTTGAAAGAGTATGTGTGTATGATTGAGATCCTTTGTGTGTGAGAGAGATCATGTGTATGTATGATTAAGAGCCTGTGTGTATAAGTGAGAGACCATGTGTGTCTGTGTCTGATTGACAGCTGGTTTAGGTGATGGAGCATGTCAGTATGTGATTGAGAACCTGTGTTTAAATGAGAGAGAGAGACCATGTGTGTCTGTGTGTGATTGAGAGCTGATTTAGGTGAGGGAGCATGTGAGTATGTGATTGAGAGCCTGTGTGTAAATGAGAGAAAGAGAGGACATGTTTGTAAGCATGTGAATGAGAGTCTGTGTGTGAGAGAAAAAGACAGCATGTATTTATGTGATTGAAAGCCTGTGTGTGTGTAAGCGTGAAAAGATAGACAGCATGTGTGTAAATGTGTAATTAAGAGCCTATATAAGTGAGAGAGAAAAAACATTTGTATATGTGAGTGACTGAAAGCATGTGTGTATAGGTGTGTCATTGAGAGCCAGTGTGAGAGAGAGCGCTGGTATGTGACAGAGAGGAGAAAGTTCCAAGCAAACCACCCCACCTCCTGCTAATTCAGAACAATCTCAGGACACCTGGATATCAAACGTTCCCAGGTATGCAGAGCAAAAAAATTTTTGTATCCTTATTATTTTTCATTACTGGATCTTTGTGTCTGCTATTTTGAAATATTTTGTTGGTATCTGGAAATGTTTTATATGAGTTTTTAATTATTGGATATTCCACTCATCAGCTGTTTCAAAATATGTTCTTTTTGTTAGTACAGTTTTACTGCTGATGATTTTATATTTCTTGATTTGTTTTATAAGGATGTGTGATGTTTCTTTTTTCCTTTGTTACACTGCATACAGAGACTCTGGCTTGTTGCAGTTTCCAATTCAGTTTTTGTCTGCATGCTTCTTGTTATGCGTTTTGGTCTCTTTATTCTATGTTAGGTGAGGGACAGCACGTGATTCAGGTGAGGTTTTCTGCTGGCGTGTAGTTTCTGTGTAGGACTCTATAGCAGCCTGACTTGGTCCATTTTCCTAATAGGAGATGTATTGGTGTCTTAAGGCCTGGTGTAATATTTTCAGAGACTTATTGTACTTTAAAAGTGTGATCTTACATAAAATGCACACATTTACTTGTATTTAGTTTTAAACATATTGTATGGCTCTCATGGAATTACATTTTAAAATATGTGGCGTTTATGGCTCTCTCAGCCAAAAAGGTTCCTGACCCCTGGTATATAGGGACTCGTAAAAACGTTGAAAAACTTCACATATGTCCGTGGTCTGATTGACTAGGGTTCCTCTGTGTGTCTTCATAGTTCCCACAAAGGTGCGTTCTCTGACCGAGCATACCAAGTTGGCTAACGGTCTCACTATTTTATTGCTAAATTTAAAGAAATTATGATTAGCAACCTATAGCACTTTGTGTGCCCGTAATTGAAGCATAGTGTTCAAATTATTGAGGACATTATAGAAAGCAGCTCTGTTCTTATCTGAGGGGGATCTAATTAATAACGTCATAGCCAATTTTAACTGAGCTTCTAACTGTAGTACCCTCCCATTTATGCGTTTAGCTCGAGCGTTGAGATAGGAGATGATGTCTCCCCTTAGGACTGCTTTCCCAGTCTCCCAGAACAGTTGAGATGTGGCTATATGCTGTGCATTGTGATGTGCAAAATCTGTCCATTTTTCCCGCAGGAAGGCTTGAAAGTCAACGTCATCCTTAAGATAATTAGGGAAATGCCAGACCGATCCCCAATGGTATCGGTTCTAAATGAGAACTAGAAATAGCAGGCCTTTCATATTAGTTAATAACACATTTAATACCATCACAAAGAAGTCATGTGAGTACTCATTAGGGGCATATATATTGCATATTGTGACTTCTTTACCCTGCCACTACTGATAATGATGACATATCTTCCTTCGGGATCTGAAAGGATGTTGGAAATTTTAAAGTCTGCTGATTTATTGATCAAAATTGCCACCCCCGCTTTTTTACCCTTCACAGATGAAAAAACAATAGTCCCCATCCATTCACGCCTCAACTTCCTACTCTCCAGCACCGATAAATGTGTTTCTTGTAGGTATGCTATCTCGGCGCGTATTCTTTTTAAATTCTGAAGGACTTTTTTCCATTTAATGGGAGAGCCAAGGCCATTAATGTTCCAAGAGATTAACTTTGTCTTGTTACCCCGTTGTGAAATGTGACTAACCCTTGGCTATAGTGCTCTGTTAGATCGGGGGAGGCTCCCAGCCCTACCTCCCTCGTGGAGTATGTAAAACCCCTCCGTATCAAATTAAATAGTGGCCAATGAGTCTGAAACCAAAAGTCCCATCTGCCTGTCCTGGTCTGACACCTTCTCCTACCACCCTTCCCTCCCCCTACAAAAAACCAACATTGAACAAGAAACTGACCCTTGTTTCTCCCCCCGCCTCCCTCCTCCCACCTCCCCCTTCCTTCTCTCCACATCCCAAAGTTCCTGATTAGGATCCTAGCCCTCACAAAAAGAGGGAAAGAAGTCAAGCAACGATGTGTTCGGGTACCACACCACCAAACTGATCATTGGAAAAACAGGGTGTAAGTCAGTCAAAATTCGTTGTCCCGCTACCAAGCCTCCGCAGACTGTCCCTGTTGGGCTATACGTGGCAGCTGCTCACAACAAGGAAGTTACCAGGCTGTCACAAAAGAGGTAGCTTGGTCAGTTCAGAATGCAGCTGCAATAGGTAAGAAGCCCTCCCAGTCGGTGAGGAAATGCAGACTTGTAAAAAAAAATAAATGATGAAACCCACTCCGGCTGGGCCAGCGTTCCTCCGAAATGAAGAATGCTCGCAGTTCACATGTGGAATGGACTCCCCAAAATGGCTGCTGCAGGCATATTAGGAAAAAGCAGTTCACATGGTTGCAGGCTCAGTTCATATAATCAATAGCGTGCGCTACTCACTTCTTTTTGGGGAGAGAGTTGAGAAAGCTCTGAGTCACTTCAGGTGAGTCGAAGGTGCGGGACTTCCCGATTTGCCAAATCTTAAGCGTTGCCAGATATTGCAAAGCAAACTTCACCTGCCTTTCAAAAAGCGCAGAGCAGATTGAGAAAAAATTGTGCTGCATTTGGGATACACGAGAAGAGTAATTCTGCATAATGCGAATACGTTGAGAGTTGTATAGTAGCTCTTATTTTTTCCTATAGGCAAACCAAATTGCCTGTTTATGAGCATAGTTGAGTATCTTAGCTATAGCTATTCTTGGGTAGGAGTCCGCAGCTTGTCTAGACCGACCCTGTGGGCCCTTTCGACGCAAAGCTTCCCCAGCAGGTACGGCAGATCTAAAGCTTCTGGGAGCCAACCCTCCAAAACATCGCCTAGCTTTCTGTTGTCGATTGTCTCTGGAAGTCCAAGGAATCATAAATTAGATTGGCGTGACCTATTTTCTAGATCATCTAGCTTGTCATGGCATTCTTTGAGGAGTTTTTTGTGTGAAACCAATTTAGAGATGGTTGCTATGGAATCGTCCTTTAAGACCAACAGTCGGCCTTCAGCATGCTCGATTCTCAGTCCGAGCTCTGTAAGGGCTGCTTTTACTTCAGTCAGCTGTGAGGCTATGCCGGCCAGCTTTTCATCAAGTGCGGCAGATATCGCTTCTTTAATTACTGCCATGATGATCGCTGCTGGTGCTAAAAGCCATTGCCATTTTAGACTCAGAGCTCCTCTCCTTGTCCTTTTCCTTTTTTCCTCTCCTAGAGGATTGTTGCATAAAGTTAACTATGGACATGTACAGAGATTAAGATGTAAGAAACTGTTGAATCAATGGTTAGGTGACAAACGATGCCAGTGGATTTGAGAGTGTGGCACCCGGAGCCATCTGGAATGTGTCTTCCCCGGCTCACCACATCATGTGACCCCCCCCTTGAGGCCGCATATATTTTAAGAATTTGAAGAGATTGGCTGGGGAGGCTTTTTGGGCTGATAGATCTGCAACCTTTTAAAATCTTTTGGGGTACGTGAGCACTGAGCCCAACATATGTTTGAGTGATATAGAGGAGTTGGGGGAGGAGTGGGCCTGCAGGCCCTCAAGGATTTTATTTGTAATTTTTGTTTTTCCTTCACTTAACCAGCTATATTTTTAATATTGCCAGTTAAGGCTAAAGCTATTTAGGTCCATGTACCCAGATAACTTTAGGATTGCTCCTAACATGATCAGACTTAGAGCCTCATTTACTAAGCATTAGGGATGTGCATTCGTTTCGCAGTACATGCTTATCTGTGCTTGTATAATGGCATTATATAAGCACAGATAAGCATGTACAGCGAAACAAATAAAACGAATGCCAACGATTGCACATCTCTGCCACAGATAAGCATGTACAACGAAACAAATGCACATCCCTACTAAGCATTTTTCCCATAGACAAAGAATTTATTTATTTATTTATTTTTTATTTATTTAACATTTTTCTATACCGACATTCGCACGAGACATCACATCGGTTTCCAGACAACAGCAAAATCAGCCAACAGGGCTTTACATTGTAACTGATATTTTAACTGGGGGGGAGGAGGGGGAAGGGGCAGGGCAGTAACTTGGAGCTAATGAGTATGCTGGGAACAGGGGAGGGGGGAGGGGAGAATGGGAGAATCGACTTGGTATGTCAGGCCCTTAGGTGGCTAAATTTATCCAGATAGCAGTGATATTTGGCACTACACAGCTAAATGTAAACCTTGCTTGTGGAAAGCCTCTTTTTATCTGGATATGTTTTAGCTGGATAATCAATTACCCAACTAAAACATATCCATTTAGTCGGGGCAGATTTAAACCCCCAGGTTTGGGATTTTTTTGTTTGTTTTTCTATGTCCTGAACTTAGCCGGACAAACCATTTTGAATATTGAACTTTTTGTGTTCTGCACCTTGTTTCCCTTTTTTATAGGAACAGAAAGTAATCAGATCTTTATCAGTAGAGATGTGAAGGATAATAAAAAGGGAAAATCTAGACTGTAAGGGCCTGATTTTAAAAAGCATTCATATGCGAAAAACTGGGTTTTACTTGAGTAAATGGCTTTTGAAAATTGCTACGATAATATGTTACACTTAGGAGCTTACCTCCTTTGAAAATTACCCCCTAAGTCTAGAGAGAACAATATCATCAGACTTGTTTACCCTTGCACTGGTGCCAACAAGAATCAATGTTGTCTCATGCAAGCAGCTGATCTCATAAATTTGTCCCTGGTCCAGCAGATTTTGTCTTTTACATTTTTTTCTTCAGGAAAAAGGAACATGCGTGAGTAATGTTGTTTATTTAAGTCACATTTTTTTCAGGGCTGGAGAAATCTGTGATCAAAGCAAAATTTACTTCTGAATTGCAATGGCAATCTTATAGCAAGAGTCTGCAACTGTAAAACATTTTGTACGTCCGGATGCATCAAAGGTTTGCTTGAACAAATACCTCTAGGTACACCTGGGCTGCTACTGTGAGGGTTGGATTTTTACTGCAGTACAAAACTGTAATTATGTAAGGCCATCTATGTCCTAGTTAATTTAAGAAAGAATTAGTTAATAATCTCATGGGTATAACGTAGAACAAAAAGCAGAAAATCCTGCATCTGTATAACTGAAGTGATATATTTCATTTTCTGCAGAAGTCTGGAGGAGAGCCTAGTAGTTAGAGCAGTAGGCTGAGAACCAGGGAAGCCAGGGGTCTGAAACCACTGATACTCCTTGTGACCTTGGGCAAGTCATTTCAGCCTACATTGTCTCAGGTACAAACTAAGGGAGTCATTTACTAAGAAGCAAATGTAAGCAAAGCAGCTCATTACTAGCTAATTTTATATAAATAAAATAATGTGGCTTGCCAGAAAAATCACAAGTCAAGTTATTTCCTGGAAAGTTAACTACAACTCTGGAGTTATAGCTAATGCTCATCCTCATGCTCCCAGGTCCAGTAATTAAAGGACCAGAGCAGCCTGAGGTATCCCCCCCTCCAGTTTTTCCAACACCTCAGGGGGCTCTTAAGACCTCCCCACCACTCCTTGAGATGGTCAAAGTACCCAAATAAGCTTTAAAGGCCTTAAAATTGTGGCACAGGCCCGCCTACAAACCACCAAACCCCTCCCCTTTTTCAAAATGGCTCCCAAACTTATCCTGGTAGTTTAGAGGGCCTGGAGAACCCATTAAGGCTCCAGATCTGACAGAGGTTATTTTCCAAAATGGCGCCGGTTGACCAATAGCTTGCCTTTCCCCATCATGTGAGAGGGGCAGCTGGTGCCATTTTGAAAAATAGCCACTTCTGGGTGCAGAGCCTTGGGGGCACTCTGGGCCCCCACTAGACTACTAGGGCAAATTTGATAAGTCCAAGGAGGAGTCAGGAGAGTAGGCTAAGGTAGGAGATGGAGGGCCAGCTTCGGGGAATTTTGAAAAAGGAGAAGGGTTTGGGCTTGGGCATGTCACACATTTTTTAGGCTTTTAAAGTTTATTTTTGAGACTTTGCCTCAAAGGGTGGTAGGAGGGTGGGACAGGGGATTGTGAGAGATCTTCAGGGGCTTTTCCATTTCTGAGGTGAGTTTTACTCGGGGAAGATCGGCCCCTTTAATTCATGGTGGCACCACAGCCTGGAGTTGCCATTGCGTGGAAGCTGTGGGGACAGCCAAGCTGCTGTATTTTACCACTGGAAAAAATACGACAGGAATTCCTAAACTACAGTACTGAGTACTGCTACTTAGTAAACTCCATGGTATTTTCCCCTTCCCCTTCCCTTCCAGGAAAAATTCCAAGGTTTAGTAAATGAACCCCTTAAATTGCAAGCATGTTATAAAATCTGAGGCGCGCACGCAAGGTGGGTAGAATTTTGCAAGTTTCGTGCGGCGACGCATTGCAGCCTTCCCCAGTTCCCTACCATCTACTCTAGCCTCCCTTCCCCTCTCCTCCCCACCCCCTAAATGTTACATACCTTTGGGTTATTTTTTTGTTTTTTAAGTTGCTGCTCCTCTGGAGCAGAAGCAACTTGCACGCGCTGGCCAACTGCTGGCGTGTGCTTCCCTGGCACAGCAGCAAATGGCTGCTGTACCGGTGCCTCTAGCCCCACCCCTCCCTGCCTCCAGTACCGCCCCTTTTAAAATGCATGCGGTGCGTGCAAGGCCCGGCCACGCATGTGACCCCCGTTTTTTACTCAGGCCAGCCATTTAAAATCGGGCTGTTAGTGTCTCCGAGCAACATGTGAGAAAGTCAAAGCTGAAAATGATACTACTTGTCCCCAGGATCCCAAAAACATTAAATAAGAAGTTCAAAGAAGTTCAAAAAACATACAGGAGAACCCGTGGGGTAAGAAGTCAGATCCTGAATTACTAGTACAACACGGAGAGCCATGTTGGAGTACCGACTTTTGTTTACTTTCTATACGACTGTGCATTAAAACAAAGTGTTGCTTGCAGGGCCAGCGCAACCCACTGTGCAAACCGTGCACTTGCACAGGGCGGTGGCTTGGAAGGGATGGTGGCCTGAGGCTGAGTGAGCTTCTGATGCCACTGTTTGATGGTTCCCAACACACTGCGAGGTGATGATGAGGAGCCGTAGGGCCGCTCGACGATTCCCAATCTGCCGCACAGCAAAGAAGAGGAGGAGGACAGGGCCACACGCAGTTCCTAATCTGCTGCGTGGCGAAGAGGAGGAGGAACCACAAGACCGCACAGCAAACGAGGAAGTTGCAGGGCTGTGTTTGAGTGTATGTGTGTCTGAGAAAGAGAGACCTTGTGTGAATATGTGTATATAAAAGGGAACATGTGTGTGAACATGTGAATGTATGTAGGAGGGTTCATGTGTGAGTGAGAATGTGTTTGAGAGGGAGCATGTGAGTGAGGGAGAATGTGTTTGAGAGAGAGGGAGCATGTGTATGTAAGAGGAGGTGAGCATGTGCGTGTATGAGAGAGAGAGCATATGTATGCATGAATATGAGAGAGGAGAAAGTTTATGCATCCCTCTCTCACTGATATACAACAATCTGAGTGACCGGAAATCAAAAGTTTCCAGGTATGGCGTGCATGAATTATTTTATCCTTATTAGTTTTAATTTTTGGATGCTGTTTGATGTGTCTGCTGTTTTGAAATATTTTATTGGTATTTGAGAAATTTAAAACAAATTGTTTATGAATTTTTAATTAATGGATCTTCTGTTCACCAGCTGTTTTGAACTATTATTTTTATTAGCATGTTTATACTATTATGATTTAATGTATTTATTACTTTCTTGATTTTATTGTTTAATGCCTGAGGATTGGTGATGGTTTCTGTTTTTCCATTGTTGTACTGCCACTGACTTGTGGTTTTCCTATTTTGTTTTTGCTTGCATGTTTCTGTTTATACTTTATGGTTTCTTCTTCCTGTATTTGGTGAGGGTCTGCCTGTGTTCTGCATATGTGATTAAGATGAGAGATTCTGCTAGCATGTAGGAATTTATAACAGCTTGGTTTGTTCTGTTTCCTAGTATGAGGTGTATTGGTGTTTCAGGGCCTTGTGTAATATTTGTAGTGTTGCCTTTTCATAGGTAGGGTTGTTACATTTTTAAGTGCTGGCACTTAGAGCTGTTTTGGTGTGGGAGGTTTATTATATTATTAATTGTAATTTACTTATGGCTTTCTGGGGGTCAAGCCCACACCTAACATACATCACAGTAGCCCTAATGCCATATGGGTTTCAAGTGTCTTTTTTTTGTAGGGATTTCTGTTTGGCACCAAAGAAGTGCATGCAAATACTTGTTGTGATACTTTTTACCTCAGAAGACTGTACTTTGAATATTCTTTTTCATGTAAAATCTATTATAAATGCATAATTTTTAATTGTGTAAGTGGCGAGGGCAGGAGGTGGGGGTGCAAGGGTATAAGATTTGCCTAGGGCACCTGATACTCTTGCACCAGCAATAAGTTCCAGGGGAGGGGGTGAAGACCCTGAAGGTGAAGGGGGCGACGGTGTTTAATATTTAAGTCGCTGGAAGGAACTGGGCTTTTTTTTTTTTGGCAGGCCTGAGACAGACAATGAATGGAGCGGGGGGGAGGGGAGGGGGCACCACAATAATTGTTCACACAGGCCAGCAAAAAAGCTAGCATCGGCCCTGGTTGCTTGGCACCTCTCACATTGAATGAAGTTTCATTTGAAGTTTAAGGATCCTTATGCGTAACTGCACTACACTCGATTCATTGTGATTACTTAATCAGTGGCATATGAATCCTGGACTGTTTCTGAGATCTCAAGTGAAGGTTAGCAGCTGAAAAAAAAAAAAAGGAACCCTCCATCCCTGCTGCTGAAACCTTGGTTGTTTTGTTTAATGGAAGAAACAGGTTGGAAAGCATCGAAAGATTGCTACATTTGATCAAAAAGATGGGTGAGATTTTTGTGAAAATGATAAAGAATATACTGTAGAGTTAAACTATTCTGAAATATATAGACAACATATATAAATCCATCCAGTATAGAAGGAAACAAAAAAAAAATCAACAAGTAAAATGGAATTACAAAAATCCTATCTCTTGGTTTTTATACAATAAACCCCAAAGCAACCACCCCGTAAACTATTCTGAATAAATTCAGCAATTCCCTATTACTGTAGTTAAACATAGGGAGAGTAATTTTATAACAATTTGGATAATTTATGCATTGTCAAAGCACAAACTAGCCCATACAACTTTACACCTGCTCTTTTGCAGGGCAAAACTTATGCACGTTAATTTACACACATACTTTTAAAAATCCAAAGCATGCACCTGAACCCCAAAGACACCCCGAGGACACCTAATTTTTTGTGAGAACAAAAGTATGCACGAAATCAGGTTATACACAAACTCTTGTGTGCACAACATCTGAGCAATTTCATAACAAGTCATTTATGTGCATAAGCCTGTGTTTTATGCACCTAAACGACTTTGAAAATTACTCACATAATTTGCAGATGAATATGGTCTTAAAGAATGGGTACAAAAAACAATCTGGACCTGGAAGGTAATATATACAGGATTGTTAATTTCTACTGTACCACAACAGTGGAGAGTGCCCTAGTTATTATTTAAACCGATACTCAACAGGTACAGTCTGTGCTGAAGTCAAAGATAATGATAGGTACTATAGCTACAGCCTACCTTTTTCTAGCACTTCACTAGCTGTGATTACTTCTTCTTGAATACTTTTGTAGAGGTAATGAAAAGAACACATATTTCTGTGTCATGTGAAATTGATAGGGTACTAGTTTTGGAAAAGAAAGGTGTTTTTTTTCTCCCACACGGGCCTCAGGGCATTGCAATCTCATTGTCCTGTTCTATTTTAACGAACTGAAGCAGAGGGAAGAATGACGCTTTGCCCAGGAACAGAAATGAAGTACACGGACCCCAGGGTCAGCAGCCTTTTCCTTAGATATTTGCCCAAGATATCCAGATTGCTTCAGCTTTTTAACTTCTAGGTGATAATATCTCTTTAGAGTGTAAACTGAACCCCTAGAATTCAACTGGGTCTGTCAGGTAGGCTGCCAGCACTGTAAAAGTAGAGGTCCTAGCGGAGACTTCTTGTGGCTGTTTGGATTATTGTTGGTTCTTGTGCTCAGCTACCTAGGAGGGTGAAATACACTGAGGAAAATGACAAAATCTGATTTGAAAAAAAGAGTGATATCCTTGGGTAATTGCCAGGTTCTTGTGGCCTAGTTGGCCTCTGTTGGAAACGGGATGCTGGGCTTGATGGACCCTTGGTCTGACCCAGCATGGCAATTTCTTATGTTCTTATGTTGGCTGTTGGGACAGGAATAAGTGAGCAGACTGGATTGGTCTTTGTCTTCATCAGCTATGGGAATTCCTTCTGTAAATGCTGAATCGTCAAAATAGCTTTTTCAGTGAGAACAGCAGAACTTTAACTAGCATCACTTCCATAACCAGAAAGATCTGCCCTCTTGTTTCGGTTCCCTTATAAACAGGTGTTATTGTGTGACTCATGGTATTTGTTACTGCTCATAATTATACAAACAGAGCGCTAAGGATTAGAGTCACCTGAAAAGAGTTAAAGTGCATCTGATTTGTGGAATTATAGCATTATCAGTCCATAATCCTCATTCAATCAGAACACCCAAAACAGATAGTTTTATTAATGTAGGTATCTGCTATAAACGTATGTTATTTAATTTGGGAACATGAGGAATACAAAGAAACATGTTACAGGTTTGCTGTTTTCTCTGAAGACAAGCAGGATGGTAGCCCTCACACATGGGTGACATAATCAGATGGAGCCCCTATGCGGAAGACTTATGCCAAAGTTTCTAGAAATTTGAGTAGGCACACTGAGCATGCCCAGCATGCCCTAAACCATGCACCAACACAAGGTCTCTCTTTAGTCTCTTCTTTTCCACAGAGCTGTAAGCCTTGCGGTCTGATAGACCTCACTTTGCCTATTTCTGGCCAAGTGGAAAACTTCTTTTTTCATCCCAGTTTTTCGCAGTTTTCAGTATTGTTCCATCTCCTGGTCCCTCCTCTTAGTGTTCTAGTCAGGGCTTTTAGCATTTCTAGTAAGTCTCCTTTCACGGTTGATTCCCCCCGTGGCAGCGGTGCCTTGGTGCTTGCTGGCCAGCAACAGCTGCTGCCATTGTTTAGTGTCTACTGCCCCTTTTCTTTTGTTCCGTCATGGCCAGGTCCAGTTTTCGTCGATGCCCCCTGTGCCCGAAGACCATGTCTATTAGGGATCCTCATGAGAGATGTGTCCTCTGCCTGGGGGCATCGCATGATGCCCGGGGGTGTTGCATGTGTGCCCAAATGACCCCAAAAGATCGTTGGCTTCGACTCGACAAGATGGATCAACACTTTGGGTCAAGGAAATCCAAGCCATCGGCATCAGCGGCATTGGCAACAATGGACACCATGCCATCGACATTGGTGGGACCGTCAGTTCCATCAGTGCTATCAGCGGATAGGGGTGCCAGAGACCGACCGTTGTTGATCTCCGACGAGCCGAGAACATCGGGTTCATATTCTTCGGCCTCGGCACCAGGGAAAGACTGGGCTGAGCATCGAGCATAAGAAGCATCGGCTATGGTTTCCGTCAATGCATGATGCCAGGTGCAGGGATGCACCAGCCTTTTCCGCGATGCCCCCAAAGCGACCCCGTGGCAAGAAGGGCCCATTCCTCTATCAGTGCCGGGGGCTGCGATGGTCTCCACCAGTCCTGGTGCCAATCATTGATCCACCTCATAAGTCCGAAGATCTGGCCACCCCTCTTTCCTCCCAGTTGATGTTGACATCGGCAACGTTTGAGGAGGAGCTAGAGCATCGAGTCCATCTGGTGGTGGATTGGGTACTGCAGGGCATTGGGCCTGTGGCACCAATGGCACCAGAGCCGGTGCTGCCCGTCATCTTCCGCAACTGGAGAAGCTCAATGTGCTTATTGATGCGTTACTGACCTACCACTGCTGGTACCAGGGATGGCACTGGTGCCAGGCGGAGCACCAAAGCCTTCCACTACAGATTCGGTGGTCCTTGCTTGTTCCTCCGAGGAAGCTCCACGAACCTGGCAGAGACTCCAAGGCCTATAGTCCCTCATCCAGTTCTAATTGTGCCTGTACCTCTGGACGAAGGCTGAGCATCTAGGGCTCCAACTCCAATAACAGTGAGGATGAGGGACCCTATGACCCCTGGGGGGATGATCCAATGGAGTTCTCCTCCAAGGACTCTGATGGTCTCCCGTCAGACCCTTATTCTCCAGATAAGTGAAGGAAGTCCCTACCTGAGGATTTGACCTTCGCAGGGTTTGTGAGGGTGATGGCGGAGGCCATTCTGTTTCAACTTTTACCAGAGGAGGATGCCAGGCACAAAATACTTGAAATCCTCCTGAGATCGTGGCAGCCCCATAAAAGAGATCCTTAAGGAGTTGCTGCTGAGGATATAGGAACCTCCCATTAATAAGAAGACGGACGGGGTCTCCCTCTTCCAGAAGGCTGCCGGTTTCCATAAGCGTCAGTTGCCTCAGCAGTCAGTGGTGGTCAGTTCCGCTCTTAAGAGGGCCAAGCACTCTCAGACCTGTTCCTTGGCACTCCCGGGAAAGGACTAGAGAGCGATGGACACTCTTGGGAGGAAGGTGTTCCAAGTCACCATGCTTATTGCCTGCATCTCTGGCCACCAGCTCTACATGAGCCAGTACTCACGGGACAACTGGAAGCAGGTACAGGAGGTAGCTGAGCAGCTGCCTCAATAGCAGTAAGACATCCTCATGTTGCTGGTGCACAAGGGCCTGGAGTGCAGAAAACATGAGGTCTGTGTGACCTACGATGTTTTCAAGATAGCATCGAGAGTCTCTGCAGCAGGAATTAGTGCCTGCAGAATGGCTTGGCTATGGGCCTCAGATCTCCGACCAGAGGAACGACTTGCTGACATGCAGTGTATTGAAGAGAATCTCTTTGGAGATAGGGTGAGGGATTCTGGGGCATAACTTCGGGACCATCATGAGATCCTCCAACAACTTTCCATCAGTACTCTGGATCGGTACTCCTTATCCAGAAGGCTGTCAAGACTGGGGCCAAGGAAATCTTTATTTTGCCAGAGAAAGTACTATCATCTGCCTCCTCACTTCTGTCAACACCAACAGGGCTTCTGTGGCAGTCCCAGGCAACAGAGAGCCCCCAAGTCCCAGCTGGCTCCTCAGTCAACTCCGGGGACGGGATTTTGACTGGGCCATAGGGAGCGTAAGCCCGTTGCCTGTACCCGGGATGATGGATCCTCCGGTCAGGGGCAGGCTGCAGTTCTTTGCAAACCAGTGGTTGAATGTAACCTCAGACTGATGAGTTCTGTCCATCATCCGCCAAGGGTACCAACTGAATCTATTGGGTGTCCCGCCAAATTGCCCTCCATGCCCATACTGGGGGCTAGTAGCGCATCAAGAGGTACTACTAGGGGAGCTCTCCTCTCTCTTAATGGCCAGAGTGGTTGAGCCCATACCACCCGGGCAAAGAGGGCGGAGATTCTACTACAGGTACTTCCTGATTCCAAAGAGAACAGGACGACTCTGTCCTATTCTAGACCTAAGGGCCTTGAACAAGTTTCTGAAAAAAGAAAAGTTCAAGATGGTTTCCCTGGGCATCTTGATCCCCCTTTTGCAAAAAAGGGGACTGACTATGCTCCCTTGACCTAAAGGTCGCATACACTCATATCGAGATTTTCCCTGGTCACAGGAAGTATCTCTGATTTGTGGTGGGAACATAACACTTCCAGTACCAGGTGTTGCCATTTGGGCTCGCGTTCACCCAGCAAGTTTTCACAAAATGCCTGGCCATAGTGGCGCACACCTCCGCAGACTGGGAGTACATGTCTTCCCATATCTGGACAATTGGCTGGTCAAGAGCACATCTCAGGCAGGGGCTGTCAGGTCCATGCGCTTGACCTTTCGGGTGTTGGAGTCACTAGGGTTTGTTTTCAACTACCCAAAATTCCATCTCAGCCCGTCACCTCAATTGAACTTCATAGGAGCCCTTCCAGACATGGCTCAGGCCAAGGCCTTTCTGCCTCGACAGAGGGCCATCACCTTGAAGACCACTGCTGCAGAGATTCAACAGAGTCAGGAGTTGTCAGTCTGGCACTTGTTGAGGCTGTTGGGCCACATGGCTGCAACTGTCCATGTTACTTCCTTGGCACGTTTACATATGAACAGAGTCCAAAGGACCCTGAGGTCACAGTGGTGCCAGGCAACTCAGAGCTTTCAGGATTACATCCGAGTCATCTCATCTCTCTGGGACTCATTGTGTTGGTGGCAGGTACTTTCCAGTCTGGATCAGGGTATCTCATTTCAGAGTATCCCTATTCAAATTGTCCTAACCATGGATGCAGCTACTCTTGGGTGGGGAGCTCACATAGATGGGCTTGGTGCCCAAGGTCTTTGGTCCGCTCGGGAACATTCTTCTCAAATCAACTTCCTGGAGCTTTGGGTGATCAGGTATGTGCTATGGGCTTTTAGAGATTGGCTGTCCAAAGTTGTCCTGATCTAGACAAACAATCAGGTAGCCATGTAGTATGTCAATAAACAGAGAAGCACGGGATCATACCTCCTGTGTCAGGAAGCGGTCAAAATATGGTCGCGGGCCCTGTCCCACAGGATGGTGCTCAGGGTCATGTACCAGGACGAGATGGAGAACGTGGAGGCGAACAGGCTGAGTCGAGCCTTTAGACATACGAATGGTCCCTGGACCAGGGGGTAGCATATCGGATATTTCGCCTCTGGGGAAGCCCGGACACAGATCTATTCATGTCCCCCTGCAACAGGAAGGTGCCTCGGTTCTGCTCCCTGTACAGGTGAGACGGTAAACCAGCCTCGAATGCCTCTACCCATCATTGGGGCAAGGGTCTCCTATACACATATCCTCTGATTCCCTTAGGGGCGAAGACTCTCTTGAAACTTCACAAGGATAAAGGGACTATGGTTTTCATTCTGAGATAGGTCTGGTTTCCACTCCTATTGCAGCTGTCCATCTGGAGACTGTTGCGTTGGAGGTGGACCCTTAGCCCGAGGTGGGGTTGACGCTACCCGGAGGGCAAGCCCTATGGGTACCCACCATTGGGAGGCGGAGCTGGCTGGGAGACAGAGGCCGACTGGAGCTTCTCCAATACCAGCCCACATTCCCCGCAGGTTGAGCCCTTTGGTGCTGGGGCCGGCTAGTCTTAGGCGGGCCTCCATCAGACAACTCTCAGTTGAAGAAGTGGTAGGTAGCCAGGGACCAGCAGAGGTATCAGGAAGACCGAAGCAGATCCGGACGAGGCAGGGATCCAGAGACCCAAGTGCCAAGGAGGGCCTGGAAAAAGAACGGGTGACACCCGGGTAGTAGTAGGCCGTAGCCTGAGCGGGCCAAGTCCAGGAAGATACCAAAAGGCATAATGAAGAACAGGCTGGCGTCAGGGCAGGCAGCTGAAGTAGGCAAGGTACGGAGTTCAACAGAGCGAGGTCCAGATGTAGCAAGGGTCAAAGCCAGAGGTCAGTCCTGAGCATAGTCCAAACATAGCAAGGATCAAAGCCAGAGGTCAGTCCTGAGCGTAGTCCAAAATGTTGCAAAGGTCAAAGCCAGAGGTCAGTCCTGAGCGTGGTCCAGACATAGCAAGGATCAAAACCAGAGGTCAGTCCAAGCAAGGCTAGGAAGAGACCAGGAACAAGTCAGGAACAGAAACCAGGAACTAAGTCAGGAACAAGCAACGAACACACGACAAGTGTGGAGACCTGTTGCCAAGGCGAGGAACTAGTGGCGGGCCCTGCCTTAAGTAACAGGGACCAGTGATGTCATCATCTGGGGCCGCGGGTTCGTTTCCCGCCGCGGCCCCTTTAAAAGATGGCAAGGCACGCATGCTTAGAGGGCAGCAGGACGCTGGACGGCAGCGTCTCCCTGCGGCACATGTGGGGAGACCAGTCGGGATGTGGGGATGTCCTGGGAGCTGGGTGCCGGAGGTGAGTAGGCCCAGTCACAGGCCTGCTGCGGATGGGACACGCAACAGAGACCGATCAGTCTGGGGACTTCCACAGATCTCATCATGCAAGACCAAGGCAGGCTGTGGCATCCTAACCTCCAGGCCCCATCGCTCACAGCCTGGATGTTGAAAGGTTAATTCTGCAACCGCTTGATCTTTCAGAGGATGTGTCTCGGATCCTGGTGGCTTCTAGAAAGCCTTCCACTAGAAAGTCTATGGACTGAAGTAGAGGAGGTTTTCTGTGTGGTGTGAGCAGATGGCCCTAGATTCATTCTCCTGCCCCACACAAAAACTGCTTGATTTCCTTTTACACCAATCGGAAGCTAGCTTAAAAACCAACTCTGTTAGAGTTCATCTTAGTGCAACTGGTATATATCACCAAGGTGTAGATGGTACGCCCATCTCTGGACAGCCTATAGCTGTACGTTTTATGTGGGGCCTGGTTCAATTGAAGCCTCCCCTAAGGCTTCCCGCTCTGTCTTGGGACCTTAATGTGGTGTTAGCTCAGCTGATGAAAGCTCCTTTTGAGTCTCTGCACACCTGTGACCTTAAGTTCCTGACCTGAAAGGTCATATTTTTGGTGGCAGTCACTTCAGCGTGCAGGGTCAGTGAGCTCCAGGCCTTAGTAACTTATCCACTTTATACCAAGTTTTATCACAACAGGGTGGTCTTGCATATGCACCCTAAGTTCCTGCCTAAGGTGGTGACGGATTTCTATCTTATCCTGCCAATATTCTTTCCCAGGCCCCATTTGCACCAAGGCAAACGAGCACTGCACAGTTTGGACTGCAAATGAGCCTTAGCCTTCTACCTGGAGTGGACAGAAGCCCATAGCCAGTCCACTAAACCTTTTCTTTCTTTTGATAGGAATAGGTTGGGTGTTGCTGTTGCCAAATAGACACTATCCAGTTGGCTGGCAGATTGCATTTCCTTCTGTTATGTCCAGGCGAGACTGCATCTTAGGGGTTATGTCAAGGCTCATTCTGTCAGAGCCATGGCAGCGTCAGTGGTCCACTTGTGAGCAGTTCCGTGGAAGAGATCTGCAAGGCTGCGACATGGAGTACTCTTCACACATTCACATATCATTACTGTCTAGACATGGATAGCCGACATGACAGTAGATTCGGCCATTCTGTCCTTTGGAATCTGTTTGAGGTGTAGAACCCAGCTCTTTTGCCTACGATCTGTTGTTTGCGTTCAGGCTGTCTCCCCCTCTGTTACCAACAGCACCGGTGTTGTTGTGCCCGTTGGCACCTGGTTAGGTGTCTGTTGGTCCCTTTTTTTTTGTTGGGGAGCAGCTTGTAGCTAGGGATTCACCCATGTGTGAAGACTACCATCCTGTGTGGCCTCAGTGACAGCAGAGTGGCTTACCTGTAACAGGTGTTCTCTGAGGACAGTAGGATGTTAGTCTTCATGAAATCCGCCCACCACCCCTTGGAGCTGGAGCTCTCCTATTTTTTATTTTAATTGTAATTCTATGTTACAAGACTGAAGAGGGACCACACGTGGTATAGGGCATGCTGGGCATGCTCAGTGAGCCTAGTCAAAGTTCTAAACATTTTGACATAAATTTTCCACATCAGGGCTCCATCTGATGATGTCACCCATGTGTGAGGACTAACAACCTGCTGTCCTCGGAGAACACCTGTTATAGGTAAGCGACTCTGCTTTCTTTTCATCAGCAGTAACATTTCTTTCTGGGCACCTTGCTTGGGACAACAGCAGCATCTTTCATTTATTAGATTTATAGTCTGCACTCCCTGAAGCTCATGGCAGAGTACAATGAATACAAGCAGTACAAGAATTAAAACAAAATATACAAAATAATAAATTTTATACAGATCAAGCCACAGAAAGCGCTGGATGCAGAGAAGTTCCTTTGGAATGGGAAATTTCCCCTCACCTCTACAGGGTTCTTGGGAATAGACCTTGGCTTACTTAAATTAATACACTAAATGTTACATTTTCCAGTCGTGGGGTTTGCCCATGACCAGTATCACTCACTCCCAAGACACCCCACAGCTTCTGGTGTAGTCTGCAGGCCACTGGGCTCCATCCTGTGACTGGCCACCGCCGCCCTGATACTACTCCCTCTTCCCTGCAGATCCTCCCTAGGCATCCATGGTGCGCCGTCACTTAAAGGCCCCGCAGCGGGAATCTAAATCGCTGGCGCCTCCTGACATCCCATGGCTGGGTATATAAAGCCCAGCTGTGCGCCCTAACCTTGCCTCAGCAATGGGTCTCCAGTCTTCCTTTGTGCCTACAGTATGTCTTGCCTCAGCATTTCTTCATTTTTGCCTTGTCTTGCCCAGCCTTTCCTTGCCCAGTCTGCTTCATCCAGCTTTGCCTTGCCCAGTTTGTCTTGTCCAGCCTTGCTCTGCTAGTCTTGTCCAGTGCCTCTTCCTCTGTCTTCGTCCATCCTTGGCCTGATCGCCTGGAGCTGACCATTACTTTGTTCTTGCCTGCTACCATTGCCTTGGACCTGACTAGGCTTGCTTTCCGCTTTCCACCTGCCCCAACCATTGGCCTTTTCCCGATATCTCCAGTTTTCTGCCTGCCCTGACCCTGGCATGTACCTGTGTACCTGGACTTTTGCTCATCCTACTACCCCAGCGACCCACCTACGTCCTGCCATCCACCAGAATCCAAGAGCTCAACCTGTGGTGGAGGTGGCTGGTATAAGTGAAGTTCCAGTCTGTCCCGATTCAGGGCTCATTTGCCAGCTGTTGACATAGTTCTCATAGGTTCTCCCAGAAGACTGCGTCAAATATGCACAGCACTAGGGGCTAACTCCTGTGCCACTCATCAAATTTTGCTGAGGCCATGAGCTTGGCAGACTTGTCCCAGGCCTCCGCCATTGCCAGGCTAGCTTGTCAACTGAAACAGTAGCAGGTTGAATTGAACTCAATGACCAATTATCTCAATGACCAATCTGGCTACTTGTCCATCTTCTACAGCACTGCTCTGGCACCTCCTGCACGACCTGCTATTCCTTTGCTTCATCTGCCTCTTTCTCCAAGGTATGATGGGGATCCCACAGTAGAGGCTTCTTAAACTAATGCTGGATGCAGTTTGAAATGCACGCACTCTTCTTCCCATCCAACTGAGTCAAGGGTACCTATATTCTGTCTCTATTGGGGGGGTTCTGCCTTAGCCTAGGCTTCACCCCTCTGAGAGGGAGACAGTCTACTCCTAGGAGATCTGGGCAACTTCTTTCAAGAATTCCACATGATAGTTGATGCACCTGGTCCCACATCTTCCATAGCAATGGAACTTCTCCAGGTAGAGGTTCTCTACCCTGAGGCTTGTGGTTGGTAGGAGAATATGCAGTTCATTTCCGCATGCTGTCATCTGAGCTCCAATAGGGCAACAACAGCTTGACGCCATCTTCAGATAAGGGCTGTCCAAATGCTT
Source organism: Rhinatrema bivittatum (assembly GCF_901001135.1). NCBI lineage: Eukaryota > Metazoa > Chordata > Amphibia > Gymnophiona > Rhinatrematidae > Rhinatrema > Rhinatrema bivittatum. The sequence continues at coordinate 54,699,911 of NC_042619.1, forward strand.
CAAAGATAAGCTGGCCAGCCATAACTTGCCCGCTGCCTTGAAGAGATTTATCAGCCTGGCAATCTGCCTGGACCTCAGATTCCAGGAACGGGCTTGAGAGGAGGACTTGGCTCTTCATCTCGATTCCAGCCTTTAGCACCCAGTAGCTACCAGTTCACCTCCTTAACTGGGGCCCTCGTAGGAAGAATCCATGCAGTTGGACTTCCTCAAGTTAACTCCTGAAGAGAAGCAGAGGCACAGACTCCTCAACCTGTACCTGTACTGTACCACCCCTGGGCACTACGCAAATCGATGCCCAGCCAAGCCAGGAAATTCCAAGACCTAGGACTGGTGGGAGAGGCCACTCTGTATCGATCATGTTCCTTTCTGCAAATCTTTGTATCAATAAGCCTTTCTTACGGGGAAACCCAGGTGGGATATTCAAGCAGTCCTCGATACTATCGCTGGTGGCAATTTCATCCATGAATTTCTGGTACATCAGTACAGCAACCCTACTGTCCCACTGCATATAGTGCTCATAATCTCTTCAGTTCATGGAGAACCTCTACCTGGATGCGTCACAATGACTACCGCCCCACTATCTATGCAGACCAGTCTCCACGGAGAACAGATCTGTTTATATGTGCTTCCCCAAGGCAGTCAAGGCCATTACCTTGGGCCTGCCTTGGTTTATGCTGCATCAACCCAGTATCAATTGGGACCTTTACAAGTCTCTTGATGGAGTTCCTATTGCCATGAACAATGCTTTTCTAAGGTCTTGCTGATTGTTCCATTCACCCGAGCCATCACTCTGGAGTTATCTGGCCTTCCACCTCAATATGCAACCAATACAGAAGTCTTCAGCAAACAACAGGCAGAAGCCCTTCCACCACATCGCTCCTATGACTGCCCATTGACTTGGTTCAGAGAAGGTGCCTCTTCGGGGTAGAATCTACCCTTTCTCTGAGCCATAAATGGTGGCAATGTCAAAGTATATCATAGAGAACCTAGAAAGGGGGTTCATTCATCCATTTTCGTCACCCACGGGGTTCTGGCTTCTTCTTTGTTGGTAAAAAAAGATGGCTCACTATGCCCTTGCATTGGGTTCAATGCAATTACCAAGAAGAACTGATACCCTCTCCCACTGATCATAGAACTCTTCGACTGCCTCAGGGGAGGTACGGATATTTACAAATCTTGACTTCTGTGTGGCATACAACTTGATTAGAATATGAGAGGGTGATGAATGGAAGATCATTGTTAATACCTAGCATGGATGTGGTGGAAGGGCTTCTGCCTGCTGTTTGCTGAAGACTTCTGCATTGGTTGCATATTGAGGTGGAAGGCCAGATAACTCCAGAGTGATGGCTTGGGTGAATGGAACAATCAGCAAGACCTTAGAAAAGCATTGTTCATGGCAATAGGAACTCCATCAAGAGACTTGTAAAGGTCCCAATTGATACTGGGTTGATGCAGCATGAACCAAGGCAGGCCCAAGGTAATGGCCTTGACCTTGCAAGACTTGAAGATTGGGCATCCAAATGGCAGATGAAATTTAATGTGGACAAGTGCAAGGTGTTGCATATAGGGAAAAATAACCGTTGCTGTAGTTACACGATGTTAGGTTCCATATTAGGAGCTACCACCCAGGAAAAAGATCTAGGCATCATAGTGGATAATACTTTAAAATCGTCAGCTCAGTGTGCTGCAGCAGTCAAAAAAGCAAATAGAATGTTAGGAATTATTAGGAAGGGAATGTTTAATAGAACGGAAAATGTCATAATGCCTCTATATCGCTCCATGGTGAGACCACACCTTGAATACTGTGTACAATTCTGGTCACCGCATCTCAAAAAAGATATAGTTGCGATGGAGAAGGTACAGAGAAGGGCAACCAAAATGATAAAGGGGATGGAACAGCTTCCCTATGAGGAAAGGCTGAAGAGATTAGGGCTGTTCAGCTTGGAGAAGAGACGGCTGAGGGGGGATATGATAGAGGTCTTTAAGATCATGAGATGTCTTGAACGAGTAGATGTGACTCGGTTATTTTCACTTTTGAATAATAGAAGGACTAGGGGGCATTCCATGAAGTTAGCAAGTAGCACATTTAAGACTAATCGGAGAAAATTCTTTTTCACTCAACGCACAATAAAGCTCTGGAATTTGTTGCCAGAGGATGTGGTTAGTGCAGTTAGTGTAGCTGGGTTCAAAAAAGATTTGGATAAGTTCTTGGAGGAGAAGTCCATTAATGGCTATTAATCAATTTTACTTAGGGAATAGCCACTGCTATTAATTGCATCAGTAGCATGGGATCTTCTTAGTGTTTGGGTAATTGCCAGGTTCTTGTGGCCTGGTTTTGGCCTCTGTTGGAAACAGGATGCTGGGCTTGATGGACCCTTGGACTGACCCAGCTTGGCAATTTCTTATGTTCTTATGGACACCTCGAGTTCCTGGTGATGCACTGCAATTTATGCAATGCCTCTGCTGTCTTTCAGTTTATGGTTAATTAATTTTCCATGAGTTTCTCTTCTCTCATGTAGTAGTATATCTGGACGATATTCTTGTCTTTCCAAAAACCTTAAAGGAACACCAAGATCATTTATGCAAATCCTTCAGAGGCTCCGAGAACACTAGTTTTATGCAAAATTAGAAAAATGCACCTTCGAGCAGGAGGAACTTCCATTTCTTGGTTATATTATTTCCCAGCAAGGCCTATGAATGGACCCTGAAAAATGGAAAGCCTTCCTGAAGTGGCCTCAAGGCCTTACAGTGTTTCTCAGGTTGGCGAACTATTATAGACAATTCATTCATGGCTACTCTGTTTTGGCTGCACCACTTACAGCCCTTACCAAAAAGAGTTCTGATACCAAGACTTGGACCAACGAGCTATTGAGGTGTTTAACTGCCTCAAGGAGGCATTCACTCATGACCCATGTCTGTACCACCCGGCCCCTTCCAAGTCATTTGTTCTGGAGATAGATTCTTCCACCCTTGGAATAGGGGATCCCTCTCTCAGCTTAACAGTTATGGAACCCTCAGGACCTGCTCCTATTTCTCTAAGAAATGTACTTCCACAGAGAGAAACTGTACTATTAGGGACCGCAAGCTGCTAGCAGTAAAGCTAGCCCTAGAGGAATGGCGACATCTGTTGAAAGAAGCCAGACATCCAGTGACTATTTACACAGATTATAAAATCTGGAACACCTGGCACAAGCACAGCGACTGAACCTCCAGCAAGCCTGCTGGTCGCTATTCTTCAACAGGTTTGACTTTGAACTACAATATCGCCCAGCAGAGAAAAACCAACAGGCCAATACTCTTTCACATTCCTTCAATATAGAAGGTTCCTTGGAGCCCCCACAACATATCATAAACCCTGCAAGGATCGTAATCACTACCGCTGTACCAGTCCTGCCTGGGAAAACAGTTGTCCCTTAATGCTTACGCTAGAAAGTCCTTCAATGGGCCCACGACTCTCATTTGGTGGGCCACCCAGGCATCACCAGATCCTTGGAGTTGATCTTCAATCTTCAATCATTGGAGTTGATACTTCAATCATTACATTGGTTACCAATTAAATACAGAATACAATTCAAGATCCTGTCCATTATACACTCTCTCATCTACACTCCTAATTCAATTACCTTATGTTCCATTCTCCGGATTTACAAACCCACCAGACATATAAGATCACTGGATAAAAACCTCTTAGACATCCCATCACCACGACAGGCCCGTCTTGACATCACCAGAAAAAGATCATTCTCTGTCATTGGACCAATCTTATGGAACGCATTACCAGACTCTTTAAGATCCATATCCAACTCCAAACACTTCAAAAAATCCCTAAAAACACATTTATTTCAATCTGCTTTCCATATATCACACACTAAATAACATAACTACTTCTCCATCACACAGGGCACAACATTATTATATATTGATTTATTTTTTATGTAAACTATTCATTGTTTTAGATTTTTATTTTTATTATATATTTTTGTAATTTTGAGCTTTTATAATTTGATAATCTTTATGTTCTTTTAAATTTAAATCTTTATTTACATTTGTTTTTTATTTAGTTATGTAAACCGTTTTGATTAAACACTGTTTGTAAAGACGGTATACAAACACTTTTAAATAAATAAATAAATAAATAAATAAATAAATAAATAAATAAATTCTGACACTATTGGTGACCTCAGATGAAGGTCAACATGAAGTGGTATGTAGAAAACTGCCTCACATGTGCCATAAATTTTTAGCTCAACCTTGGGGGTCACAGTGACTACCAGCCCCCAAGGAAACCTGGACCCATGTAGTCACTGACTTTGTCACAAACCTTCCCCTCTAAAGTAGCAACACCACTATATGGGTAGTGGTGGATCGTTTTTCGAAGAAGGCCCATTTCACGCCTTTTTTGGACTTCCTTCTGCACTTGAGCTGGCTAATCTCTTTGTCCAACACATTTTATGTCTTCATGGGCTCCCACTCCATATTCTTTCAGACCAAGGAGTATAATTTATGGCCCACTTCTGGAAAAGCCTATGCAAAAAGGTTGGGATCACCTTGGACTTCACGTCTGCTTATCACCCCCAGAACAATGGGCAAACCGTGAACCAGACTCTCAAAGCTGTAAGCAAAGTGGACCCTTGCTGCTGTGGTGAAGTTGACACAGCATATGGGGCAGGTCCCGTAGGCCCTCACTGACAGCTGGCAGAGGTTTTCTGGTGGGAGGCTGGTCTAGAGTTTTACCTTTACCAGCCCCTTTCCCTTCAAGTTGAACCTATGGGTTCCAGGGACTGGCAGGACTTCAGCGAGAGTAGATGGTAGTCCAGGGCCAGGCAAGGATCAGAAGCAGGCAGCAAGCAAACAAGTTCAATGTCCAGGCAAGGGGTCAGTGGCAGAGTAGTCAGTATCCTGGCAAAGGGTCTGTTCCACTGGTCAATCTAACGAGAAGACAAGAATAAGGCAGGACAGACTGGAGAGATGAAATCAGGCTGGACGAGGCAGAATAGACTGGAAAGATGAGGCAAGGCTGGATAAATTAGCAACAAGCACTATATTAGGTAGGAGGACCTGTTGCTGAGACAAACTAGGGACATCTTCTGGGCCCTTTTATATGACTGAAAATGATGAGGTCATCCCCAGGCCCTTTAAGGATCATGACATTGGGCATGTGTACACCGGGAGCTGGAGGTGGCATCCCACTGCATGAAGGAAGATTGGTGGTGTCTACTTGCGAAGGAGGGGCCTGGGTATTGGGGGCATTGGGGTGAGTGTAGCGGCTTGTAGGGATGTCCCGCAAGCCACCGAATGTAACAAAAATTTCCCTAAAAGCCTCTGTAAACCAATGACTAAACAACTGGGAGTACCTACTCCCGTGGACAGAGTTATGCCACAATAATCATATGGGGAGCTTGACTGGATCTTCACCTTTCTATGTACTATTCGCTGCCACTCTCATACATTGATGCCTATCCTGGTCTCCATCACCTGTCCTGTAGCCAACCTGAGGAGTCAAGAACTTCAAGAGCTCTAGCAAAAAATGCATCTTCTAGAACAAGCAGCTGGGTGTTTCAAGAGGCAAGCAGATAAGAAATGCTGCCCAGCACCCCAATTCCAGTCTGGGGACCTAGTGTGGCTCCGCACAACATTCAATGCCTTAAAATGCTATCGCTGAAATTCATCCCGAAGTCCGTGGAGCCATTCCTCATAATTCGACAGGTAGGGACAGTAGCCTGCAAGCTGAAATTACCTTCAACACTCCGGGTTCATGGTGTGTTTCATGTGTCCTTATTGAAGCCAGCAATCTTGTTCTGGCCGTCCTGATCACCCCTTAAGCCCACAGAAGTTGTAGCTGAAGAAGACATCCAGTATGAAGTCAAAGAGATTTTGGATTCCCCAAAGATCAGGAATCAAATCCAGTACCTAAATTTCTGGAAAATCATTGGAGCTGAAGAAAACTCCTGGGAGCCTGCCTCTAACTTCCAGTCCCCACAACTGCTAAGAGATTTCCACACAAAGTTTCCCAGGAAACTCAGGCCCATAAGTCAAGGGAGAGGTCTTTCGGGGGGTACTGTTACATTTGCTGGTTGTGGAGTTTGCCCATGACTAGTATCACTCACCCCCAAGAAACCCCACAGCGTCCGACATGGACAGCAAGCCGTCGTGCTCCATCCTGCAGCAGGATACTGACACCATGATGCAACTCCCTCTTCCCTGGAAGTCCTCCCTATGCGTGCCGCCACTTAAAGATCCCACGGCAGGAATCCAAGCTGCTGGTACCTCCTGATGACATCATGCATCTGGGTATATAAGGTCCAGCTGTGTGCCCTAACCTTGCCTCAGCAACAGGTCTCCTGTTGAGCCTTGTGCCTTCAGTGTGTGTTGTCTCAGCATCTCCTCAACTTTGCCTTGCCCAGCCTGTCTTCTTCATTCCTGCCTTGCCCAGTGTAAATGGAGGAATGAGTGGTGGTGTATTACATCATAGAATACACAAACATGACTTATAAAAAGAAATACTTGGTTTACTAAATATGTTAATATTGTAAATATCAGCAAAGTCAAAACAGTATTGCAGTCCATATTGCATAAATTAGTAAAAGTAAATAGTACTGCAGTAATAAAGCTATGCATAAAGATTTGTACAAAGATGCTTCCTTCACAGTCCCCCTTTTGTGAGTCAATGTATCTGGAAAAATTGGGAAATGCAGGCCCAGATAATCACCATGAAATGGCTAAGGCGCTCTTTCTCTAATGATCTGCTGGACACTGTTATTTGCTCTTTACTTATACTCTTATTTTACTTATACTCTAATTTCTGGCTGTTGTCCAGGTTGTGCAGTTTCAGTTATTCTATTTAGAATTCACAATTTTAGCAAGTTCATGCCATAAGCTGTGGTTTTGTTAGGAGACATCCTGTTGCTGCATGACTCCCAGACAGTTTAAGCATTGGCCTTATCAGTCAGCAGAAATTTTCCTGTTCCTATTCTGGCTTGTCACTAAGCAGACTAAGGAAAAAAAATGTGAAACTATCATGTTTTAATAGTCTTATACTAAGCTCTGTGTAATATATTGATACACATTCATTCATTCATTGATGATTACCTTTGTTCTTCTATTCCCACCTGCCACATAAAATTCTTCACCTAAGCTAATTAACTGCCTTTTGCTTTCTACACCCAGCTTATCTCGTCTATCTTTGCCTTGTCCAGCCTGTCTTGTCCAACTTATCTCGTCCACCCTTGCCCTGCTGGTCTTGTCCAGTGTCTTCTCCTCTGCCTTCATCCTTCTCTGACCTGATCTCCTGGTGCTGTCCATTGCCTTGGACCTGACCACACCTGCTTGCCACCTGGACCTGACCATTGCCTTGGACCTGACTACGCTTGCTTGCCGCCTCTCCTAACCATTGGCCTGTTCCAGTCTGTTGCCTGCCCTGATCCTGGTGTGCACCTGGACTCTTGCTCACCCTACCACCCTAAAGACTCACCTAAGACCTACTGGTCACCAGAACCCAAGGGCTCAACCTGCGTGGAAGACGGCTGGTATAGGTGAAGCTCCTGTCTGTCCCACTTCAGGGCATGTTCATCAGCTGTAGGCATAGGTGTTATGTTTTTGGATGTTTGGGATAAGCAGGATTGGTGAACCCTGCAGATTCCCACTATCAGCAGGTATACCCAGATGAAGCCGGCAGGTCTTAGGTGGAGGCCTCTGCTGTTGGCAGAGAGATCCATCGAGATAGCTGGGTTGGAGAAGGCGAGGGTCAGGCGTATCTGATGGCAGGTAGGAGTCAATGACAGGTGGCAGTCTAGCATATCTAGGGACTGGCAGTGGTCGGTGGCAGGGGGAGGTCAAGCATATCCAGAAGCAGGCCAAGATCAATACCAGGTGTCCATCCAAAGGGAATGGTGGGACAGATAGGCAGGGCAGGAGGGCGAGAAGAAGAACAGGGAGATGCTAAAGAACAGGAGAACAGGAGATAAGGACACTGGACTGAAGAACTGAAGCAAAGAATGCTGGAACAGAAAATGAGACGCTGGAGCAACACGCAGTACTACTCAAATAGGGAGATCTGTTGCTGAGATGGTGGTAGAGTGTCAGCAGGGGCCTTTTATAGTCCTGAGTGGTGATGTCATCAGGAGGTGCCTTCAGCTCTTTTCCGCCGCAGGCTCTTTAAAACAGGTGACGTCGGACGCATGCACGCCCTAGGAGGAGCAGGGCCAGGAGATTTCGGTGGCGCATGGGCTATTGACGCTGTCCTGTCATGCTGGTGTGCAGCAGCATGCCGTGAAGGTGCCGGGAGACAGTGCTGTGCTGGGAGCCAGTGAAAGAGGCCCCTTCCGAGAAGGTGAATATGTCAGTTCACAGGAGCAGCCCACAGACTGCTGAGCACAAGATGTTTTATTTGAGCATATTTAAATGATACTTACATCATTCCTCATTAGATCTCAGGCACTGCTACCATCATGCACAAAGTGCCCCTATTTATCATTATTTGCATGGTTACATGCCTTTCCATACTGTGGGGTCACCTCTGTAGCTTGACTGTAAGGGAAGCCAGGAAAGCAGAAAGTTGAAGACAGGCTTTGACTTGGCTCTGTTTAATAATAACTATTATTTTTATTCATTTTTATATTGCACAAACAAAGAGCACTCTGCAAGATATTTTACATGATTACAAAAGGGTTAAATAACACATTCAAGGTCAAATAAGTATTGGAAAAGGAAATCAAATTAAAAGCCCTGCACTAAAATACCAACACACTAATGGATGTGATGCAAGAAAAAAAAAAAGAGTCAAATGTTCAGTCACTGATTGTAATTCTGGCTGCCGGACAAAACTGGTTTTGCACAGAACTTGCTGCTTCTTCAAAGTAATTTGAAACTCTTAGGAGAGCAGAGGGGAACAGTGATGGATTGCTGTTGTGTTCCTTGAATGGCAGGTATTTAAAAAACACAGGGCCCAGAATGTTTCCTCTGGCTCAGCTTGTTCTGAACTCGAACAGCCAATTAAGCCAGAGCCCAGGCCTTAACTCCATTTCTGAATTTCTTGGTTTATTTACTTCAATTTAATAGCTAACTTATGTCAAAGTGTAAGTCAACTTGTCAACTGTGCGGGCCAAAATAATTTGAATTCATTATCTAATCAGCAGAATTGTGTTCTACTTCAGTAATGTACTGAATAGCACACTACAGCACTGCATATGTTAATGATTATTAACAAAATATTTTTCATAATTGCAAGAGACATGGGAAAGGATCAGGCCCTGAGTCCAGTGAACCATTTAGAACAAAGAGGGCCAGGAATGTATTCGTTTGTTCAGTTTTATTGATCAGCCCAGGCACGGGTCAGCCAATATATATTTTTTAAATTTTGTCTCATTTTATCTAGCTTTGTAGCTGCTACTTAGAACTCATTGGTTGCTCCTTTTCATAATCATCTCTTTTTCTGTGCCCAGGACTATGTGACTGAACACAGAATCTTGCAATTTCCCTTGAAGGGTATTAGGATAGTAATATTGATTCTGGAGAAAACCAGATTCTTTCCATGTTGTGATATCTTTGATTTATCAATACAAGAATTATTCAAAGATGATGTTATTATGAGCTTTTGAAACAACATTCAAATACCTCAAAGGTATAGAGAATGCAAAAGAGGCTCATCTCAAACAAGAGGTCATAGTATAGGTTTCCATGGTGTTGGGCTGACAGAGCTTGAACTGGCAACCCTAGAAGACAGAGGCTGGGAAGCTGCAGAGGAACCACAGGCAGGGCAAGGATGGGGGACATTTACCTTCTGGTTGTGGCTAGTTAGTTAGTCACACCCTTGGAAAGTTCCATTGTTTCAGCATAAGACACATCCGGATTGGTGATACTATACAAGGAGAGCAACAGAGACACAATTTTGCTGGTAAAACAGACCCATGGAATATGTCTTCTGGGACCTCTGCTCAACTGGCCTTGGTCATGCACTACATTCAAATCTACAGACCTTCTTCAGTGTCCCTGGCTCCATGTGTATCTCTTGGATTCCTGATCCTGAGCCTGCTTCAGTGTTACAGTTGCATGCCAAATTGCCTTCCAAGGTAGACCTGGTTTTTACCAGCATTGGCTCAGCCTTCATCTGGCCATCCAGCCTTTCCAGGACACCTCCTCCTAATGTAACCTGACCCAGGGCAGTAGACTGAAAAGTAACATCAGAGAATACTTTTTTTTTTTTTTTTTTTTTATATAAAAAGGGTGATGGATGCATCTATGGGAGTTGATGAAGGCAAAAACAATATCGAAATGCAATAAATCATGGGATAAGCACAGAAGGAAATGAAGAGAAAGACAGCGATCAACTTGGTCTGTGGCACTGCACCAGGAAGTAAATCTGGCAGAGTTGAGGGGTTTTACAGTCCTAATCTGTCATCATACTCTCTTTCTCTCCAAAGGCTCATGCAGAACATCATTGTTGGCTAATTTACATGTTGGTACAACAAAAAGTATTATGACCTGCAAACAGGGGTGCAGGGTGACTGCTGATGTTGGTGGTGCACCCCAAAATGTACTGCTGCCATGTGACCTTCTCTCTGAGCTGCCTCCCCAGCCTGATATTATGAACAAAGGCCAGGCCCAAAATGTCCCCTTTGTCATGCTAATCCACATTAGATTGAGCCAGCCATTGATGATGATGATGTTACGCTGGGGAAAGCAGTTCAGAATATTGACAGCCTGGAGCAGTAGCAGAGCTTTACTTTATCAGTAACTGATACCGAAAGTGAGGGCCAACTCGAGGCAATCTGCTGCCTGAGGTGAGGGATGAGATGGACCTCTCCCACCACCAAGTTACTCCAAAGGGATGCATTATCCAAGATACAGGCCCTCACTAACTAACCATACAAAAAAAAAAAATTCAATGTCTGGTGTCACCTCACTAACAGCTCTTCCCCTGCTCTTCAGCTTTCCCTCTCCTCTCCTCTTCCCCTGCATTGTCCCTTCTCTCCCTCTGCCCCAGCTGGTACCTCTAAGCCAGTTGGGCTGCAACTTAAACACTGGCACCTCCTCCCCTCTGCAGCCTGCAACGAAACATCCCGTTTGTTACTGTGAGGCTCTGTATCTACGGAGCCCCACATGGTTCAAACATCTGCTGGTAGAACTGCATGGGGTCACAGCGTTCTAACAACAGAGACTCGCAGTTCAAACACAAGATGTTTCACTGCGGGGCTGCAGGAGGAATGTGCCGCTGGTGTTTAAACTGCAACCCAACCAGCTTAAAGGTGCTGGCTGGGTTGCAGGGGGACTAAGTGGAAGAGCAGAGGAAAATGGGAGGCTGGGACTGGCAGGGGGTATTGCCAACTTTTAGCTGTGAAAATTCTGAACCCTTGGACCTGAGGAGTAACATTTTTTGCCTTGAATTTCCACTTAAATATTTATTTTAAACATGCAACCCAATACCCCCACCCAGCCTGGTGTGACCCCCCTCCCTACACACAATAAAAAATTATGCAGTTATAATAGATTCAAAATATCACAGCAGGCATATTGTGAGGTCCGTATTCAGCTGCTGCATGCCTCTGCCAATTAGCCGGATTTACTCATTTGGCAAACTAGTGCTGTGTATTCAATGGTGTAGCTGTGCAGCTGAATATATCCATTATCTTAAAGTTAACTGGATAAATATATCTGGCTAACTTTAGGAGAGCCCTATGGCCTGACCAGAGTTAGCTAGAGAAATTGGCTAACTATGAATATCGAGTTAGCTGGTTAACATATTCGGCTAACTTGACTCCTCCCCAGTCTGTCCATTCCCTGCTCTGGACTTAGCTGGCTAAAAACTTAGCAGTAGCCAGATATTCAGTGACACCACTCAGCTGGATTAGTAGTGCTTATCCAGCTGAGTGCCATTTTGAATATTGGCCTCTCCATTTACACATATTGCTGTGCTGCAAACTAGGAAACCTTGCAAAAAAGACACTTGGAACCCATATAATATTAGGCCTATTGTTACATGTTGGGTGTGAGCTTGCCTATCAGAAAGTCATGAGTGAACGGAATTATAATATAGTAAACCTTCCCAAATCAAAACACCACTATTGCCAGCACTCAAACAGTAAAAACCCTACCTAAAAAGAGACATATTACTCCAGATCCTAAACACCAATACACCAACTATTAGGAAAACAGAATAAGCCAGGCTGCTATAGATCCCTACAAAGAAGCTATACGCTAGTAGAATACCTCACATCAGTTACAAATGCAGAACACAGGCAGGCCCTCACCAAATATATAAAAAGTGATCATAAAGTATAAATAGAAATGTGCAGTTGGAAACCACTACAAAACCACTACAAAAACAATAAAACCATGAAATATAAAACATCATAATAAAACTATACTAATAAAAAGAATAAATATTTCAAAACAGTTGACAAACAGAATAACATCCAATAATTAATAACTCATTTTAACATTTTTAAAATTTATCAAACCAATAAAATATTTCAAAACAGTACATACAGCAAATAATTAAAATAGGGCTAAAAAATATCAACCTCTTTCCGTGCCTAGGAACTTTTGATTTCCAGTCACCCTGAAATTGTCCAGAATTAGTTGGGAAGAAGGAGGATACATAATTTGTCTCCTCTCTCTCTCTCTCTCTCTCTCATATACACATACTCCCTAACATACATATTAATTTGTTCTCTCTCACACAGTTCACTTTCCTGCATGCTGCCTGTTACACACACTGGCTGTCTCACACTCACTGGTTCTCTCTCCCTAACTCTCACACAGACAGGCTCTCTGTCCCTGCCTCTCTCACACACATACATAGCTCTCACTCACTGGCACTCATTGTCTCACACACACGCACACAAGCTCTCTCTGCTACTCACTGGCGCTATCTTCCGCACACAACCTTTCTCACTCACTGGTGCTCATTCCCCTCACTCTCACTCACACACGCACTCTCTCACTCACTGGTGCTCTCTCCTCATTCTCTCACACACAGAAACTCATGCTCTCTCAGTCTCAAACACACAAGCACTCACTCATTGGTATTCTCTACCTCTCACACACAAAACAAGCTGTCTCACACTCTCCCCCTCTCTCGTGGGCGGGAGGAGAGATGATGGTAGCTCCAATGGGCCTTTTCTTGTATAGAATGGGAGGAGAGATGCCAGTGGCCCCGATGAGCTTTTTCTTGTATAGCGCGGGTGGGATGGGAGAAGAGATGCCGGTGGCCCCAATGAGCTTTTTCTTGTATAGCGCAGGTGGGATGGGAGGAGAGATGCCGGCGGCCCCAATGGGCCTTTTCTGGTGTACCATGGATGGGATGGGAGGAGAGGTGCCGGTAGTTGAAGGAGGAGACTCGGGGCATAGGCTGTTGCTGCAGCAGGGTAAGGTAGAGCACACAGGCAATTTCTCGATGGTGGTGTAGTTATGAGATGCGAGTAGCTGCTGCGCTGGACTGGAGGGTTAAAATCCGGACAATTTCCAGACATTTTAGCCCCCCATCTGGCTAGTGACAATGTGGAAAGTCAGTGGTGCACGGCACACCCTTGTTAAAGTTGGTGGTGCCTGTGCACCACTGTGTACTATGGACGTTACGCCCCTGCCTGTAAAGACTCCTTAAGAACTGCTTTCCCCAAATAATTTCTCATAAAGAAATGTTAAAAAAAGCAGTACACTTGACAGAACACAAGCTCCCCTCATGATGTAAACTTCATGTACATAAACATTGTGTACGCTTGTTGTGATTTACCAGTAAAGAGTACAGGAAGAGAAAACTAACATCAGCACACTAAACTTATGGCAAATAAAGTTAGGAAACATACTTACATAGACTGTAATTTTTAAACAGGCGCACAGATGCACATGTGCATGCATTTGCCGGCTCACACCCAGGGATGCGGCTATTTTATAACATAAGAACATGCCATAGTGGGTCAGACCAAGGGTCCATCAAGCCCAGCATCCTGTTTCCAACAGAGGCCAATCCAGGCCATAAGAACCTGGCAAGTACCCAAAAACTAAGTCTATCCCATGTTACTGTTGCTAGTAATAGGAGTAGCTATTTTCTAAGTCAACTTAATAGCAGGTTTATGCGCACATATATGCGCTCATGTTATAAAATAGGCTGACCACATGCACATGTGCGTACAATTTTAAGTGGATGCGTGCCTATGCGGGCAAATTTTACTTCTACCTCGTAAGCGGGGAGATTTTATTAGATGCGCGATGACGCATTTGCCAATTTTCCCAGTTTGTTTCCAGTTTGCCCAGATAAGGGATAGGACTTCCAAACCCACCTAGTTTTATAGCCTCCCTTCTCCCCTGTTAGTCCAGACCCTTAAAAACCCACCAATCTATCTAATTTGCTTTGTTTTATTACTTACATGTGCTCCATAGCAGAAGTAGTGTTATGCGGCAGGGGACTCCAGTGCACACTTGTGCGCTTAAGTGTTGCATGCAAAATTGAAGTTGAACTCTAGGTGTGCCCACGCCCCGCCCAGACCTCACCCTGGCCTTTTTTCAGAATTCTTCATTTGTGCACGTAGCAGGAGATACGTGCATATGCGGGTGCCTTTTAAAATCCGCTTGGCGCGCCAGGCTTTTAAAATTCACCTTTCATTAGTAAAGTACCTGTCCTAGACTCCCTTCTTATGCATTGGGCTTTTTCGTGAGGGTCAGAGGCTCTGGAAATTGCAGAGGAAATATCAAGGCCAGATGCTCCTTAGAGATGGAGGTTTGCCTATGGTCCCTGTTGTAGATTCCATACCTTTTTCTTTCATTTGCTGAAATAAAAATATTGCTTCACTTTAAATGGTAAAGTTGTACGATACTTGCTAACCACCTCTATCTGTACCAGTTAGCGCCCATGGAAACTTTTATTAGTTTCCTGCTAGTATTTTACTAAGCGTGGGATGCATCACCGTCACTTACTAAAAATGGCAAAAACAGAAGTACAGAAAAGATTTTGCATAGAATACATTATTGCTAAATTTAATAGAAAACTTCTAGCACTTTTATCTCAGTTACTTGAATCCATGCCTCCTTTTTACTTGGCCTAGCAGTTTCCTCCTGCTTCTTTGGACTTCCTGCTCAGTCAGAGCCAGGGTTGGGATCTGTAGCCATGAGCGTTCATTTGCAGCTAGCTGGGGGATTTTGTCTCCTATTTGGGAGCCACCCTCTGTTCTAGCCCTCCCCCTCAGACACCCTAATGACACCTTGCAATCTTTGATAGACTAGTGGGACTCGAAGCCCCCCGCCCCTAAGCTCTGTGACCTATGCTGCATGAATAAAAATGGTGCCGGTAGGCCGTTTACAGTACCCAAATGTAATCTGTTCTGAATTGTCGCGAGAGGCAGAATATAAATAACTGGTGCCCCTATCACATGATAATGGCATACGATGATAAGCAGTGGGCTGGTGACATTTCTTTTCAGACAGCACAGGACATTGAGTTTAGAGAGCGCTGCGGGCCCCACCAACCCACCAGGGATTGCACGATATGACTGGGTCGAGTGTGTGTGTGTGTGGGGGGGGGGGGGGGGGAGGGTTTGAGGGGATGGGCTAGGGTGGAAGGAGGTCTTGAGGCCAGGAGGGTCAATTTTGCCAAATGATTTTAAAACTTTTGAATTTTTATTTTTTTTTTTACTCTTTGGGACTAGGGTGCTTTGGTTTGCTCAGGCCCTTTAACGAGATGTTGTCCCTGGGCTGTGGGGGGAGTCAACGCGTGTTATTTCGTGGGGCAGCTAAGTTGTAATATTTTTCCTGGCGGTATTTTACTACCAGGGAAAATACTGCTGGGTTTACTAAACTGTGATACTGAATTATCCCCTCTGAGGAAAATACTGCGGCTTAGTAAATGACCCTCTTAGGATCCTAAATCTAAGGAAATGAATAGCATTCCTAAATATTAGGTTCCTAAACTGACATAAATTTTCACCTGAAAACACAGGCTCCTAAACTTGGCTGGAAATAGGCACTTATATTTAGGATCTCAGCTTCTTTTGAATATTAGCTTCAAACTATCTAACTAAGTACAAAGTCCATGAGTATGGATACTAGGGATGTGCATTCGTATTGACCGCATATGTAAAACGCTACTCATATTTTTTTTTAACTTAAAAAAAGGATTCGACATATACGATCGGATTTCCCACATATCCAACATAGCTGGCCAAAAGTTCTTTTTGGGCCGAACGAGCCTTCCGGCGCGAACTTGCCGGGAATCACGTGACGCCGGCGTCACTCGACGTGCCGCCGACGTCACATGCTTCTCGCCAAGGATTGCAGAAATGACATCCTCACTCCTCGCTCGATCACCAGGGAGTTGTGGTAAGTCTGGGGGGGGGGGGATTAAGGAGGGTGAGGGGGTTTAAATTTTTTTTTTTGCACATATGGACATATACCCAACTCATTTAATTTTTTTTATGTCCATATTGACCGCAAATGGGACCCCCTTTGGACATATGGACATATGGACATAAACTTTTGCTCTGCACATCCCTAATGGATACTTTCCCTTTGAAAATTGCCATGGTTACAAAGTACGTGCAGAGCTTTGCATCTGCATTTTCTGCAGGTAAACTTTGTATGGAAAATGTGTGTAAACTTGAAAATACAAACTGCATGTATTATTATTTTTTTTTGGACTCTTCCCAAAACTTGCCTCCAGGAACGCCTCCCCTCAATCCAGCTACATGTATGCAACGCATGTACTTTACCCACATCTCTGCCCTACCTCTTCAGACACAGCCAGGGTGGGCTTCGCCCACAGCTCTCCTGGGCCTCTCCTCTCCTTCTTCATCCGCGGGTTTGATGGACTCTGTCTGCGGCTCACCACCATTTCTTCTCTACTTCATCAGTCGTTAGCGGGATGGGATCTGTGGACAGCCTCACTGCCTGGGCCTTTCTCATCTGCTTGTTGGCTGTGGCCCCACTGGGCCTTTTTCCCCTGGGTCTTCGGTTACCAGGACAGGAGCTTGTGCTGGCGATTTTTGGTGCCCCTAAGGGTTGGTGCTCTAGGCGACCGCCTAGTTCACCTAATGGACGTACCGGCCCTGCCTGTGCTGAATATCGATGCTAAACGCATAAAGTTCAAACACTCCCTGGGAATACCTCCAGCCCTCCCTCTTTTTGTCTGGATACATTTTGTGTGCAACGGCAGGGTAAAATATTCAAATCTTGGCTTTTGTCTGGCTAACTCCAAAAGTTAGCCAGACAAAGCCTTTGAATATCAACCTCCCTGTTACTTTGTTTTTGTCTAGGATCACATAGAGAGTAAATAGCCATAGGGAGTCTTCAATTCATGTCTCAGGACTTCTCCCAAATCGTAGGCTAATGATCTAACAATGACACTTCTCCTTCTCCTCAATAATTGGTTCAATCTTGCTTTAGATGTGCAGGATATTTTTTTTATATCTTACTCCAGCTCACTATGAACAAAGAATTCCCAAACATTGATAGTTTATAGATGGTTAATTTTGATTTACCAACATAATCTTTCACCAGAATTATTGTAACTTCATCATTTTGCCATTACATGCTGCATTGCTGGGCATTATATATACTGGGTTGTGTGGTTATAGGATTCTTTGCTTAACACATGTATTCGAATCCTAAAGTGCCTTTTAGATCCCTTTATTCACACTTCATTAAATGTCAAAATATAGTCATTAAAAAAGCATTCTGATGAGCTGAATGATGATATAATGTAGCTTGAGATGTGCAAGTTGTTAAAGCAATTTCACACAAACAGTGCCAAGCTCAGCAATTTACAGTGTTTGTCAGGAGAAACACTGGTAGCTTAGCAAACAGCATAGTATATAAAAAGAAGACTTTGAATATATTTTTCCCAAATTGCAAAAAATATTTGTCAACGTTTGAAAGACATAGCCAATACTCTACTATTCATTTGCAGTAGATCATGTAAAAAATTGCCCCACTACCAATAGGAAGGGCCCTTTTCTTTTCTCCAAGTCACTAAAATAGCCTTTTTTCCCAATCACACAGGCCTTCCTGAAAAATAAAGCATCCCCTTTATTCTTAAATAACAAAGAAGAAAAATGATCAAAAAGTATAGCCTCCAGAGTTATTGGAACCTTGTAACCCTACACTTTAAACAGATATCCACTTTAATCCCGAAACGCTGAGCAATTGAACATTACCAAAAAAATATGGGTCAAAGTGCCAGCAGCTATCTGGCATCTACCTCACAACACTGTGACTGATATTCCTGCCGTATATGCTTAGCAGCCTGCCAAACCAAAATCAGGTTTTCTAAATGTGTTCCATTATGTCGCATACATTCTAGCCATTTTGATTTAAGAAAATCTTAAAAATTTGAGTTGGCTGCTAAAAATATATGGGAATTGCCTTAGACAATTCATTACTTCTCCATCTCCTCTGATCAGCTGAATCTAAATCGGAGCGTGATCCGAAAGTATAATGTCACCAATGGCTGCTTTCATATCTAGAAAAAAAAGATTTTTAGAGACCAGCATATAGTCAATTGTAGAATGCGAGGAATGTGCCCTGAACAGATGAGTGAAGTCTTTGTTTAAAAGATGGAGAAGTCTCCAGGCATCAATGACTTGTAACCTATTTTCCAGAAAAAGAACATCTCTATCTGGCCTAATCTTGTCTCCTTGGGTTTGATAAGATTTATCTATTACTGGGTCCCAAAACCAATTGAAATCACCCCGTATGACAAGTCCTTCTTCCACATAAGGACAAAGAAATTTATACATTTCTTCAAAAAAGTGGTGCTCATAATTGTTAGGTGCGTAGATAATAGAGAAAACCATCAGTTTGTGGTATAACTCAGCAATCAAAATCACAAAACAACCTCTAGGATCTTTAATTTCCCATTGTATTATTAATGGGAGATTCTTGTGAATCAATAAGGCTATTCTTGCCAATTTCATTTTATTTATTTTTTTTTTTTTATATCCCGACATTCGATCTGAGATATCACATTGGTTTACACTCAGGTACTGTAGGTATTTCCCTATCCCCAGAGGGCTTACGATCTATGTTTTGTACCTGAGGCAATGGAGGGGAAAGGCCGCTACTTCACACATATCCAGCATAGCTCTCTGCTTCAACAGCAGGGGGAATGAAGAAAAGTGGATCTATATACAGACAACAAACAACAAGGACTGAATTACATAGTCTGGGTAAACAAATAAGCATGGGTGTAACTTGCTTATTGCGGCGGTTACTACCCCTAACTAATTAAGCTAGATATTTCACTTGGATGCAGTTCCAACACTGCTCTCTACATTAATGGTGGGGGTGGAAGGGAAATAGAACCAAAAGGTTACTAAGAGCCAAGAGTAACAGATAAGTATGAGAAAAAAAAAAGTGCTAAACTTGCTGGGCAGACTGGATGGGCCATTTGATCTTCTTCTGCTGCCATTTCTATGTGACTTGCCCAAGGTCACAAAGAGCAATAGTGGAACTTGAACCCTGGTCTCCTAGTTTGTAGCCCACTGCTCTAACCACTAGGCTATTCCTCCTCCCCATTTCATACTTGCTGATGCAAATCATACATCCCCCACCCACCATCTTTTCAACTTTTGTCACTCAAATGGGTCTCCTGGAGAAAAACTACATCAGCTCTTTTCTTGTTCAAATCAGTCAAAATCTTAGATCTCTTAATTGCTGAGTTTATTCCACACTCATTCCAGGACAATATTTTCACATCATTAGAAGATGTACTGTTACCCCATTATTCTCAGGGAGGTATCTGCAACTCTGCTACACATATCCTATTTTTTTTTTTAATTTATGCATTTTCAAACAAAATAGACAGCAATTGCAGCTTGTCATTGAATGGGTAACCATTACATTCAGTATCATATATCAGATTATTGGCTAGTTCAAAATACAATTTAACATCCATCAATCATAAGAAGAAAAAATCCCTAGTCAATAAATTCTAAATAAAGGAAATACTCCCTCGTTATAAGGCAATAATTGGGAGATCCAAGTTTCAAAACAGAGCAACAGTGGAAATCATAAGGCATTTAGAAGATTAAAATGTTCTATCACCATATCCCATGACCGGGTAAACATTATTTAGGTAATCGTGCATCAAGAAATTGACGTAATTCGGGTGGATCAAGAAATACAAATCTTTCATTGCTATATTTAACTACGCATTTGCTTGGAAAATATATTATTATTTGCGCTCCAAGATCTTTCACCTCCTGGGTCATTTGAAGAAAGTTTTTTCTTCTCAATTGTGTAGGTCTTGGATATATCCGGAAATACCCAGATCTTTTGTCCTAGATAGGATTTCTCTATATTCTTGAGGGATAACTTCAATATTTTATCTCTGCCTGAAGCCAAAGCAAATCTTATGCATAGAGTCCCACGGTATTCAACCTGTTCCTCCATTGTTGTTTCCAAAACTTCTGTAATATTAGTCATGTTCTGTGAATCTTTAATTTGCTGGTCATTATCCCTTTTTTTTCCAAATATCACAAAAAAAGATCTTAAGTATTGTTGGTAAAGTTTCCAAAGTTAATTGAAGATTATCAATCATATATTTTTTAAATTGCTCAAAGGGAGAGATGAGCTTAACCTTTGGAAAATGTAAGTTATTATATCTCCCCTCGTTTTCCATGTTCTCAATCTTTCTAGCATGCATCTGTTCGCCCTGGATTAATCCAGTTTTAATTTTTTGCATTTGACAGACACGAGAATCCAAATCCTCCAATTTCTTAGTATGTGCTGATATTACTGGATCAATCTGAACTATACAATTTTGAGTTTCAGACAATGTTGAATTTAAGTTCACAACTGAGGTTTTTAACTCCATCAGCACTGACTAAACATTTTCTAAAGTTATTCCAGTTGCTTGATCCTTTCTCGAACTAACCAGTTCACTCCCTGTACCTTGCTGGCTTCATTCCTGCCTCAAAACAGAGGTTGAAGCTATGCCAGAGTGCCTTTCAGGTGTCAAGGTCAGCGGCTCCACACAGTTCCCTTCTTTGCTGCCACTGCTTCCTCACATCAGTGGGTCATTGACCTTAGGTTGCGCTCCTTCTTCTCTGGTAATCTCCCCGATGGGGTCGAGCACCTCCAACCTCTCTGGGCGTTTGGCCTCTCCCAATACCAGGGACTGCGTGACTCAAGGCGGCTCTGGCGTCACGGGAGTCCCGGGGCTTAGTGAGATGTGCAGGTCCGATGGCGTTGGTATTGGCTTCACCCCGATGCCAGCAGCGGACTCCTCTGCTGGGGTTCTAATGTTTCTCAGTGTGAAGAACTCCTCGATAACCGTCTGAGAAGGTGTAGGAGGTCAGGTTAGTTGGGGTCTCCATCCTGACTTTCCCCTTCCTCTTCGTGTGGGGCATCTTTTTCTTAGGAAATTCAAAACAACTGAGGAGCTCTCCGTACACACGTCCTTCTAGTTAGCAGCCATCTTGGATCTCTGCTACACATATCCTTTTGTGGAGTGAGAATCCTCCCAGCATAGATTCCCACCCAAAACCATGCTCCTACCAAACTTGGCAACTCCAAATAGAAATACCAAGCCTCTCCATGTGTCATCTGTTTATCAAAAGATTTAACATTTCCCTCCCCCTTTCCTTTTTTAAGCAACCCCATCCGACTGTTACAAGGATCACATTCTATGCTAAGGCCCAGCCCCACCCAATACCCACCCCCTATCTCAAGTGTTAAGAGATGTAAACATCCTTCCCCTAGTGTATAAATACACACATAGAGCGCTATGAAAGATAAAAATAAGGAAAAACAAATTGTTTATCAATGGCTTCCAACAGCAGTTAAACTAAAAGACCAAAGACAGTGATTTAGATCATATCGTACGTAACATAGAATTAATGCATTTTCCAATTTATCTCTAACTTCTAGGATAACTTTTTATTTTCTCTATCCTCACAAGGTCAATATAATCATAATAGTACTGGTCTTTACATGTAAACAAATCAGAAAATCGCTACGTAATTATAGCAAAAGTATAGCAAAGCAAACCCCATTACTGGGAAAAAGTCATGTGTCTTGGACAAATGACTGAAGTCTTTCTTCAAAAGATGGAAAAGCTTCCAGGCATGAAATGACTAGATGTTACATATACTCAGACGTGTGTAACTAAAGATTATATTATGGCTTGGGAGGCTTTTTATTGTCTGTTCTTACGTCAATTAGCAATAGTTTGAGAGTTGTCGGCTATACTTTATAATGAATTTGACATGCCCCATATCTATAACACAAAACCAGAGTCAAAGAAAGTGAGCGCCAAAAATGTGAAAACAACAACAAAGGAGCGCACAGCAAATATTTCAAGCATATACCATGCAGTGTTGAATATTCAGGACACAGTTGATAGGGATGTAGCGGACTATCATAATACCCACGCACGCAATTTCACCAGCGTTGCTAATGGGTCATGCTTAATCATTGTTCCATAACAAGAGTTCACATTTTTTTGAATTTTTACATTGCAAATAAAAATAGAAAATTACTTCCTTTTAAGTGGCAGAGTGGCATCGAATTGAAGAACACCCTGAGGTCACCTGACACAACGTCATGTTTCGATTGAAACTTCTGCTTCAGGAGTGAAAATATTACAAAATTAATACGTTTGAAATGGTAGCACGAAAGCAGCTCCATACATTCAGCAGGAGACCGTGGTGCCGGTGTCAATGCACCACAACACAAATGCAAAAGCGTCTTGAGGCAGCCAGCAGATGTAATTGTGTCAAGACATTGACAAATAGATTGAAATGACAGCTGTCAGAGACCATAGGGCACGTGTTAAAAATAAATCAAAAGCATTGGTGCCACTCAATGTCAGCATTCTACCCGAAGGGGGCAGCAGTTTTCAAAATGTAAATCCATCGTTGTTCTCTGTTAACCTTTTAGATCCTGCTCATTGAAGGAATTATTTCCTGATGCCCCTTTTTACATATCTTAGTTAACTAGACCCAAATATGGTATAAATATGTATAAAAAAATTTGCAAGTAATTAAAAGTATATGAAAAAATGTTCCACTTGAGGATCGTTGGTACCTAAAAGGTTAATTATAAATTTATCCCAATACCTTCCCTTTCAATCTGTAGTGATCTGTTCCAAGATTGACCATCGAATGTTAGTAAAACAATGTTTTTTATCAATGAAATATGACACCATGGGAGCCTGTAACTTGCAAGATTTAAACAGCTTTTATGCTCGAGCAAGCATGTCTGAAAAGATCGTGTAGTTTTTCCCACATATTGTAGGCCACAAGGTCATTGAAGTAGATATACCATGTATGATATTTTACAAGTGGTACCCACACAATTTTGTCACAGCGGCCATCAGCAGAAGTGACAAAATCACCAGCATTTTGTATGTCACAAATGATACACAAACTACAGTCTTCTTGCACATATATATTAGGATCCACTGTTTCATTGGCATGAGTAGAATGCACAACCATATCTCTGATATTTGGTCCTCTAGAGAAAGCAAATCTACTCTGAGCTTGAGTACAAGCAAAATCATCAAGGATCGCCCATTGTTGCTGAATGGCGAGGCAAATCAGGGATGAAATTGGAGAGAACCGAGCATACAAGTCTTTTAGTTGTCCTGTTCTCGACGTGAGGGTGCCAAGATCAAATCACAGTGGTTAAAAAGTGCCCTACGGTATGCCCGTTTGACTGACCAATAGAGATACCCCTTATCAAAAAAGCATGCTGCTATGACAGTAGATTGTTGCTTGAATTCAGAACATACTCTGTGGATCCTAAGAAACTGGCCCACAGGTAAATTTTGTTTGAGAGAGAGAGAATGGAGACTCTGAAAAGAAAGCAGGTTGTTGCGCTCGTTCGACTTTCTCTATAGAGTAGTTGTTAAACAAGAACCAGCAATGTTAAGGATATCAAGAAAAGGGATCTGCTCAGATGAGAAGTTCAATGTGAACTTTAAATGGTTATTCTGAATGTTAAGCCACTGGTGGAATTGAACGAGAGAATCAACGGTACCATCCCAGATAATGAATATGTCATCGATGCAATGTTTCCGGTAAACAAGATGCCTTGCCCAACAGCTATCATAAATGTGTTGATTTTCAAATGTAGACACATAAATATTAGCAATGTCAAGAGCCATTGTGGCCCCATTACAGTGCCTTTGATTTGCAGGTAAAACCGCTCGCGGAAAGCAAAAAAATTCCTGTTCAAGGTGATGTGAGCTAGTTCCAAAACAAATTCATGTGGAATCCTTTGGAGGAGTGGTTGCTGGATCTCCAAAAGAGCTTCATCCTGGGGATTACCGTGTACAGAGATTCAATTTCAAGCGTGACCAAAAGGACATCAGATTGAAGATGAACCATGTTGAGAAACCTGAAGCAGAAGTTTCAATTGAAACATAACATTGTGTCGGGTGACCTCAGGGTGTTCTTCAATTCGGAGTCATACTGCCACTTAAAAGGGAAGTAATTTTCCTTTTAAATCTGCAACGTAAAAATTAAAAAAAAAAAGTGAACTCTTGGTATGGACCGATGATTAAGCATAACCTATTAGCAATGCTGGTGAAATTGTGTGCGCAGGTGTTATGATGGTCTGCTACATCCCTGTCAACTGTGTCCTGAATATTCAGTGTCAGAATGTTAGGAATTATTAGGAATGGAATGGCAAATAAAAGGCTGGATGTCATAATACCTCTATATCGCGCCATGGAGAGACTGCATCTTGAATACTGTGTACAATTTTGGTCACTGCATCTAAAAAAAAGATATAGTTGCACTGGAGAAAGTGCAGAGAAAGGCGACCAAAATGATAAGGGGCATGGAGTCCTATAAGGAAAGACTAAAGAAGTTAGGGCTGTTTAGTTTGGAGAAGAGATAACTAAGAGGGTATATGATAGAGGTCTACAAAATCATGAAAGGACATGAACAATATAAATCAGTTATTTACTCTCTCAGATACTAGAAGGATCAGGGAGCATTCCATAAAGTTAGCAAGTAGCTCATTTAAAACAAATCAAAGAAAATTCTTTTTCACGCAGCGCATAGTTAAGCTCTGGAATTCATTGCCAGAGGATGTAGTTACAGCAGTTAGTGTAACTGGGTTTAAAAAAGGTTTGGATAAGTTCCTAGTGAAAAAAATCCATAAACTGCTATTAATTAATAAGCAATAGTTGCTTGTGATTTATTTAATGTTTGGGTACTTGCTAGGTACTTGTGACTTGGATTGGCCACTGTTGGAAACAGGATACTGGGCTTGATGGACCCTTGGTCTGACTCAGAATGGCATATCTTATGTTCTAACCATGCAGGACACATTGGGTTAGTGTCCAAAATAAAAATTTACTGTTCGGAAGTTAGGTGAATTATGGCACAATCTATATGATGTGCTGCTAATTAAATTTTTGTTTTTCAATAGTATGAAGTCAAAGGAAGAATGACGTCCCTTCCCATTTGTAAAGACACAGATGACTATGGATGCTTCAGAAGACCTCTGTTTCTACTAGTGGAGATCACTGGATCTGTTTCGAGTGATTTCTGCTTCAAGATAAGTCTCCCTGATGCAGGTTTCACGAAATGTCAGCTGACTTCTGGGTTTTTTGGTGTTTCTACCTGTTTTGGGTCTTTTTAAATGATTATGACTGATTAACATGATTTATATTCCTGAGAGAGTGATCACAAAAGTTTATTAGATGCAGGTGTATATGTATAAAAAATGTTTTCTAAAAAAGTGTACTGTTACTGATGGGTGAATGATCGAGAGGACCAGGTAAACTCTTAAGTAAAGAGGTATTGCACTGTTGTCCCAGCTTGCTGACACCCATTTTGTATTGCCTTAGGGTGCAATACTGTGTTTAATTCTTTGCCTCATAAGTGTTTAATTTTATGCTTTGCCCACAATAAATATGAATCCAGCACTATAGATTTGTCTTTCTTTGGTAACAGTCTTTATCCTCCATCTGTGCAGGAATCTTTTAAACAGACAAGGGATCCATCTACCCTCCTAGATTAGGTAAAGTGGTGGTCCCAGTGGGCAGGATAACCCTAAAATGGTCAGGAAAACCTCTTCCAAAGATGCCTAAAATCCTGTCCATGCACAGAGAGTAAATCCTCACTCTCTCCAGGTGGTGAAGATACTGGTTGGGTGTCCTCGAAATTGTAAATAGTCTCTTACTCACAGTTAGATCTTCAGGATCTTTACTCTTGCTCTTTTCCTGTGGTGATTAGAGATGTGAATCGGAACCGGAATCAGTTCGGTTCCGATTCAAATCTTATAATTTTTATCGTCCGGCCCGATTGGTTTTTTGTTTATCGGCTGCGCCCGATCCGATAAACAAAAAACCCACCCCGACCCTTTAAAACTGACCCCATAGCCTCTCCCACCCTCCCGACCCCCCCAAAAACATTTTAAAATTACCTGGTGGTCCAGTGGGGGCGCAGGGAGCAATCTCCCGCTCTCGGGCCATTGGCTGCGCTAATAAAAATGGCACCGATGGCCCTTTGCCCTTACCATGTGACAGGGTATTCGTGCCATTGGCCGGCCCCTGTCACATGGTAGGAGCATTGGGTGGCCGGCGCCATCTTTAAAAATGGCACCAGCCATCCAGTGCTCCTACCATGTGACAGGGGCCGGCCAATGGCACGGATACCCTGTCACATGGTAAGGGCAAAGGGCCATCAGCGCCATTTTTATTAGTGGCAGCCGACGGCCCGAGAGCAGGCAATTGGTCCCGGGGCTTCCACTGGACCACCAGGTGATTTTAAAACTTTTTTGGGGGGTTTGGGAGGGTGGGGGAAGGTAAGGGATTAGTTTTAAAGGGTCGGGTGGGTTTAGGGGTTGTTTTGGTGTGCTGGTTTTCCCGCCCTCCCCCCAAATAACTCCCGTTAGTGGACACAAACCCGATTAACGATTTTTCACGATAAATCGGGGGAATTTCTATTGTATCGCACTCTTTAACGATTTTTGACGATTTAAAAAATATCGGATGATATTTTAAATCGTCAAAAAATGATTCACATCCCTAGTGGTGATCCCATTGGGGTGGGATTCAATGTCCAAACAGCAGCTTGGGCTGTTTCTTTGTTCCAGGCAGGAAGGAGGGGAAACATCTTCCAGTTGGGCAATTAATAAAAAGTCTTTTTGTCCCTCAAAAATATTAACACTGGAGTTGTTTCTTGTAGCGAATCACCACGTCGTTGGGCAGGTCTTCCCTATCCCTGGGCATCTCAAACACAGGGTTCCCCATTCCCTGAGTCCAAAAGGACTAGAATGCTTATCTGCATACTATTCCTGGCAGCCCCTGGGAAAGGACTCCGGTCACAGGAAGTGATTTGGGCTTTGAACTCCACAACCCCAGCTTCCAGAGGTACCACACCCATTGCAGCACAAAAGGACCAAAAGGCTCATCTGCATCCCATTCCCAGCAGTCCCCAGGAGAGGATTCCAGAGGTCACAGCAAGCTATCCAGGCTTCAAAATCCACAGCC
Organism: Rhinatrema bivittatum; assembly: GCF_901001135.1. Lineage (NCBI taxonomy): Eukaryota > Metazoa > Chordata > Amphibia > Gymnophiona > Rhinatrematidae > Rhinatrema > Rhinatrema bivittatum. The sequence continues at coordinate 54,727,347 of NC_042619.1, forward strand.
TCAGTTTCTAGAGACCCCACACCCCTTGCAGCAGAAGAGGACTGGAATGCTCATCTGCATACCATTCCCAGTAGCCCCCAGAAAAGGACCCCAGAGGTCACAGCGAATGATCCAGGCTTTGAACTTCACAGCTCTAGGCCCCGCACTCCTTGCAGCAGAAGAGGCCCAGAAGCGATGTATTGATCTCAAATTTCCTTACTATGCTCTATTCATTGTCTTTGCTGTACTTTATCTGTGTTTACTTGTTTTTATATGTTTTGATTTTACATGGTAATTGTGTTTAGTAAGAGCAATTTGCTACAGATTTTATACAGAAGGAATTTAATTGAAAACAAAAGTCAATAAGATGGGTAATTAGGAAGATATAGGTAGATTAATAGTAGTGTTTTGAGGGTCATTGCAAAACAAATATAAAATAATTCTATAGACTAAAAGTACTTTAGGTTAGCTTTTCGTACCTGCTTCCTTAGAAATTTTAACTTGATAACAGATCAACAAAATTGTGATGCAAGAAGTAGTCCAGCAGTGAGATGGAGGCTTTCCAGTTTTTTCCGCAAGCCTCAGGGTTCCTCATTCGTCACAGGTGTCCAGAGATCCTGATGTCCAGTTGTCTCTCGTTTCGAGATCCAGACATCCAGGTGTCCAGATGTCCAGATGACCTGCGCTTGAGTCTTCCCCTCTCGCGTTCCTGAGGTATCCGCTACCAGTCTTGCCTTCCTCCGGACTACTCCTCCAGTCGTCCTTCTCAAAAGCGTCCAGCGTCCCTGGTGTCAGTCTTCAGTTGTCTGGAATCGTCTCTAGATGGAGTTCTCTCAAGTGCTGCCCGGACCCTCTTCTTCACTTTGTACACGTTCCGCTCTCCGCGTGGTCCGCAACCAGCCTTCCAGGTTGTGTAGGGCACGCAGCAAGACAGCGTGGTTCGTGACCAGTCCACGTCGGGCTGTGTAGGGCGCCGTGAGGGACAGCACTCTCCCAAGTCTCCAAGAGCCTCATCTCTTCTTCGTCTTCAAGAGTATCCCCCTGTCCAAGACTTCGAGTGTCTCCCCTCGTCCAAGTTTCCAAGAGCATCATCAGTCCAAGTTTCCAAGAGTATCGTCTTGTCCAAGTCTCCACGTCTTCGAGAGTCTCGTCTTGTCTCCTCCAGTCCAGGAGTCCTCTTCTCGTCCAAGTTCCAGGAGTCCTAGTTTCCCTATGTACTCTGACTCTTTGACTTTCACCAGTCAGGAATCCCCTACTCCTGTACCTTGCCTCAGAGTTTCTAGCCCTCTGTCATCCCTAGTATGTGTTGGTTCAACAGAGGGTTGACCCACTTCATCCTCCTCCTGTGTTCTTGCTCTGCCCATGCTTGTACTTGCTCACCTCACCTTGGGGTGTGTCTTGGGGCTCCTCCCTGAGCCACCTCGGGGCCCAGGGGCTCACTCTCTCTCAGGAGCAAGCGATCGCGCCTCTATGCCCTTCCCAGGGCAAGTCTTATGTTCTTATGTAAGAAAGGCCCAGATGTCGAACAAGGCTCCTACCACATAAAAGTCCAAAATATTCCCATAACAACCACTTTTCATCTTGGGAGAAGAGTACAGTAATGGAGCCCTCGACCTGTCCAGAAAGATCTCAGGAACGATGGAACCCAGGTCCCCAGGTAGGCCAAAAATACAACTGAGGCAAATATCTATAACCTTCCTCCAGAACTGCAACTTATACTGCCCCCCAGAGTTCTAAGCGGAGAGCTCCTATAAAACTTCTGAAGTGGGATATCCATTCCAGCATTCTGAAAAGGAGGGGCTGCACATGAATGGATCCTCCCTTAATTATTCTTCACTAACTGGTATAAGGATTTACCCAGGGCTTAATAGTAACAGAACCATAGAGTCCATCACAAATGTTACTGTTGTTCTAGAATTTTCTTTCCACTGAAAAATATTTGTCTCTTGTGTTGAGCATTATTTGTACATTTGAGATATTGAATGTCTCTGTCTTCCCACTCTTCTGTCTCTCTTCTCCTCTATGGTACACATATTTATATCCTGAAGTCTCATGTCATAGGGTTTTTGGTACAGATCTTATACTATTTTGGTAGCTGTTTTCTAGACCGCTTCTACATTCTTATGGAGATACAGCCTTCAGAATTGGACACAATACTCCAGGTGAGATCTCACCAATAATCTGTATAGCGGCATATCACCACCCTTTTTTCTAATAAAATGCATTTCCCTATGCATGCTAGTATTCCTCTGGCTCTGATCACTGCCTTGTTGCACTCTTTTGCTACACTGAGATCATCAGGTACGGTGACCCCCAAGATTTCTTTCCTTCTTCATGGTATATATCTGCATCCTAAATACATGACTACAATTTTGTATCGAAATTTAGCTGATAGCATTCATCTACTCCTTGAGCTTTCTTAGATCATTTCTTGTTCTGTCTACTGTAACATAATTTAAAAAAATAATAATTACATGCCTTTTGGTGGTCAACATGGTAAAAAAGGAATGGTGTTTTATGAGGAACCTACTTTGGTGGCATGGGGGTGGTCTTATTGTTTATCCCTAATTGGCAATCAAAACTTTCCGGCAGGTACAATGCACAAGAAATATTACACTCTGAAAACACAGGGAATTGTTAGTGTACAACCTTTTGTTAATTTGCAATCAGGAACCATACATTCTTTTGAGTACTGTTGTCATTACATTTTCAAAAAAGATTATTTTTCATACTTACAGTTGCACAGTTGTGTCTCTACCTTAATGATAAATGCCACTCAGGGGAATACTAATGGTCCATTCCAGCATCTGTTACACTTTTGTGCTAAGAACTGGGTGTCTATAATAATATTGAACAAGTTCTTACACACAAACTAAAAATATTTTGTCTTGAAATCAATAGCAGATATCTGGTCTTGAGATTTACAATGTGTGCTGGAAGACGAAGATAGATACATGTGACAACCTTTTAAGACAAGTAGTAAGTAGTGTGGCATTCCAGGAGAATCACTTTAAAATTTTACACAGAATATTCTTTTGGCCAAACAAAGCTTTTGTAGCTAAAATCACAAGCACTGGGAATCGTGTAAAATGTTCTCAGCATAAAACGTCCTTGATACACTATCTATGGGACTGTGTGATAAGGGACATTCCATGTCAAGTGGAATAATTTAGAAAATTATCCATGCTCAATCTCTTTCAAATTGAATACAATTTTGTGTCGATTTTCACTAGGGCCTCAAACAAAACTATGCACAATTTTTTGGCTGGATCTCTATTGGTTCAAGAACTAGAGGCAGCTGAATGAAGGTCACTCTTAAGAGTACTGTGCTCCATACAACACAAAACAACCACTTTGTCCGGGCTCTGCATTCAAACAACCCAAGTTAGGGGCCTGAAATTTTGTGGAATATTAGAACCTCTGGTGCTAAATTCCTATGCAAAGTTTGGAACATAACATGAGCTTGCCACCCTTTTTATGGGCCAAGAAAATACAAGAACATTTTTACAAAAGAAATGTAAGGCCTACTTTGACTCCTCATTGTTCCTGATGTATATTTCAATTCAGACCATAACCGGATCAGTAGTCAAGGCCCATGACAAACATCTTGCATTTTCAATAGGAGGCTTTGCAGCCAACTGGAAGCAAAGATATAACTATAAAGACATACTACCTTTTTATGCACATTTTCACCATGTTTTGGGTGCAAATATCTCTACTGTGTAGTTTGTAATATTTTTCTTTATAATGTTATTTGAAAGAGCACCTTTTTTGCTACAAATGTCACCCTGTTTCGTCTTGGACCCAGCCTTGCTTTGGTCAGAATTATAGTCCCAAAGACAAGCATCATTTGCATGTGTGAATGCACTATGTTAAAAAGAGCCATCTTTGGCACCCAACTGTAAAACCTGGAAATGAGCTAGAGATGTGAAATTTTACTATGCAGCTCAGTTTACTGTGCTTACCACATATTTAGCTTTAGACACATATTTGTTTAGACATATTTTCATAAATTAGTCATCAAAATCAGTTCAAAACTTTGTATGTTGATTAGTTACCTTGCATTGGTAGGGGTGGCTGACTGAGCCACTGCCAGTTCAGCAAAATTGACAACCCCATTGCCTAGGGGCCACTTCAGTCAGCCAGACAAGGTACCAGCCACAGGTTTCCAAGCTTTTATTTAAGCACAAATCAAGAAAAGGTAAGACACTATATACAAGACTTGCTTAAACTGCAGATTTCACAAAATTTCACTTAGTCTTTTTTCCTGCCTTGCACATGCTTTTGAATGTCTCATCAATGTGTGACAAAGTGGCTTGTGAATAAATATACTGCCTTCCTAATGAAGTTGTTATGGGTGCTCTTCTAAAACCCAATAGGTATCTCTACAGGATGGCCAGTAAAATGACCTGGCAGAACCGTGGGGGTGCAAAAAATTAACTAAGACATAACATTCCTCAATTGAGACTTCGCATATATGTCCAATCCATTAGGAATTATCATAGATGCAGGCTAAATACTGACCAGTTTGGAAGCTGGATACTTGATGGGCAGGAAAATACTCACGTTCATGTTCTAGAACACTTGCAATGAATAAGGTGATGTCATTCAAAATTTTGCTAATGCAAATTTTAGTTGCATTAATGGGCTTGAATTGATGATTTTCCCTTGGCCAGCAACCTTATGACCTTTGCTAAACCTCTCATCCTGAACAGGTCTGATTGCTTCAATATCCTCTCCTTTGGAACAAAAAAAAATTTGATACCACAAATAGCACAATGGTGTCACAGGCCAGGGCATGTTCCCAAAATCTCTGCCAAAACATACTGCTCACATGACATTACCATAGTTCCTTGTGAAGGTGATACTTTTGCATGTTCAGGCTTGCATGCAGTAAATAACACAGCACAATAAAATGTCCATTTTGAGGGGTCATTTATAAAAATATGTCAAAGCAAGATGTGTAATAAGCTACAGGCCTGGTAAGCACAACAAGCTTCGATGCACTGTAGAAGTTCACATCTCTAGCTCATTTGTGTGTTACACAGCAGAGCACCAAGGATGTCTCTTTTTAACATAGCGCACCCACGCATGCAAATGATGCATATCATTGGGGCCTTAATTCTGACCAAAGCAAGATTGGGTCCAAAATGAAACAGGGCAACTTTTGTAAAAAAAAAAAAAAAAAGATGCTCTTTCAAATGACATAAAAAAATATTTAAAAACTACACAGTAGAGATATTGGCACCTGATAATTGGCAAACATTTGCATTAAAAAATGACAGTGTCTTTATGTAATTATATCTTTGCTTCCAGTTGCCTGTAAAGTCTCTTAGTGCAAATCTTATACATATATGCCATGGGCCATGACTACTGGGTCCAGTCAGGGCCTGAATCAAAGTACCTTGTATAGGTCAGGAGCAATGAGGAGTCAAAGTAAGTTTTATATTTCTTTTGTAAAATTTTTCACATACTTTGCCGGCCCATAATAAGGGAAGGAAGCTTCACATTATGCTCCAAACTTTGCACTGGGATTTACCACCAGGGAATGTACTAATCCACAAAATTTCAGGCCCCTGAGAGGTGTTGTCGGGCTGCAGCACCTGGACAAATTGGCCATTTTAGGTTGAACGGAGCATGGTACTCAGAGGTGACCTTCATTTAACTGCCTCTAGTTTTCCAACCGATGAAGATCCAGGTGAAAAAGTTAGAAAGGTTTTGTTTGAAACCCTAGAGAACATCCATGCAAAATTTTTGTTTGATTTGGAGGAGGGTGAGCGTGGACCCCCATAATCCAAAGGTTTTGGCAAAGTTTATTGCAATTCTTTACTTCGCTGTTCACTGACAGATTTCTATGGTCAGTGACATTTTGTATATTGGGTCATGTTGACTCGTTAGACGTAGTTAAAAACCCAACAAAAATGCTTTTGGTTAAGGTTTGTATGATGGCCCTTAGACTCATCTTGGCTAATTGACTGGATATAACAGGCCCCGATTTTGCAAGTTGGATGATCTCCATGCTGGATTTATTCTTGTTGGAGCGAAGTCCATGGAAACAATTTTGGCTAAAAGGCAGCTAATTTTTTCAAAAAGACTTCAACCATCTTTTTGGATACTTTACCCACAGAACTGAAAAATAAGATACATTAAAATAAAAAAGGAAAAAGGAAATTAAAAAAAAAAGAAAACTAAGATACATTAGTCTGATTGAACAAACTTGTACTCTCATCTTGCTCCAAAGCAGCTTTTCAGTGGTCTTAATCTCTCTCCCAATTGGCTATTGCAGTTATTGAACTACAGGATTTTCCAGTTCAGTTTGAGTTGGGTGGGAGAGCAATAGTATTGTAATAATAATATAAGAAATATATTTTGTACAAGATAATGTATTATACTGTTATTGTAAATACTTAAAAAATGTAATGCAAAAAAATAATTTATTTGCATGGACCTGGGAGAGAGTAACATAGTAATGACAGCAGAAAAAGACCAAATGTTCCATCTAATCTACCCAGCAATTTGCTTATGATAGTAACTTCCACCCCTTCCAGATTACCCCATGCATTCTGTTAAGGGTAATAATTGCCACTTGGTGCAGGTTACCCCCCCTGCTTTCTGTTAAGAATAATAACTGCTGCTCCGCGCTGGATACTTCCATGCTTTCTGTTAATGGTAATAACTGCCGCTCCGTGCAGGTTACCCCCATTATACCATTCCTTTCTTTAAGTCTTTAGAGATCCGCAGTTTTTGTCCCATGCTCTTTTGAATTCATTACCTGTTCTAATCTTCACCACCTTTTGTGGGAGGGTATCCACCACCCTTCCCTGTGAAGAAATATTTCCTGATATTGGTTCTTAGTCATCCCCCCTGGAGTTTAATATCATGACCCCTAATTCTACTCTTTCCTTTTCAGCGGAAAAGGTTTGAGGTTTATGCATCGTTGATACCTGTCAGGTATCTGAAGAACTGTATCAAATCTCCCCTGCACCTCCTCTCCTCCATGCTATAGATATTAAGATCCTTCAGCCTCTCCTCATAGGTTTTCTGAAACAGATCCCACACCATTTTGTTCGCCTTCCTCTGGACATTTTCCATCCTGTTTCTATCCTTTTTGAGAAACGCTCTCTAGAACTGAACACAGTACTCCAAGTGAGGCCTCACCAAGGATCTGTACAAGGGCATTATCCCTTCCCTTTTCTTGCTAGTTATACCTTTCTCTATGCAGCCAGCATCTTTCTGGCTTTAGTACCGCCTTGTCACATTGCTTTGCAACCTTTACATTGCCAGACACAATCACCCCAAGGTCCCTCTCCAGGTTCATGCACAATAGTCTTTCACCCTCCATCACATACAGCTCTTTTGGATTTCTGTACCCCAGGTGCACGACTCTGCACTTCTTCGCATTGAATCGCAACTGCCAAATCTTCGAACATGCTTCAATTTTTATTAAATCACTTTTCATTCTCTCTACTCCTTAAGAACATAAGAAATTGCCGTGCTGGGTCAGACCAAGGGTCCATCAAGCCCAGCATCCTGTTTCCAACAGAGGCCAAACCAGGTCACAAGAACCTGGCAATTACCCAAACACTAAGAAGATCCCATGCCACTGATGCAATTAATAGCAGTGGCTATTCCCTAAGTAAATTTGATTAATAGCCGTTAATGGACTTCTCCTCCAAGAACTTATCCAAACCTTTTTTGAACCCAGCTACACTAACTGCACTAACCACATCCTCTGGCAACAAATTCCAGAGTTTTATTGTGCGTTGAGTGAAAAAGAATTTTCTCCTTCAGGTGTGTCCACTCTGTTGCAGATCATAGTATCATCTGCAAAAAGGCAAACTTTTTCTTCTAATCCCTCTGCAATGTTGCTCATGAAGATACTGAACAAAACTGGTCCCAAAACAGATCCTTGAGGCACTCCATGTTACGTGCCGACCGCGGCAGACCCACGGCATGGCCCTCACCTTTCCACAAGGACTCCAGCCTCTGGTTCCTCCTCGCTGGCGGCGGTGGGCCGCCGGCTCCATCCTCTGGCCTCCTCCAGTGCCTCCGGCCCTGCTGCAGTCTCTGGCATTCCCAGTTCTGATGCCACTACTCATCGGGCCTCTCCACATGGCCCACAGAGAGACGCCACCACTCGCGCCGTGCCACTCCCTAGGTTTGCGCACATCGCTGATCCTTATGTAGGGACCGCAGTGGGAACCTAGCTGCGGCCCCGGATGATGATGTCAAAATATTCATAGTATTTAAGCTCAGGCTACGCTCCAGAGCATTGCCTTTGCAACAGGTCTCCTCGTTGGTCGAGTACTCATTGCTACTAAGAGATTCATCTCTTCCCTGTGTTCCTGTTCCTTGTTCCTGCTCTACTTATGCTTCGGATTGACTACACAGACTTTGACTTTGCTTCACCTGACTACACTACAGCCTATCTCCAGTCCCAGCCTTCTGCTTCACCTAACTACGTTCCAGCCTATCTCCAGACCCAGACCTTTGTTTCGCCTGACCACGCTACAGCTTATCTCCAGACCCAGACCTCTGCTTTGCCTGACTACGATACAGCCTATCTCCAGCCCAGACCTTTGCTTCGTCTGACTACGCTTTTGTCTATCTCCGTGATCAGACCTCAGCTTCGCTTGACTATGCTATTGACTATCTCCGTGATCAGACCTCAGCTTCGCTTGACTATGCTATTGACTATCTCCGTGATCAGACCTCAGCTTCGCTTGACTATGCTATTGACTATCTCCGTGATCAGACCTCAGCCTTGCTTGCCATTGCCTCTGGATTGCCGCCAGCCCTGACTCAAGCCTACCATTGGATGCCTCTTCTGTCTACTTCCTGGACATGGATTCATCAGGCTTCAGCCTACCTTTGCTCGAGCGCCCTCTGTCTGCCTTCATTCAATTGGCGCCCTAGTTTCCTGGACATTATCCAGACCAAAGAAGAATTGTACCATCCCTTGCCTGCTATCTCTGGGCTGACTCCACTTCTCCTGTAACTATACACAGAGGCCCACCTAAGTCCTGCCAGCCCCAGCACCCAAAGGCTCAAACCACGGGGAACAAGGGCTGGTATAAGTGAAACTCCAGCAGCTTTTGCCTTTCAGCCCACTCCACCTGCTGACGGTGGGGTCCATAGATCCTTACCTACGGGTTGTGTCAACTCCACCTCGGTCCAAGGGTCCATCTCCGATGCAACACTCCACTTAAACACCATTCTCTCATCAGAATGGGTTCCATTTACCATTACACATTGTTTCCTGTCAGTCAACCAGTTAGTAATCCACTTCACCACCTTGGCGCCCACACCCGAACTTCTCATTTTATTCACTCCTATGCGGGACTGTATTGAAAGCTTTGCTGAACTCCATTTATTTTTTCATTTATTAAAATGTATTAACCACCTAACGCAAAGGGCTAGGCGATTTACAACGTACATACATATCATTTAAAACAATAGCATGACAAGCAAAACAAAAACAAAAGCCACAAAGTTTCATAGAAACCATAATCTCAACATTATTATGCCAACACATAATATAGGAGTAAGCAGACAAAAAATGACTCAAATAGCCCTTACAAAAAGGTCTAAACATATGTCAAGGTCATGCATTCTAAAATATACTAAAGACACGCTGGAGCGGAAACTCTTTCAACAGCCTCTTGAATTTCTTTAAGTTATCCAGGGAGCGCAAGACAGATGGAATACGATTCCATAAAAATGGAGCAACATTTGAAAATGATGTCTCTCTTGTATATACTAAGCGAGCTTGCCGCACAGAGGGAATATCATGCAGATTTAATCGAGAGAATCTTAAACGCTTAATTGGTTTATAAATGCATAACAATGCATTTGCCCAATAAGAACCATCTGAATTAAGAAGCTTAAACACACTCCAAGTAAATCACAACGAGCACTCTTCCTTGACCTAGTTCTCTCATCACCCAATCCAAAAAGTCAATCAGATTTGCCTGGGAGGATCTTCCCCTGGTGAATACATACTTCCTGGGGTCCAACAACCCACCAGATTTTAAATTGTTCACTATCCTTTCCTTCAGCAGAGACTCCGTTAATTTTCTCACCACCGAGGTGAGGCTAACTGGTCTGTAGTTTTCAGCCTCCTCTCTGCTACCACTCTTGTGAAGCAGGACCACCACTTCTCCAATCACATGCACCACTCCCATTTCCAGGGATCTATTGAACAAATCTTTCAATGGACCTGTCAACACATCTCTGAGCTTCCTCAGTATCCTAGAATGTACCTCACCTGGCCTCATGGCCTTGTCTACTTTCAGGTTTCCTAGCTCTTTCCATTCTCTTCTGTAAAGGGGGTTGCATCTGCTCCACTCTCATCCATGGTCTTGTCAAACAATAATGATCCTTCTCCAGGGTCTTCTTTAGTGAACACCGAATTGAAGTATTTGTTTAATACTTCTGCCATTTCTTCGTCATTCTCCACACATTGCTCCTCATCACCTTTAAATTTCACTGTATCACTTTGGGCTTTTCTTCTTTCTCTGATGTATCTAAAAAAATTTATTTATTTATTTATTTATTTATTTAGACATTTTATATATTGTTGTTCCATATGAAGATCACAACAGTTTACATGGTGACATTCATAATTATAAATCAACCAACAAACAAACATATTGGTTATGGAGGAGGTATTCACAGTCTGGCATTAATACCTATCTATATAAATTTACTAGTACATATTAAAGTTGATCTAGTACATGAGGCAAATAGTAAGGATAATTAAAAAACAAAATGGTGATTTTCATGTCTTAGTCAGTGTGTTTCAGAGTCTTTCATTCTGTCATTTGATTGATTTATTCTTCATGATTATTTTGTACTTATTTTTGTGATTCTGTATATTCTGATGGTTTTAAGTTAAATTATTTGCTTTTTTGAATAGCCATGTTTTTAGTTCACATTTAAATCTTTTTCTTTCTGGTAGAATGTGTAGCACCTCGGGCAGGGATTTCCAGAGTTTTGGACCTGCTATTGAAAACGCTCGATCTCTTATTTGCATCAGATGTGTGCACCGTATTGTGGAAATAGACAATAGTCCTTTATTTTGAGATCTTAGTGTTCAATGAGGGTTGCTAGATTGTACTATCACTCCTAATAAGCCGGTGTTATTGTAGTGAATGATGTTGAATATTATCATTATTACTTTGTAGTAGATTCTGGATTGTACTGGTAACCAATGTAGTGTTATCAGTGAGGGTATAATGTGATCATATTTCCTAGATCCTAATAATAGTCTTGCTGCTGTATTTTGTAGTAGTTGTAGTGGTTTTAAGTGACTTGTTGGAAGACCTAGTAGTAAAAAGTTACATTACTCAAGGTTTTTTCACCTCGCTTTACCTCTTTGGCAATCCTTTCTTCCGCTTGACCTTTTGGTTTCCTGATGTTTTCCTTTGTCTCCCTCAATTTCACCAGGTATTCTTCCCTGTGTTCCTCTTTCTCTGATCCTTTATACTTCCTAAATGCTTCTCTTTTTGCCTTTATTGGTTCTCCTTTGAGAACCAGATTGGTTTCTTTCTCCTTTTACTTTTGTTTACTTTTCTAAGATATAGATTTGTTGCCTTTGTAATAGCTTCTTTTAATTTGGCCCATGTTGTTCCTCCTCACCCATTGTCTCCCAGTCTTCTAGTTCTTCCTCCAGGAACATCCCCATTTCAACAAAGTCTGTGTTTCTGAAATTCACAACTCAGATATTCGTATGACTTTCTCGTATCTTATTTTCAATATCAAATCATACCAGCTGATGATCACTGGTGCTCAGATGGGCACCTACTTGGACATTAAAAACATTATCCCAATTTGTGAGCACCAGGTTGAGTATCACACCCTCCCTCATGGTCTCCATTACCATTTGTTTGAGCAGAACTCCTTGAAGGGCATCCACTATCTCTCTACGTTTTACAGATTCTACAGAAGGGATACTCTAATCTACATCTGGCAGATTAAAATCTCCAACGAGCAACACTTCTCCTTTCTTTTCCACCTTTTGGATGTCTTTGACCAGATCCGTGTCCAGCTCTTCTATCTGAATCAGAGGACTGTAGACCACACTGATATACTGAAAGCACTAAGAGAGAGATCCTGTGTTTTTTTTAATTAATTGCTTGCTGACAGGAAGGGAAAATAGAAAGAGCACTTGGACAGAAAAGGAAACAAGCGGTAGAGCAGAGCAGTGCTCATATTTATCGCTTCTGCATGTAGAAAAGGAACAATTTGGATCTAGATTGCAGAGAGATTTGGAGAGGACCAGAAGCATACCTATGCAGCTGCAGCTAGTGAGAAAGGAACATTGTGGGGGGTTTTTTGGTCAAAGAGCGAAAAACCTTGGCAGATGTGGGTTGCATTTTAACCCAGGGGTACAGTTTTACTAGGAACAGAGAACAATTGAAGAGAAGGTAAGTAAAAGGAGACATCTGTGTGGAAGGAAATAAAGTTTAAAATTAAAGTTTATTAGCAGAGGCACTTGGAAATAGAAATTTGCTGTAGTTAAATGTTTGAGTGAAATAAGATTGAATGGAATCGGTTTAATTGTGAATTTGGACACTAAATTCAAGGATTTGTTCAGTTAGAGGCTTCTATTAAAATCAGAAGCTGTAACAACTGACTGAAGCATATGTTAATCCTGGGGGAATTTTGTGCAAAAAAATTAAAATTCTGTGCACAAAAACATAAAATTCTGCAAATTCTGTATAATTTATATTGGTCAAAATAACACAATATACATAACAGTCTTTAAGTAATTAATTTAAAATGTAATATAGAAAAAAGTTATTACTTAAAGGTACAGAGTTTTAAATATTTTGATCAGAATTTCCTAGAAGTTCACTGTAAGAGTGTCTCTTCCACGCTCTTTCCCTACTCCCCTGGCCAGTCTCCTTTTACTTTGCCCTCTCAGGCCCCAACTCCTCCACCTGCCACTGTCTCTCCCCTCCTCTAGGCTCATGCCCTTCCACTTTATCTCCACTCCGAGTTTGACCCATCTCTTAGTACTGCCCCTCACACAGGCTCCCTCTGTCCCTCTCTCTCTTTCTCACACACACACATACCGGCTTCCTCTCTCTAGTGCACATACACACCCCCCATACAAGCTCCCCCTCTCTCTCTCGAACACAAACACCCCCTTATACAGGCTTCCTCTCTCTTGCTCACACACACACACACACTGTCATACAAACTCCCCTCTCTCTCTCTCTCTCACTCACACACACACATACCCCTCGTATAGGCTCCCTCTCTCTCTCGTACACACACCTCCTCTCATACAGGCTCCCTGTATCTCTTGCATATACACCCACACAGGCTCCCTTTTTCTCTCACATATACACCCTCACGAAGGCTATCTATGTCTCTAGCTCATGCACCCGCTATACATAGACTCCCTCTCTCACACATAACTTCACACAAGCTCTTTCCCACACATACGCACATCCCTTCATATAGGCTCTTTTTCTTACACATACACACACACCCTACAGAGACTCTCTCTCACAAACAAACAAGCACCCTCACACACAATCCCTTCTTCACACATACCAGCAACCAGTCTTTCACACATGTACACACTCCTTCCCAATCTCCTCACATAGGCTCTGTCTCTGGCACCTACTCCCATGCACCCACACACATGCTTTCTCTCACCTCCCAGGCTTGCAGTCTTAAACACGCACACACACACACTCACTCTCACTGGGGCCTGCGCCATCTTCACCACAAGTGGGCCAGCCTCTGCTTGTGATATGCTGGGGCCTGCTCCTTCTTTGCCACACACCAGGGCCTGCCAAATTCTGCACAAATTCTGTGTTCCGCAGTAGCACAGAAGTCCCTCAGGACTCATGTGGCCAGGCAGGGTGAACTACTGTTGTAAAAAGGCAGTTTCTCTTTGAGACCTGCACAGTGCTTGATTGGAACTAAATCTCCTAGTTAATAATTGAGGAAAGAAAATTTAATGAAGATTTCTCTGCTAACTAAAGTCCTTCTCTACTAGAGCTGTACGCCAGTAAGATTGACAGATGCATAATCAGAAAAAGAAAGTAAATTTGAATATCTGGCAAAAATTAGATTAGCGCACATTTTTTATTATTTGCTTTTTTATTAGCTAGCTCACAACCCAGTTCACTGCTTTCAGTGAATGAGGTATACATATACCTAGATTCTGCTGGAAGATAACTTGCATAAAGAGTAGATAGTCTCTCTTTTTGATTTGGTAAAGCTCAGGATAGTAGGTGGTGTGGCTGGACATGGACCAGATGATCAAAGATTTCAAGAATAAGAAAATGCATCAATGTATTCCAACAGCACCAGCAAGGACTACAGAACTGTGAGCTATTTCTTTCACACATGTTACAAAGATAGTACATTTCTGGCCAGAAACACAGAGAAGCGCAGACAGAAAATACACACAAAAATACTCAGGCGCACATAGAAAGTGGTGCACAGAGTAGGGCACAAGGAAAGACTGACAGAAATTTAGTGTTCTTACTGTTGCGCTCGGGGGTGGACCCTTGTCCTGGAGCAGTGGAGAATGGCTCACTGGTAGGGACCAGGAAGTACCTGCCCCCAGGGGGCAGAGCACTGGAGGAGACAAAGGCTAGGATGAGCTTCACCACTGGAAGCCCGCGGTCCCCCCGGGTGGAGCCTGTAGGGACCCGGGCTGCTTGGACTTAGGTGAGCCTCGCAGGGTCTCCTGGAGAGGTAGTAGACAGGCGTGCCCACAGACAGCAAGGGAGTGCGGTTGGACTTGAGGCTGTAGGTCTGATGGAGCAAGGAAGACCAGAACAGCATAGACAATGACAAGGCAAGGGACAGAGCCAGAATCAGACGTGGTCAATGGCAGCAGAGGTCAGAATCCGAGGATCAGTCCAAGGAGTAGTCAACGAGGCAGAGGTCAGGTTCCGGAGGTCAGACGAGGTCACAAGGTAGGCAAAGATCAGGATCCAGGCAGCAGACAGATTGGTCAAGGAACAGGCTGAGGACAGTACCAGAGAGAGACAGTCCGAGGGTACTACCTGGGGAGACGAGACAGATGGACGCTGGAACAAGGCTGGAATAGTAGGAGGCTGGAACAAGACTGGAACGAGATTGGAACAAGGCTGGAACAAGACTGTGAACGCGGAGGCAAACAAACCACAAACAGTGTAGACCCGATTGCCAAGGCAAGGAAGTGCAGGCAGGAACTTCTTTAAATTGGGCAATCAATCAGGTCGCGCTACAGAGCTAGGACCTGCCCCTGGCCCTACAAGAGACCGGGCAGAGTGCGCGTGTGCGTAGGGGCGTGGCCAACGCCGCTGGAGACGACGATCTCCGGCGCAAGGCCTGGTGCGCAGTGGAAGGCCTGGCGACCGTCGCCGGGGACACAGAAGCCTGGAGGTGCTCATGGCTGCCGCTGGGGAGGCCGATCTGTGACCTGCAGAGGAGCCAATGAGGTGAGCAGGGCCGGGTGTGGACGGGGCGCATAACAGTACCCCCCTTCTTGGCCTCCCTCTACACAGTCTTGGCTTATCAGGATAAGTCCTATGGAAGGTTCTGAGGAGCTCTTTATTGAGAATGTTGTGGGAGGGTTCCCATGAGTTCTCTTCGGCCCCATAACCCTCCCAGGCTAAGAGATATTCACATCTACCTCGACGCCGAGGACCTCTCTTACCTGGAGAGATGAGTGTGGTTCAGTAGAGATCTACGGAGGTGAAGGGTCTCTACGAGAGGGCCAGGAGAGGACGAGAGGCTTCAACAGCGAGACATGGAATGTGTTGTGGATATCCATGGCACGAGGTAGCTGGAGCTGATAAGACACTGCTCCCAGTCTCTGAAGCACTGGAAATGGGCCAATGTACTTGGGAGCCAGGTGATGAGAAGGAAGTCTCAACCGTATGTGGCGGGTGCTTAACCACACCTTCTGACCAGGGTGGAAGAGTGGAGCGGGACGTCTATGGGCATCAGAGGTATGCTTGGAACATTCAGTGGCCTGGATAAGGCACTCTTTGACTTGATTCCACATCTGACGAATGGTATGGGCCATGGATTGCGCAGCTGGAGAAGGAACAGTCAGCGGAACTGGATGTGGAAGCTGAGGTTGTTGTCCGAATACCATGGAGAACGGAGATACATCGGTGGCAGCAGCGACGTGGGTACTGTGCGACAGCTCAGCCCAGGGCAGTAGATCAGACCAGTTGTCCTGCTGATCATTCACGTAGGAACGGAGGAATGTTTTTAAGGTTGGGTTGATCCTTTCAGCTTGACCATTGGCCTATAGATGATAGGCTGACATGAAACTCAAGGCAATGTTAAACTTCTTAAACAGGGAGCGCCAGTACCTGGTGGCAAACTGTGGTCCTCGGTCGGATATAATCTCCTTAGGGAGTCCATGGAGATGGAAAATGTGTTTCAGGAGCAACTTGGCTAATTCTGGGGCTGATGGGAGGCCCGGCAAGGGAATGAAGTGACCTATTTTCGAAAAACGGTTGATGATGACCCAGATTACGATATTGTTCTGAGACGGAGGCAGGTCTGTTATAAAGTCCGTTGAGATGCTGGACCATGGCTCGGTAGGTGCTGGAAGTGGTTGGAGTAGGCCCCAAAGCCCTCCGGTAGGCGGCTTCTGTTGGGCGCAGATGATACATGAATCTACATAGTTACGAGAGTCTTGCACCATGTTTGGCGCCAGTAGTATCTTTGCAACATCTCTAGGGTCCTGGTACGACCCGGGTGCCCTGCCAACTTGGAATCATGGGCCCATTTCAGGACTCGCTCAAGTAATCTACGTGGGACAACGGTTTTCCCAGCTGGGACTGTAGTGGTGATGGCAAGGGATACAAGGGATACGCAAGTAGGATCTATAATGTAACTGGGGATGTCAGGAACATCCTCAGTTTCAAAGGATCTGGATAGTGCGTCAGCACAGAGGTTCTTGGAAGCTGGGCGATAACATAGAACGAAGTTGAACCGTTCAAAGAAGAGCACCCATCGGGTTTGTTGAGGATTCAGGAGTTGAGCTTCTTTAGGGTACTCAAGATTCTTATGGTCGGTGAAAATGGTAAATTTGTTTTGCGCCCCTTCTAACCAGGGGCACCACTCTTGGAGTGTCAACTTGACGGCAAGGAGTTCTCGGTCACCAATGGTGTAGCGCTGCTCTGTAGGAGAGAACTTATGTGAGTAGAAAGCGCAAGGTATCAATTTATCCTTGGATGGCTCCTGCTCCAATTGCAGAGGCGTCGACTTCGATGACAAATGGACCTCTTGGGTCTGGATGCTGAAGACAAGGACCGGACAGAAAGCTTCTTTGAGGGTCTGAAAGGCAGCTTGTACTTTGGGAGTCCACACATGAGTGTTAGCCCCTTTCTTGGACATGGCGATGAGCGGAGCAGCTAGGGTAGAATAATTGGCAATGAAGCTCTGGTAATAATTAGTAAAGCCAAGGAAATGTTGTAAGGCCCGTGTCGGATCCCTTGGACTTTATCTGGGTCCATGGAGAAACCTCGATCAGATATGATGTACCCTAAGAAGGGTAAGTGATTTCATTCGAAGAGGCACTTTTCTAACTTGGTATAAAGATGGTTTTCTCTTAGACATTGGAGGACAATCCGAACATGATCTTGATGGGATTCAAGGTCCTTGGAAAAGATCAGGATGTACAAATGAGTATAAAAGGTCTCGGAGTATTTCGTTCATAAGGCGTTGAAAGACCGCTGGGGCATGGCATAGCCCAAAGGGCATCACAGTGTATTCATAGTGACCATCCCTCGTGTTGAATGTGGTTTTCCAGATATCTTCAGGTCGGATGCGTACCAGATTGTATACACCCCTCAGATCAAACTTGGTGAAAATTCGTGCCCCTTGAAGGCGATCGAACAGTTCGCTGATAAGGGGCAGGGGGTATCGGTCTTTGCGGGTTATGGCATTGAGCCCTCTGTAGTCAATACAAGGGCGTAAACTGCCGTCCTTTTTCTTGACAAGTACATTAATTAGTGGATGTGCGAAAAAGTTGGGCTCACAAGCGCCGATCGTATTTTAAAAAGTGCCCAGATACACGTGTAAATTCCGTGGCATGTACACCTTGGGGCAGATTTTATAAATCTGCACACGCGCGAACAAGAATATGCGGGATTTCAATAGATACGCGCGTAGCCGTGCATATCCAATCAAATCCGGGGTCGGCGCGCAAGGCTGCCCAAAATCGGCAGCCTGCGCGTGCCGAGCCGCGCAGCCTGCCTCCGTTCCCTCCGAGGCCGCTCCGAGGGAACTTTCCTTTGCCCTCCCCCCAGCTTCCCCCCCCTTCCCCTACCTAACCCACCCCTCCGGCCCTATCTAAACCTCCCCCCTACCTCTATCACGAAAGTTATGCCTGCTGGAAGCAGGCGTAACTTTGCGCGTGCTGGGCCGGCTGCCACGCTCCATGTTCCAGTCCGGGGGCTGGTACAGAGGCCACTGTCATGCCCCCCGGAACGCCCCCGAGCCGGAACCACGCCCCCGGACACACCCCCGAAACACCGCGTCACTCCCGACACACCCCCGACACGCCGCGTCACTCCCGACACGCCCCTCCATGCAAGCCCTGGGACTTACGCGTGTTCTGGGGCTTGCTCGGCGCGGGCGCGGGGGGGGGGGTTTGGGGTAGGTTTTCGGGGGGTACGCACATATCCCTTTGAAAATCTACCCCCTTGAATACTGTGTACAATTCTGGTCGCCGCATCTCAAAAAAGATATAATTGTGATGGAGAAGGTACAGAGAAGGGCTACCAAAATGATAAGGGGAATGGAACAGCTCCCCTATGAGGAAAGACTAAAGAGGTTAGGACTTTTCAGCTTGGAGAAGAGACGGCTGAGGGGAGATATGATAGAGATGTTTAAAATTATGAGAGGTCTAGAATGGGTAGATGTGACTCAGTTATTTACTCTTTCGGATAGTAGAAAAACTAGGGGGCACTCCATGAAGTTAGCATGGGGCACATTTAAAACTAATCGGAGAAAGTTCTTTTTTACTCAACGCACAATTAAACTCTGGAATTTGTTGCCAGAGGATGTGGTTAGTGCAGTTAGTATAGATGTGTTTAAAAAAGGATTGGATAAGTTCTTGGAGGAGAAGTCCATTACCTGCTATTAAGTTCACTTAGAGAATAGCCACTGCCATTTGCAATGGTAACATGGAATAGACTTAGTTTTTGGGTACTTGCCAGGTTCTTATGGCCTGGATTGGCCACTGTTGGAAACAGGATGCTGGGCTTGATGGACCCTTGGTCTGACCCAGTATGGCATTTTCTTATGTTCTTATCTTTTCAAAAATGGGTGGGGCGTGGGTGAGGTCTGTGCAGGGCATGGGCGTGTCGGGGCCTGGTCAAGAGATATGGGCATAAATACTTATGTGCCCTGGCGCGCTCTGAGGTACCCTGCTGCGAAACTTTACTTCTGCTGTAGATGGTGTGAAAGTTATAAAAGAAAAAGATTGAGCCATTTCGGAAGGGTTTAAGGGGTTGGGGGTAATTGGAGGGGAGTAGAGGCTATCAAAGTAGGGGAGGGTCTGGAGGAGCTAGCTGTTAACTGGGCGAACTGGTGGACGAACTGATAAAGTGTTAATGGTGTTGGCGCATGCCCCTTTTAAAATCCCCTGACTTATGTGGTAGAAGTGGGATTTGTACGCCAATGTACATGTCCACTTAAAATTTGGCATACGTGTGCACGCGGCTAGCCTATTTTATAACATGCATGCATATACTTGCACAAGTTATAAAATGGCGCCCTTCCTTGGGTGCGGGCTGACGTATGTCTGCCAATGTGCACCTGCGCACCGATTTGAAAGTTACTGTCTTATTGCATTTCAGGATATTATTAATTTTTTTTTTTTTACAACCAAATCTGTCCCCTACCGCTGGGGAAACCACTTGCATTGACAATATAGAGAAGTATTCTTTGGTGTGACTGCCCTTGGAGGTAAGGTGAGGGAGAGATCTTGTTCGCTTTTGCCCCCTGACAGTTCTAAAGCTTTCCCTTTCCTGTTCCTTGAGACCTTTTACATGGTGTTGACTGTGACAACCAACATTAAAGGACTGGAAACTATTGATATGCCCTTAACTGATAATTTAGAAGAAAGAATGAAATTTTGATGGCACGTGTTTGCTGAACAGTTCTTTCTTATTTGGAACTAGTTTTCATGTTGGCTGAGGTAGAATTCACAACTGCACAGTGTCTCTGGTGATGAACACTTCTGCAGGTGGACAGACATGGATTAATAACTGTCGGGCTGATACAGTAAAAGCACGGGAGAGCTCTCCCAGCGCGCACACAGGCCACTCTCCTGTGCGCGAGATTCTGTATTTAAATGAGGCCCGACGGTAAAAACAGGCAAAAGGAGGCGCTAGGGTCACTAGCGCATCCCTAGCACCTCCTTTTAGACCGGAGCGGTGGCTGTCAGCGGGTTTGACAGCCGACGCTCAATTTTACCGGCGTCGGTTCTCGAGCCCGCTGACAGCCACAGGCTCGGAAACCGGACGCCAGCAAAATTGAGCGTCCGATTTTCGACCCGATGGCCGCGGGCTGACTTCAATTGTTTTTTCTTTTTTTCCTCTTCGGGACCTCCGACTTAATAACGCTATGATATTAAGTCGGAGGGTGCACAGAAAAGCAGTTTTTACTGCTTTTCTGTGCACTTTCTAATTTCTGAAAGCAAAATGTGCAGCTTGGCTGCACATTTTGTTTTCTGAATTGCGTGGGAATACCTAATAGGGCCATCAACATGCATTTGCATGTTGCAGGCGCTATTAGGTTCGGGGGATTGGACGCGCGTTTTTGGCCCCTTACTGAATAAGCGCGTCGAAAACGTGCGTCCAATGGCGGGTTAACAGTGCGCTCCGTTGGAGCGCACTATACTGTATCAGCCTGTGTGAAAGAGTTCTAGGAGAAAACCTTTCTCCAGATGGAACAGCAAAACGATCTTTTCAGTTTAGGCAGCTCTGAGATAGGAAACATTACTCCAAATAGGCCTTAATTAAATATTAAGGGATAGATTTTAAAAGGAGCACGCACATGGACGTTCTTATTTTATAACACGTGTTCGCATGTTATAAAATCCATTGGCCGTGCGCGCATGCTTGCCAGACTTTAAAATCTGTACGCACATATGCGGGCGGCGCACACAGGGGGGGGAATTTTAGTAAATTGCGTGCGGCGATGCAATCAGGCCTTCCCCAGTTCCTCCCAGTCCACTCCAATTAAAGAACGGGTGGAGGCAACTTCCCTACCCCCCTGCCTGACCTTCCTTCCCTTTCCCCTCTTCACCCGACCCCCTAACCCCTACCTAGCTACCCGAAAATTTATTTTTCTACTTACTGCTCCTTCTGAGCAGAAGTAGTTTGCGCGCGCAGGCCGGCTGCCAGCGCGCGCTTCCCTGGGACAGCAGCTAATGGCCACTGTCCTGGTTGGCCTCCGTCTTGCCCCACCCCACCCAGACCACATCCACCAGCCCGCCCCTTTTTCAGGGCCCGTCACTTGTGCACATATCGGGACTTACGCATGTGGCCGGGCCCTTTTTTAAAATGTACGTGGTGCGCACAGGGCCCGGCCACACGCGTAAGTCCGATATTTACGTGTGCAGCCTTTAAAAATTCGCCCTTCAATCTGCTACAAAAAAGATGAGAATCCTTAATATAAGCACTCTTCTGATGTAGGCGACAAATCCTGAAGAAACTAATTTCTTTTAGGCTAGCTAAAATCTTTCTTTACTTTTGTTAGTTACAGGGCTATGAAGAAACTGCTTCCCCTGCTGGAGACTGAAATCAAACTTGAAGCCAAGACATGCGGCAGGGTCTCCTTGGTTTACTCCGAATTCTGTCTCCGCCTGCTTGAGAATGGGACTCTCAACCCAAGCTCCGGGGCTATCATTGGTGCAGCAAATGAGAAACAGAAAAACTTGGACAGGTTCCGTGTTTACACATAGGCTAGGACTTTTGACATGGCTGCTCTAAATTCCTGGACTAACACAAGGCTTAAAGCATCATGCCAAAATAGTTAACCAAAGAATTTGCAATGTTAGCTGCAGTTGTATAGCAAAATAATATAGTGATGCACATCGTTTAGACAATGAAGCTGCAGGGGCTCCTAAACTATTGGTTATGAGACCAGATACCATTGGTATATCTTAATACACATTTTCAAGAGGTCAGTGCGGTATATATGAGTGTTTACAGAATAGGTTCATGTTCCCTGGAGAAAGAGACTGCCGTCGTAGGTCGATGCTACTTACAGCATCTGAATTTATTTTCTTTTACGTCTTACATTTACATTACAAGATAGTTTCCAAAGTGCAGAAAGATAATTCATTTTTATATTAAGCATCTGACATTGTCTTTTATGAGTTTAATTCTGTTTGGTATATCAGGAATCAGGTTCCATGATTCATGCTAGATGAGCCACCAGAAAGAAAGTTCCTACTTTGCTTCACTAGATGGCAGAATTAATTCCCAGTGAATGATGCTAGGGACGTATGCTTCTGGAGCCTCCTTGGCTTCCAGTAAGATCAGCCGAGAAAGTCTCCTTAGTTTAGATACAAAATTTACCTAACTATAAAGACCATTTTGATGGCATATACCAGAAATGTACTAGCAATATGTCTGGCCATATTTGACACTATCTCTTACTCTAAAGCTTTTATATATATATATATATATATATATATATAGATAGATAGATAGATAGATAGATAGATAGATAGATAGATAGATAGATAGATAGATCAAACAATACAGAGATGGAACAAGAGACCATATATTCTACAACACCTATAAAAACTGGTCTAGCCATCATGTGTATCAATTTGTGTCAGCATAAACCGTGTCATTGTCCACCAGTGTGTTATTTTTTTGATGATTATATTTTTGTACTTAGAATACTTTCTCAAAAAATATAGTGTTTCACAAACCTTTGTCCAGAAACAAAGAAAACAGCATGACAAATATTCATGGGTAAATATTACATGTAATACCTATCCTGCATACTGTCATGGTGAAACAGCTCATCTCAGAAGTAAGGAAAATATGAAATTTAATACTGGCCACAGCACCCCAAGAACTAAGATAACCTGATAAACCTGAATCCACATTCAGTTTGGCTGAAGCCCCTGGCTTTAAGACCCAGTTTGTACAAGACACAATAAAGCACATTCAGGATTACCAACTTAGTAATAAAGTATTTTAATGTTTATCTGTGTATTTTTATTCTTTACAATGCGTCATCCAAGGTGCCTCCTATAACCTGGACTTGGTGAAGGAGTTTCAAATCCTTCCCTGGTCACTGGGTTCTTACTGGAATGTTAAATTGTTAGTAGCAGATGTTATACTGAACCAGGCTTGAAGTGTTAGCTTCACTGGATAGGGCTAGCCAAACCACTTTGTGGTGGAATTTCTTTTTTGATGTCATAGACTTAGGGGTAGATTTTCAAAGGGTTACGCGCGTAATCCCGAAAACCTACCCCTGCGTGCCGAGCCTATTTTGCATAGGCTCGGGGGCACACGTATGACCCGGGGCGGTCCCGAGTCCTCCGGCACAGCGGCTGTGCCGGGGGATGACGCACCGGCAGCCGGGCACAAGATGCGCCCGCAAGAGGCAGATGTAAAAAATAAATAAGGTAGGGGGTGGATTTAGGTAGGGCGGAGCGAAAGAAAAGTTCCCTCCAAGGCCTTGGAGGGAACGGGGAAAGCCATCGGGTGCACAAGTGTGCACCCCCTTGCACGCACCGACCCTGGATTTTATAACATATGTGCGTGGCAGCGCGCGCATGTTATAAAATCGGGTATACATTTGTGCGCGCCGGGTAGCACACACAAATGTACCCCGCGCGAAGGATTAAAAATCGGCCCCAATGTCTTTCTGGCAAGGGAAACCACTGAAAGGGTTGGTGAGCCCAAGCCTCCAGTTCCTAGCAACAACTCAGACTAAGAACAGTACTGATGGTTCAACAATGTCTGATTATTCATGAAGCCAAAGTAGCTACACAGAGAAATCAGAAGTGAAGTTAGCACTTTACATTTATATTTAAAGATAGCATTGAAATGTCTCTAACTTTCAATAAGGGAGAATATATTTAAGAGACCAACTCTTAAGTATATTTCCACACCACAGAGGCTGAAGTCCCTACTACCCTGAGACACAGTCTCTTTTCTTCTCCTCAGTTACTTTCCCTTCATTAAACACATCAAGACATACAAGAGTTTTCAATTAACTCAGTCCTCCATGTAGAGTAGGTGATGAAATCTGCCAAAAAGACTATTATCATGATCATGGGGTGGAGCCCCCTAGAAGTCACCCACACAGACCTCCAGTCTCCTCTATATGCTGGGGCAGATTTTATAAATCTGCGCACACGCGTACTTTTGTTCTCGCACCAGGCGCGAACAAGAGTACGCGGGATTTCAATAGATACGAGCGTAGCCGTGCGTATCCATTAAAATCCGGGGTCGGCGAGCGCAAGGCTGCCCAAAATTGGCAGCCTGCGCGCGCCGAGCCGCGCAGCCTGCCTTTGTTCCCTCCCACCCCCCCGCACCTTCCCTTCCCCTACCTAACCCACCCCCCTGGCCCTATCTAAACCCCCCTCTTTGTCGGCAAAGTTACGCCTGCTGGAAGCAGGCGTAACTTTGCGCGCGCCGGGCCGGCTGCCGTGCTCCATGTTCCGGTCCGGGGGCTGGTCCAGAGGCCATGGCCACGCCCCCGGAATGCCCCCGGGCCGAAACCATGCCCGCGGCGCCGCCCCCGAAACACGTCACTCGCGACACGCCCCCGAAACGCCGTGTCACTCCTGGCATGCCCCCGACACGCCCCTCCATGCAAGCCCTGGGACTTGTGCGCACCGCCGGGCCTATGCAAAATAGGCTCGGCGCGCACATGGGAGGGTTTGGGGTAGGTTTTTGGGGGGTACGCGTGTACCCCTTTGAAAATCTACCCCTCAGGGAATAAGAGGTGAAATGAGTGAAAACCTTAGTTCTAAAACCCTCTTCCTGAAGCCTCCTGCTACCTCCCCTGGGGAAGGGTGGAACGGGCACCATTGCGTCGGGCTGTTGGAAGTGTCTCCTCATTCTCCAAACTCACTGATGTCTGTTAGAGCAAGGCTAGTTAGGTGTCTACAAAAAAACAAAACCTCTTGAGAGGGAGGGCAAGAGGGAGAGAGAGGGAGAGGCAAGCCCAAATCTTTCCCCAAGGAGGTCCCCCAACCTTGCTTTTCTCCAGCCCTGGGTTGCATAAGGGAGACCACTGAGCTGCTCACAGGCTTAGAATATCTTTGAGAATTAGCCCCTCTTCAGCTGGGTGCAAGAATAAAACACAGTCCTTCTTTACTGCCTGGCTTGCCAGAGTGGACCTAGCTTAGTGTAACGACAAAAGTATTAGAAACATTCAGAGCACTGGTGTAGAGTTACTCCTCTTCCAGTCCCATTCAGTGAAAGGAAAAAACACAAAAACACAATTCTGTTCTAGATCTGCTTGTCTTAAGGAAATGGCAGTGCCAGTAAATGTCCAGAGCACTGGTGTCAAGCAATTCCTTTTTAAGTCAAATTCAAAGTAGAAAAACAAAGCATAGCTTTTTTTTTTCCAGACTGGCTTGTCCTAGAGAAACGGCAGTGCCTGCAAAGGCTCAGGGCACTGCTATAGAGCAGCTCTTTTTCCAATCAAGTTCAAAGTAGAAAACAAATTTATTTTTTTTTTATCAGAGCCTACTTAAGAGGCTCTGCTGGGTTTAACCTCCCCTGGAACCTAGATTCATTCAACTGGAAAATTCCCTTGGCATTTTGCAACTTTCTAGGCTTTGGCTTCTAGGGGCTCAGGCCTGAGGTCTCATCCTCATTCCATCAGCTCTGGCTTCTCCTCTGTTACGGTGGGTAACTCTCCCTCCATTGGCTCTAGTTGTTCTCTGAACTCTCCTTCTTCCACCTGAGCCTCCTCTTCACCTCAATCAGTCACCTAGGCTACTCCTGGGAAGCCCTGGCCAAGCCCCCTTCTGCTTGGTCACTTCCACTAGAGGTCTCACCACTCATTTACATGCCAAGGATCTCCAGGCTTAAAGACCTCTAGAGGGCTGGGGGCTGTGGTGGTTGCCTCATGCCCATCAGCCCAAGAGCAGCCGTGAAGCTCTCTCGAGCCTGGGAGAGGTGCTCTATCACTTCCACCAGCCTCCTGCTGTCAGCTCGCAACCCACTCATTTCCTCCCCAGCCTCTCTGCACTGCCTGGTCAACAGTTGCTAGAGACCAGGCCTCCAATCACTGAGGCAGCCTCTGTCACCAAGGGGTGCAATGCAGAATCTGATAGAAGGTCAGCAGTGAGCTGGTCGCCTCCCTCACTCAACGATGGGGTGGAGTTGCTGCTGCAGGGTCTACTATTGATGGTGGCTGGCATTCCCCTATAGTGGGTACTGCTGCTGCTGCTCCAGGAGGAGGGACCAGGGACTGGGGCTCCTTTTCCTCCTCCTCCTTCTCAGAGCTGTTGTTATATGTGAAAAGAGATAATAGTGTGTTATTCCATAAAACTGGTATGGGCAAGGGTAGGATTAATTGCAGCATTGATAGAAACATAGAAATGACGGCAGAAAAAGACCAATCGGCCCATCCAGTCTGCCCAGCAAGCTCCCACATTTATTTTCCCAAACTTATCTGTTTCACCAACCACCAAGTTCAGGGCCCTTGTTGGTAACTGTTTGATTCAAATTTCTTGACATCCCCTGCCATTGATGCAGAGAGTAATGTTGGAGTTCAATCAAAGGTGAGCATAGGGCTTAATGGTTAAGGGTAGTAACCGCTGCATCAAGCAAGTTACCCCGATGCTTGTATATCCAGACTGCACAGATCAATGCCTTTTTGGATGTTGTCTGAATGCAAAGCCTCTTTTCCACATTCCCCCCCTGCCGTTGAAGCAGAGAGCAACGCTGTATATACATTCAAAGTGATGTATCAGGCTTAATTGGTTTAGGGTAGTAACTGCCGTAATAAGAAAGCTACCCCCAGGCTTATTTGTTTACCCAGATTGTGAAGTTCAGTTCTTGTTGGTTGTTGTCTGAATGCAAGTCCTCTTTTCCACATTTCCCCTTGCCATTGAAGCAGAGAGCAATGTTGGAGTTGCATTAACCGTGGGAAGGCTTGCTGAGTAAGGATAGTAATCACCAGGGAGTAGTCTCCATTCCAGTAAGCCACCCTCATGGCTCTTCTCTTCATTCCCATCCTCTAACCAGGGGTCGGGAACCCATGGCTCGCGAGCCAGATATGGCTCTTTTGAGGGCTGCATCTGGCTCGCAGACAGTCGCCACACTTTCCCGCTGACCCAGCTGCTCCCCGGTCCTCCTCCGCCCGGGCTTAAAATGCCGGGCGGAACGCGGCAGGACAGCTGGAGTCAGCGGCACCGGCGTGCTCTCTTCTTCCCGCCCCCCCCCCCCCCCCCGCGGCCCGGAAGAGGAAGTGGAGCGTATCGGGTGCGTGCGCGGCAAGAAGAGGCCACGCTAGTGCGCTCGGCATCGGCCCGAAGAAAAGAAGACTGCAGCGCGGCTCGGAGGAAAATGAAGAGCTTCAACCGCGGCCGATGGGACTCCGCCTCCGCGAGGGCTGAAAATGAAGAGGTTAGCGTTGGGAAGAGGCTGCTGCTGCCGCGAGTTCCCAGGGTGGGGGTGAGAGAGTGAATGAGCGATCAAACACACATGCTTGCTCGCTCATTCACTCTCTCTCTTCCCCACCCCGGGAACTCGCGGCAGCAGCAGCCTCCTCCCAACGCTAACCTCTTCATTTTCAGCCCTCGCGGAGGCGGAGTCCCATCGGCCGCGGCTGAACCTCTTCATTTTCCTCCGAGCCGCGCTGCAGTCTTCTTTTCTTCGGGCCGATGCCGAGCGCACTAGCGTGGCCTCTTCTTGCCGCGCACGCACCCGATACTCTCCACTTCCTCTTCCGGGCCGCGGGGGGGGGGGGCGCCGGGCCTGTGTGTGTGTGTGAGATCGCATGTATGTGAGAGATCGCATGTATGTGAATGATTGAGAGCCTGTACCTGTGAAAGAGAGTATGTCTGTGATTGAGAGCCTGCCTGGGAGAGAGAGAGCATGAATGTAAGTTTACCATTGGGAACCTGTATGTGTAAGTTTGTGATTGAAAACCTGTTTGTGTGAAAGAGTATGTGTGTATGATTGAGATCCTTTGTGTGTGAGAGAAATCATGTGTATGTATGATTAAGAGCCTGTGTGTATAAGTAAGAGAGAGATCATGTGTGTCTGTGTGCGATTGAGAGCTGGTTTAGGTGATGGAGCATGTGAGTATGTGATTGAGAGCCTGTGTTTAAATGAGAGAGAGAGACCATGTGTGTCTGTGTGTGATTGAGAGCTGATTTAGGTGAGGGAGCATGTGAGTATGTGATTGAGAGCCTGTGTGTAAATGAGAGAAAGAGAGGACATGTTTGTAAGCATGTGAATGAGAGTCTGTGTGTGAGAGAGAAAGACAGCATGTATTTATGTGATTGAAAGCCTGTGTGTGTGTGTGTAAGCGTGAAAAGATAGACAGCATGTGTGTAAATGTGTAATTAAGTGCCTATATAAGTGAGAGAGAAAAAACATGTGTATATGTGAGTACTGAGAGCATGTTTGTATAGGTGTGTAATTGAGAGCCAGTGTGAGAGAGAGCGCTGGTATGTGACTGAGAGAGGAGAAAGTTCCAAGCAAACCACCCCTCCTCCTGCTAATTCAGAACAATCTCAGGACACCTGGATATCAAACGTTCCCAGGTATGAAGCAAAAAAAAATTTTGTATCCTTATTTTTCATTACTGGGTCTTTGTGTCTGCTATTTTGAAATATTTTGTTGGTATCTGGAAATGTTTTATATGAGTTTTTAATTATTGGATATTCCACTCATCAGCTGTTTCAAAATATGTTCTTTTTGTTAGTACAGTTTTACTGCTGATGATTTTATATTTCTTGATTTGTTTTATAAGGATGGGTGATGTTTCTTTTTTCCTTTGTTACACTGCATACAGAGACTCTGGCTTGTTGCAGTTTCCAATTCAGTTTTTTCTGCATGCTTCTTGTTATGTGTTTTGGTCTCTTTATTCTATGTTAGGTGAGGGACAGCATGTGATTCAGGTGAGGTTTTCTGCTGGCGTGTAGTTTCTGTGTAGGACTCTATAGCAGCCTGACTTGGTCCGTTTTCCTAATAGGAGATGTATTGGTGTCTTAAGGCCTGGTGTAATATTTTCAGAGACTTATTGTACTTTAAAAGTGTGATCTTACATAAAATGCACACATTTACTTGTATTTAGTTTTAAACATATTGTATGGCTCTCATGGAATTACATTTTAAAATATGTGGCGTTTATGGCTCTCTCAGCCAAAAAGGTTCCTGACCCCTGCTCTAACCTTTATGAATCCACAATGTTTATCCCATGCCCCTTTGAAATCCTTCACAGTTTTAGTCTTCACCACCTCCTCCGGAAGGGCATTCCAGGCATCCACCACCCTCTCCGTGAAGAATTACTTCCTGACATTGGTTCTTAGTCTTCCTCCCTGGAGTTTCAAATCTTGACCCCTAGTTCTAGTGATTTTTTTCTAATGTAAAAGGTTTGTTGTTGACCATGGATCATTAAAACCTTTCAAGTATCTGAAAGTCAGTATCATATCACTCTTGCTTCTCCTCTCCTCCAGGGTATACATATTTAGGTTCTTCAATCTCTCCTCATAAGTCATTTTATGAAGACCATCCACCTTTTTGGTCGCCCTTCTCTGGACCGCCTCCATCCTGTCTCTGTCCCTTTGGAGATATGGTCTCCAGAACTGAACACAGTACTCCAGGTGAGGCCTCACCAAAGCCCTGTGCAAGGGAATAGCCACTGCTATTATTTGCATCAGTAGCATGGGATCTTCTTAGTGTTTGGGTAATTGCTAGGTTCTTGTGGCCTGGTTTGGCCTCTGTTGGAAACAGGATGCTGGGCTTGATGGACCCTTGGTCTGACCCAGCATGGCAATTTCTTATCTTCTTATCATTTCCTTTCTCTTACTAGATATTCCTCTCTCTATGCAGCCCAGCATTCTTCTGGCTTTAGCTATTGCTTTGTCACATTGTTTTGCCGACTTTAGATCGTTAGACACTATCAGCCCAAGATCTTTCTCCTGCTCCGTGCATATCAGCTGTTCATCCCCCATCAAATACAGTTCTTTCGGATTTCCACACCCCATATGAATGACTCTGCACTTCCTGGCATTGAATCTCAGCTGCCATATCTTCGACCGCTCTTCCAGCTTCTTTAAATCCCGTCTCATTCTCTCCATGCTTTCCAGCATGTCCACTCTGTTGCAGATCTTAGTATCATTCACTAAAAGACAAACTTTACCTTCTATCCCATCCGCAATGTCACTCACAAAGATATTGAACAGGACCGGTCCCAACACCGATCCTTGCAGCCCTCCGCTTCTCTCTTCAGAATAACTTCCATTTACCATCACACATTGTCTTCTGTCCGTCAACCAGTTTGCAATCCAGGCCACCACCTTGGCACTCACTCCTAAGCTTCTCATTTTATTCACAAGTCTCCTGTGCGGGACCATATCAAAAGCTTTGCTGAAATCTAAGTAGATGACATTCCGCGCTCTTCCTCGATCTAATTCCCTAGTCACCCAATCAAAAAAGTCAATCAGATTTGTCTGACAGGACCTTCCCCTGGTGAATCCATGCTGCCTCTGGTCCAGCAATTCTTCTGACTGTAGATAGTTCACTATTCTTTCTTTCAGCAGCGACTCCATTACTTTTCCCACCACCGAGGTGAGGCCAACTGGCCTGTAGTTTCCAGCATCCTCTTTGCTCCCACTCTTGAGAAGCGGGACCACAACCGCTCTTCTCCAATCACTCAGCACCACTCTCGTTTCTAGGGATCTATTGAACAGATCACGCAGCAAACCCGTCAGCACATCTCTGAGCTCCCTCAGTATCCTGGGATGAACCTCATCAGGCCCCATGACTTTGTCCACTTTTAGTTTTCCTAGCTCTTCCCATACATTCTTCTTCTGTAAATGGAGTTACATCTACTCCACTCCCCTCCAGTTTCTTGTTAACTAGCGATGGTCTTCTCCAGGGTCCTCTTTAGTGAACTCCGAACTAAGTATTCATTTAATATTTCTGCCATTTCTTCGTCTCTCTCCACACATTGATCCTTTTCACCTTTCAATTTCACTATACCACTTTGAACTTTTCTCCTTTCTCTGATGAATCTGAAAAATGTTTTGTCACCTCGCGTTAGCTCTTTGGCAATCCTTTCTTCCGCTTGACTTTTTGCTGACTAGATTACTTTCCTTGTCTCCCTCAGTTCCACCAGATATTCTTCCTTGGGCTCCTCCCTTTGGGATCCTTTATATTTCTTGAACGCTGTTCTTTCAGCTTTTATTTTGTCAGCCACCTCCTTTGAGAACCAGATAGGTTTCATTTTTCTCTTGCTTTTCTTGACTTTTCTAAATATAGATTAGTTGCCTTGGTAATTGCTCCTTTTAGTTTGGTCCATTGTTGTTCCACATCTCTCTTGTTCTCCCAGCCTTCTAGTTCTTCCTCCAGGTACGTCCCCATTTCAACAAAGTCTGTGTTTTTGAACTGTAAAACTCAGGTCTTTGTGCTTCTTCTCCGTATCCTATTTGTGATATGAAACCATACCATTTGATGATAAAGTTAGAAAGCATAGCATTATTGAGAGAATTGGAGGCAACGGGTAATCACCCTATCAGTTGAACACCCATCTGCTCTAGGGGTAGCTAGGCCACATAAAGGTTCCCTGAAATATGTGGACTTCTTAGCAGTATCCTTTTCTGCATGCAACAAAGGTATCAATAAGAGGTTGACCCTGTGGCTGAGAGGTATGTGTAGGAGTGTTCCTAGTATTCCGAGCCTATCAACGGCTATGATACAGGCACAAGGCAATGGGTCCTTTTAAGAAGAGAACCATTTACATACCCTAGTAAAAATTAAAGGAGAAGGTTCTAATATCCTACTTGCTTCAAAGAAGGTCCTGTGAATCCAATACATGTCTTTTATGAGGAAGACCACCATGACCCATGGATGCAGCCTGGCTATCTCTAGACAATTTGATTATTACAATTGTAGATATTGTTGGGTATGTGACAGGTATGGGAGATGAAGGAGTTTAAATGTTTGAAGATATAAATTACTTTAATATTGTTATGTTTTGTAGGGTTTGGGTGGACCCTTGGACACTGTGGCAGCCGACCACGCCTGCGGGGGGAAATCCCATGAGGGGCCACAGGTCAGGCTCAGCTCTGGACACACAAACACAGATTATGCGGCAGATTTTAAAACCTGCGCGCGGGCACAGATTTGTTCGTGCAACCTGGCGCGAACAAATCTACACCTGATTTTATAACATGCGCGCGCAGCCGCGTGCATGTTATAAAATCCAGGGTCATTGCACGCAAGGAGGTGCACAATTGTGCAACTTGCATGCGCCGAGCCGCACAGCCTGCCTCCGTTCCCTCCGTGGCCTTGGAGGGAACAGAGGCAGGCTGTGCGGCTCGGAGCGTGCAAGTTGCACAATTGTGCACCCCCTTGCGCGCGCCGACCCTGGATTTTATAACATGCATGGAGTGGCCTCAGAGGGAACTTTTCTTCTGCCCCCCACACCTTCCCCTCCCTTACCCACCCCCCAGCCCTACCTAGAACTCCCCCTTATCCCCTTACCTTTGTTGAAGAAGTTATGCGTGCCGGCCAACGGCCGGCCTGCGATCCCAGGCACAGCGGCAAATGGCCACCATGCCTGGAGGCTCAGCCCATGCCCCGCCTCTTTTTGGAAGCCCCGGGACATACGCGCGTCCCGGGGCTTGCGTGCGCCGCCGAGCCTATGCAAGATAGGCTCAGCGCGCGCAGGGGGAGGCAGGGGTAGGTTTTCGGGGGTTGCACGCGTATCTTACGCGTGCAACCTTTTGAAAATCTACCCCTATTTATTTTATTAGACAGTTTGTGAAGCCACCAGAGGTGGCGGTAGTGAGTAGAAGATGAAGCCTGGCTGGGCTAGTATTCCTCAGGGTGCTGGAACAGCGGCTTCTCCGGTAGCAGTGCTGTAGGAAGAAGAACTGAGAAAATGAGTACACTGAGACATTCACAGAGTCCCCAGTATGGAGAAGCCCCGAGATAGGGAGAGCTGGCCCTCGAAGAGCGAGTACCAGATCCCTGGGCGCAGAGACTCGTTGGCAAGTACTCACGCAGCAGTTCTCCATAGAAGATGGCACTGGTGCTGGAACGGAGGCAGGCCCTCGAGGAGCAAGTACCTGGTTCCAGGGAACCAGCGCTGAGGAGTAGATGGTAGTAGTCTTCACAGATGGTGTCTGTAGTGAATTCTTCCAAGTAGAAGAGGAGATGGACACAGGCAGCGAGTCAGGGAACATGGGCCCTCAAGGAGCGAGTACCAGTTCCTGATAGCGACCTGAAAGAAGCAGAGAGGCCCCCGAGGAGCGGGTACCCTGTTAACAGCAAAGAGTCCAAATAGAAGTTGGAGGCAGAGTAGCTGGGTACGGAGAGCGACTCCCATCCGTAGGAAATCCCTTGCTAACTCAGAAACTAGCAATAAACAACAGGCTTAAATATCCGGGCAGCGTGATGTCATCACAGGGGGAAGCCCCTGAGGTTCGCGCCATAGAGGAAATAAGAATGAGAGCCGCGCGGCGCACGCACCCTAAGGTACCTGAGGAGCATGGCGGGAGGCAGCGCCCAAGCCAGTCCGGGGACGCCGGAGAGGATGGCAGGCAGACGCCGTGGCAGCCAGATATCCACAAGGAGCAGGAGTCGCCGCAGAAAAAGAAAGGTAGGCGGAGTGAAGCCGTCGAGCAGCGACGGTTGCAACAAATATTGATAAGATCAAAGTTGGAGGAATAATAAGTATGAATGCACTTTATTGTGCCTTGAACAAAAATGAATCTTCAGACTTAACATTGTGAGGGTGATATTCAGCACTACTTAGCCAGATAAGTTAGGACTTATTCGGCTAACTACCAACAGCTGAATATTTGGTCCTGCTGAACAGCCGCCACTAAGCTGTAGTTATCTGGCTAAATAGTTAGCCAGCTAAATGGTGGGTGGGGCAAGAGCATTCCAGGAAGGAGCCAGCTTAGGGCCTAGTAGTTCATCAAAGTATTTTTCCCATAGACACAGAATGGGAGAAAAGACTTAGTGAATCAGGTAGTTAGCTAGATAGCTTATGCAGTTAACTTGGATATTCAGGGTTAGCTGGATAACTTATCTGGCTAAGTCTGATCAGCCTATTGGACTGTCCTAAAGTTAGTCAGATAAACTTGTCTGGCTAACTCTAAGATAGCTGGATATATTCAGCAGCACGGGGCTAAGTTAGCCAGATAAGGTTATCCAGCTAACTAGCTGAGCCACACAGCAGCTGAATAAGGATCTCTGTATGTCTCCAATAGCAATGAATATGGATATTGTCTTTATGTAGTTACAGAATGCTATAGCTGGCACTCAATTTCATACTATCATTGAAATAAAATGATATCCTTGATGTTTCTGTGGATTAGAGTGTTTATTATTAAAAGGGTTGATTTATGTAACTAGTAAACTGAGTGGTTATTTTTTTAAAGAATTAAAAAATTATAAATTCGTTATCATAATTGATGAATCCTTCTACCAATAGGATGTATACATGACGATCATTTGATATGTCTTTCAAGAATGCATGAGTTTCAAACTTAATGGGTCTGGCCCATATATATTTATTAATAAGATAAACTATTTTTCTTTATAAGTAGAATTTGTATGTGAAGAATTTATGAGCGTGTCTCCCATTCAATAGCAATTAGCTCATGGCAGAAGAAATTAGAGAGCCCAAAGATGTTCTGATATGCTATGGACAAGGTCTTCATGAACCAAGTTGATGGTATGGCTAAGTATTTTTGATAAATAAATCTCCTTGAGACACACTTGACAGCACCAAACTATATCCATGTCTGGGTACTAAACATTTATTTAAAAATGCAACTTTGCCTTATTTCTTGAAGAAGAGTTGTTATACAATGAGCATCTATGGTTTAGACAATGGTTATGTTTTCATTAGTTAATATGTTTTAAGTGAAGGTTTGTGCAAAACTATTTTTTGAGAAAGTATTCTAAGTGCAAAAGTAAACACTGCTCTAAATGGCAGTGTTTACATACAGATGATTACATACAGCAATTGTTCTGGCACTCTTCATACCATCACACAGTTGGTATATATGAAGGTCCTAGATGCCGACAGATGACATAAGGATCATAAAGCTTTAAACTGAATGTAGAGTTTAAATTAATTCAGAAGTTTGCAAGGTTAAACCATTTTCCATATGTACATAGAACAGGCTTTTTTTTAAAGTAATCTTTTTTCATATGGTACTTTGATCCAAGAATTGCATCATGAGTGTGTAGGTGGTCGGTGTTATTTCATAACTTTGTACCTTGACAAGTTGTAAATCTACAGAATACTACTTTAATACACTTCACAATCTTATCTGACAGGCAGATAAATGATTATGCTTTGTCATCCACCAGCCTCCTCCTCTGTGCAGAGCTTTGATCTGTCCATGCAGCAAAGGAACGTGCATGCTAGAAGCCAGTGTGCTCTTTTGTATAGGTGCTAGTAATCCCCATTTCAACAATGAATTAAGTACAAAAAAATTAGATAAACAAAAAGCATATTACAATTCTACATTCCTCAGTTGCTTTCCAGTACAGCTATGTCTCCAGTAAGCAGGTGTTCCTGTAAAGCATGTCTTCATTAAGGAGGGTACATTGAACTGATGTGACTTTAAGGGGTGATCATACTGTTGATGTGATCTCATTGTAGAACAGTGATTATGGGATTTACTGCTACATGAAAAAATACCATCAAGACCATACCACTAGGATGACTCCAAAGCAGCGAAATTCAACCTTTGGCTTAGGAGCCATATGTAACTCTCAAAGGTTTCAATGCAGCTCTAAAATCGCAGAATGAAATGTCAAAGCACGAATCAAATGGAACCATAATTAAATATTTCATTTATTGTTTTTATATACTGCCTACAAAGTTACCTGAACTACCCAAAGTGATGAACCACATGTTAAAAAGCATAGGCTATAATGAAGAAGATATTTGAATTTGGGTTTTTTAGATTCAGATCACTGCTAATGTTGCTCTTTGAGAGAGTAACATTTAAGGACATTTCTGCAGGTAAAGGCAGTGCTTTACCCATCAAAATGTTTTTTTTTTTTTAATGAAATTGTCCACCTGATATGGCAGTAAACTTGTGTGCCTATGTCCTATTTATCTGCACTGAATGGAGGCATACCTGGGGATGGATTTGGGGAGGGGTTTGGACTTACATGCATACGTTTAGGTTTTAAAAAGTATATGGATACGTTTTTTCAAATTTCCTGCCTGCAAATTGGCAGGTGTAATTGGATAGGTAATTTTGGTGAGATAATTTTCAGTGGGAACATACACATTGGGGCAGATTTTCAAAGGCATACACGCGTTACCCCCGAAAAGCTGCCCCTGCACCTGCATGCGCCGAGTCTATCTTGCATAGGCTCGGCGGTGCGCGCAAGCCCCGGGATGCGCGTATGTCCTGGGGCTTGCAAAAAGGGGCGTGGCGTGGGCAGTCTGGGGTGGACCGGGGCAGGGCGTGGCATGGCCTGAGCCTCCAGGCACAGCAGCCATTTGCCCTGTGCCCAGGATCGTGGGCCAGCCGTTGGCTGGCAAGTTAACTTCTTCAACAAAGGTAAGGAGGGGCTTTAGGTAGGGCTGGGGGGCGGGTTAGGTAGGGGAAGGTGCGGGGGGGTGGAAGGAAAGTTCCCTCTGAGGCCGCTCCGATTTCAGAGCGGCCTCGGAGGGAACGGAGGCAGGCTGTGCGGCTCGGCGCGCGCAAGTTGCACAATTGTGCACCCCCTTGCACGCTCCGACCCTGGATTTTATAACATGCACGCGGCTGCACACGCATGTTATAAAATCGGGCGTAGATTTGTTCTCACCAGGTTGCGCGAACAAATCTGCGCCTGTGCGCAGGTTTTAAAATCTGCCCCTAAGTGCATAAGTCTGCTCTGAAAACTGATAGTTATGTGGATATTTGCTGACTTTCTTATGCGTGCTGTTACTAAATTACCCCCTGAATGACAAAGGCTGAGTATCATTGCTATAAGCATAGAAAGTCACAGGAAAGGGACTCATGTAAAGGAGCACTGGAGGCTGCAATGCAGAGCCAGCAACATAGCTCAGGAATGCAGCAACCTGAAAACCAAGAGTGTGCTTTTTTTGAAAATAGCAACCTAGTATGAATTTAATTCAATTTGGCATTTATATTCCATTTTCACAGGCAAATATCCCAGTTCAGGGCAGATTAAAGTAGCAATTCAATAGAATATCCATCATAGAAACATAGAAATGACGGCAGAAGAAGACCAAACGGCCCATCCAGTCTGCCCAGCAAGCTTTCGCACTTTTCTTTTTCTCTCATACTTATCTGTTACTCTTGGCTCTTAGTAACCTTTTTTATTCTATGTCCTTTCCACCCCCGCCATTAATGTAGAGAGCAGTGTTGGAACTGCATATAAGTGAAATAGCTTAATTAGTTAGGGGTATTAACTAGAGATGTGAATCGGAACCGGAATCGATTCACATTGTGATTTATTTTTTTTTGTCCAGCCTGATCGGGTTTTTGTTTTTTGTTTTTTTTTTTATCGGCTGCACCTGAGCCGATAAACAAAAAACCCACCTGACCTTTTAAAACTAATCCCATAGCTTCCCCCACCCCCCCCCCCCCAAAACCTTTTACAGGTACCTGGTGGTCCAGTGGGGGTCCCAGGAGCGATTTCCCGCTCTCGGGCCGTTGGCTGCTACTAATAAAAATGGTGCCGATGGCCCTTTGCCCTTACCATGTGACAGGGTATCCATGCCATTGGCCGGCCCCTGTCACATGGTAGGGGCACTGGATGGCCCGCGCCATTTTTAAAGATGGTGCCGGCCCATCCAGTGCTCCCTCCATGTGACAGGGGCCGGCCAATGGCATGGATACCCTGTCACATGGTAAGGGCAAAGGGCCATTGGCGCCATTTTGATTAGTGGCAGCCGATGGCCCGGGAGCGGGAGAGCGTTTCCGGGACCCCCACTGGACCACCAGGTACCTGTAAAAAGTTTTTTTGGGGGGGTCTGGAGGGTGGGGGAAGCTAAGGGATTAGTTTTAAAGGGTCGGGGTGGGTTTAGGGGTTATTTTTGTGTGCCATTTTTCCCGCCCTCCCCCAAAATGATAAGAGAACCCCCATGAACAATTTAGGGGGGTTTTCCTATCGGTTTCGGGGAGCCCCCAATTTCTGACGATTTTGAAAATATCGTACGATATTTTCAATCGTCAGAAGCACGATTCACATCCCTAGTATTAACCACCACAATAAGCAAGCTACACCCATGCTTATCTGTTTATCCAGACTATGTAATTCAGTCCTTGTTGGTTGTTGCCTGAATATAGATCCACATTTCTTCATTCCCCCCTGCCGATGAAGCAGAGAGCTATGCTGGCTTTGCATTGAAAGTGAAGTATCAGTCTTGCTCCCCTGCCATTGAAGCAGAGAGCTATGCTGGATATGAGTGAAGTGTCAAATTTTCTCCCCTGCCGTTGAGAAATTTTGTAGAATACAAAATTTGATAAAAGCACATGAAAGTCAGATAAAGCAAATTACACAAAGTCACTCAGGAGAATAGCTAACCCTTAAATAAAACATCAGTCTGACTAACCTCAAATACTAAAATATCACCCCCTGAAAACGAATAACTATTTGCTGGTAAATGTTAACAGGTAATCCCCACCCACACATATGAAACCTGTAGTCCAGATGCCTTAGCTTACAAAAATAAAGTACAGAAAATAAAAATACTTTTGTTTTTCTTCCGGTGAAAAAGTTTTATCAAACACTAGAAAAAAATACTTAATTGCAACATGTTTACAAAATCAAGTGTCTAGAAACAATTCATTCTTCCTCTTCTCTTCTCTACAACTGCTTTTCTTCCCAAATATGTCATCCCTTGCTCTTGTGCTTGGTCTGTGTCCCAGCCCTCTTTCTTACAACCTTTGGCTTGCTTGTCAGCTTCTCTTCCATTTCCCCAGTGCAGCCTCTCTTTGCTAAGGCTGCATTCCTCTGTTTCTCCATCCTACCTATCTCTAACCCTC
The DNA here is from genome assembly GCF_901001135.1 of Rhinatrema bivittatum. Taxonomy (NCBI): domain Eukaryota; kingdom Metazoa; phylum Chordata; class Amphibia; order Gymnophiona; family Rhinatrematidae; genus Rhinatrema; species Rhinatrema bivittatum. Next base: position 54,766,519 of record NC_042619.1, read on the forward strand.
TTTGTGCCCAGCTCTGACTGTCTCTCCCTGTCCTCCCTAAATTTGCCTCTTTTTCTCCTGTACTCTGTTCCTTTAGCCACTCCCACTTCATAGCTTGAAAGTAAGTATGAAAAAAAAAAGGGCGGTAGCTGGGTAGGTTTAGTAGGCTACAAATTAGGGGGGTTAGCCAGGTCTGTCTGGCAGGCCAACAACAGCTGAGTTTGTCTGACAGGCTGCACAAAACTAGTAATAATTTACATATTAGGGGATCAGCGGGGACTGTATGGCAGGCTGTGTAGATGGGGTTTTGACAGTGGATCAGATTTTTTTCCAATTTTATTTTATTTATTTATAGGCTTTTATATACCGATAACCGTTTGCACATCGTATCGGTTTACATGGGACAGGGTGATTAAATAATTATAGGATAACATTTACATGGAACATTTGGTAACATAATAAAAGATAAGATATGGTACAAACTGTAAACATAATAATACATAAACGTGAATGATATCAGGGTTTCAATAGAAGAAAAATAACAAGTAAACATGTGGTCTATGGTGTCAAATGGCTGCTTTTGACACCGCAGACCATGAAATCCTTGTGCAGTGCCTGGGTAACATTGGAATTGGCAGTGTTGTTTTGCAATGATTCTGATCTATTTTGGATGATAGATCCCAAAGTATTTCCCCCTTGCAGAAATCTGACATATTCGAGTTAAAAACTGGTGTTCCCCGGGGCTCTGCCCTATCTGCCTCTTTATTTAATTTTTATATTTCTCCTGTCATGTCTTGGCAGATCTTGATGTTGGATATTGCCTCTATGCAGACAATATCCAATTTTTTGTTCCAATAAGAGGCCCTCGCCAAGAAGCTCTGGATAAAGTTGCTAAATGTTTGACTACCTTGAGGTCTTGGCTTACAGATAACAAGCTTTCCTTAAATATGAATAAGATCAAGATTATTTTGTAAGGGATAGGAGATATCTGAGCCCTTAGTGCTGCAGTGTAGTTGACGCAGCCTCGAAGGCGAACCCCTGAGGCCTATGTCGGTAGCTGGTGAATGCACCCAATAGCAGGACAGTCTGGAGCTTTACCTTTAACAACCATCTCCTCTTCAAGTTGAGCCCTTGGATTCTGGCGGCCAGCAGGACTTAGGCGGGTCCCTGTGGTAGAGGTGGTACTTACAATCCAGAGACATACCAGAGACAGGGTAGACAAGAGGCTTAAGGAAGTCAGACAAGAGCCAAGGTTGGGGCAGGCAGTGGACAAGAATAGTCAGGTCTAGGCAGCAGGCAATCGTGATTAGGTCCAAGCATAAAGTCAGGGCCAGGCGGCAGGTAAGCAAGAATTCAAGATCCAGAGCATCAGGCCATGGGTGGACATGGACACACAAATGATACTGGACAAATGAATAAGGATCACAAGGTTGAACTGGGAAGCAAGGTAGCTGGACAAGGCAGGACTGGAAGGCAAGACTGAACGAAGCAGAACTGGAATCATGAACACTCTGGAAGTCACCAGAACACTGTAGCAACTCGCACTGCTAGGCAGAAGACTCATTGCTGAGGCAATGACAGCACGGGTAGTCCTTAAATATAGAAATCCTGTTGACATTATCAGATGCAGCGAGGCTTTCCCACCATTGGCCCTTTAAGTAAGGCTGTGTAGCATGCGGACCTATGGGGTCCACATGGAAAGAAAGAAGGTGGTGGTGTGACGCCAAGCCGGAAGTTGAGGCCTGCAGAGTTATCGTGGCATTCCCTCTGCGTTGAAAAAGTGTTTCCAGTGTGGAGTGAATCCAGGAGAGCGGCTGATCCTGGGCCTATCCTGTGGCTGGCCAAACATAACAGTACCTCCCCTCCAAAGCCCCCTCTCCCCATCTTCCTGTGCCAAGGTTTATTGGGGGATATTTTGTGGAAGTCCTTAAGTAGTTGTGGAGCTTGCAGATTAGCAGCTGGCTTCCAAGAATATTCCTCAGATCCATAGTTTTTCTAGGAAATAAGGTATTGTAGTTGATTTCGGACCTTGCGTGAATCTAGAATCTCTTGTACCTCGAACCAGGTATCTTCTTCAATGGCCATGTCAATGGTATGGAGGGGTGGTCTGTCTGGCCAAGATAGAATAGCTAATTTTAAAAATGTATCTTGGCTCAAATGGATAACACCTGAAAGGAACCCATTAACAAACACAACCGCTTGTAGATCACTGTATAAGGCTTGAACCACCCGCACAAAAAAACCTTTCTATGCCAGAAGTCTGTAGTGCCTAGAAAAGAAAGCTCCACTCAAGCCTATCAAAGGCTTTTTCCACTAGCAAAAGCTAGTGCAAATGTTGACTATGACTCCACTCAATGGATGCTATTATTTTGCAGACATTGGATACACTACGTTGCCCAGGGACAAAACCTGGCCATAATTTTACCTAACAATTTAACATCAAAATTCAACAATGAGATCGGATGGTATGATATTGGAGACATCCAGTTTCTGCCTCTGCCTCCCTGAGGCAGAACAGATATTATTACCCTATTTGGTATAAAAGGAAAGTGTCCCAATTCTATTAAATCTTTAAACATTTCCCCCATGGAAGAGCCCCTTGTTGAGCAATGATTTTATAGAATCCAGATGAAAAAATGTCAGGCTCAGGAGCTTTTAACAATTTGGCAGCCTTAATATGGTATAGAATCTCCTGCACGGGTTGGTTTAATATATCCAAATGGATCTCTGATATTTTAGGTAATGCTGCAGTTTGCAGATACTCATCAATACCTGTGTATCTCCTGGATCAGCCTTATACAAAGATTGATAGTATTCTTCAAACACCTTAGCGATCCCCTTACCCAAATGCACTATATTGCCTCTACCATCTCTTAGTACTGGAATAAATTTAGCTCTCAACCAGTTCCTTGCCAAATTAGCCAAGGGTCCCTCCACCTTGTTCCCAAACTGGTAAAGCTTAAATTTAAAATATAGTATCCCTTTCTTTGCCTGCTGATATAACAATGTATTCAATGCGGTCTGAGTAGCTAGAAAGGTCACCTTATTAGCTGCAGTGGGTTGACGTTCATATTTCCTTTTGTCCTTCACTAAGCATTTTTCCAAATGTATAATAGCTATCATTAGTGCTTTTTTTTTTTTTTTTTTGCAATCACATCCCCTCATAACACCACCTTAGCCATCTCCCAAAACAACATAGGGAAACCATTCCAACATAGTGTACTGCATTGCTGGAAGCAAACTCCTCCTACGTAGTAATGAGGTATTTTCTAAATCAGTGGTTCTCAACCTTTTTCCCCATCGTGACACACCTGACAGACCACACTCACATGTGACACACTGCTCATTACAATTTACGACGGAAATAAAAAATAAAGGTCCAGTATTATTTTTATTGTTAAGAATGACACAAGAAAAAGATACATATTCTGTCTGAACAGAAATTGCATAAACAATAAACATCTCAGCACTTAACAGTAGCCACCTTACCTAAGAAAAGGCAATACTGAAAATATTATACACCAGGCTTAAGACACCAATACATCTCCTATTAGGAAAACAGACCAAGTCAGGTTGCTATAGAGCCCTACACAGAAACTACACGCCAGCAGAAACCCTCACCTGAATCACATGTGCTGACCCTCACCTAACAAAGAATAGGGAGACCAAAACGCATAACTAGAAGCATGCAGACAAAAACTGAATTGCAAACTGCAACAAGCCAGAGTCTCTGTATGCAGTGCAACAAAGGAAAAAAAAGAAACATCACCCATCCTTATAAAACAAATCAAGAAATATAAAATCAGTAGCAGTAAAGCCATACTAACAAAAAGAACAGATTATTTCAAAACAGCGGATGAATGAAATATTCAATAATTAAAAACGCATATAAAAAATTTCTAGATACCAATAAAATATTTCAAAATAGCAGACACAAAGACCCAGTAATGAAAAATGATACAAACAATTTTTTGCTCTGCATACCTAGGAACGTCTGATATCCAGGTGCCCTGAGATTGTTTTGAATTAGCAGGAGGAGGGATGGTTTGCTTGCAACTTTCTCCTCTCTCTCACACTGGCTCTCAATCGCTCACATATACACATGCTTTTTCTCTCTCACTTATATAGGCTCTTAATTACACATTTACACACATGCTGTCTATCTTTTCAGGCTTACACACACAGGCTTTCAATCACACACATACATGCTGTCTTTTTCTCTCACATACAGACTCTCATTCACATGCTTACAAACATGCTCTCTCTCTTTCTCTCATTTACACACATGCTCTCAATCACATACTCCCTCACCTAAACCAGCTCTCAGTCACACACAGACACACGTGCTCTCTCTTTCTCTCACTTTCACACATGCTCTCAATCACATATTCACATGCTCCCTCACCTAAACCAGCTCTCAATGACACACAGACACACATGCTCTCTCTCTTACTTATACACACAGGCTCTTAATCATACATACACATGATCTCTCTCACACACAAAGGATCTCAATCATACACACATACTCTTTCACACAAACAGATTATCAATCACAAACTTACACATACAGGTTCCCAATGGTAAACTTACATTCATGCTCTCTCACAGGCAGGCTCTCAATCACACACATACTCTCTTTCACATGTACAGGCTCTCAATCATTCACATACATGCCATCTCACTCACACCCACACAGGATCTCAAACACACATGCTTGCTCATTCACTCACTCTCCCCCCTCCCCCAAACTAGCAGCAGCAGCATCCTCCACTTCTAACCCTAAAAGCAGCAACAACCTACTTCATTTTCAGCCCTCGCGGAGAAGGAATCCCATCGGCCGCGGGGGTAGACGACGTTCTTTGTTTTTCTCTGAGCAGCGCAGCTCATCCTTCAGGCCACGCCTCTCTTCTTTTCGTCGGGCCGATGCTGCCCGCACTAGCATGGTCTTTTCTTCCCGCACATGCATCCAATGCTCACCACTTCCTCTTCTGGGCTGTGGTGGTGGTGGTGGGGGGGGGGGGGGCGGGAAGAAGAAAGCATGCCGGTGCCATTGACTCCAGTTGTCCTGCCGCGTTCCACCTGGGCTATCAGCATTTTAAGCCCGGGCGGAGGACCTATTTTGCTTGGGAGGGGGAGCATCTGGGTCAGCGGGGGAACGGGAAGTGTGGTGACACACCTGCATGTTTCTTGGCGACACACTGGTGTGTCGCGACACACCGGTTGAGAACCACTGCTCTAAATCATAAATCCTCAAATAAATATCTGGGAAACTGCCAAAGCCGATCCATATTTGCTGGCTGGTGTTCTTCCAGATCTGCCCACACTGGGGCGTGGTCTGAAATAACAAGGAGCCTACCCCTAGATTCAAAAAGTTTTAATAACACAGTGATAATGCCTGTGCTAAGAAAAAGGGGTGTGTTTTGGAGTTACCACATGGTGTGAGAGAGACAGAGAGACACTATCTACAAGGCCCTTGTAGTAGTTAGCTATTTATGCTACTATAGGAGGCTCACCTAGTAACTCGAGGTGAGGTTTAGGTAGTAGTGTAGGGGTTAGGGGTCACTTTTACATGCAGAGTGAGATGTACGAACAGAACAGTGCTCTCTTGTGAAGATTTGATGAGTGAGGAAACTCACACAACGATGAGATTTGTACAATGTTCTTTCAACCTAGCTTGATGTTACCCAAGTAGAAAGTCCATCAAGCTAGATTGAGAGAACATTATACAAATCTCATCGTTGTGTGAGTTTTCTCACTCCGAAGGACATCAAATCTTCACAAGAGTGTACTGTTCGTACGTCTCACTCTGCATGCAAAAGTGTCCCCTAACCTCTACACTACTACCTAAGCCTCACCTCGAGGTACTAGGTGGGCCTCCTATAGTAGCATAAATAGCTGCTTACTATGGTTCCACCGCTAGAGGCACTCTCTCTCTCTCCTCTCATCTCAGGCCCTTCCCAAGCCTAAAAATGCCCAAAACAGAATTTGCAAAAAAAATGCAAATTGTGTTATGGGCATAATGTATGATATCACACAGCTTAACGCAATTGAAAAAGATGTAGTTATTTTTTACATTAAAACTGTGCGATATTGTGCATTATGGCTTCACAAAACCAACCCACTTTTTCAGAAATCCCACCCTCAACTCCTCCCCAATCCCTCCTCTTTTAAAAATTTGCATCACACCATGTGTTATGGTGCTTATCGCATGCGTTAAGGTGTTTTATGCATGTGAAAATGCCTTAACACGTGCGTTAACGCCATAACACATTTTGAAGAATAATGTGGCTATTGTTAGCATCCAATACCCACGGAAAGGCTTCTCTACTTATTAGGATACAATCTATATGGGATTGAGTATTATGGGCTCTGGATATATGTGCAAATTCCCTCTCCAATAGATATAAGGCCCTCCAAGCATCAATCAAATCTAGATTGTTACACAAGTAATCTATACCCTTTCCCAATTTCATTGCTGGATATCCCACAGCTGGGGATCTAACTAACTGCCGGTCATGAACATAATTAAAATTCCCCCCAAGGACAATGGGAACACTAGCATAGGGCAATAAGAAAGTAGCAATTTATGTAAAAAAAAAGAAAAAAAGAATGTTCATAAACTTTGGGAGCATAGATATTACAGAATACATTAGCTTTTCCAAACAGAGACCCTTCCACTAATAGATACAACCCCTCATCATCTGCAAGGACTTTAGATTCTTGAAAGGGTATCTGTTTCCCTATAAGTAAAGTCACTCATGCCTTTCTTGTATCTGATTGGGAAGAGAAGACTTTTCCCAACTTTTGTCTTTTCAAATTTACTGTGTTCAGTGAGACCTAAGTGTGTTTCGTGGAGCATAGCAATATGTGCACCCCATCTATGCAGAGCCTGCAGACATTTATAACATTTAGTTATGGATCCCAATCTCCCCCCCCGGTAGTACAAAGGATACCCGAAGAAGGCATTGTACTATACTGTGAAATAAAATCACATCAATCAATTGCATTCTCTCAACTTTAGCTTGGACCCCCAGCCTAGATCCCAACTAATGTACCTAGTACATTTATGTAATAGCCCACCTACACCCGAACTGCAAACTTTCATCTTTATTAAGCCTTGCCTCTCCATCTTCCTAGCCCTCTCACCCAACTACACCCTCACACCCACAACCCCCTCCCTTCCGTTCCCTATCCCCTGTAATCTTACTCCCTTGATCATAATAATCTCTTTACTGGAGAGCTAGAGGTGATGTGACATGGTCAGGCTCCGCTTCCCCTTCCCCCATTAGTGACCAAATGCATAATTTAATAGCAACTCTAACAATAGCCCTCTTCTGATTCCTGCTTAACCATTTATTTATTTATTTATTTAATTTCTTTTACTATACTGATGCTCAAGACTAGGTCTTATCGTACCGGTTTACAATGTAACTGAGGGGAAACCAATTAACAACAAGGTAGAAAGTAAAGTTACATTAAACAGGGAGCGTAAAACCTGGGCAATGGAAGACAGTACAGAATTTAAACTAAGAAACAATTAGAGAGAGATAAATATATAATCAACAAAAACTATAAGATACATAAACATAGATTTATCCTAGGCAGTTATTAGCATGGTATGTCCAGTGGGAGAAGGAGAGGGTGAGGTTGGGAGGGGGGGAAGGGGAGAGGGAAAAGAGGGGGGGTAGGGATTAGGGAGGGGTGGGAGAATGAGAGTCAGTGATGGTTGAGGAGATCCTTCAGCGGTAGGCTTCTGCGAACAGCCAGGTTTTCAATTTCTTTCTGAATGTTGAATGGCATTGTTCTTGGCGTAAGTCTTGGGGAAGTGAATTCCATTGTAGTGGACCTGCTGTTGAAAGAGCTCGCTTGTGAATAGAGTTGTGGACCGATGATTTGTTGGGGGGGGCCTTGAGCGAACCTTTGTAGGCAGTTCTGATCGGTCTTGCGGAAGTATGTAATTCGAGTGGGAAGGTGAGTTGGAGAGTGGATTGCTGGTAGACGGATTTGTGGATGATGGTGAGAGCCTTGAAAAGTATTCTATATTGGATGGGCAGCCAGTGTAGGATTTTTAGGATTGGTGTGATATGGTCCTTGCGACGAGTGTTTGTAAGGATCCTAGCCGCTGCGTTTTGCAGCATCTGAAGAGGTTTGGTGGACGAAGCGGGGAGACCAAGTAATAGAGCGTTACAATAGTCGATCTTTGAAAACAGTATGGCTTGAAGCACCGAACGGAAATCCTTGAAGTGTAAGAGCGGTCTAAGTTGCTTCAGGACCTGTAGCTTGAAGAAGCATTCTTTGGTTGTGGCGTTAATGAATTTTTTGAAATTCATTCTAGAGTCAAGGGTGGCCCCAAGATCTCTGACCTGGTTTGCTAATGGGATGCTAGCATTATTTGCGAGGGGGTTGTTGTCACTAGGGGAGATAACCAGTAGTTCCGTTTTGGAAGTATTTAGGACCAGGTTGAGGCTCGAGAGCAGAAGGTTGATGGCGTGTAAGCAGTTGTTCCAGAAATTTAGAGTAGAGATGGGGGTCCGAGATGGGGATTATGATTTGTACATCGTCCGCGTATATAAAGTGGGTGAGATTGAGACTATTGAGTAGCTGGCATAAAGGGAGTAGATATATATTGAACAGGGTAGGGGAAAGTGACGAACCCTGAGGTACACCTTGGTTTGATGGAATGGCGTGAGATTCTTTGTCATTTATTTTGACTTTGTAGTGTCTGTTGTTCAGAAAGGATGTGAACCAGAGCAGTGCAGAGCCGGATATGCCTATTTCCATTAAAGTAGAAACAATATCCATTGAACTAGAACAACAACTTAGAAAAGTTTATATTTTCCAGGCAGCATTTTTTTTTTTTTTACAGCTAAATAGCAGAATGAACCATAACCCAATTACCCCAGAGTCACACCATGGTACAAATTCATCCATGGTATCCATCCAAAAACAATCACTGACCAGAGTGAATGCCTCCGGCGTGGACACCCATTTTCCCCTTGCTGATGGTAACACTTCATCTCAAAAAAGATATAATTGGGATGGAGAAGGTACAGAGAAGGGCGACCAAAATGATAAAGGGAATGGAACAGCTCCCCTATGAGGAAAGACTAAAGAGGTTAGGACTTTTCAGCTTGGAGAAGAGACGGCTGAGAGGGGATAAGATAGAGGTGTTTAAAATCATGAGAGGTCTAGAATGGGTAGATGTGAATCGGTTTTTTACTCTTTCGGATAATAGAAAGACTAGGGGGCACTCCATGAAGTTAGCATGTGGCACATTTAAAACTAATCGGATAAAGTTCTTTTTCACTCAACACACAATTAAACTCTGGAATTTGTTGCCAGAAGATGTGGTTAGTGCAGTTAGTATAGCTGTGCTTAAAAAGGATTGGATAAGTTCTTGGAGGAGAAGCCATTACCTGCTATTAATTAAGTTGACTTAGATAATAACCACCGCTATTACTAGCAACGGTAACATGGAATAGACTTAGTTTTTGGGTACTTGCCAGGTTCTTATGGCCTGGATTGGCCACTGTTAGAAACAGGATGATGGGCTTGATGGACCCAGTATGGCATGTTCTTATGTTCTTAGGAGGGACATCCGCAGATCAAGGTCAACTTAAATGATATATCCGTCAACTTCTGGGTTATTACAATTGCAACCCAAAGCTGAAAACACCCCCAGCTCTTGATTGGAGTGGCCAAGATAGTACTACTATAGTAGTGAACATGTAACAGCATCTAGGCAGGTGTCGCCGATGCGAGAATCAACCCTTCATTCTCATGCTCCGTTCTTAAGTCACGATTCCCGCCAAGCAGTTGATGTCAAATAGCCAGTCAAATAGCCAGCTTTTTGACCCGATAACTTGAAAAACTTGAGAATTCACATATGAAAAACAAGGCACTTATTTCCCACCCAAGAAAATAACCCATTAACACTTCTTTTATTTATTTATTTGTGGTTTTTATATACCGGACTTCGTAGGATAACGAAGTCCGGTTAACAAATGACCGCACTGCCTCCAGCTGCTCAAAGACTTGTACTGAGCCATCATGCCAGATGCACAGCCAAGCTGGGTACTGCAATACAAATCACACCTGTTCTACTAACTTTGCACATAATGGTGCAAAATCTTTCCGCTTTGCCGAAACTTGACCTGAGCAGTCCTGAAATAAGTGCACAGCCCATTCTTGACACTTCAGCACCCTTTACTTGCGGTACACCTGCATGTGTGATTGTTTATGTGCAAGGTTGAAAATTTTTGCTATTACAATATGCTGTCTACTGTCTCCATCTTTTTGCACACCGAGCCTGTGTGCCTGTTCAACCATTAAAGTTCCTTGCAGATTTTCAAGGCCAGGGCCTCAGATGGGAGGGGCAAATGTTTCTCTAAAAACCCAGGAAAGCCATGATCTTCCAGTGATTCAGGGAAACCAAGTATTCTTATATTGCTCTGGCATGAACGATTTTCTAAGTCGTCTATTTTTTTCGTTTTGCATTTTTACTTGTTTTTCAAGTGCTGCCATTTTCCCCGCCATGGACACCGACTTGTCCTCCACCAGGGATAGCCGATTCATGACATGGTAAATCCAAGGATTTAGCTCAGCTAAGGAATATTTTACATCCATAAATTGTTGTGATATGGCACTTAATTAGCCAGATGCTTCCACGATGGCTTCCATTAATTCAGTAATCGCCGCACTAGAAAGGGACGGCCCAGCAGTTGATTCTGATGTAGCCACCATCTTAACTTCTGTCCCTTTCAGCTTTTCTGTGTCACGTTTAGGCATCTTCAGTGGCATAGTTTTTGGTGATTTACTAAAAAAGTTGCTAACAGATGTAAGTCTGACTCATCCCTGTAATTCCAAGATATTTTGGTAATGGATGGCGTGAATTTGGAGAGAGTTCAGGGGAATGGAGCCTGGAGCCCTAAGACAGACATTTGCTAAGGCTCACCGCATCACGTGATCTCTGCTCATGATTGTTTAAATTATAAAGATCCTTGTTTATCATGGAAAGTGAATGTAATCTGGTACAAGTACAATCATGTCCATAGATACAAAATTTGCCTTCTGGTTTCTCCATCATTTGCTTTAATAGTTTTGATGCTGTTGTTTTTAAGCTAAGATTATTTAGTGCACTACTTTTTCTTATAGCATAATGATGTATTCCCAAGAGGATTCTTTGAGAGTTGTTTGGGTTCAAACACAGCTGTTTCACCATTATTTTCTTCTCAGCTGTAGGGTTAGAGAAACAGAGATTCAGGGAGACACACAAACAAATACAGATAAGCAAAACTATGAAAGAAAAATAATAAAATCTTCCAGAGACTGAAAATATCCCAGGCTGAACTTTCTTCTGAACTGATAGAGAGAAGGCTGAGAAACATCGGGTTTATCCCCAGTAGCTATATATATTTATGGAAGAAAGAATGTGAGGGCCCCAGTCCCGTAACATCTTTGTGATTGCAAAGTACAGAATTTGGATAGGTGAACAGTCAGCATTAATGCTTTTGGAGGGTTCTTCAGACTATAGGAAGCAGTAGAACATTGTTTTTCAACCTGGCCTTGGAGTCTCAATTAATAGTTCTGGTTTCCAGGATATTAACAATGAATATATATGAGATATATTTGTGTATATCTATCTATATACAGCATCTGTATCTACAGTTGTGCTCATAAGTTTACATACCCCTGGCAGAATTTATATGATGTGTAGCATTTTAAGAAAACATGAGTGATCAGACAAGACACATATGTTATTTTGAATGTGCCTCAAATTAAAATTATTATGCATCACAGAATAGCATGATCATTAAATAAACCATAGCAATAAGGGGAATAATAAAATTGTCATGTTCAAATATTTACATACCCTTGAATGTTTGGGCTGATAATATTCACTCAAGCTGACACACACAGGATGAGATGGCAATGAAGGGTAAGTATTCACACATGTTCCTTGTTTGATTGTAATTAGTGTCTGTGTATAAATAGTTAATGAGTATCTTAGCTCTTGAGAAAATCTTGTGCATTTCATCCAGGGCTGCACTGACTTTGGTGGTTACTGAAGCATAGGGAAAGCAAAAGAACTGTCAAAGAATATGTGAGCAAAAGTAGTTCAATTTTATAAATCAGGAAGAAGATATAAAAAGATATCCAAAGATTTGAAAATGTCAGACAGTACTATTCAAACTCTGATCAAGAAGTGGAAAATTAAGGTTTCTGCTAATACCAAGGTAGATCAAGAAACATTTCAGACACAACTGCCAGTAAAATTTGTCAGGATGCAAAGAAAAACACACAAGCAACTTCTACTGAAATACAAGCTTCTCTGAAACAAAGTGGTGTGGGTGTTTCAGCATGCACATTAAGGAGATACTTGAACAAAAATGGGCTGCAGGGTAAAGTTGCCAGAAAAAAGTCATTGCTGCACCAACATCACAAAGCAGTCCACTTACAATACACCAGACAGCACCTAGAGAAGCCTCAAAACTTCTAGAACAAAATAATTTGGAGTGATGAGACCAAAATTGATCTTTATGGTCACAACTGTAAACGCTATGAGCGCATAATCCTTAACGCTATAAGCACATAATCCTTAACGTGAGGCATGGAGATGGATCTCTGCTGTTTTGAGGGTGTGTGAGCTACAGTGTCACAGAGAATTTTGTCAAAATTGATGGCAGGATGAATGCAGCATCTTATCAGAAAATGTTGGAGGAGAATTTGCATTCATCAGCCAGGAAGCTGTGCATGGGGCACACTTGGACTTCCTAACATGACAATGATCTGAAACATAAGGCCAAGTTGACCCTTCAGTGGCTGCAGCAGAAAAAAGTGAAGATTCTGGAATGGCCATCACGGTCTCCTGACCTCAACATCATTGAGCCACTTTGGGGAGAACTCAAACATGCAGTTCATGCTAGACAACCAAAGAATTTACAGGATCTGGAGGCTTTTTGCCGAGAGGAATGGGCAGCTTTACCCCATGAGAAAATAAAGGGCCTCATTCACAACTATCTCAAAAGACTGCAAGCTGTCATTGATACAAAAGGGGGCAATACACGATATTAAGAACTGAGGGTATGCAAACTTTTGAACAGGACCATTTTATTATTTCCTTTATTGCTATGGCTTGTTTAATGATTGTGCTATTCTGTGATGCATTATACTTTAATTTAAAACATTAAAAATAGCAGACGTGTTTTGTCTGATCACTCGTGTTCTTAAAATGCTACACATCTTACAAATTCTGCCAGGGGTATGCAAACATATGAGCACAACTGTATATATACTGTTTCCAATGTATGCAAATATATCTAAAGAATAATTATTATGGATATCCTAAAATTCAGGCCTGTGCCATGACTTGGTTGGGAAGCACTGCAAAATGGCAACCTCAAAGTACAGGAAGAGGAAGGTGGATTATAGGAAAGCAGAAGCTTGTTGAACAGATGGTGGTTGAATTAGAACCCTTGCTTTCTTAACTGATGTGGAAAGGAGAGTGAAGACCTTGTTACCTTACTTCTGGGCAGCTGGAAGGCAGTGATACATCATTTCACAAAAAGTGAAGTACAATTGCTTCTCAGCCTTTTGACTAAGATCAATTGTAACATGCACATCATAAACAGAGGATGATCCCTTCTTGCCCTTTTAGCTGAGATTGAGAACCAGGGTCATATGGAGAGCTGATGCCCTCTATTCAGTCCCACTCAGGACTCAAAATCATTCATTCAGACCCTGACCAGATCAAGAGGATTAAACCTCCTGTGTTTGTTTTTTTTAATTGCTTTTTAGCCTTTGGGCTCAGATGAAGTGTGGTATAAAGGTCATGAGCTTCAATTGGTCTCTTCTTGGCCTTTTGGTTTAGACTGAGATTTTGGATAATATCCAGGGAGGTGAAGGAGGGGGGGGGGGGGGAGGGTTTACACCCTGCCATTCAAACCAACTGAGGAAATACCCAGTGGTTTGGAAACTGACCAAACAAGGAACAAATCTCTTAAAAATTATAATTAAAAAAAAACCCTACATATATTTTTATGTAATAATATATTGATACAGAATTAGATTCTCTTTTGGAATGAAACTTTCCTTGTGTCATTTTTGTTATTATTTCTCATTATTTTTAGTCTGATTCTCTGTCTGTGTATGTGTGTGTATATGTATATATATATATATATTCCATTCTTTTTTATGAACTGAGTGCAAAGTAGCTTAAATCTTGATAAATCTTGGGTGTCAATATCTGTACACTGATCCAAAATGACATGGTCAGATGAAGATTGGAGGCCAGAAAAAGTTAGGATTAGCCTTGCCTGATTTTTAAGCCTCAGACAGATTTACTATGGTTCAGATAGCAGAGAATTAATAAAGCTAAACTAAGATAGGGTTGGAAAAATATTTATAAAACTAAGGCACCGGTTAAATATTTTTAGGAGCCAGGGTCTTTTTTTCACTTATTTGTTTTTTGCTTTTTTTTTTTTTTCTTGTTTTACTTTTTCTTATTTTTACTTTAGTGCTTTTCTTTGGCCTTCCCTTTCCTTCCAGAAATTTCCCCCAGAAACTTACCAACCCCGCCCTAGTTTCTTCTCCTCCCTCCAATCACCCTCCTGTTACCACCGGCAGCCGTTGTGACTCCCTAGCCCTGCCAACAACAGCTTCCACCAGAACCTTCCCTCCCCACCCAGGGAAGGAAACTCTCTTTATTCCTTCCAGGCCCTGTCAGCCACACCAGCTCTCCCCCCCCCCCCCCCCCTGTGTTTGGGCCCTGTCAATAATAACAGTTATCTTTCTCCTTGCCTGGGCCCTACCCGCTGCCAAAACTCTCTTCCTTTAGTTGGGGGCATTGACAGTCACAACAACTCTCTCTCCCCCCCCCCCTCCCTCCCAGCCCTGCCAGCCAGTGGCAGCTGCCACAACTCCCAGTCCTCAGCAGGAGCTCACTGGTGGTCTCTCAAATTGTATATGCCAGGATGATCTGATGCCCAGAATTTTTCCTGAACTGAGGTATATAAAATAATACTGAAGAAAAGTTAGCAGAGAGGAAGCAGATGCATACTTAAATCAAACAACAGACTTGGCTGCAGCTGTGGATGAGTAAGTTATGTGGTTTATTATTCATTAAAGTGCTGCTTAAACAAGCATTTACAAGATTTTCACTGAGCAGTGAGATCCTAAAACAGCCTGCAGCCCAGAATGTGCAACAAAGCAAATCCTGCTAGAAAGCATATCTTTAAAAAAAAAACAACCACCAGTGGATAAATTTGGTCATGTAATGCAGAAATATTCACTTAATATGTTTAAGGCTTCATGTGCAGGCAAAAGTAAACTACAAAGGTTATCCTGCTATATCAACTGAGAACAAAATGAATTTGAAATCTGAGCCTTCAGTGGCATAGTACATTAGAAATGGTCAGGTATGTTTTTAAATTACTATGCCTGAAGCTGAATCAAAGTATCCTGCACAGAGCAGCAATTGCAACCCTAAATAGCAGGCATGAGGGTACCGGCATGGAGCAGCAGTTACAATCCTAAATAACCTGCTGGGCAGACTGGATGGATCAGATGGACCTTTATCTGCCATCATTTGCTATGTTATGTTACGCAATGGAATAAAAGATACCAGGGAAAATAATTTTAATCTGATTTACATTTTCAAGTTCATGATTGAATTATCATTTTTAACAAGCACTAGAAAACAGTCAGATATGGAATTTGGTACACAGATCCAGTCTTTCATATAGGGAAATTAAAACAATGTTTCACAATTTTGTATACATCTAAGTATAGAATTAGAGCATTATAGAATATCAAAAGGTTCATGTAAAGTTACATATTCACTGCTAAAGACCTGGATTTCATTAAAGCTTACCTTTAGGGGCTCAATTCACTCATGTTTGGGACTTAGAAAAATTTAAAGCCAAAAGTAGCCAAAGTTTACTCATCAAATGGTGAATATAATAATCACATAGGGGACAAAGATGGCGATGAACTAAATGCTGAAGTGTGAGCTTTCAATCAGTCTAGCCCATTTCTGGATTATTTCTCTCTTCTACGATGGACAAACGAAAAGGGAGGATGAAGACCTATCCTACCAAGCCTCTGACAGCTGTTACCAGACCTATATACTCTTGGGTCTCTGCTTCGACTAAACAGCCACACAGAGAACCTCTTGGAGGGGCATCTACAGGGAACACTAAAAGACCATCTCCTAGCATGAGGCTTCTCTCAGTACCAAGGGCCAAATCTTGTTCATGCTTCCTGAAGACGTCTTTCATATAGATGGTGTTGCATGTGCATCCCAGACCTATTGTGTAGCAAGGTTGGTACAGTCGGAGGGTCCATCACTAAAGGCTTCATGAGAGAACACCTAGAACAATGCTGCTTGGATGATCTAACTCTCCCTTTTGGGGACACGAATGATGCCACAACTTGGAGTAATAAGGGGATCCTGAAGGTCATGCCTCTAAAATTGGTACCCATGTGGATTCTGACCATCAAGAAGTATAATGGAACTCCGATAGTATTTAGGATAAAACCCTGATGGAAGCTTGAACTGGTGTCAGCTTCAAAATTCAGGACTGGAGTCTTAGCTTTTAGACCAACTTGGCACCTAAAGAGAGCAGAAGTGGTAGGCGAGAAATCTGACTCAGAAAACCCTGAAGGCCATACCCTAGGCAAAGGGGATTGGCTGAGGCTCAGCTATAAGGGGTTGCAGGAAGCTATTCGCAGCAACCCAAAGACTAACCTGCTTCTTGGTACAGAGTCTGCTACTTTCTGAAGGGGTAACTTACTCTTGATTCCAGTTCCTGGCCTGTAAGTCAAGCTTCTTTTCCAAGCTGCTTCATTGTGAACTTGCTACTAACTCCAGCTTCCGGCCTGTAAATCCAGCCTTTAAGTTCAAGCCTGCTTCATTGTGAATCTGTTTCTGACTCTAGCTCCTGGCCAGCAAAGGCACTTCTGAGTTAAGTCTGCTTCTGTGTAAACTGTTTCTTTTTCTAGTTCATGGCCAGCACTGCAGCTTGCTACTCAAGACTGCTACTGTTCCTGTGGGCAACCTGCCAGACTAGTGTCTGGCTCCAGCCTGTGCTCAGTCCTTCTCTGAATCTGTGAGTAGCTGGAGGATGGGAACCTGACAGTTGTCCAAATCAGTTTCACTAGAAGTCCTTTGAAGAACTCACATAAGGAAGATGATCTTGGAGCAGAGTTGGCCAACTCTGATCCTCAAGAGCCAGAAACAGACTTGGGTTTTAGGATATCTATAATGAACATGCATGAGATATTTGCATACAATGGAAGCAATGCATGCTAAACTCTCTCATGCATATTCATTGTGAATATCTTGAAAACCAGACCTCTTTGTGGCTCTTGAGGACTAGAGTTGGCCACCCTTATCTAGGAGGGTTGTGTTTCCCTGCTGTGTAGGTTTTCAGTGCATGCAGTGTCTAAATTTAAAAGTCAAGACTATATTGGGGGGTACACTCAAGCTCAACTATAACAATTCTGTGCCCATCCTTCTAAGCTCCAGAACTCAAATATTATCTTAATTAAATGTTTACCTGTGCAATAAACTTGAAGCTTTGGAGATATTTATTATTCACATTTAGAAAAAATTCCCCTTTGGCAAGGGCTCTGGGCGAGAACATTACATACAACATTAAGTATAAAATAAAAAACAAAACATATCAACATAAAACAAAAATAAAAAATCTAAAACATCAAACAAAACTAACATTCAATACACAAAACATCAATTACCTATGCATTACATTAAAATTCCAAACATTATCTAATACTTCCAAATCAACCAAATGCAGTCCTAAATAACCAGGATTTACAAAGTTTATGAAAAACTAAGTAACCATCTACATCTAGGCAAAGAATTCCAGAGGTGAAAAGGCCTTGAATTTGTTTTCAATCAAATGGACAGCTTTAGTAGATAGAATCACCAGTAAATAAATCTTAGGAAGAACGTAAATCTCTCCTTGGACAGTGTTGGCAAATTCTGTCACAAAGATACAATAACTCAAGATACAGGAATTTGTGATTTAGCAGTTTCCCCAGGTCTAAATTGATCTTTCCATCTGAAACAGTTAATAAATATTTTTTGTTAGGTCAAAAATGTTGTAGCTGTCCTTGAGTTCTGCTTTGGTTCTAGGGATGTGCAGCCCCCCAAATGTATTTTTTTGTCTGTGTGTCACTTTGTTTAATGTTTGTTTTGGTTTAGTTCTTTGCCAAACTGAAATAAACATTAAAATGATAAAGAGGATGGAACAGCTCCCCTATGAGGAAAGGCTGAAGAGGTTAGGGCTGTTCAGCTTGGAGAAGAGACGGCTGAGGGGGGATATGATAGAGGTCTTTAAGATCATGAGAGGTCTTGAATGAGTAGATGTGACTCGGTTATTTACACTTTCGAATAATAAAAGGACTAGGGGGCATTCCATGAAGTTAGCAAGTAACACATTTAAGACTAATTGGAGAAAATTATTTTTCACTCAACGCACAATAAAGCTCTGGAATTTGTTGCCAGAGGAGGTGGTTAGTGCAGTTAGTGTAGCTGGGTTCAAAAAAGGTTTGGATAAGTTCTTGGAGGAGAAGTCCATTAATGGCTATTAATCAATTATACTTAGGGGTAGATTTTATAATTTTGCACGAGCGCGAACAAAAGTACGCTGGATTTTATAAGATACGCGCATAGCCGCGCGTATCTTATAAAATCCGGGGTTGGCGCGCGCAAGGGGGTGCACATTTGTGCAACCTGCGCGCGCCGAGCCCGGCGCACGCGCTGCCTGTTCCCTCCAAGGCCGCTCCGAAATCGGAGCGGCCTTGGAGGGAACTCTCTTTCCACCCCCCCCCGGCACCTTCCCCTCCCTTCCCCTACCTAACTCACCCCCCGGCCCTATCTAACCCCCCCCCACCTTTTGTTGGCAGATTTACGCCTGCTGAAAGCAGACGTAAATCTGTGCGCGCCAGCGGGCTGCTGGCGCACCATCACCCAACCCGGGGGCTGGTCCAGAGGCCTCAACCACGCCCCCAGGCCGGCGCCATGCCCCCGGTCCCGCCCCTTTTACGTAGCCCCAGGACTTACGCGCATCCCAGGGCTGTGCACGCGCCAGCGGCCTATGCAAAATAGGCATGTCGGCGCGCGCAGGGCATTTAAAATCCAGCCCTTAGGGAATAGCCACTGCTATTAATTGCATCAGTTGCATGGGTTCTTCTTAGTGTTTGGGTAATTGCCAGGT
This sequence comes from Rhinatrema bivittatum, assembly GCF_901001135.1. Taxonomy (NCBI): domain Eukaryota; kingdom Metazoa; phylum Chordata; class Amphibia; order Gymnophiona; family Rhinatrematidae; genus Rhinatrema; species Rhinatrema bivittatum. The sequence goes on from NC_042619.1 coordinate 54,785,742, forward strand.
TCTTGTGGCCTGGTTTTGGCCTCTGTTGGAAACAGGATGCTGGGCTTGATGGACCCTTGGTCTGACCCAGCATGGCAATTTCTTATGTTCTTATGTTCTAAAATAATCCCAGAAATAGGTCTTCTCTGGGCTTTTCAGGCACCTCTTCCACACCTGCCAAAAAAGGTGCTGGGACCAGGAGCCCTGGACCCCGCTGACCCTTTCTATGGAGTTCCTAGGAGGTAAATAGGGCAAGAGGAATGCCCACTTACCTCATGCCCCTCTGATGTCCCTTATAAATTGTGCTGGTTAGCCCTGAGATTGATACCAGAGTGATGTCAAAATGGCACCAGTCTCAGAGCCAACAGCACCATTTTGTTGGACGGCCCTATTATTTATCAAAACATTTCTATGCTGTTATCTGAAAATCTAAGTGGCTTGCAAGAGAACATACATAAATTACAAATAAAAACATCAACACTCCATATTCAATACAGATAAACAACAAATTACCAGTGCCAACTAATCTAGACTAATAACAGCAGTTTCCTCAACTATTTTCACTTGTACTAAGCAAAAGCTCACTCAAACAGTAGGTTTTCAATTCATTTTAAGGTTTTGAAACAAGACTTTCTTCGGAGGATGTCTGGGAGACGATTCCACAACATGAGTCCTGAGACATCAGACATTTTCTCCTGGGATTCTATGAGCCTCCCTGCACAGAGAGAATATCAAGCAGGCACTACCCAAAAGTTCTCAAACTCCTTTCTTTATCAGCAAGCAAATACATTAAGGAGCATTGTAGCTCTGTGAACTAAAGTTATTTTTGAAAATAATTTTGCACTCAGCTGGCAGCCAATGTAGTGAAAAAAAATGAGTATATTGCGATCGTCGACCAGTACATTGTTCCAGGTGGAGGAAGGGAGATTGTAGGGCCTGGCCCAGCCAATTTTTTTTTTGCTGGTAGGAAGGTCAGAGGAACCCGGGGTTTCCCCAGGCCTTGGCAACGTTTTGGGGGGCAGCCCCAGGGAAGCCTTCGGTCAGCGCCAGCAGCCCTGAACCAGCAGCAGAGGGTTTTTTGTGGCTGTAAAAAAAAAATTTGTTGGTTTTTCATTTATTCCGTTTTGAAAACATAAAGAAACAAAATAGACAGTTCCTATTTAGATTTAAATCAATACTAGTGTTTGGTGTGCAGAGCCACTGAACGGCTCTGAGGAATCAAGGCTCAGATTGGCTCCCAGGGGTTCAAAAGATACGCTGTTATACCACCAGGAAGTTGCTTCCTGGCATCTGGATTGCTAGGAGGGCAAGTGAAGATGTGGGATCCTGGAGCGCTTTTCCCTGTTTATATTGATGTTATGTGATATGAATGCCTTGAAGCTCTGTGTTAATCCTGTAAGCAGAAGTTGTATCTCAAGTATTTACTGTGTTTGTCCTTGGAGGGGAATTACTGACCTGGAGTGGATTTAAGTTTTGCCCCAACCATATTTGCAACCTTGATTAAAGTTACCTGTTTGTTTTTGCCTGCAGTATACCGTACATCAGAGAATGTTATTTCCTTATCTATTAATAAACTAGCATAGAGATATCATTCCCAGTGTAGATTGTACCAAAGGGGTTTCCAACCTTAATTATTTTCAGGAAAATAAACAATTTCTCTTCAACCTATTCTGCCTTTGTGTAAGGTTTCCTACACTAGGGGTGCTCAAACCGGTCCTACGGGCCCCCCCCCCCAGCCAATCGGGTATTCAGGATATACCTAATGAATATGCATGAGATTTGCGTGCACTACCTCCTGTGTATGCAAATGTTTCTCATGCATATTCATTAGGTATATCTCATAGGGGCCTATAGGACCGGTTTGAGCACCCCTGTCCTACACCACTCTAGCAAAGCATTCTTTGGTTCCTTAGGAAGGTGCTGTAGAACCTGTGTATCTTCAGTGTACAGTTTGTATGTCTCAAACACTTTCTGGAAACATCAAAAGAAGAAATGTTATCTAGAGCAGGGGTGGTCTACTCAGGCCCTCAAGAGCCACAACAGGCCAGATTTTCAGGATATCCACCATGAAAATATGCATGAGATAGATTTGTATACAATGGAGGTAGAGTATGCAAATCTATCTCATTCTTATTCATGGTGGGTATCCTGAAAACCTGGCCTGTTTGTGACTCTCAAGGGCCAAAGTTGACCATCCTTGACTTAGAGGAATTTTGATTGCTACATTTGCAGCAGAGGTGGATAGAGCCTTGATTTTTAAATTCTATTTTAAACATTTCTGTTTGTTGTTCTATGGTTTCGCATGGAGACTCTGCGCTCCGTCAAGGCTGCAGTACAGCCAGGGGAATTCCTCACGGCATTAGACCTGTCAGAGGCATACTTGCATATCCCGATCCATCCGGATCATCAGCGCTACCTACGCTTCAAGGTTCTGGGAAGCCACTTCCAATTCCGGGCTCTGCCCTTCGAGTTGGCCACGTCACCGCGGACATTCACCAAGGTGGTCGTAGTGGTAGCAGCGGCACTCAGGAGGGAAGGAATTCTGGTCCATCCCTACCTAGATGACTGGCTGATCAGGGCGAAATCTCGAGAGGAGAGCCTTCGGACGACCGACAGAGTAATCGCCCTTCTGGAAAGCTTAGGCTGGGTAATCAACCTCAGCAAGAGCTGCCTACAGCCTTCCCAGTCTCTGGAATACCTGGGAGTACAGTTCGACACCCAGGCAGACACAGTCCGTCTCACTACCAAGAGAAAGTTGAAGCTTCAGCAGCGTATCCAGCATTTGATGGGAGCCAGTCGGCCCATAGCCTGGGATTATCTGCAGGTTCTTGGTCTCATGGCATCCACCCTGGAAGTGGTGCCTTGGGCGAGGGCCCATATGAGACCTCTACAACATTCCCTGCTCTCTCGCTGGAGCCCCCGTCTACGGAACTATTCCACGCACCTGCATCTGCCAGCCAGAGTGCGGACCCAGTTGCGGTGGTGGTTGCAGTCCCAACCACATGAGCAGGGGGTCGAAGATGTCTTCCCCCATGTGGACTTTGCTCACCACAGATGCCAGCCTGAGCGGCTGGGGAGCACACTGCGAAGAACTCACCGCACAAGGGCGGTGGAACAGAGAAGAGTCAGCGTGGAACATCAACCGTCTAGAGGCCCGGGCAGTCCGATTGGCATGCCTTCAATTTGCTCACAGACTGAAGAACAGAGCAGTCAGAGTGATGTCCGACAACGCCACCACGGTGGCATACATCAACCGTCAGGGCGGAACCAGAAGCAGACAAGTATCTGCTAGCAGAAGACACTCAATAGCATTCAATAGGCTTTCAGCAATATGCGATTAGCAATATACGCTCAATAGTATTCAATAGGCTTTCAGCAATATGCGATTAGCAATATACGCTCAATAGCATTCAATAGGCTTTCAGCAATATGCGGTTAGCAATATACGCAGAATAGCATTCAATAGGCCTTTCAGCGATATGCGGTTAGCAATACACGCTCAATAGCATTCAATAGGCTTTCAGCAATAGGCGGTTAGCAATATACGCACAATAGCAGTCAATAGGCCTTTCAGCGATATGCGGTTAGCAATACACGCTCAATAGCATTCAATAGGCTTTCAGCAACAGGTGGTGTAGCAATACCGTTCCTGAACCGGCGGTTAGCAATACACGCTCAGTGGAAATGCTCACAACAATAAGGCAATATACGCACAAGGAGGAATAAACCTGCGCCTATTACCGGCGCCCTACCTGAACGAGGCCCACAAAATGGCGCCCTCCTTGGCGTGCCACGCCGCCGATCCTCTGTTCCTTCGGAGACCCAAAAAATGAGATGTACGCCTCACCTGAACCTCGGCGCTTCTCGGCTGGAACCCAGGCGGTCTCCGGCTGCGGGGAGAGCGGGCAACTACCTTCACCACCGCGTTTGAGGATATGCACCCACTGCCTCGTCCACGCTGGGACCGAGGTGCCTCGCAAGCCTCACCCGAACCTCGCCCAGGGGCTGTGTCCCTGCCGTGATTCGGCCGGACCGAGGACTTAACCTCCGGGGGGACCACGGAAATTACCCCGGGCAGCTCAACTGGGGGAGTGACCTTTGGGTATCACCGCAGGAGCGCGGGGCTCGAAAGTTTTACAGAAAGTAGAAAGTAGAATCTAGAATTATAAGAAAAGAGAAAAATTAAAGTAGTCTTGGAAAGCACGCTCAACTAGCGTGCAGGCACGCCAAACTGCTTTGGAGACGGAAATTACTGAGTTGCTACGCTTCCTGTGGGGATATATATACCCCCGTGCTGACGTCAGATCCGTCTCCAACTGCTAGCACGCGGATACTATCCCATTCGTTCTGAGTCCATCTGGCTACACGCCAGGAAATCCTGAATTTGATTGGTAACCAGTGAAGGTTCTGAAGGATGGGCGTGATGTGTTCCCTTTTGTTGGCGTTTGTGAGAATCCTGGCAGAAGCGTTCTGGACCATCTGTAGTGGTTTAATTGTGTTGGCGGGTAGATCCAGAAGGAGGGAGTTGCAGTAATCCACTTTGGATAGAATGATAGATTGTAGTACCAAGTCTCAGAGGTGTAGGAGTGGTTTTAGTTTTTTTAGTACCTGCAATTTGAAAAAGCATTCTTTGGTGGTGTTGTTTACGAATTTTTTCAGGTTAAGTTGGTTGTCAAGTAGAACACCCAGTTCTCTCACATGTAATGAATGATTAATTGATGATTTGGCTAGTTGGGAAGAGCTTGAGGAGTTGAGGAGTTGTCCTGAGCTATTAGAAGGATCTCTGTCTTGTTGGTACTGAGGACGAGGATGAGGCTGGTGAGAAGTCTGTTGATTGCTAGAAGGCAGCTATTCCAAAGGGACCAGGTTTTGTGAAGAGACTCGGTGATAGGGATGAGGATCTGGATGTCGTCTGCATATAGGAAGTGGGTTAACTTTAGGTTAGTGAGTAACTGGCAGAGCGGTAGGAGGTAGATGTTAAATAGCGTGGGTGAAAGAGAAGATCCTTGGGGGACTCCCATGTTGGAACTGACTGGGTGTGATTCTTTATTGTTGATCCTTACCTTGTAACACCTGTTTTCAAAGAAGGATTTGAACCAGTTGAATGCAGATCCTTTGATGCCAATGTCTGCGAGTCGTTGTAATAAGATCGTATGGTTCACGGTGTCGAATGCCACAGACAGATCCAGAAGAGCGAGTAGGTATGGTTGACCTTTTTCTAGGTTTAGGAGGATGGTGTCCGAGAGAGTAGATAGTAATGATTCAGTGTTTAGTGCCTTATGGAAGCCACATTGTTTTGGAGCGAGAATCTCATTTTCTTCTAGGTATTCAGATAGTTGTTTGTTTACGACTTTTTCCATGAGTTTGGCGATCAACGGCAAATTCGCTATGGGACGGAAGTTAGCTGGGTCTGATGGTGAAAGGTTGGGTTTTTTTTTAAAAGAGGTTTAAGCATTGCAAGCTTGAGCTACGGAACAGTTTATGATGTCTGCTAATGGCTTAGCAATGATATTCGGAATGGCACAGAGCAAGTTGGACGGTATGTGGTCTGATGGGTGTGAAGAAGGTTTAAGTTTCTTAAGGATGTTTTCTATTTCTAGAGAAGACGTCGATTCGAAGGAGACTAGAGATGAGTTACATTGATGACCAATGGAGAGTGTGGGGGAGGGTGGAGGAATGGGCACCGTGAGGGGCGCGCTAAGTGTGGAGATTTTACTCTTAAAGAAGTCAGCCAATTCATTGGCTTTACTGGTGGCTTGGTCATCTGGAATGAGGGGTGCGGACGGTTTAGTGAGGGCTGAAACGTAAGAGAACAGAGCTCTGGCATCAAAGATGAAGTGATGTATCTTTTTTGAGAAGAATTATTTCTTTGTTCTGTTGATGACATTCCTGTAGGCATTTAGACAGGATTTGAAGGCCGCTAGGATTGTTGTGGAGGGGTTTTTATGCCACCTATGTTCTTTACTTCTGGGGTCATGTTTGAGAGACTTCAGTTCAGGTGTAAACCACGGTTTCCTGTTGTCCCTCTCTGGAAGAAGTGTTTTAGTGGTCGTTGGGCAGGTTTGTTCAGCTACTTTGTTAGTGATGTTGATCCAAGACAAGGTCACAGAGTTGGCGTCTGAGAGGTCGAGTTGGACTAATTCATTGGAGAGCTGCTTGTTGAGGAGTTCTCTAGAACAAGGTTTCCTGAAAGTTACCGAGGTTATAGGGGCTGCCTGGGGAGGGTGTTCCTTAATCTCTAGGACTGTGGAGATGATCTAGTGATCCGACCATGGGACTGGTGAGCATGTTGGATTGGCAGGAAGCGAGATGCCCTCATTTATGAAAATGAGGTCTAAAGTGTGGCCCGCTTTGTGGGTTGGACTGTTGACAATTTGTCTGAATCCCATATGGCTGAATGTGGTGAGTAGAGTTTCGCAGTTCGCAGATAGTGGCTGGGCGTCCATGTGCAGATTAAAGTCTCCCATCAGGATGGCTGGTTTGTCCGCATTGAAGTGTTTCGCGATAAGTTCGATGACAGGAGAAAGGTCAGATTCAAGAGTTCCTGGTGGAGCGTAGATTAGGCCGATTTGAAGGAACTTTGATTTAAAAAAGGCAAATTCCAGATTGGTTGTAGCATTTGAGAGATGTAGGGTTAGGCCCAGCCTTTTTTTTGCTGCTAAGAGCAATCCTCCTCCTCTTTTTTTGGGTCTGGGAATTGAGAGGAGATCGTAAGTTTGAATGGGGAGCTGATTTAACAACACTGTGTCTGTGGGTTTTAACCAGGTTTCTGTGATTGCACAGATGTCTGGTTTAGTTTCTAAAAGGAAGTCATTGAGGTTGTGCGTTTTCTTGGTGATAGATTGGGCGTTGAACAGTGCGAGTCCGAGTATTTGTGTGACTGGTGATATCAAGATGGGAATGAGCCTCTGTTGACGGCTGGATGGAAGAGCAATTGATTTTGGTGATTGTAAATTATGGGTATTGCGAAGGAACGCATCCTGGAGAAGTGAACGGTGATGATCATGTTGGTGGAGCTGTGAGAGGAGAGGGCGGAGAGGGCGATGGTCGGGTGAGGGCCGGTTCGATCCGAACTGTGCCTGAATGATCAGACTCCACGGGCCTGTCCAGGAGTTAAGTTCCGGAGGAATGTGAGTTGGAAACAATATGAATGCAGGTACTGTGTAACTGCAGGATGCGTGCTGAGGTAAAATTGAGTGCTAGATGAGGGCTTGAGAGATAGAAGCAAAGGTGAGACTAAGCTGGGTTGCTTACTTGATTGCTGGACGTGGAGACGGCAGAGGCAGTCGTGGGTTAGATAAGGTCTGAAGCAAAAGTCAAATAAAATAGATTATGAGGGATTATAATTGCAGCGAGAGGCTGGCGCGAGAGGTGGCTGCGGCTACTCTCCGGGGCTGCACAAAGGGGCCTGCCCCTTTGTCGCGCTGCTTTAAAGGGCCAGTCGGGGCTGTCCCCCGATTGGCTGAACGGAGTTGGCTGTCCTGATTGGCTCAGGAGAGAGGAAGAGGAAGGCTCGAGTCCCGATCAGAGTAGCCTCGTGGTTGGCGCAAACGGCGGCCGTGGGTAAGTGAAGAATTTATGACCACAAATACTCGTACCCTAGGCAATAAAATTGTAGACCTGCATGCCTTAATGGTGGAAAGCTGACTTGGACATAGTTGCTGCTACAGAGACCTGGTTCACTGAATCTCATGATGGGATACAGCCTCCCTGGCTATAACTTGATAAGGAAGGACAGAGGGGACAAAAATGGAGAAGGGAAGCAACAGGATTTCAAGGGACATGGGGGAGAAGAAGCATTATGGACAGTCCTTAAAAAAAAAAAAAAGAAAATGGTGCTTCTATTTTTACTGATGTGGTCTACAGGCTCTGACTCAAACAGAACTAGACAGATCTGGTTGAAGACATCCAAAAGGTGGGATAGAAGGGAGAAGTGTTGCTTATGAAGATTTTAATTTGCCTGATGTAGTTTGGAGAATCCCTTCTGCAGAATCTACCAGAAATAGAGAGAGAGTGGATGCCTTACAAGGGGCTCTGTTCAAACAAATGGTAATGGAACCCACGAGGGAGTGAGTTATACTCGATCTAGTGCTCACTAATGGGCATAATGCCTCTAATATCCAGAAGGGTGCCCAACTGAACACCAGTGATCATCAAACGGTATGATTTGATATCGCTAATAGGATACAGAAAGGTCACTCGAAGACCCGAGTTTTGAATTTCAAAAATACAGACTTTGTCGAAATGGAGGTTGAACTAGAAGACTTGAACTAGAAGACTTGAAGAAAATGAGAGAGGTGGAACAACCTTGGGTCAAACTAAAAGGAGCAATTACAAAAGCAAAAAATCTATATGTTAGAAAAGTAAACAAAACTAAGAGGAATAAGAAAATGATCTGGTTGTCAAAGGAGATAGCTGAAGTACAAGGATCCTAAAAAGAGGAACACAGGGAAGAAAATCTGGTGAAACTGAGGGAGACGAAGAAAGAAATCAAGAAAGCAAAAGGTCAGGCAGAAGAAAGGATTGCCAAAGAGGTAATTTGAGGTGACAAAACATTTTTCAGATATATCAGAGAAAGGTCTGAGGTGGTATAGTGAAATTGAAAGGTGCAAAGATCATTTTGTGGAGAGAGACGAAAAAATGTCAGAAATATTAAACAAATACTTCAGTTAGTGTTCACTAAAGAATACCCTGGAGAAGGACCGTCGCTGGTTGACAAGACTGTAGATGGGGGTAGAGTAGATGAAACCCCATTTATAGAAGAGAATTTATGGGAAGAGTTAGGAAAATTGAAAGTGGACAAGGTCATGGGGCCAAATGAGGTACATCCCAGGATACTAAAGGAGCTCAGAGATGTGCTGGTGGGTCCACTGAAAGACCTGTTCAATAGATCCCTGGAAACGGGAGAGGTGCTGTGAAATTGGAAAAGAACATTGGTGGTCCTGCTTCTAAAGTGGTAACAGAGAGGAGGCTGAAAACTGCAGGCTGGTTAGCCTCACCTTGGTGGTGGGAAAATTAATGGAGAAGCTTCTGAAGGAAAGGATAGTGAACTATTTACATTCCGGTGGGTTGCTCGACCTAAGGCAGCATGGATTCACCAGGGGAAGATCCTATCAGAAAAATCTGCATTTGCATGTTGCAGGCACTCTTAGGTTCGGGGGATTGGACGCGCGTTTTTGGCCCCTTACTGAATAAGGGGTCAGGTAAAACGTGCGTCCAATGGCGGGTTAACAGTGCGCTCCATCGGAGCACACTGTACTGTATCGGCCCATATGAAAGTAATATAATCCATCTAAATGATAATAGCGCAGACTATATATTTTTTAAATAAAGCATCAGAGATCATGTCTTCTATTGATATGTAGCTCATTTGACATTTTCCCTGTTTCAATTCATCTCTTATAAATAAGTATTTAAGATTATGTGTTTTGTTTGCTGATTTTGAGTTATACTCTCTACCAGTTCCATTGCGTTTTGGCAATCAGATTTTATGCCAACTGGATTTTTACAGTACTTGTTAAATCCAAGTTCTTCCAGAATTGTAGTTAACCACATTCTTTAATACTTTTGCATGAAGCAATATATTCAGCTTCACAAATAGATAAGCACACCATCTGTTGTTTAACAGCTTTCCAGCTAATTGCTGCTTGCGATAGCTTGTTACAGAACCTCTGGAAGATTTTTCCTTCTTGAGCCCAAGCGTTCCAGCTTGCATCTGAATAATCAATTATTCTTTCTCCTGAAGCTTTGTATGACCCCCTTCAGGGAAGAGGGCCACCTTCCCAGTCCTGGAGAACATTTGACTGCTCACCCAGGGAGTGAGAAAGACTTGGGTTCTGTGGAATTGGGGCAGGAAAAATCCTGCAAGGCCACCAAGCAGGTTTCTTAATCTAAAATGAATGAAATTTTGTCCCAAACAAAAAAATTTATTAGAAGGAAAAAGAAAATACAGCTGATACAAAATGTAGAAAAGTACAAGAATCACATCTTTAAATCAGTAGGTAGCAAGACAAATCAGACATATTTTAGGAACTTCTACAGTTTCCAAGTCAAATCCTCATACTCACTGAAGAAATCAAGCTAGGAAAACTCAAGACTTCATGAGGTTCCTGTAAAGTTTTTCTTTTTCAGATACTCTTCAGAGCTAAAAAAAAAAATAAATCCTCCCAATTCAGAAATGTTTCTCAAATACCTTGTTGGTGAGATTTGCTTCCTGGACAGGACCCGAGTCCTGGGGATAGCAATCCTTCTGGATCAGCTCCCACATTCAAGCAAACAGTAGACATATACTATCCCTGTTACGTTCTGCGCCTTCCAGGTAGGCACTGAGAGCCGTGACACTCATCCCAATGCCGGCCAGGCCTCACCACGATGGGACGCCGCCAAATGTCGCCATCAGCAGGACCTCTGCCTCTGGACCCCCCTTCCTAGGTGAACTGAGAACATTTAAAGGGCCCGCAACAGGCAAAGGCCACGGTACCCTTGGATGGTGTCACCAACTGCCGTATAAAAGGGTTCCTCAGATGATGCTTCTTCACCTCAGCAACGGGTTGAGTACAGCCTTGTAGTGTGAGTTGCTGCATCATGGACTCAGTAGAAATGGACTCAGTCTAGTAGGAATAGATTCAAGTTTATTCAGAACAAAGCATTTTCTACCACCAGCTTTAACATTTACTAGCCACCTTAGAACACATGATGTTTGTTATACATTGTCTCACTAGTTTTGAGAGTGAAACAATGTTCAATAAATTGTAATTGATACATTGTGCTTTATGTTATTTATGTAACTGTTTCCTTTGGAATATGTGAGTTGTTTGTAATCTCTGTCAAATTGGATCTTTCTGACTGTGAAGGTGTATGAATGCATACAAGTAAAGTTTTCATAGATATTTGTGTATGAATAATACTGTACAATTTCATTGTATCTTGATCATTTGAATTTATGTAACACTTTTAGATTATCTTTAATTGATAAGCAAAAACATTTGTAATATAACTATAATGGTTATGATTCCTTCATGTTGAAATTACAGTCACTCATGCCAAATTGTTTTTTTCAATGATTTTTTCAATATAATTCTTTTGATTAATTGACAAATGTTTGTCTACATTTCTTTTTGTGTCAATGCAAAAAATTTGACTTGGATCTCACAAATATTTTACTTCAATTTTGGTCTCTAGAAAAAACATCTTTATTCCTTGCTGAAACTTGTCACTTGTTACTATTAGTATGTCATCCACATAAATAGCTAGTGTAGGATATCCTTCTCCTTGTCGCAGTATGTAGATGTATTTGTCTGAATCTGCTTGACGATAGCCCTTTGTAATGGCCCCTCTTGGCTCATTACCATTAAGCCCTGGGTGAATTTCTTTCAGCTAGTTCAGTGAGAGTTGGTAATTAAGGGGAGGCACCATTTGTATAAAGCCCCTCTCTGAGGGTATTGGAATGGCCATCTTGGATTTTAGCAAAGCTTTTGATATAGTCCCACACAGGAGGCTTGTGAATAAAACAAGAAGCTTGGGAGTGAGTGCCAAGGTGATGGCATGGATAACAAACTGGTTGAAGGACAGAAGACAATGTGTGATGGTAAATGAAACTTACTCAGAAGAGAGAGCAGTGATGAGTGGAGTGCCGCAAGGGTCGGTGTTGGGACCGGTCCTGTTCAATATCTTCATGAGCGACATCGCGGATTGGATAGAAGGTAAGGTTTGTCTATTTGCGGATGACACTAAGATCTGCAACAGAGTGGACACGCTGGAAGGAGTGGAGAGAATGAGATGGGATTTAAGGAAGCTGGAAGACTGGTCGAAGATATGACAGCTGAGATTCAATGCCAAGAAGTGCAGAGTCATGCATATGGGGTGTGGAAATCCAAAAGAAATGTATTCGATGGGGGATGAAGGGCTGATGTGCACGGAGCAGGAGAGAGACCTTGAGGTGTTAGTGTCTAACGATCTGAAGTCGGCAAAACAATGTGACAAGGCGATAGCTAAAGCCAGAAGAATGCTGGGCTGCATAGAGAAAATAATGAGTAAGAAAAGGGAAGTGATTATCCCCTTGTACAGGTCCTTGGTGAGGCCTCACCTGGAGTACTGTGTTCAGTTCTGGAGACCATGTCTCAGAAGGGATAGAGACAGGATGGAGGTGATCCAGAGAAGGGCGACCAAAAAGGTGGGTCTTCATCGAATGACTTATGAGGAGAGATTGAAGAATTAAATATGTATACCCTGGAGGAAAGGAGGAACAGGGGTGATATGATACAGATTTTCAGATACTTGAAAGGTTTTAATGATCCAAAGTCAATGACAAACATTTTCCATTGGAAAAAAATCAGCAGAACCAAGGGTCATAACTTAAAACTCCAGGGAGGAAGACTCAGAACCAATGTCAGGAAGTATTTCTTCACGAAGAGGGCTGTGGATGCCTGGAACGCCCTTCCGGAGGAAGTGGTGAGGACCAAATCTGTGAAGGATTTCAAAACGGCGTAGGATAAACGCTGTGGATCCATAAAGTCTTGAGGATGTGAATGAAAGGAAGAGAAGAGGCATGGGGGTGGCTTGCGGGAATGACGGCTACTATCCTTATTCAATAACAATAGACAAGGTTAATGCTACTCCAACATTGTTCTATGCTTCAACGGCAAGAGGAAATGTGGGAAAAAAGATCTGCATTCACAAATAAGCGTGGGAGTAGCTTGCTTGTTGCGGTGGTTACTACCCCAAACCAAAGTAGCCTGATGCTTCCCTTTAATTGCATATTTTATTTAACAGTTTTATATACCGACCTTCATAGTAAATAACCATATCGGATCGGTTTACAATTAACAAGAATAAAAAAACTGGGGTAACTATTCAAGTAAACGAAAGATAAACAGTAAGTAGGAATGAGTCAAAGTTACAATCAACAGGGAAGAGAACTTGGAAGCTTGCAACAAGCTGGAAAGAAGATAAGGCAAGAAATAAATATGAAGTGATGCCATAGGGCGTACGGGTTAAAGCTTAATGGTGCTTTAACCTGGGAGAGTCAGAGTCCATTCGTGAGTATAATCATCATAACGGGTAAGCGTGAAGGACAACTAGTGATTGTCTGGTGGGTCGGTGAAGGCTTGGTGAAAGAGCCAGGTTTTAAGTCTTTTTCTAAAAGTTAACAGGCAAGGCTCCACTCTGAGACTTGAAGGGATGCTATTCCAGATAGATGGGCCAGCTATCGAAAAAGCTCTGTCTTTGGTCATCGAGAGGCGTGAAGCTTTAGTAGGGGGAAATTTCAGGGTGCCTTTGAGAGTATCTCTAGTTGGTCTGTTAGAGGAGTGGAGTTTGAATGGGATTTCCAGGTCGAGTTGAAGATGATGATGGATAGTTTTATGAATTACGGTGATTGATTTGTATAGAATTCTGAAATTAAACTGGTAACCAGTGTAGGTTCCTGAGGATGGGAGAGATGTGTTCGCTGCGGCTGGTACTGGTCAGCAATCTCGCAGCCGCATTTTGTAACATCTGCAGTGGTTTGGTAGTGGATTTGGGAAGGCCTAGGAAAAGGGCACTGCAGTAGTCTATTTTGGCGAACAGTAGCGCTTGGAGGATTGTCCTGAAGTCGTGGAAGAATAAGAGTGGTTTAAGTCGTTTTAGAATCTGTAATCTGAAGAAACAGTCTTTGGAGGTTGTGTTGACCATTTTCTTAAGGTTTAGACGATTGTCTAGTATTACCCCAAGGTCTCTAACCTGCTTGCAAGTAATGTGCAAGTATCCACGCAGCTCTCTGCTTCAATGGCAGGGAAGAACAAAGAAAAGAGGATTTATATTCAAACAAACAACAGGGACTAAATCGCACAGGCTGGAAAAACAAATAAGCATGGGAGTACTTGCTTGTTGCGGCAGTTACTACCCTGAACCAATCAAGCCTGATACTTCACTTTGTTTACATATACAGCGCAGCTCACTGCTTCAACAGCAGGACCGAATGAAGAAAAGAGGATTTATATTCAGACAACAACCAACAAGGACTAAATTGCACAGGCTGGGTAAACATATAGACGTGGGAGTAGCTTGCTTATTGCAGCGGTTACTAAAATAATACATGGAAATAAAACAGAATGGCTAAACTATGCCATACTGCTACATGTACCAAAGAGACCTACGCTCTAGTAATAAGGGTCTCCTTTCAATTCCAACAATTAAATAAGCAAGACTTAGTGAGGTCCGTGAGAGGGCAATCTCCATTGCAGGCCCCAAGCTTTGGAATACCCTTGCCAACTCATTTACAATTACAAACCGACAAAGAAATTTAAAAGTGATCTCAAGACATGGCTATTTACATGCGCCTATGCGGAGTCATGCTAACCAACTCAGTAAGTTCCAAGCTCTGAATCTTAATTCTAAACTTTCTTTCACATTGATTTTATTATATTATTTTATTTCATTTTATATTATTTATTTAATGCTTGTATTTCCATTTTTATTAATGTTTCAGATCTATTTTAGGCTCATTTAAACCTACATCTATTTTAGTTGATATTAACCGATTTTATGTATTTTTATTATATTATCGTATTTCTATTTTTTTTTTTTTACCAATTGTACACCATTGTGATGATTTTATTACTGATGTGACGGTTTATAAAAACCTAATAAACCATAAACCATTTAGGCTTGATACTTCACACTGATGCAGCTCCAGCACTGTTCTCTACATCAATGGCAGGGGTGGAAGGAAATTAGAACCAAAAAGTTACCAATAAGGGCCCTGACCTCAGCGGTCAGAGTAACAGATAAGTATGAGAAAAATAAGTATGAAAGTTTGCTGGGCAGACTGGATGGGCCACTGCTATTACTAGCAATGGTAACATGGAATAGATTTAGTTTTTGGGTACTTGCCAGGTTCTTATGGCCTGGATTGGCCACTGTTGGAAACAGGATGCTGGGCTTGATGGACCCTTGGTCTGACCCAGTATGGCATTTTCTTATGTTCTTATTTGGTCTTCTTCTGCCATCAATTCTATGTTTCTAGGAAGTAATAAAAGCAGCTCTCTCCTGTGAGCTCTGGGGGCAGAGCAGTTTGGTTTTGGAAGTTAAGGAGATATTGGAATATTTGCCTTTGTTGGTTTTAGTTTACCCTGGGACTCAAGTACCACCTGCTAGGTTGTGGGAGCAGCTCTTTCAGATTTTTCTTTGCAAGAAGCCTGTGAGACACCTGGGTGTTGCTTGGGGAGAGGCAGTGGTCCACCCGTGGCTATGCCACTGGGGTGCGATAATCCAAGAGAGCTGTGTGTGATGGGATGAAAGACTAATGTGCAAGGACTGGAAGAGGCACCTTTTGGTGAAAGTGTCTGGTGATCTGAAGGCAACTGAAGCAGTGTGACAAGGTGATGTAGCTAAAGCCAGAAGAATGCTGGGCTGCATAGAGAAAGGAATAACCAGTAAGAAAAAACAGAGGTGATAATTGTACAGGTCCTTGGTGAGGCCTCACCTGGAGTACTGTGTTCAGTTCTCAAAAAGGATAGAGGCAAGACAAAGGCAGTCTAAAGAAGGGTGACTAAAATGTGGTGGGGTCAGTATCAGAAAACCTATGTCTAGAGGATGAAGGATCTGAATATATATATACCCTGGAAGAAAGGAAGTGAGAGGAGATATGATGCAGACCTTCAGATACCTGAAAGGTTTTTAATGATGCAAGTTCCCTGAACCTTTTCTATAGAAAAGCAAAAACAGTAGAACTAGGGATCACAACATGAAACTTCAGGGTGGACGACTCGGAACCGTCAGGAAATATTTCTTCATGGAGAGGGTGGTGGATGCCTGGAATGGTGAAGACAAAAACAGTAAACAAATTCACAAAGGCATGGGATAAACACTGTGGATCCCTAAAGGCTAGAGTTGGAAATTAAGAAAAAGGTGCATGGGGGAATGGAGCAGCAGCTACTACCCCTAACAGAAGGCATGGGGATCACTACCCTTAACCTAATTAGCCTACATGATTTTGACGCAACTACAGCTTCATTCTCCACTTCATTGGTGGAAGTGTGCGGCGGGGGGGGGGGGGGGGGGGATTGGATTTAGATGACAGCCAATGCTGGGTCCTGACTTTTACAGTCCAAGGTACTGATACTCAGTCATTAGGGAAAAAGTGCAGGACTGCTTCTATGGCCAAGTCCAAAAGCAAAGCATATTCAATCAGCAGCATTTTACAAATTATCAAAAAGGCTGCTCACCCTGTAAAAATGTTGCTAGCAGTAATTTTGTTATGGGTTTGACAGTTGATTGGTTTTTGATTGTTTACATTACTACCCTTAACCATAAGACTTGGAGGTAACCCTGCACAGAGCAGTAGTCAATACCCTTAACAGAAACATGGGGGTATCCTGCATGGATCAGCAATTACTACCATAAGAAACATACTGGACAGAATGGATGGACTATTTGGTCTATGATAGTCTATTCCATAAACACTGATCATAATCAAGTCACTAGTCATGCTTTATATTGCTCCACATCATTTTTAGGGTGTTTACTTTAACTTAAATTCTCATTTCTCTGGCACTAGTTCCAAAGTTTTCATCCTGTGGTGAGATGAAAATGCATCAGCAGTAGTCTGTGCCCACTTATGTTGGTTATTCTACGTTGCTGCTTCTTTCATTTTATGATGCACACTTTTCAATAAGACTTTGCCTTTGTCTATTAGGGGTTGCAACATACACATTGAAATCTTTTACTTTTTTTTTTTTTTTTTTGCAAAACTTGGTTATTGCAGGTTTGCTTTTAGCATTTAACTTCTAATATTACTAAGGAATTCAGGTATATGAGGCATCTAAACATGCTGCAGTATGCTACGGCTTGCCTATTTCCTGTGCATACTTCTTTTAATGATTTTTCATTCAGTAACTTGCTGTTACAATAGTTTCTTACATAAGCAACAATATTTACCTGCTTCAGCCCAAAACTTGACTAGTAGTCCAGATCTTGTTCTTGTTGCTTCTATTAACACTTGATTAGCATGTTCTGTAGTTTTATTTTGGGATAGTGAATATGAAACTGTCTTCTCATGATGAATTCAATACCAGTGGGTGCAGTGTATGCAAATCTATTTCATGCATATTCATTGCAGATATCCTGAAAACTTGACTGGCTGGGGATCCTCCCAGACAGGTTTGGAAATCATTGAATTATATACAGAGCCTCCAATTTTCTGCGGCAGACTTTCAAGAGTCTGCAGCAAATTTGCACAATTTTGCATAAAGATTTAAACCTCTGGCTCTGCAAAAAAAAAAAAAAAAAAGTCAATTTTTATTGAAAAACATTAACATTGTTTTTAAACTATATACAAATCAAAAATGCACCAAGCACAAAAATCAACAATTTATCAAGACATTACAAACTTCTAACTGTGAAATGTCACTTTTGTTTTTGAACTGAAATTGTGCAACCATTCTTTTTATATTTTCTTGAGAAAGCCCTTGTCATCTTTCCAAGTATACGAGTTTCTATATGCCAGAATGCCCTTAATATCAGCAGATATGTGCACGTATATTGGAACCATGGCATCAGATACAAAAAGGGATTGAATTAGCACAAGTTTGAAAATTGTCAGCAGTTCTGTCAGTCATATCAAGGTTTCTTTGAATTTAAATTAATGCCCTTTCTGCCTGCTGTGAGATGTCATTAGCTGCAGACTTCCAAAAACACATCCGGGTCCTTGCCACATATGCAGGTACATGAAATTTTTCTAAAGGGACATCATCTAGGAATTATATCAAAATCATCTTTGGTTTCATATGGATTTAAGAGATCTTTGAGGGATCAAACATTCTGACTGCTTTCTCTGTCCACTCCAACTTCACAACCCCACCTCCCCCACCTTGTTAACTTCAGGATAGGACAGAGGTGGGAGAGAGGGGCAACAAAAGGAGAGGGTTCCTTGTAGGTTGTTTGCAAAAGGAGGGGTTGGAACAAGAGCAGGAGCAGAAACTGAAGACAGGGCAGGCACCATTCAGCTTTCGGAAATGTTGATTCTGTGGCAGGTTATCAAATAATTGGCAATAAACTAATCATGCGGTTTTCTCCTGTGCCCTACAATCTCAGGAGGCTAAGGGCACTGATTACACAGAATCATTGATAAAGCTGTGCTCTGCTTTTTCCAGTAGTTACATTCTGCAATTATGCATGTGGAAAGGATGGGATGAGGAAGACTGTTTGGAGAGAGGAGCAAGGGGGCTGGAGGGACAACATGTATCCATGTTATGTTATTTACAACATCATAGCCAATATGGGATCAGTTAGATCCAGTGAGTATAAGAAATAGCTCTTTTGCTAATATGTCTTTTCCAGAGGCTGGGTAGACATACAGGAAACTGGTTAAAAATGTCAGTAATGACCACCAATAAAATGTTTAAATGATGTACAGTGAGAAAAATGTGTTAGCTCCACACTCCACTGATCACAGCAGCATACAAAATAACATACAAAATCATTTAAAACAAAATAGAATATACAAACATACATCACAATTAAACAAAATAAATATGAAATCCCAACTCCAGAATATTATAAAGCCATGTTATTACATAATTTTCACCATGTTTACAAATGCCACTGTACAGATGTTTTTGTGCTCATATCTAATTTTCAAAAGCTGCCTTACAAAGCCAGGTTTTAAAAGTTAAAAAAAAAAAAAACCAAAAAATAATTTAATATCTGTCATGGTTCTGAGGTTGACTTGCCCTGTGTTCTAAAAGTTTGGCCCAGCCATTGATATTTCTCTATTGTGGATTATTCCTAGGTGTGCTTGGTGAATTGAACAAATATCTAGTAAACTGGAATTTGCAGATCTTAAAGAATGCACAGGTGTATATAGATGAAAATTGGGTCCAAGCCATTTCAGGGTTATAATGATGTTATGTAATAAAAATAATACTTTGTAGTGGATTCTGTAATGGACTGGAAACCAATATAATGCCTTAAGAATTGGTATGATATGATCATATTTAGAACAACCTGTCAGAATTCTAGCTGCCAAGTTTTGTAATATTTGTAATGCCTTGATATATGTCACTGGGATTCCTAATAAGGAATTACAATAATCGAATCCCATAAACATCAATGTTTATAAGGTTAAATGGAAATCATTTAAGTCCAAAAATGTTTTCAGCTTTCTCAGTGTCTCCTTAGTTTAAAATATACGATTTGGACTTGTTTTATAATATGAGCTGTCATTGACAATTTTCCATCCAACAGTACACAGAGGTTCTAACAGCAGAGCAGGCTATTTCATGGCCATTGAATTTAAATGATGGTAGTATTCCATCATATGGGCAATGAAACAGATGAATTACCTCAGTTTTTGAAATATTCAGTACTAAACTGTTATTGTATAACCATTTTTGAATGGTGTCGATATAAATCCCTAATTTTTTTATAGCTATAGAAATAGAATGTTTAATCAGGAAGAAAAAGTGTATATCGTCCGTGTAAATTCTAAAATTCAACCCTAGATTATCCAGAATCTTACAAAGGGGAGAAGATAAACGTTAAAATAGTGTGGTGGACAATGTAGAGCCTTGAGGAACACCTCTTGTCACTTCAATCCGGCTAGAGTTATTATTTATTGACACACTATATTTTCTATTTCTTAAGAAGTATCTGAACCACTTCCGAGGTGTATGTATCAGCAATCCCTGATTCAATGAACCAAGTGATTAAAATCTCTTGCTTTATCGTATCAAACGCTGCCGATATATCTAACAAAACAAGTAAGCTTTGTCCACAATCAAAACCTCTCAGGATGGAATCAACTACAAATAATACCAGAGTTTCAGTTGAGTGGTTTTTCCTAAACCCATCTTATTTGGGGTTTAGTAGTTCATTTTCCTCTAAATAATCAGATAATTGTGAAAAATACAGTAGAGCACCTTTATCTGAAGTTGCAATAACCAAAAAAATCCTATTATTTGGAAAAAACAAACAAACCATGGATTTAGTCCATGTTACATTATCTAGAAAAAAAATCAATTAGCCAAATATTGATCCTGCATGGACATCACAACTTACGGGCTGATACAGTAAAATGCGGGGGAGAGCCGGCGCTCCGAGGCTAGCGCCCGCTCTCCTGAAAACTAGCAAGTTCACTGCCTGAATATCCAGATGCCTAGATCCTGTTGGCCTTGCTGGACAATTCTTGGCTACCACCAATCTGCAGGCACTGACTCACTTGGTTACTGAGGAGTCATGGCCTTGCGATACCAACCTGGCTGTGCTATGACCTGCTGTGTTACCAGGTTTACTCAACATCTCAACTCTGTACCTATCACTGCCTTCCATATCAGACTCAGGTATATTCAAATTCCATTAACAGGCAGGCTATTCCAGGGTTATAATATTTGCTTCCTCTTTAATTCTTATGGTCCCATATCAAATTGAACATTCAGGCCCTCTTCCATTTCTTACAACCATGTTTTATATAATTAGGGGGAACCTTCATTTTCAGTTTTTTTATTTTTCATGGGAATTTCAATCCTGTAACAAAAAAAAAATCAGTGGGAATTTTCAATACTACAATGAAAAACAATCCACTGATTATTCTCCTGTTTGTTATTAAGTCTTTTTTTTTTTTTTTTTTTTTTTGCAAAACTGCATGCAGAGTGACTTTTCTGGGCTTCCATTCCAGTTTCTGTCTCCATATTTGTAATTTGTGGTCTTTCTGTACTTGAAGGTCGATTCTATGTGTGTGACCGAGGTGAGGTATTTTACTACATGTAGGCATCTGTATCAATATTATTTGTTGAGTTTTCTCAATAGGACATGCATTGATGGTAAATTACTCTTTTTATCTAAGGAGGGCTATTGTACCTGGTAGGAGAGAGTGTTTATGTTGCTGTTACTGAGATGACACCAGAAATATCTCTTTTTGTATGCTAAATTGAACGGGGACTGTTCTAGTTCTGTACCCTTTGTTGGGGGGGGGAGGGGGGTCGTCAGAACAGTTCCTGTAGATACAGAGTATATATTTAAATTTACCCCCGTGATGATCATGTGTTCAGTGTGTCACGCATGTGAGAACCATCTGTCAGGTGTGTCCTGACAGAAAAAAGGTTGAGAATCACTGAAATAAAGGACTGACTGCCACAAGGATTTACCCATGACTTACTGGTAACGTGATCGGTGGGTCCCATTACAGCTCAGTTGTCAAAATCGAAACAAGTGTTGTAAGTTGAATAATGGGTGTCAATTTAGAAATGTTGTAACTCAAAACACCGAAGTCTTCCAGTACTGACTAAGAGAGAATTTTTGTTCAATAGAAAAAATATTTTGGCCATCTTTAACTAAGGTGTGTAAAAATGTTAAAAAATTGCTGTTGAAGATTTCTAACACTACTGTCATCTCTCACATATCCCTTTGGCCCTTTTCACTTTATAGTCTGTAAACTAGAATTAAACAAAAAAGTGTTTCAGAACCTGCAAATTGTGATTAGAGGACAAAAAGTGTTTTTATCAACCACTTATTTTGTAAAGAAAGAAGATCAAATTAGTAGGAAGATTACTATATTGTAGTGAGCAGATTACATAACTAGGCAAATGTTTTCATTGTTAGTGTTGACAGACTGGAGTGAAGGAGGAGGCTGGAGATTAGAGCAGTCTGAAGCCAGGGTTCAAATCCTGCTTCTCCTACTAATGCTCCTTGTGACCTTGGGAAGTCACTTTACCTTCCTTTGTCTCAGGTACAAAACTTAGATTGTAAGACCTCTGGGGGCAGGGAAAGACCTACAGTAGCCGAATATAATTTGTGTTGAGTTACCAATGAAAAGGTATGAGCTAAATCTAAAAAAAACTAAAACAAACAATATAAAATTACTCCAAAAAACTTTTTTTTAGGTAGTCTGAAAGGAAAATCTTATAATAGTTGGGTGGAGATTATACTGTATGTATTGTAAGGTCAAAAATATGTAAAGATACAGGATTTTGGGACTACTAATCTTCCTTCCTTAGGCAATGTACTGGTAAACTACCACAGTACTACCAGAAGTACACCAGAACTACCACAGATTACCAGAAGTATATCCTTGGAGTCTCTGTTTCAAGAAGCTTTTGTCCATTTTATCAACTGAATATTGTGTGTGATTTGGTATTTTAAGTTATAATAGTTGCTCTATGTCTTATAATGTATTGCTGTGAAATTGTTTTAATATGTTCTGTATACAGCTTAGATCAGATTGATCTGTTATAGGTAGTAAAACAAATGTTTTAAAATAAATAAATAAATGTTTGAAATAGGTTCAAACTGTGGCAAACTATCCACAATCTCATTCACATGCTGGCCTGGAATGGAATTGTCTTTTCAGGGGTTTTGTTTGGTAAATTAAGTTAATGTGGTTAGTATTTATTCTCACATATATTTGGATACATTTTCAGTAAGGCGCCTAACAGCTAAGCTACACACATGTGAAAGCTTGCACAAAATAAGAGGAATTTCCAACACAAGGTACCCATATATATTGAGTTTGAAAACTGCATATTTAGGTGAAGTCAAATAAGGGAGTAATGTTAAAGGTATACATCTAATACAAGGTAAGTGCATATCTCTAATATACGCTTGTAACCCCTGTTCTGCCAGCTAGTAAAACTTAGGGGCACAGTTGGGATCAGCAAGGCAACTAAAACACTTCATGCTCCCAGGGTTTGTTCCCAATGGGTGGGGGGGGGGGGGGGGGGATGAGGACGATGGGGGAGCCAGGCAAAGAAAATTCTTTCAAGGCCCTTAAGCCTTATGAAATGCCCTTCTTGCACCTCCCAGTAAAAAACAAACATGCCCACACAGACACATGGTGTTTCAAAATAAATCCATTTACTGGGCTACTTGATACAAATGAATAGTTTGGCAAACAGTACATTTGAGTCTGGTGCAATTCACAGAGCAATCAAAAATCCAACCACAGTCAATTATCAAAATCACAGATCCTTTGACCAATGGAACCCTTTTTTTCAGCTCTCTCGCAGTGTACTCTTTAGAGGTGCTCCCCTCCGGGATTTTCCCTCTGTAGTTCAGCAAATGGAACTTGAAAAATCTCCTAAACATTTAGATGAGTGTCTGCTGATCATCTTCTAAACAATGTTTCTCTAGCAGGTTTCCAAGCTTAGCAGGCCTGACTACAGCCTGAAAATGCACTTAAGATACTTAAGGCAATTCTTCAGTGAAACCAAAAAGTAACTCCTCTTCTACCACAAATTACCTCTAGTCCTTTCACTCTCAAGATCCTGTTGGACCCACAAGATGACTCCCAAATTCTGGAGGCCTGTGAACTCCATCCTTGAGTATAACTCATCTTCCTAGGATAGGAGACTGAAAGAAAGAACAAGAGCCAAAGTTAGCTCATGACGTTTATAGAAACACTCCATGTAAGCCATCTCATACTGGAGAGTGTCTAATAACCTACTCTTTGACCTCATAACTCCAGTGTCTGTGGAGACATTAATGCAAATAGTAAAGGACACCCTTACATGCTCATGAAATGCTACCCAGAACATCTAATTTTTTTTATGTGGACATTAAAGTGAGTGCATACTTTCTGGCAGTTGAAAATTTATTTATTTAGATTTTTATATTCTGCTTTTCGTACTTTATTCAGCACTTCAAAGTGGATTACATTCAGGTACTGTAGGTATTTCCCTATCCCCAGAGGGCTTACAATCTAATTTTGTACCTGAGGTAAAGTGACTTGCCCAAGGTCACAAGGACCAACAGTGGGACTTGAACCGCTGCTCTAACCACTAGGCTATTCCTTTACTCCACTTGTGGAGAACTTATGGGGGTTAAGTCTATTTTTATCCTTGAAAATGTACCCCTAGATTGTTTTTTGAAGGGAAGGTTTGGGAGGTTGACAGAGTCCTCCTGTTCCTTTCTGGCTTCCTGCTCAATCAGAGCATGCCCTTATTTGTCTAAGAAACCTTGAGCCTTTAATTCACAGCTACCTGGGATTTTCCTTATTTTATTTTGACCCAGCAGCTTTTTCCTGTTTCTTTCTACCTTCAGCTCTATCAGAACCAGAGCTTGAATATGACACCATAAGCCTTCATTCCTAAACTACCCAGGGATTTTTTTCCCCCTTATTTTATATCTCCTCTCGACTTATATTTAATCCAGTCAGTGCAGTGATGGTCATGAGCTGGGGACCATACACACCAGGTCTCCTTTCAGAACCTTGCAATAATGAGCCCTGAATTTGGCCAGTAGATGTCACATCTAAGCAGTAACCATTAGGGATGTGCAGAGGGACACCATACGTTGCATTCGGGATTCATATTCGTCGGGGGGGGGGGGGGAGATACGTTGCATTCGGCAAGGGGGGCCCCCGATATGTTTATCCGTTAATTCCTATTTGTTTCCCCGCTAAAATTAAATTAACTACAACCCCCCCACCCTCCTGACCCCCCAAGACTTACCAAAACTCCATGGTAGTCCAGCAGGGGGTCCGGGAGCCATCCCCTGCACTCACGCCCTCGGCTGCCAGTTTCAAAATGGTGCAGATAGCCTTTGACCTACTATGTCACAGGGGCTACTGGTGCCATTGGTCAGCCCCGTCACATGGCCATCAGCACCATCTTGTGCTCCTACCATGTGACAGGGGCTGACCAATGGCACCAGTAGCCCCTGTGACATAGTGAGGGCAAAGGCTATCGGCGCCATTTTGAATACTGGCAGCCAACGGCCGGAGTGCAGGAGGTCACTCCCGGACCCCCGCTAGACTTTTGCAAGTCTTGTGGGGGTCAGGAGGGTCCCCCAAGACCTGCCAAAAGTCCCTGGTGGTCCAGCGGGGGTCATTTTCATTACTGGAAGATGGCCGGTTATGAAAACAGATGCCAAATTTACCAGTGTCGGTCTTCATAACTCGGTGGGTCTGCCGAGTTATTTTTTTGATTTTTTTTTTTTACTTTAAAAAAGAAGTACAGAAAAGCAGTTTTTCCTGCTTTTCTGTACATTTTTTTTACCTGCGCTCAGCTATTAATGCCTGCTCCAGGCAGGCGTTAATAGCTGAGCGATAAATGTGCGTCTGAGATGCACATTTATCTTTTTGCATGCGGAGTGAATGAGTAATAGGCTCATTCACATGCATTTGCATGTGATGAGTGCTATTACATTCACTCCATATCTGACGCGGGTTAAATAGGCGCTAATCCTCCTATTACATTAGGGGGTGGATTAGCGCCTATTTAACCCGTGGAGTGCGGGTTATACAGTGCGCTCGGCTAAGTGCACTGTATTGCATCGGCCCCACTGTTTCCATCCATGCAAGTTACTGCAGTGACAAATCTCTAGTACAGTCAGGCTTGGAATTGCTGATAGGCATACTAGTCCTATGACAAGGAAGCAAAGGCCTGGGGGGCAGCAAACCAACTGAAGATTTGCTGCCTCCCAGCTGAGCTGAATCTCACTCAGAAGAGAACTGCCCTCTGCTTTAGCTCCTTCCCTTCCAGGCAGTATTTAGCAGAGAGACTAAGGCTAGAACAGACACTTTGCTCCCTAAATCCTCTCATCCTGTTATTTAGGGGTGAGACTGGAGCAGAGGAAAAGGGGATCATTTTGGTATAATTTGGAGGGTGAGGAAAGGAGCTGGGGGATGATAAGAAGAGACTGGCTGGGGAGGGGTGTCTGTGTGAGAGGGGAATGGGGGAGCAATGTTTCTGTGTGAGACACACAAGGAATTGCCACTGGGTGTGTTTATGTTCCAGTACTGCTTTCCTCCTTGTATTCCCATCCTATCTAACTTCCCTCCCTCCATTCTTGGAGTAGCTCAGTTACAAATGGAGGTAATCTTTCTGATTTAATTTCGACTGCTGAGATCTGATTTTGAAAGGGGATAATTTTTTCTTCATTGCTTTTGTTTTGATCATTTTTGGAAAAAGGATATTTGCATTGCTTTTTTGTTTGCTGAGTATTATTACCACTTAGGTTTTGAGAGGAAGTTTAGAAGGGAAAGGGCTACCTCGTAGAGTTTATTTAATTTATTTCAACTTTTATATACCATACACACAGCAATTGCTGACTGGAATGGTGAACAGACATATCAAAATGCACAAATACAATAACAATCTAAAAATAATCATATTATTAAAAATCAATCAAAACAAAATCAGCGTATCTTAAAAACCTTTTCAAAATCTTGGAGAGAAATACGGACCACTTCCTCTCTTGCTGGAATTAACAACCTCTTGCTGGGAAAGCAGTGTTGCTTACCTGTAACTCCGGCATCCCTGACCACCAGCAACTTCAATGGAACAGACTGTCCACCGATGGTGATGGTGAGGTGTCCAGTGGTGCGGCTCTGAGGTCCTTAGCTGCCAATGCCACTGATACAGACATCAATGGGTCAGACTTCTTTGAGTAGAAGAGGTGCTCCATCTTGTCAAGCTGAAGTTGACTTCCCTTCGGGGTCATCTGGTTGCAAAAGTGGCAACCCTGGATGTCATGCGATACCCCCAGGCAGAGGATGCAGACATCATGCGGATAGATGATCTCCATGGTCCGCAGGCACTGGGGGCTTCAGTGAAAACCAGACATGGCCATGACGGAATGAAATAACAGGGCTGAAGGAGGGAACAGTGGCAGCGGGCATTGATGACCTGCAGGCAGGCACTGAAGCACTGCCAGCATGTGGGGACGACGAAAAACCCTAACTGGGGACACTATGGGAAGGCACCAAGAGGTATACAGCGATGGAAGAGAGAGAAAACAAATTGCGAAAATGTGAAAAAGTTTTCCACTTGGCCAAAACGCCAACAATTTTGAAGAGCTCAATCAACTGTGAGGCTCACAGCTCTACAGAAAAGAAGAGATTAAAGAGGAACCCGCATGGACGTGTGGCATAGGGCATGCTGTGCATACTCAGTGTGCCTAGTCAAAGTTTCTAAAAACTTTGACATATTTTCTGCATCAGGCTTTATCTGATGATGTCACCCTTGTGTGAGGACTACTATCCTGCTTGTCCATGGAGAATAACCAAACCTTCACTCTCTTTCTACAGGTCAAATAGTTGGTCTAAAGCCTACAGCCCACTGTATGTACCTCTCTAACCAACAGTATAGAAAAAATAACTCTGTACAGAGTGAAGGCTCCCATTAGGGACATAAGGCTTAACCAACTGTTTAAGATATTTATTATCTCTCTCTCCCTTTTGCCTTTAGATTTAGTAGTTCAAAGGGAACATTTGTTTGAAGCCATAGAGGTTGAAAGGGGCTCATTACTTTTGTTAATTGTATCAGGGCCTTAGTTCTATATATAGATCAGCCAAGCTAAGAAAGATCTGCCATTCTTGGAGGAGCTCAGTTACAAACTGAGGCAATTTTTCTGGCTTAATTTCAGCTGCTGAGACCTTGTTTTGAAAAGGGATAATTTTTTCTTCATTGCTTTTGTTTTGTTTATTTTTGAAAAGGATATTTACATTGCTTTTTTGTTTGCTGGGTATTACTCCTTTACTTTTGAGAGAAAGTTTAGAAGGGAAAGAGCTCCTTCACCCCAACTCCTACCTACCATTCCAGCTTTACAGATTAACCCATTAATTAGGGGGTTAGACTACAGAGAAAAACTTGGCATTAGTTGGCAGAGAAACACAAGGAAGTAATTTAGATAAATGTAGTCATCTGTGAAAACCAAACACTTAAGTAACATTCAGAGGGAGCTTAATTAGTAATACCATAGTAAATCCTTCAGGTAATTATTTTTAGTTGGTCTGATCTTTAGAAGCCAAGGCAACAGGATTCTTTATAGAATATAAACTTAATAGATACAAAAGCATTTTAATATCTAAAAGGAGATTTTGGAAAATTGCATACAACTGTATCTATTAGTCATCTTAGAAAAATAAATGTGAAATTAACTCTAAAACAAGATTAAAATAAATACTGGATTTATTAGAGCTCACAGGTAAACATATCAAGATCATAGATTAGAATACAGTACTGGTCATCAGTTGGAGAAAGTACTGCTTTGTACTAGGAAGGGGAGGGATAGCAAGTGGTTTAGGTCATTTTGTATCATCTATGTATAGAACAAATTAACTAAATTTCTCAGGAGTTTGATTGGTAGCATTATATTTGATATTTGGGGTAATAATTTCTACTTGCTTTGGTTTACTTTTATACCTTAAGGAACAGGAGTCTATATAGGAGCAACACAAAACTATACACCTCCTACATCTATAATATTGTACTACATTATTGTAGTCTGAAAGAATAAGATATTCATGTCATATTTCCAAGCATCAAGTAAGCAATCAAACAGGACCACAAGCAGGAATTCTGAGTATGGAGGTAGAAGTTTGATTTGATGAACTATTTATTTAAAGGCTTTTATATACCGGAGTTCATGCACTTGTGCATACCACTTCGGTTTACACAGAACAAGGAACAGAAAATTACATCAAACAGATTGAACAATTAAACAAATATACAATTACATCCAACAATTGGGTATAAATAACATGGCTAACTTAGTAGGAACTTAGAGTTTGAGGTAAAGGAGAGAAATAGTACCAAGTGGTAACAGAACAATGTTAATGGCTAAATAATAAATATAAATAGTAAATACAAATTCTTATAATAAATACAGGTGTTTACAGATTACAGTCTTCATGAAAAGTTTACGTCTACAGAATAGGGTTAAGTAAATAAGAACTGGCGGTTATTTCTATAGGAGTGAAGACTTCAAAAACTGAACTAGCTAATTTTACTTGCAGGATAGTTAAGGAAAGGTAGCAACTTTGGTAAGTCTTTCTCATTTCTTTCAACAGGCACCAGAAGCTCCCAATAGCAGAAGCATGGCTGGGAAACACTGTATTGCAAAAACGCTTGCCACTGTTACGTCTACTGCTGTCCAGACAGATGTCCTGATAAACAGTGAGGAACAGCTTCAGTGTGAAGAATGTCTGCAGATCAACTCCTTCAGAAACAGTTGTCGGAACCCAGAGAGGAGATGGTGAGACTGAGATGCATCCAGAATAATGAGGACTACATCAACAAAATGCTTATCGAGGCAACAAAAAGGAAATTTCAAGCAGAGGGGAATATGAACCTAGACCACAAGATGATAGCTGGGCCCAGATTGCTACAGCCACCCCTACACCCTGACTCCGATTTCTCTCGAGCTGAAGAAACAGTTTGCAGCCCTGGAAGCAGAAGGAGGAAAATCCATCCCAGAATGAGGACAAACCGCGACTTGCCAAACCCAAAGCTGCAGGCTCATCCACCACTGCACCTCAGAGGCAAAGGATAGTTCTGAGGGGCACAGCGGTATCCATCTGCTGACCAGACATGTTATCCTGAGAAGTGTTCTATCTGCTGGGTGCCCAAATCCAAGACCTTATGGAGAGATTGTCAAAAATCCTCAAGCATACAGACTACAAAACCTGTGCTGCTCATCCATGCTGGCATGAATGATACTGCTAAATACCACACAGATCATACCAAAAGTGACTTCATGACTCTGGAAGAGAGGGTAAAGCAGACAGGTGCACAGGTAGTATTCTCCTCCATTCTCCCAGTCAAGGATAAAGGCCCAGACATGGAAACTCTCATTTTGAAGATGAATGAATGGCTGTGTAAAATAGTGTCAATGAGAACGTTTCAGCTTCCTGGACCATGGGTTGATATTTCAAACACTATAAAGCAGATATGGGGATCCACCTGTTGAAGAAGGGGTGCAGCGTCTTTCAACACAGACTCACAGACCTACTGAGGGGGGCTTTAAACTAGGATCATCAGGGATAGGTGAACAAAACCCTAAGGTAAATACAATATTAAATATTTGAATAGAAATGGGAAAAAAGGGCAACATTTAGAAAGCTATATACAATAATGCTCATAGTATGGAAAATAAAGTTCCACATCATGAGGCAGTCATGGAAGAATCTGACTTGGATGTAGTGGCTGTCATGGAGATATGGAACATGGAAAAGCATGTCTGGAATACAGTTATACCAAGCTGCTGTCTATTCAGGAAGGACAGAGTAGGAAGCAAGAGAGGTGTGGCACTAAACATAAAATATAATACTAAAGCAATGGACTTGCATGGATTATGAGGTAAGATGGAAGCACTGTGATTTTATCTGTAAAGAGGGAATGGAGCAACTATTTATACTGTTGTAATATACAGACTTCCATGACAGACAGAAGAAATGGTTAGTGTGTTAATTGAGGATATTCACAAAGTTTCTATGAAAGGGGAAGTGCTATTGCTAGGAGATTTCAAACCACCAGATGTTTATTGGGACATCCCAGCTGCAGGGTTTTCTAGAAGCAGGGAGATCCTGGATTCTCTGCAAGAAGAACTGTTTCATCAACTGAAAATGGAACCCACATGAGAGGGGGCAATACTGGATCTGGTGGTTACTAATGGAGGCAGAGATTCTGTTATTATAGTGAATGATCATCTGGGATCCAGTGATCACCAGATGGTGTGGTTCAGTATTAGAGCACAGGAGATGAAGGTTCATTGAATGATGAAAGTCTTGGACTTCAGGACAACCAACTTTGTTAAAATGGGGGAGTACCTCAAGGAATTATTTGCTGGATATGAAAATCTAGGGGAAGTAGAAGAGCAGTGGGCAAAACTAAAAGGATATATAAGGGCAACTAACCTTTTTGTTAGGAAAGTAAATAAATGCAAGATGAAAGAGAGGCCACTATGGCTTTCTAAAGTAGTAACTGAAAAGGTAAGGGGAAAAAAAAAGATTACTGTTAATAAACTAAAAGATTGCAGAAAGAGGAAGACAGGCAATATCATCTGGAAAAGCTAAGAGAAACTGGGAAAGTAGTCAGGAATGCAAAGATTCAAATGGAAGAAAAAATAGTAAATATTGTAAAATGGGAGAACAATATATATATATATTTTTAAGATATGTTAGTGATAGAAGGATGTACAAAAATGGCATTTTGAGACTCTGAAGTGAAAGGGAGGAATATGTAGAGGCTGATTAAAGAAAAAGCAAAATTGCTTAACAAATATTTCTGTTCAGTGTTCAATGTGGAAGGGACAAGAGTAGGACCACATAAAATGAACACAAATATGACTGGAAGTGAGCTAACTAAACAAATTAGATTAAGTAATGTGGCTTGATAAGATATATCTGAGAGTATTAAGGGAATTTAGAGAAATTCTGGCAGCTTCACTGGATGACCTTTTCAATACTTCTTTAGAATTGGGAGTACTGGAGCTTTCAAGATGGCGACCTGAACAGTCATGCTTGTGAGAGGCTCCTGATTTTTCTGTTTTCTTTGCCACATGCCTCATACTAAAAGAAAATCCCGGGTACGGTGTGGAGAAAGTTCCTCCACACCGTTGGAAGCAACTCAACCCCGGATTGGAAGCTTTTTTGCAGCGGTGCCTCCACTAATGCCAGGAGATCGGGTCGCTGAGGGGCCAGCTGAGGAGTGAGAGCTGGCCTCTCTGACTGAAATATCTCTAAGGCCTGGCTCACCAAAGAGACCAGCGCCTCCAGGCCGAGACGAGTAACGAAGGCTGCAGGAAACCGTAAGTCCGTTGGAGGTATTCCGAGGCGAGGCAGGAGCGGTTGGACAGGGAACAACATCAAAGAGACTTACCATGCTGGAGCAACAAACAAAGGTAGAGCCCCAAGGAGGTGGAGAAGGAGGAGGGCTGGACTTTGCCGGTATGCTTGGGTTGTTGGTAATGACGTCGGTGCAGCAGTGGGTGAGGGAAGAGATGTGGATAAGGAGCCTTCTAAGCAAGTAAAATTGCTAATGCCCACAGCTGAAATAACTCTTTCTACAATATGGACTGCCCTTCAGTCTCTTGAAAAGGCCATACTGGGACTAAAAAAAAGAAGTGCTTGATGTTAAAAACCAAGTGAAGCAAAATGCTACTGAAATAGCTGTTCAAAATAATAAAATTGAAAAGATAGAAAGTTGGATAACCTAAGTGGAGAAAGCACAGTCAGTTATAATTTTGAACTATAGTGAGGTGAATAAGAGATTGGAAAAGATTGAAAATAATTTGAGAGCGCACAATTTAAGATTTTTAAATTTTCCAGTTCTCAGGAATATTTCTCCACTAGATTTATTCAAGCTGTATATATCTCAAATATTAAAAATACCTGAAGAAATTAAACCTGTGATTACTAAGGCATACTATTTGTATCCTAGTGAAGTTAATCAAGGAAATATAGAAGATCAAGAATTACTGGTTTTAACAACTTTACTTGAATCCTCCCAGGAGATGGTAGTCTCCCATCGGAGACCGTTATTAGTTTCCTTTGCTTTCTTGATGGACAAGAACAATATCTTTAACCAATATTTCAGGAATAATCAAGCTCTCTTTTTTGATCAGAAAATATGGTGTTACCAGGACTTGGTGAAACAAACACAATTGAGAAGAAAACTATTTCTAATTATGATGGAGGATGTTCTACAAAAAGGAGCAATATTTAAATTGCAATTTCCTTGCAAGTGTTGTGTATTTTACCAGGAAAAGAGACATGTGTTCTTTGACCCATTACAGCTTAGATCATTCTTGGACACTCATTCTAATCCCAGCTAGACCTGCTGCTTGGTGTGATTGTAGTTATAATAGTGGTGGATCTGTTCAGGTTTTCCAAATTTGTAATGATATTGCTAAGATGAAACAATCGCTCTGATTTCTTTAGCTCTCCTGTATTTCTTCTATTTTATATTGAGTACAGATAATAGTATTGAGATATAAAAACTGTTATAATTTTTACTTTTTAATAATTTACTTTTCCTGTAATTAAGAGATTGCTTAGCAAGTGGATGCTTGTAATTATGTTAAAATGCATAAATAAAAAATTAAAAAAAAAAAAAAAAAGAATTGGGAGTACTTCCGGAGGACTGGAGATGGACGAATGTGATTCTTATTTACAAAAGTGGAAATAAGGAGGAGGCTGGGAAATACACTCTAGTACAGAGCTTTCCAAAGTGTGCGTCGCGACACTTTAGTGTGTTGCATCCAGTGTGCTGGTGTGTCGCACAAGCCCGGTGCATGTGACGGGGCAGAGCAAGTGGTATACCGAGGAGAGGTCAGGGGGAACCAATGCAGTCGCCGGTGGACCTCATCCCATTGGAGGCTGAGCAGTGAAGTATTGCTGTGCTGTGCGCCGGAAACACAAAGCAGGAAGATCAGCAGAGCCGTGGTGGAGCTCACGTCGCCACGGCTCTGCTGATCTTCCTGCTTTGTGTTTCCGGCGCACAGCACAGCGATACTTCACTGCTCAGCCTCCAATGGGATGAGGTCCACCGGCGACTGCACGAAAACGTGCAGGTGCTCCTCCTCCTTCCTGCCCGCGCGGCCCCGGAAGAAAAATGTTGCCAGAGCCGCATGGGCAGGAAGGAGGAGGAGCATCAGTCACGTGCAGAAGAGGAGCAGTGCTCTTGCAGCGGGCTGAGAAGAGGAGGAGGCCCGGGAGCAGGGCCGCCACTGCGGATTGGCCCGAGAAGATCAGGGCCGCTGCCGCCGTGGATCGGCCCGAGAAGATCAGGGCCACTGCAAAGCACATCCTGCAGCGACCCATGAAGAGGAGGCCCAGAGGTAAGAGAGAGGCTGAGGGCCCATAGAGTGTGTGTATGAGATGAGTTGAGAGATTGTGTGCATGTATGAGATGAGTTGAAAGATTTTGTGTGCGTGTATGAGAGTGAGTTGAGAGATTGTGTGTGGGAGTGAGGACCTGAATGTTTGCAGAGACAGCATGTGAGAGCCTATGTGTGTGAGAGAGACAGCATGTGACAGTGAGAGCCTGTGCTTGAGAAAGACAGCATGTGAGAGTGAGAGAGAGCCAGGGTGTGTGAGAGAGAGACAGCATGCGACAGTGAGAGCCTGTGTGTATGAATGATTGTATGAGAGAGAGCATGTGACAGTGAGAGCCTGTGCTTGAGCAAGACAGCATGTGAGAGTGAAAGAGAGCCAGGGTGTGTGAGTCAGACAGCATGTGCAAGAGAGAGACTGTGTATGAATGATTGTATGAGAGAGAGCATGTGAGAGTGAGGGCCTGTGTGTGTGTGTGAGAGAGAGAAAGCATGTGAAAATGAGAACCTGACTGTGTGTTGAGGGAAGAAGATAGATGGAGAGAAAAGAAATAGAAAAAAAGAGAATATGAAAGGAATTGGCAAAAAAATAAGAAAGGGAAGGTGGAACAAAAAAGCCTGTGACCAACCGATTAGAAAACTAAGATAAGGCAGCAAAGGTTAAAAAAAAAAAATTACTTTTTACTGATTGGCACATGTAATCTTTGGTAATAGAGATGTGAATTGGAACCGGAATCTGTTCAGATTCACATCGTGATTTTTTTTCCATCCGGGCCGATCGCGGTCTTGTTTATCGGCTGCGCCCGAGCTGATAAACAAAAAACCCACCCAGACCTTTTAAAACTAATCCCTTAGCTTCCTCCACCCCCCCAAAACCTTTTACAGGTACCTGGTGGTCCAGTGCAGCTCCCGGGAGCGATCTCCCGCTCTCGGGCCGTCGCCTGCCACTAATAAAAATGGCGCCGATGGCCCTTTGCCCTTACCATGTGACAGGGTATCTGTGCCATTGGCCGGCCCCTGTCACATGGGGCCGGCCAATGGCAGAGGCAGGCACTGGATGGCCCGCGCCATCCAGTGCCTGCCTCTGTGTGGTGTATGTGTGTGTGAGAATGAATTGGTGCCTGCCTGGGGGTCTGTGTGTGTGAGAATGAATGTGTGCATGTCTGGGGGATAGTGAGGGGAGTGGTGTGAAAATGAATGGGAGCCTGCCTGGGGGTCAGTTTCAGTGTGTGAGAATGACTGGGAGCTTGCCTGGGGTGTGTGTGTTTGTGTGAGAATGATTGGGAGCTTGCCTGGTTGTGTGTTTTTGTGTGTATGTGAGGGAGCCAGAGAGAGTGAGAGCATGAGTGTGTATGAGAAAATCCAGGGGAGTAAGAGTTTCTGTGGGGGGTGTGTGTGGAGGGGGAGAGAGTGTCTTAGAGCCTGAGAGTGTGTCAGTGTCTTTGAGAGCGAGAGGTTATGGTGGGTATAAGAGCATGAATGTGTATGTATGTGACAGTGTATGTGTGAGAGAGAATGGACATGTGAGTATGTGTGAGAGAGAGAGAGGATAACCTCCTAATCCTTGACAATATCAGGGTGATTGGAAATCAAGAGCTCCCATGTGTGGACAGCAGGGGCTTTTTAAAATCCTTATTAGTTTTAATTATTGGGTGTTATTTGATATATATGCTGTTTTGAAATATTTTATTGGTGTTTGTAAAAAATGTATATGATTTTAATTAATAAAAATTCTATTTATCAGTAGTTTTAAAATATTCTTTTATTAGTATGGTTTTACTATTATAACTGATGCTTTATGTTTCTTGATTTTATTTGTTTTATGAGGAATGGTGGTTCTGTTTCTCCATTGTTAATACACAGAGTCTGGCTTCTTGGGGTTTCCATTTCAGTTTTTGTTTAATTTGTGCTCCTTTATTTTGTATTCGGTGAGGGTCTGTCTCTGCTCTGTGTGTGTGACCATGATGAGAGATTCTGCTAGCATAGGGAACTATAGCAATCTGGTTTGTTTTGTTTCCTCAGTAGGTGGTGTATTGGTATTCTAGGACCCAGTGTAATATTTACCCTTGCTTTTTCACAGGTAGGGTTATTGTTGTTTGAGTCCTTGGTGTTATTACTATTATGTTACAATGGGATTGCAGTATAGATTTTGAGTGTCTTTTTTGATGGGGTTTTGTGTTAGTTCACAATGTGCCTGGCAGTGGAAGGTGTTTGTGCTGCTGTTACTGTGAGGTGACACCAGAATTTGAAAATATCTTTTAGTATGATGAGCTGTAAGGGAAACATCCAAGCTCCATTATTTTGGGGAATTTCAATGGATGCACAGAGTTACAGAACTGGAGGTGCAGGATTTATATTGACATTCTGTCCCTTCCTATATATTCCAGACTTCACTCTCCTAGCCATATAGAATTAGTTGAATGAGGATATCAAATAATTTTATAGTGTGAAACCGGCCAGCTTTTTAAAATTACGCAGAATACCCTTTGGACTTTTTTATTAACACCAAATATTCAAAAGCTGTGTTCATCCCATTAAGCTCATATATCTCATTAAAGAGGTAAATTGAAAAACACAATAACTTTGTTTTATTATTGTTACTCATAAATTATAACAATAACATTAATCTTGGAATATTATATATATTTAATATAAATGAAAGGTTTTCACAAGATAGGTTGTGTCGTGAAACATTTTATTATGTATATATTTAAGGAAACGTACATAAATTGTTGAAATACATTTCGTTCATTTAACCTTTAACCTCTGGTTTGCTAGTAGATTGAATTACTGTGTCATGAAATTATGTTTGTCTAAAAAGTGTGTCACCAACCTGAAAAGTTTGGAAAGCTCTGCTCTAGTAAGTCCAATCTCTGTGGTGAGCAAATTAATGGAATCGCTGCTAAAACACAGGATAGTACAGTTTCTGGAATCTAATGAATTGCAAGATCTGAGGCAACATGGTTTTACAGAGATAGGTCTTGTCAGACAAATGTGATCAATTTCTTTGATTTGGTGACCAGAGTTGGAATGGGGAAGAGCATTAGGATTAGTTTACTTGGATTTCAGTAAAGCCATTGACACGGTTCCCTATAGGCAACTTGTAAATAATTTGAGTGACCTTGGTTTGGGTCCTAGAGTAACTGAATGGGTTAGAAACTGGCTGAGTGGGAGGCGACGAAGGGTAGTGGTGAATAAATTCACTACCAAGGAGAGGGGCATTACTAGTGATGTGCCACTGGGATCAGTCCTTGGACCGGATCTTTGTCTACACCTTCGTGAGTGACATTGCAGAAGGATTGTCGCAAAGTTATGATTCTTTGCCAATGATAGCAAAATCTGCAACAGAGTAGACACCCAGGAAGGTGTGGAAAATAGGAGAAGGGATTATAGTGTAGCTTGAGGAATGGTAGGGTTTGGCAGCTAAGATTTAATACTAAAAAATGCATAGTTATGCATTTAGGCTACAAAAACCCAAGGCAGGGGTATATAGGGGGAGCAATTCTTCTAAGCATGAAAGAGGAGCAGTATTGGGGGATCATTATATCTGATGATTTTTAAGTGGCCAAACAGGTGCATAAGGTAATGACAAAAGCAAGAAAGATGGAAAGAAATGGTCAGCAGAAATAGGGAGGTGATATTGCCCCTGTATAAGTCCCTGGGTGAGACCTTATTTGAATAACCTGTACAATTCTGGAGACAGCACTTGCAAAAAGATATAAACTGGTTGGAATCCAGTCCAGAGGGTGGCTACTATAATGGTCAGTGGTTTTAATTCTAAAGCATATGGAGATAGACCTAAAGATCTAAACATGTATACCCCTAGAGGAAAGGTGCGAGGGGGGAGATGCAGTATAATAGAGACATTTGAATACCTCCAAGATTTCCATGCACAGAAGGCGAGCCTCTTTCAAGGGAAAGAAGCCTCTAGAATGAGGGATCATGGGATGAGGGTGAAAGGGAGTAGACTCAGGAGTAATCTAAGGAAATATTTCTTTATGTAGCGGGTAGTGGATACATGGAACAACTTCCCCATGGAGATGGTGAAGACAATAACAATATTTGAATTGAAGAAAGCATGGGATAAATGCAGAGAATATCTGAGGGAGTTGCTCTTACCGGCATTCTGCTCAATTCTGCAGAATGCCGGTATTCTGCAGAATACCGGCATTCTGCAGAATGCCGGTAAGAGCATTAGGCGACTGAACGCGGCATTATAATGAATTAGACGGAAGCAAATACGAAGGCATTTAAATATTGAAAGAGTTTGGCGGGAACTAACCTTGGTTTCTTCTTAAGCCTAACCCTTCTGATTAGGACAGAGTCCCTGAAGCAGCACAACTGCGAAACGTACGTCGGACTACAGGAGCTCTAAGTCACACGAGCACCCTCGATCGGAATTGGACTACAGGAGCTCCAAGTCACACGAGCACCCTCGATCGGAATTTGCTGCCTTTTAAGCGCGGCAGCATTGAAATTGAAGTCTTGAAAGCGCGGCGGCGCTCTGCACAAGTGAGTGAAGGCACTATCTCGGAAGCGCGGAGGCGCTCCGCACAAGTAAGGCAATTCCGCTACTTACTCCGTTAAAAACATTTTATTATAAATGGACAAAAAACGATAAAAAAAGTAAATTTAATAAAGTAGAAAATTGAAGAAATCTAAAAGGAATTTAATAGACTATTCCGGACCGATGATTAAATATGACCCGTTATGGTTGAAAGCGTGGCTTACTGCCTAAACCAACCAAGGGTGGTATGATGGTCCACATTGTGAGATAAATTCCTAAGCACATAAAATTTTCAAATTTGTTTGCAACGTGTTTTGTGAGACAAGTGTGGTTCGTTGCACATTTTTTCATTAACTGTTTCTGTATAGTAGATTTCAATTACCCCAATATTGACTGGGTAAGTGAAACATCAGGTCATGCTAGAGAGATAAAGTTTCTGGATGGAATAAATGACCGTTTTATGGAGTAATTGGTTCAGGAACTGACAAGAGAGGGAGCAATTTTAGATCTAATTCTCAGTGCAGTGCAGGATTTGGTGAGAGAGTTAACAGTGATGGGGCCGCTTGGCAATAGTGATCATAATATGATCAAATTTTAATTAATGACTAGAAGGGGGACAAGTAAGTAAATCCACGGTTCTAGCACTAAACTTTCAAAAGGGAAACTTTGATAAAATGAGAAAAATAGTTAAAACAAAAAAAAACCCCTAAAAGGTGCAGCTACAAAGGTGAAAGGAAGGTCAAACAATTACCAGCATGGCTAAAAAGTGAGGTGAAAGAGGCTATTTCAGCCAAAAGATCTTCTTTCAAAAATTGGAAGAAGGATCCATCATAAGAAAATAGAATAAAGCATAAGTATTGGTGAGTTAAATGTAAGACAGGTTAAGAGAGAATTTGAAAAGAAGTTGGCCATAGAGGCAAAAACTCATAGTAAAAACTTTTTGAGATATATGCAAAGCAGAAAGCCTGCAAGGGAGTCTGTTGGACAGTTAGATGATTGAGGGTTTAAAGGGACACTTAGGGAAGATAAGGCCATCGAGGAAAGATTAAAAGAATTCTTTGCTTTGGTGTTTACTAAAGAGGATGTTGGGGAGATACCCGTTCTGGAGACGGTTTTCAAAGGTGATGATTCAGATGAACTGAACCAAATCACAGTGAACCTGGAAGATATGGTAGGCCAGACTGACAAACGGAAGAGTGGTAAATCACTTGGACTGCATGGTATACACCCCAGGGTTCTGAAAGAACTAAAAATGAAATTTCAGAACTACATCAATTAATTTGTAACCTATCATTAAAATCATCTGTTGTACCTGAAGATTGGAAGATGGTCAATGAAACCCCTATATTTAAAAAGGGCTCCAGGGGTGATCTGGAAAACTATAGGCCAGGGAGCCTGACTTCAGTGCCGGGAAAATTTGTAGAAACTGATATAAAAATAAAATGACAAAATATTTAGATAGACATGGTTTAATGGGACACAGCCAGCATGGATTTTCCCAAGGGAAGTCTTGCCTCACAAATCTACATTTTTTGAAGGGGTGAATAAACATGTGGACAAAGGTGAACCAGTAGATGTGTTATATTTGGACTTTCAGAAGGCGATCGACAAAGTCCCACACGAGAGGCTTCTAAGAAAACTAAAAAACATGGGATAGGAGGTGATGTCCTTTTGTGGACGGCAAGCTGGTCAAAAGTCAAGAAACAGAGAGTAGGATTAAATGGTCAGTTTTCACAATGGAAAAAGGTAAACAGTGGAGTGTCTCAGGGATATGTACTTGGACCACTGCTTTTTAATATATTTATAAATGATCTGGAAAGGGGTACGATGAGTGAGGTGATCAAATTTGCGGATGACACAAAATTATGCAGAGTAGTTAAATCTCAAGCGGACTGAGATAAATTGCAGGAGGACCTTGCAAAACTGGAACATTGGGCTTTCAAGTGGCAGATGAAATTTAACGTGGACAAGTGCAAAGTGATGCATATAGGGAAAAATAACCCTTGCTGTAGTTACACAATGTTAGGTTCTATCTTAGGAGTTACCATCCAGGAAAGAGATCTAGGCGTCATAGTGGATAATACATTGAAATCATCGGCTCAGTCTGCTTTGCTGATCAAAAGAACAAACAGAATGTTAGGAATTATTAGGAAGGGAATGGCAAATAAAACGATGGATATCATAATGCTTCTGTATCGCTCCATGGTGAGACCACACCTTGAATACTGTGTGCGAGTTCTGGTCCTGCACCTCAAAAAAGATACAGTTGCATTTGAGAAAGGGCAGAGAGGGGCAACCAAAATGGTAAGAGCATGGAACAGCTGCCTTATGAGGAAAGGCTAAGGAAGTTAGGGCTGTTCAGTTTGGAGAAGAGACGACTGAGGGGGGGGGGGGGGGGGATATGATAGAGGTCTACAAAATCATGAAAGGACTTGAACAGGTTATTGTAAATTACTCTCTCAGATAATAGAAGGACTAGGGGGCACACCATGAAGTTAGTAAGTAGCTCATTTAAAACAGATCCTTTTTCACTCAGTACATAGTTAAGCTCTGGAATTCATTGCCAGAGGATGTGGTTATAGAAGTTAGTGTAACTGGGTTTAAAAAAGGTTTGGATAAGTTCCTAGAGGATAAATCCATAAACTATTACGGAAATTAATAAGCAATAGACCCTCGTGATCTATCTAATGTTTGGGTACTTGACATGTACTTGTGACTTGGATTGGCCACTGCTGGAAACAGGATACTGGGCTTGATACTGACCCAGTATGGCATATTTATGTTCTTATGCTAGATCCTCTCCCTCGCCAAACCCCAGATGCTGCCTCTTGTGATCCTCCTCTCAGTCCTCCCTTAATCCTGGAACTTGCCTTCTACATCCTCTTCCATAGTCTCAGATTCCTGATCCTTCCCCTGTTCTTCAACCTTCCTTATTTCCCATTTTCACCATCCCCGATTCTCTCTCCCTCTCCCTCTCCCTCACCCCATCCCCAGACCTCTCATATTCTCCGCACCCTATTTCTTATCCTCCTTCCCCCAGTCCTCTCACCCTCTCCTTCTCATCCCCGTTCTGATACTTGAAATCACTTTTCCTCGCCCAGTAAACACAAAATAAGTTATACAGACCCAAGGTTGGAAAACTACTATATTTTGTAACATAAAAGATGGAAATATTTGCCAATGTGCTTCAGAATGTTTTAATTCTTGCCACAATCTACCCCTGAACTTCTGTAGGAAATTATGTGGCTGTGCCTTAGATCTTCTGTTCCCTTTTGCCTGACATTATTGGTAGGGGGAGGGAACAAAAACCTAAATCCATTACTGAGTACAGGAGTTGCCTCTAGAACTCAGCTCAAGTAGCTGCTGCTGTTGCACAAAGACTGGAACTCCCTTTTTCTGACACCAAGGTCAGTCCTACAATCAGAAGCCAGGTCTGGAGATCAGATCAAGATATCCCACAAGGCAGCACATAGCACTGCCACTGAACCTAGCAAATTGGCTTATTTTTAAAGAGAAACAGTCTTGCATGAAACCCTTCCTTACTTTTCATTTCCAAAACTGAAGTCAAAAGGCAAAACAAAAATCAGCCTAGTCATGAAACCACCAAGAAAAATACCAACCACTGATAGCTGCTGTGACATTTTTTCTAAACAAGAAACAATTAGGTTTTATCTTATTTTGCATAGCTCAGCACAAGAACTGAATCCTGTAATTAAATATGCTTAATGTGACTCAGTCTATAAACACATTTCTGGGATATATAGAGACTGTGAAATGTGTTTTTGAGTAAAGGATTTGAATATTTTCATTCACCAAAATTGCTGAATATCTTTCTGTCAGATATTTTTGTAAGCCAAGAATTTAGCTGAGTTGAGCCTGTAGGGATTTATAGCTGTACACCTCCTTTGCATTATTTATCAGTGATTCATGTAAGATGTCAATGTACTAAATGACTTAAAATTAGTGGATAATGTACATTATCCACCAATTTTAATGCAGGTTTTACATCCTATTTTAATGTAAAATGATCAGCAATAATGAGATGCATAACGCTGTCATGTTACAATGTCCTGGTTAAACAGAATACATTGTTGTAACTTGGCAACGCTCTGCATTAGCCAGACCAGATATGTGGGCCTTGTTAGAACAGGCTGCATGGGACCAAACATGCAGAGAGAGAGAGAGAGAGATGCCTCCCTTCCATCAATCAACACAAATCTGGGCTTCAGGGCCCTCCCTAATCCACCCTGGAATAGAAACTGTTCCTTGGACCTTGAAAACACCTTTCCCTCTCCCTAAATAGACATCTGGGCTACCAAAATTCATCCACCTCAGCCCAGTACTCACTTGCAATAAAGTTCCTCACATTTTTGCCAGCAGGAAGGAGCCATCTTCTTCCTGCTGGCAACAGTAACACATCCAAAATGGTATTGTTGACACACTGATCTGTAAATGCTTTTGAGGCTTCAGAGGACCGAGTTTCAGAGTTTCAGGGGCTCCAGAGGCCTGGATTTCTTTTTTAGAATGGCCAGGGGTAGGCCCAGATTTGTATTTGGGGGATGGGGGTGGTGGTGGTGGTGGGGTTTTGGTGACCCATGTTAACATGTACACAGGTATTATTGATGGAGGTTGCAGTTTTATGGTGTTTATTTTGATATTGCAAGATTTTTTTTTGCCTTGAGCTTCTGTTAGGTGATTAATTAAAATTTAAACAAGTATGGCCCACTGGCAAGAATATTTGCAACTACTGAGAAGCATCCTGTATTTTCTCCTGCATG
Organism: Rhinatrema bivittatum; assembly: GCF_901001135.1. NCBI lineage: Eukaryota > Metazoa > Chordata > Amphibia > Gymnophiona > Rhinatrematidae > Rhinatrema > Rhinatrema bivittatum. Next base: position 54,828,533 of record NC_042619.1, read on the forward strand.
TGTTTGTATATGGCTGCAACTGCAATTTCATACAATGCTAGTTGTTGCTAATGTTTGCATAGTAGTATAGCTGCTATTTTAATTTTGTGCACATAAATCCAGCCAAGTTATCATTAGTTAACATTAATTATCCTTTGGTGTAATGTATATGAAGAATGTGTTTAATACATTTTGGTAATTATCAGGACAATTTTCAGAAGTCATTTACATAGGTAAACTGTCTGAAAATTGCCCATACCTTTCCCAGCTCAGAGTATGCATGTGAAACAATAATGTGTATTCTTTTATCTGTGCAAAATACAGATTGACCAGGAGGAGTTTTTAGGTTGTGGGAGGAAAGTAACATATATGTATGTTTTTATATATATTCATGTAACTTTGTATGGCAAAAGTACCCATAGAAAAAGCAGAAGCAAATCTGTGGGTACTTTTTTTCAGGGCAGTTTTGAAAGAGAAAGTATATGTATACTTTTCCTTGCAAAACTGGCACAAATGGGTAAATGTACCTGCAAATTTTGCATCAGTGTGGGCAGTTTTTTAAATTATCCTTTTGTGAATGTTTACTATATAATGAGGAGTGTCATTCTGTCATTTGGTTTTCGGCACATTCATACATTCTCAGAAGTACTGGTAGCTTTCTTTATCTTTTTTGCTACATGATGAGATGTTCTCCAAGGATAAGCAAGATATCAGACTTCACACTTGGGATGACATCATCCAGCACAGAAAAGTTGTGTCAAAGTTTCTAGAATTTTGACCGTGCCCCACTAAGCATGCCATTATGTCACACATCTATGTGGGGTCCCCTTCAGTCTTTCTTTTTACATGGAGCCCTCAAGTTGCAGTTTTGTTTCTGGACGGAGTGATCAGGACCTTCAGGGAACCCACCGCCCCGTCTTCCTCTAGCTCCTAGAGGAACAAGTGCTGATCCCTACGATACCTGGACTGATGATTCTTCACCAGATACCGAGGATTTACCTTCAGCACCTTCACCTACTGAAAGCAGAAAGCGTTCTCCTCCAGAGGACCTTTCCTTTATAAATTTTGTGAAGGAGATGTCTGAATTGGTTCCCTTCCAATTAAAGACTGAACAAGATGACAGGCATCAAATGATGGAGCTGTTACAATTCCTGGATGCTCCCAAGGAAATAACCTCCATCCCTATCCCCCAGGTTCTTCTGGATCTCCTCAAAAAGAACTGGGAACATCCTGGCTCTGTGGCTCCAGTCTTAAAAGTTCTGTTTGAGGAGCTGCCGAGGCAGTAGCAGGAAAATAGAAGCAGCAATGGGGCAGTAAAAGAGGTACCAAGGTCATAAAACAAAAAATAATAAGAAAGATTGGAATACATCTGTAGTAGCTCGGATGAAGAAAGACTGGAGGGTTCGTGAGGTAGTAAGCATGTGCAAGAACTCCTGCACAGTCTTAATAAAATCTTTACTGACTCAGAGCTGAGTCCATGTTGGCATCATCAGATGATGTCACTCACATGTTATGGCTAATTCATGCCTGCTTATTGACAGAGAATTATGTTATATTTATTAAGAATTAGCTATGTAGGGACCAAATATAGGGGCAAAAAACCCTGTTGAGGCAATCTGCCAGTGTGCTGGAGATTCCGGGAAGGTAAGCTGCTTGAAAAAAAGCTCTGGGATTGTGAACCCACTCCCAAATTCTCAGAGTTCCTGGCAGAGGGTCAAGGATCATGTGCCCCCTTATTTGTTCATGCAGAACATTGCCACTTATTGGTCGATTTGGATCAGAAACCTCTTTCCTTGAAGGAGATGCGAGAATACTTTCAACATGTTGAATAGCTTGAATCTCCAAGAAATTGATGTGAAGCAGATGTTCTGTTGCTGACCAGATCCCCTGAATTCGGGAGAAGTCCTTGTGTGCATCTCAACCCCTGGTGGACATATACATCACTGACATTACCTGATGAAATATCTCCAGGACTTGTGGATCTAGCTACCAAAGATGAGGTGTTTTCATTTCAGTGGTAATCTTCACAGGGAGCAACAAGGGCTGAGGCAGTTGATCTTACTGGGCGTAGCTGGAGAACTCTCATGTTAAGGCTTCTCATGGGGAACACATACATTGTTGCCGATTGCCTAGACAGGGACCTGATACCGTTATTATAAGCTCTGGACCAGAGTTTGAAGACAAAATACCCAATCTGATGGGAGTAAAGCTTTCTCCTCCAGTGAGTCTGTCTGTGCGCCCTGATGAACTTGATTTGCTAGGTAGGAACAAGGCTTGACTTGGCACAGTTGATTATGAACCCTAGTGACTGAAGGAGCTGGATCATCTTCTGCAGGGAGTCCAAAACCCTTGCTTGGGAAAATCTTGTCTCCAGCCAGTCATCCAGGTAAAGGAAGACACAAATCCCCTGGTGATAAAGGTGTGCCACCGCTACTGCTAGGCATTTCATGAAGACCCTTTAAGGCTGCCAAAAGCCCAAAGTGAAGATCCTTGTATTGGTGATGAGAAGAATCTACCACAAACCTGAGGTATTTCCAATGAGACTGATGGACAGATATGCGAGCATATGCCTCTTTCAGATCTAAGGCACACAGCCAGACTCCTGCTTGGATGAAGAGCCAGATGATATGGAAGGAATTTATTTTGAACTTTTCTCCATAACAGGCTCATATTCAGTTTTCATAAATCCAGGATGGGTCTCAATTTCCCTGACTTGTTGGGGTTAAAGAAATAGCAAGAATAGCCTGGTAAGTTCCAAACTGACTCCAACCAGAAATCCACTCTTTAGAATTTTTAGGTAACCTTCTGTGGAGTATGAGGAGTATGGGAGTAACTCCCCAGTTTTTTTGGATCACCTCTTGGTCCTCTCCACTTTCAAGATCTTTTTTAGATCTGTAAAAAAGAGGCTGTTTGACATATGGAACACAAAGGATCTGTTTGAACAAGAGCCAGGCCTAACTTTAAATACCCAAAGATAAGCCACCGCATTTTATCTGTTCACAAGATCTAAGGCAGTGCAGAGGAATGGAAAGGGATAAGAGCTACATTCCCAATGATCAGAGGGATTGGACCAGTAAAGAGGAAATAACTCCTGGAAGGGTTTAAACTCAGGAGCAGGAAATATTCTCAGGAAATCTACATTTGCAAGATTACCTAGTGGTTGGGGGACCAATGAAACTCTGTAGTTGGGGTCCCCAAAAGCTGGGAAGGTGGAGACTCCAAAACCCCAGAATTCTTAAGGTAGAGAGAAACTGACATGGAGGTGGAGCAGCAGGAGCTGAGCAGAAAAAACACCCAGAGATTACTGAATCCTGAAGAGAATATAGCAGAGTTGCTTACCTGTAACAGGTGTTCTCCTAGGACAGCAGGATGTTAGTCCTCATAGATGGGTGACATCATCAGATGGAGCCCGGTACAGAAAACTTGTGTCAAAGTTTCTAGAAACGTTGACTAGCACACTGAGCATGCCCAGCATGCCACTATCCGCGGGTTTCCTGAGGACTAACATCCTGCTGTCCTAGGAGAACACCTGCTACACATAAGCAACTCTGCTTTTTCTTAGGACAAACAGGATGGTAGTCCTCACAGATGGGTGAATATCAAGCTACAAGCTACTCCCGGCTATAACAGGACCAACAGCACTTAACCATGAGCCAAAGGGCACAACAACAGAAGGGTTGAGGGTGACACAGAAGGCAACATGAACCAGATACTGGGCCCTAGGTAGGGAGAGTTGAGTTCTTATGCTTGGAACAGATTATGCAGGACAGACTGGCCAAAGGTACTGACTTGTCAACCATCCTCTTCCAAACAGTAATGGGCGGTGAACGTGTGCAGGGAGCTCCATGTCGCAGCCTTGCAGATCTCAGCGATGGGGACCACACGAAAGAGCGCCACCAACGCTGCCATGACCCTGAGTGCGCCTTGATGCAGCCTCCAAATGGAAGGCCCACCTGCTCATAGCAGAAGGATATACAGTCCGCCAACCAGTCAGACAGGGTCTGCTTGCCCACCTCAACGCCAAGTCTATTTTTATCAAAGGAGACAAAGAGTTGCATGGACTGCCTGTGGGCTGCCATGCACTCAAGATAAAAGGCACGAACATGCTTAAAGTCCAGGCTTTGAAGAGCCCATTCATCCTGGTGGGAATGAGGCCTCGGAAAGAGGGTGGGCAAAATGATGGACTGATTGAGTTGGAAATCAGCCACCACCTTAGGCAGGAACTTTAAGATGAGTGCATAGAACCACCCTGTCTTGAAAGAATTTTGTATAGGGCGGATACGTCATTAATGCTTGAAGCTCACTGATCCTGTGAGCGGAGGTGACCACAACCAGGAAAATGACTTTCCAGGTGAGATGTTTAAGCTCACAGGAGTGTATAGACTCAAAAGTCGGCTGCATGAGCCATGCTAGTACCACATTGAGGTCCCAGGACCCAACAGGAGGGCACAGAGAGGGCTTTAGATACAACAGGCCCCTCATGAAACAGCCCACCAAGGGCTGCACAGAAATGGGTGCACCACTTATCCCCTGGTGATACACACTGATAGCACTCAGATGGACTCGGATCGAGGTAGTCTGTAGCCCAGACTCCAAAAGGAACCACAAATAGTCCTGCAGTCACGGAGTCTCACACCAGATGGAGAACCACCTCCACGTCAACCGGTAAGACTTCCTGGTGGAAGGTTTTCAGGAAGCCACTAGTACCTGCGACTCCTTATCAGATAGGTCAAGGGATTATAAGACAACCCTTTCAACATCCAGGCAGTGAAGGCCAGCGAGTAAAGGTTCAGGTCGCGTAATCTGCCCTAGTCCTGCGGAATTAGGTTGGGGGAGATGCCCAGGCGCGTGGGCTCCCGGATCGATAGGTTGTGCAAGATCGGGAACCAGACCTGTCGCAGCCAACATGAAGTAACCAGGATCATGGTGCCCCTTGTCCTGCTGGAGCTTCACAAACGTCTTCCCCACCAGCAGGAGCAGGGGATATGTGTACAGTAAGCCCTTGCCCCAAAACAGGGCAAAGTCATCCAAGGCTGGTTCTCCATCTTCCCTGTACAGGGAGCAGAAGTGGATCACCTTGAAATTCTGAGGGGAGTCAAAGAGGTCCACATCTGGAACGCCCCACAGGCAGAAGATTCTGTACGTGACTGTTGGGTTGAGTGACCACTCGTGCGGGTGGAATGCTCAACTCAGGCAGTCCTCCACCACATTCTCTGTCCCTGCCAGGTAAACTGCTCGTAAGAGCATGTCCTTGGATGGGGCGCAAGCCCAAATCTGTACTGCCTCCTGGCAAAGCAGGAAGGAGCCCGTGCCTCCCTGCTTGTTTATGTACCACATTGCGACTTGGTTGTAGAAAGGTGATCCTGGAATGCTGAGAGGGCATACTGGCTCACTCGCAGCTCTAGGAAGTTTATTTGAAACATGCCTTGTGTGTAGAGGCTGTCCACATGTGCCCCCTAGCCTAAGGTGGAGGCATCGGTGGTCAGTACCACCTGGGGGGATGGTGCTTGGAAGGGTAGACCCCTCTCCAAGTTGGCCAGGATCTCCCACCAGGAGAGGGAGTCTCGGAGGGGTGATGTAACTTGTACTGGTGTCAAGAAATCCTGGGTGGCTTGGAGCCACTGAGAGCGGAGTGTCCACTGCACCACCCGCATGGCTAGTCAGACAAGCGGAGTGACATGAACCAATGCCACCATGTGGCCCAGCAAGCGGAGCTGTACCTGGGCAGAGACCGTCTGATGCCGCCGGAGTGTGCCAGCGATCCCTGGGGAGGAACGCTCTGGCCAGAACTGTGTCCAGGAAAGTCCCAATGAATGCTAACTGCTTAGATGGGGGCAGATGAGATTTGGGGAAATTGATCACGAACCCCAGTGACTGTAGCACCTTGAACGTCAAGCAGAGGGAGCATAGAGCACCCTCCTGTGTAGTGCTTCTGAAGAGTGAGTCGTCCAGGTAGGGGGATCCACTGGCACTCTACTGGGGAGCAGGTGTGCTTCTACCACTGCCAGACATTTCATAAAGACCTGCGGGGCAGAGGCAAGGCCAAATGGCAGTACCCAGTATTGGAAATGTCTGCAGCCCACTATGAAGCGGAGATACTTCCTGTGAGGTAGGAATATTGCTATGTGGGCGTAAGTGTCCTTCAGATCGAGAGAGCAGAACCAATCTCCTTTTTGAAGGAGAGGAATCAGGGTGCCCAAGAAGACCATTTTGAAATAGTCTCACTGCAAGAACCTGTTTAAGGCTCTGAGGTAGAGAATGGGCCAGAGGCTGCCTGTTTTCTTTGGTATCAGAAAATATCTCGAGTAGAAACCCTGGCCCTGCTGAGAGTGGAGCATGGGTTCTACAGTTCCGGCCCTCAACAAGGCCGAGAGCTCCAATTAGGGAGTTTCCCGATGCCCTGACAGGTCCTACACTGGGGGTGGCAGAGAATCCAGCGGGTCTGTCCTGAAATTCAGGTGGTAATCATGTTGTATGATGGACAGAACCCAGCGGTCGGTGGTAATAGGAGGCCAGCGGTCTGTGAACAGACACAGGCGGCCCTCATCTGGTGGGTAGGGGTCTGTAGGCAACGCAAGCTGGAACTCACTCTCTTGCCAGTCAAAAGCCCACAGCTGGACTGGACTGCGGCATGGGTTGGGGTCTGGGGACATACTGTTGGCGAGGCCGGTCCTTGGTCCTAGTGCGTGGCACCCTGGTGCAGGAAGCTGGAGGGTAGTATCTCCTCTGGGGGTAGAAGGACTTGTGAGGTCTGTGACACAGGGTCTTGCACATGGAGGACGGTGGGTCCGAGGTGCTGGCCAAGAGCTGTTGCAAGGTCTTGTGATGGTGCCTGAGCTCAGCAACCACATCTCTGACCTTGTCCCCGATGAAATTTTCTCCGGTGCAGGGCAGGTCCGCCAGACTCTCCTGGACATCTGGTCGAAGGCCCGAAGCCAGGCTATGTGTCAGGCACTAATACCCGCAGCCGATACCCTAGCCGCCATCTGGAAAACATCATAAGTTGACTTTACCTCATGCTGCCCGGCCTCCAGGCCCTTTTGTACCACTGCTGCTATTGAGGCAGGTGCTCTCCCAACTTTGAACTTGTTTCCATAAGTTCCTGTTGCATTCAGCCATGAGGTGATATGGGCAATAAGCTATTGCCCTTTGAAGGACCCTCCTTCCAAGGGCGTCCAGGGCCCTATGCTCTCTGCCTGAAGGAATGGGTATGAGATCTCTTGGTGTTTTTTTTAAGGCAGACTCCACAACCACAGACTGGTGGGGGAGCTGGCATTTTTGAAATCCAAGGGCCTGTTGGACTAGATAAAGGGCATCTGTCTTCCAGTTGACTGGCAGGACAGAGCTTGGGTGTTCCCACATCCTGTATAGAAGTTCCAAGAGAATTTCATGGATTGGGATGGCTTCCACCTCCTTCGGGACATCCTCAAACTGGAGAACCTCCAGCATTTTGTGGCAGGTGTCCTCCTCCGTTAGGAGTTGGAAAGGAATGGCTTCCGCCATATCCCGGACAAAGCCCACGAAGGAGAGGTCTTCTAGGGTAGAGTGACGCCTCTCTTCCAGCAGAGAAGGCTCAGAAGGCAAGTTGCCAGAGTCTTCGGAAGAGGATTCCGATGATTCATCGCCCCAGGAATCTTATGGCACATCCTCCTCACTAAAGTCTACAGGATGACGGTGAGGGAGGCCAGCGCCCATGCCCATCGGTAGCGGCATCGAGAGTTGTCTTGGCAATCTTGGTGCTGGGGGTCTCAAGGGCATCGATGGTACTGGGGACATAGAGGGGTCCGAGGGAACAGACGGTCCTGGGACTCACGATGGCCCAGGAATGGGCTCAGGGAGTGGAGGCACCCTCGAGGGCTTCAGGCGTGATTGGAATATTCCTCCTCTGAGGATCCAGGAATCAGTATCACTCCGGAGGGGGACCTTGGTGGCTGATGGGGAGCCAAAGGAGCCCCGGGCACCAGTTGCATCAGTAGGACGCCCAACAGGACATCGAGACGCTCCAGCAGGGGCGCTAACAGCACAGGCGCTGGCTCCGGCACCAGTATGGGGGCCGGCGCCGGAAGTGGTTCAAAGCTCTGGGGGGCTCAAAGCACCACCTGCTGCACCCTGCGGTCTGACTCCTCCTGAAAGTCCGATGATGAGAACGCAGATGGAGGATGAGGCATCACTGGAGCCTCCACAGGGGGCCAAGAAGGCTCGGTACCTGCCTCCGCACTCGGTGGGGAATGCCTAGGACTCCTGGGTTTTGGAGAGGATGGGGCCTCTTCATGATGGGGTCGCTTCAGAGGAGGCTCAGCATGGGCCTCTGCTCCTCTGGAGTTGGTGCCAGCGCCGTGCGATGATGACTGCCAGTGTCTGTGTTTCCCTCAGTGCTTGGCCCAGGTCCTTTTCCAGCACTGAGGATGCCAATGATCTGGATGCCTTGGAACGGTCAGACGATGGAGAGGGCCAGTCACCCAAGCCTCTCTCATCACGAAAAGGAACCAGACAGGACATAGAAGGCGATGGTGAGTCCAAGGGGTCTCCATGGCCCCTCAGAGTCGAAGTCCACGATGCCAGAGTCGATGGAGCCAACTTCTTGGCGCTAAAAAGCTGCTCCATCTTGTCTAGTCAGGAACAACAGCCCTTGGGGGTCATCTGGCCACAGTCTGGGCACCTGTGGACGTCGTGGGAAGCCCTCAGGCACAGGATACAGACCTTGTGTGGATCCGTGAAAGACCTGGTCCCCGGGCACTGAGGGCACTTGCGAAACCCAGAGGACACCATGAAGACAGTCAATGGCCAGCGGCCACCGGGAGGCGACACGCTCGGGAATCGACTGCAAGGAATGACAGAAGAAACAGCTACCAAGACATCGGAGGGACAGACAGCTGAGAGGGACCCCGCTCGGAGGATACCGGAGGAAAAAAACCTCGATATGAAAAGTTTTTGAAGAAATAAGGAGAGAGCTCTGACAACCGTGAGGCAACTGTTTCGTGGAAAAAAACGAGACTGAAGAGGGACCCCACAAGGCTGAGTCGATAGTGGCATGCTGGGCATGCTCAGTGTGCCAGTCAAAATTTCTAGAAACTTTGACAAAAGTTTTCCATGCCGAGCTCCATCTGATGATGTCACCCATCTATGAGGACTACCATCCTGCTTGACCTAGGAGAAAAGTGTTACTCTAACCAAACTGTAAAAGAACAAGCTATAGACATTTCTTAACAATAGATGCTCTGATCACAAGACAAAGTGGGTGGGTATTACCTTTCCTGACACTTCCCAGTGGAAGGGTATTTCAGGGAGTGTGTGTTTAACAGAGAAACTTACTTTGGTTCAGGTTCTCTTCCTTCAGCTTCCTGTCCTGTCAGGACATTTCCCAACACTGACACCCACTTGTCAGACTCAAGGTACACACATACTAGATGTGTACACAGACATTTTTTACATTTTGTTTTTGGGAAGGTGGGGATTCATTTACTTTGGGTTGTTTTTTGTTTGGTTTTTTTACATCTCTTTAAAATGAAATTACAAAACAAATTTAAAAATGAAGGGAAAAATGAAAGGAAAACAAAAAAAAATGTTGGGTCCTGTCAGAGAAGGAAAATAACCCCTCCAAAGCCTCTCATCTGATCCCTCCACCTTGAACTCTTACCATATTTCTTTATTTCCCTCCTGCCCCACTAGTGGTATGCTTAGAAATGGCACCAACAGACAGAGGCTGGTGCCATTATTTCTTCTGTAGAAAATGGCGCCAGCCTGGTCCTGGGCGATGACATTTTGTACAGAATAAATTAACAATGGTGTTGGCCTTTGTCTGTTTGCACCATGTCTAAGCACACCAGTGGCAAGCCAGAACTGACCAAGGATTGCTCCTGTCCCATGAAGAAAGAAAACATAGTAAGAGGGTTCAGGGGATGCTATTTAGAGGGATCAAACGTGGTGCCCAGGAAGGATTTTTATTTTTATTTTATTGGTGACAAATTAAACTTTTTTTTTCTTACATTTCGTTTTAAACATTAATTGAAATGGGATATTTTGTTAAAAATTTCCCATTTTGTTTCAAATGAATGCACATCCCTAATACATACTCTGTTCTTTTTTTTTTTGTTTGTTTGTTTTTGTGCCTAGCAGCTTCCTCCTACTCTTCTGGGCTTCCACTCTACTGGAGGTGGAGTTGGGATTCAGCACCATGCCCTTCCATTGCAATTACCTCAGATTTTCTCTTCTCTTTTATATCCCTTTCCCAGCTTACCTAGACCAGTTATCATGGTGACTTTATTACATCTCTGTTTTAATGTTAGATTCTGTGGATTAGGTTGACAGCTGGTAATTCTAGTAAAATCTCCTTAACACAGTCATTTGGTTTGTTCAGGTCTTCATCTGCTATCATTCACTGTGTTATGTTTAACAATAAAACTCTCTCTATATCTACCTATCTATTTTTTTTTTCTTATTAACCTTGGTTTAGGCTTCTTGACTTGAAACAGACTGAACATCAACACAATATAAAGCTGGATGAAATACTATCAGATCTTACCAGAGATACTGTGGATTGAATTAACAGACTTTCTAGAGACTGATGGCAGCTTCTGTCTTCGATGCATTAGTCTAAGACAGAGAAGAAATACAGATGCCTGGTCACTGAAAATAGCAAAATGAACAGTACACAGATCATATGATCTCTTCTGTAGATTGCAAGGATAATCACTTATCAGTGGAAAAGTTTACTGAAGGACTTTTAATTTCTAGCAACAAGGTTTGGAAAAACCATCAGCTTCAATGCCTTTATCTCTCCCAACAGAAAAAGGAACCAAATCTTTCACAAATCTCTTTACACTCATCAGTGAACTTGAGGTTTGTCCAGTCATTTGATCAAACTATATCTTGCAGAAAGAAGTTCAAAAGTTTACAAATCAAGAGGTAAAAAAAAAACCTACTGTACTGGGGATTTAGGGTCCGATTCACCAAGATCATTTCTAATAGACATAGAATAGAGTAAAGTTTATGGTCAGTTTTCAGAAAACGCTCAGCACTTCACTTAGGTCCCTGGTTTTAGGCTCCTAAATGTAAGAGAATTTACAGCTGACTAAGTTCCTAAATTCTGGGCTGAAAATGTTACTAAATGTAGGCCTGAAATTCATTTGTCTAGATATAGGCATCTAGCATTTTTTTTCTGCAGCAACTCTGCCCCTCTAGTTGCCCACATTTGAGGTGTCTGGTGAAAATAAGTAAATAAATTTAGGTGCACAGCCCTAGCCAATTTTCAAAAGGGCCGTTTTACACATGTAACTCCCTAACTGGATGCTGCATCAAGTCACGGTAGTGCTCTAACACATGTTAGCATATATCATGCGATATACATGTTAGGGAGGTAGTCCACTGGCCACTCTGTGAGCCCTTTCAGACTAACTGGTAGCAATGTAGATTCCTGTGTGGTGAGGTAATGGAATGTGCAACACGGGCTAACCCACGTGGCTCCTCTCACCATGGGCGGAAGTATTGGGAAGAAACCAACAGCCACTTCACCTATACCAACTGCTGTTCCCACATGTTGGGCCCTTGGTGCAGACAGTCAAGCAGGACTTAGGCGGGTCCCAGGGCATGGCAGGAGAGAAAGTCCAAATCCAAGTGTGAGTTGGGGCCAGTGGCGAGCAGTGGTATCCAGCAGGCAGTCCAAGGTCAGGGCAGGCAGCAAACAAGCAGAATCTAGAAGACAGGTCGGGGCAGGCATTGAGTAGACAGAATCCAGAAGACAGTTGAAGGTCAGGGCAGGCAGCAGTTAAGCATGAGTTGGGTCAGGAACCAGGGTCAGCCAATATGATAGCCAAGAGGTAACAGGTAGAGATTCTTCCTGGTGATTGCATTCAGACACCGATAAGCGATGCAAGGCCAAAAGGAGCCATCTTTTTTCCCCACAAAGAAGAATCCAGCTGCTGTCAGGGGGGAGGAAGGGTGGATAAAGTCCCTTTCCAAGTTGTTTTGAATATATTGTCATTGCTTCAGTTTTTGGAGAGGACAGAGAGTAAACCCTGCCCTGAGGGGTGGGAGGGGCATCTTCCCAGGTATCAGGTCAATAGAGCAGTCATAGACCTGGTGAGGAAATAAGACTTCAGCCTGTTTTTTTTGTTTTTTTTACTGAAGACATGAGTGAAGTCTCCATAAACAGCAGGCAACCCAGACAAGGTAGAGGTGAACTGGCGGAGTTCCAGTGAAGAGATCGGAATTCCAGATATGCATCACTCATGGCAGGCAGGACTCCATTTGGAAATTTGGAAGGACCCCCAGTCAAGCAGAGGCTGATGTTGGGACAGCCAGGACAGGCTGAGGATGACGGCATTTACAGTCTTTGGGAGGAAATACAGGCAGGTGGTTTTCTACTGAAGAATGCCCATGCACATTAGAAGCGGGGTCATAGTCTTAGTAATGTGCCCTGACAGAGGCTCACCGGAGACTGAGGACACCACGAATAGTGTCTCCAGCGGTTCCATGAGGATGCTGTATTGGGGAACTGCCGATTCGTCTATGAAGCTACTGCCACACCGGAGTCTTGGAGGGCCTGAAATGTATCATGGTGATGTTCACGGCCAGACTTACTGGCAACAGGACTTGTAGAAAAGTGCCTCGTCAATCTAGGGTGGCCTCCCCTACCATCCCTAGGAGTTTTCTGGTTTGATAGGGCACTGGGCTTGCTTAGTAAGCAGCACCAGCACAATACAGGCAGAGATTCAGGCTTCTTAGTTGTTGGCGTTCCTCTGAGGTGAATCTAATGTGATCAGCCTGCGTTGCTTCCTCAGTGGGGTCAGGCAGGGTCTGTGTTCTGGGAGGAACCACAGGTCACTGAAAGTGTGGTGCAAGATGGATCGGGTGACGGGTCTGCCCTTGTTCCCGGGCAGGCTCACGAAAGTGAAGGTCCAGCCGAATGGTTAAGCAAATGAGCTCCTCCAGTGACGTGGTTATTTCTCTCCCTGCAAGCTCAGCCTTGATGGTCTCTGAGACACCTTGTCGAAAGATAGCTACCAGGCTGTTGTCACACCACTTCAGCTCAGAAGCCAGCATCTGAAACTGGACTGCTTATTCCCCCAGAGTTTGGGAGCCCTAGCAAATCTGTAAGAGTTCAGATGAGGCTGAAGATGCTTGACCTGGTTCATTGAAGATGAGGCAATAGAGAAGAGGGCTGCGTGCAGGGTGAAGTGCACGTGGCACTGATTGATGAATCCCTGACATTCCCAAGGGTTGCTGTGGTACCTCAGTGGGGAAGGTAGTTGGGGGAAGCGTCGAAGTAGGGGGTGCTGGAGCCAGTGGTGGAGGCACTATCGGTGGTGCCACTGGGGAGAAAACGCATCCATCCAGACTGGCAGTCCTTCAAAACCCCCATGATCTGATCCAGTACATTCTGCTGCTGCCGCTGAATTGGTTGCACCCTAACAGGAATGGTGTGGAGTGCTGCCAGCTCTGCTGGGTCCATGGCCTCAGCAAACTGTTAGGGGGTAGCCCTCCAACCACTCCATGAGCCATTTCGGACTAACTAGTAGTGATGTGGACCCCTGTGTGGTGAGGTAATGGAATGTGAAACTCATGCGGCTCCATTCGCCATGGGCAGAAGTACCAATAAGGGACCAACAGGCGCTTTACTTATACTAATCGCCATTCCCACAGGTTGGGGCCCTTGATGCAGACAGTCAAGCAGGACTTAGGCAGGTCCCAGGGCATGGCAGGAGAGTGTGTCCAAATCCAAGTGTGGGTTGGGGCTAGCAGCAAGTACCAGTGTCCAGTAAGCAGTCCAAAGGCAGGGCAGGCAGCAAACAAGCAGAATCCAGAAGACAATCCAAGGTCAGGCAGGCAATGGGCAAGCAGGAGTCAAGTCTGGAACTAGGGTCAGCCAAGACAACAGTGAAGGATACAGACAGATAACGGGCAGAGGCCCAGGGACAGGATGAGGAACAACCACAGGGAACAGAAAAAGACAAGGCTTGGAAGACAGAAACAGAAGACACAAACTAGCAACACACTGAGGAGAAAGCTTCTCAGGAGACTTATTGCCAAGGTACTGGCTGGTTGCAAGAGGCTTCTTTATATATACCTTGGACCACGCTGAGGAATATATATACCTTTATATATACCTTGGACCACGCTGAGGAAGCTGAGCCCCGGAGACACCTTCAGGAGCTGGGAGAGAGGCCCGCGCAGCCGGCGCTTGAGCCCATCGGGGTAAGGCCTTAGTTCTCGCCCTACCTCCGTGGGCCCCCGCGCCGACCTCGAGGGAATCGGGGTGTCCGCCTTCCGCATTCCTCCTCCTCCGCTGCGATGACAGCCGACCGGTTCGGGCCCTCCCGCCGCCCAGCGCCGCCCGAATCCAGCAAGGGAGGAGTCCTCGGGGACTGCCACTCCTCCTGCCGACGGCCGCAGACCAACGCCCCACAAACCCAGCGAAGTCGCGCCGGTGACATCACGACAACGCGACTAAACGTGACCCGAATCGATTCAAAGAGCCGGCAAGCTCTTGGGCGCCGCGCGCCGAAGGAGCGCGACAAAGGGGCCTGCCCCTTTGTGCGCCCCTTCGTGCAGCCCCTGAGAAAGCCCACCCCATCTGACTGACGGTTATAGCTTTCCCACCCAGGAACAACCCTATCTAGGCCAACTGCGACTGCGAGACCTCTCGCCCCCAACATACACAGGCCCTATTGTCTCCTGGGTCCCCTGGGTACTTCTATTAACCTCGCCCAAACCACCAAACACACAACCACATCCCTCCACCACTCAGCCAGCTGTATCCAGCTCCCCCCAGATCTCAGGACACATCCAACTGCAGTCAGTAACAACCCATCAACGTCCAATACCCAATTCAGCCACATCCAGGACTTTTTCAACACCATCCAGCAATCAACTCTGCTGTATCCAGGACCCAGACAACTACAATCAGTACCCACTCAGCTGCAGACAACAACTACCCAGCCACAACCAGACTCATCCATCCAGAACCCTCCCCTGAGCGCAGAAAGACGACGTATGGGAAATAGAAGATATAAAAAGAAGAACCAAAAAGAAATCTTGTACACCTTAAGGACCCCGAGGACCAATTTACATAGCTGCGAGGACATTCACGCTAACTTTACACACTCAAGGACAACTCCTCATCTAGAAGAATACCTCGCAACACACCCTCTGCATTCAACTACCTCTATAACATGCCACCTCAATTTACCATCGTTCCTACCATGATCAACCGGCCACGCACATACAAATCACTCATTCCAATCATGATCTCACCGACCACCCAATTTCTAGGACTCACACTGTTCACCATCATCCTTTTCAACGCTCAATCTCTCACTAACAAAATGCTGATACTTAACGACCTTCTTCAAGACAATAATCCAGACTTCTGCGCCATAACTGAAACATGGCTCAAAACATCAGACATCGCCCTCCTAAACCAACTACCCACTCAAAGCTACGACCTCTTCTCCATTCCAAGGAAAAAAAAAAGAGGCGGAGGTATTTTCCTTGCAGTAAAAAAATCACTGAGATTTACTCATCAACCAATCATCTCATCAACTAAAATAGAAATAGGCCTCTTTAAATCCGAATCTCTGCAAATTCTCTTAGTCCTCGCCCCCCCAAGCATCCTAGAATCCAATACCTCCCCTATTCTGGAAATCATAGCAACCCATCTAAACTTAGACTCACCAGCCATTATCCTGGGAGACTTCAATCTACACGTGGATAAGTCTCCTCTCTCCCCCAACGGCGAAGCCTTCCTAACGGCCATGACAGCCTTGGGTTTCAAACAACAAATTAACGAACCTACACACAAAGCGGGTCATACATTGGACCTTATCTTTACTAACACCGGTATTGACCTCCCAAAACACCCGGAATGCAACAAAGTTCCATGGTCAGACCATTCTATAATCTCCGCTGCGTTCTCGCTGTCAAAACAGACCTATAACCACCCCCCCTCCCACCTCAATCATTCCTATACAGAAAAACATGCCCCTCTGAGCAACTCGCAAAGTTCCTAGCCCCAGATCTATCCAGCATCGACACCACCACTCCCAACGCAGCCATACTATCCTGGTCTAAAATAACTGAATCTATAGCAAACACACTATGTCCTCTAACAACAAAACATATTAAACACAAGGCAACAAAGAGGCAACCTTGGTTCAATGAGGAACTACGAAAACTTAAACAGTCTCTACGACAGAAGAAAAAAAAAATGGAGAAAATCCCCGTCACCTGCATCTCTAGCTGAATACAAACGCACCCTCCACCTCTACAAAAACAGCACACTGAAATCCAAAAGGGACTACTACTCCAGTAAGATCCACCACCTCATATTTGACTCGAAAGCTTTGTTCAACTACGTTTCCAATCTCACAAAAACCTTGGCTCCAGACATCCCTATGGACACAGCACAGACTAAAGCAGACGAACTGGCTCACTACTTCAATAGAAAAATCTCTGACCTGCTCAAACAGTTGACACCAAACCATAATCCATCACTCAATTCATATCTCCACCCAAACAAAAACACTACGCTCAACTACTTCGATCCCATCTCTACTGTTGAAATTCAAAAGGCTCTGAAGAAAATGAAACCATCAACTCACCCATTCGACCAAATCCCCACAAAAATTCTCCTACTAATCCCAGACACTATTTCCAAAACCCTAGCTGACATAATTAATTGCTCGCTAGCCCAGGGTATCTACCCAGATGACCTCAAAATGGCATCGATCAAACCACTACTCAAAAAACCAAACCTTAACACCAATGATCCCAGTAATTTCCGCCCCATCTCCAACCTCCCGTTCATAGCAAAAGTCATGGAGAAACTAGTAAACACACAATTATCCAATTACCTTGAGGATCACCAAATACTGTCCCCCAACCAATTTGGATTTCGCAGAGCAGCAAGCACGGAAACGCTTCTACTCTCCCTCACAGACTTCCTCCTAACCGGCCTAGACAAAGGACACTCCTACCTTCTAATTCTACTTGACTTTTCGGCGGCATTCGATACGGTCAACCACCACATTCTACTAAACCAATTGGCAAACATCGGAGTGCAAGGCACTGCACAGAACTGGTTCAAAACCTTTCTGGAAAACAGAGGATATAAGGTTAAAATCCATAACACAGAATCTCAGTATCATCCATCTTCACTAGGGGTTCCACAGGGCTCCTCTCTTTCCCCCACCCTTTTCAATATATACTTGCTCCCACTCTGCCACCTCCTCACCAAACTAAACTTGAAACACTTCCTATTCGCAGACGACGTACAGATCGTAATCCCCATAAAAAAATCCATTATAAACACATTAGAATTCTGGAACAACTGCCTGACTGAAATCAAACTCCTCCTCAACAGTCTTAACCTTATTCTAAATGCCTCAAAAACAGAATTCCTCATTATAGCACCCGAAAACAACAACATCACCACAAACCTACCAGCCAACCTGCAAACCTCGCACGTAAGAGACCTAGGAGCAATCATCGATAACCGCCTAAACCTTAAATCATTCATAAACCAAACAACCAAGGACTGTTTTCACAAGTTATACATCCTCAAAAGAATCAGACCACTGTTCCACTCACAAGACTTTAGAACAATTCTACAAGCAATAATCTTCTCAAAGCTGGATTATTGTAATTCTATTCTACTAGGTCTCCCTGCCGCTCATACAAAACCCCTTCAGATGGTGCAGAACACAGCCGCCAGAATTCTGACCAACTCCAGAAAATTCGACCACATCACCCCCATCTTGAAAACCCTTCATTGGCTTCCCATTCACTACAGAATCATGTACAAATCTATTACCACCATTTTCAAAGTCATACATCAACTCACACCATTAAATCTACAAATACCATTCAAGAAACACACCTCTGTCAGACCAACTAGAGAACACTACAAAGAATCACTTCATGTTCCAAAAGCCAAAACATTCCAACACAAATCTTTCGAAGACAGAGCTCTATCCACAGCAGGACCGCGCCTATGGAACTCCATCCCTTCAGAGCTTCGCCAGGAACCATGCCTACCTACTTTTAGGAAAAGACTAAAAACCTGGCTTTTCAAAAAAGCCTACCAGAGTTCAGATTGATCCAGGTTCCCTTTCAATCACCAATTGTCACCCCTAACCTCCTTCTTCCCTCTATCCTAGTGTAAACCCCACCATCCCATACCCCACCCCTTCCTTGACTTCATTTAGCCCTTGACATCCTCTAGACACAGATCCTTTATTGCATACTATGTAAATATTCACTGTAAATGCGTTTTTTTTGTGTAAATATTTTTTATTAGTAACAGCATATCCAAAAACAGAAACATTAGCATAGGCAGCTTCAGAAACTTGAACATGACCATAATAGAAGCCCATAAGTTCACAGCAAGCATCCAGCTTAACCCCCGTAATCACATACTCACGGTAGATCGGGAGGCAATAAGTAGCAAAGATTAACCTACTCAATGGGAACCACAAACATGTGAAGGCCACCATGATAACCAAAGGGCTCGACATTTAAGTGCCACTGCCATCCCGTTATTAATACCAAATACAGAAGAGCAGACAGCAAGAATATGGAATTTCCCTTATATAAGTACATGGATTACTGTTAGCATAAATTTTATATTGTTATACCCTCTGTAAATATTCCTGTCCCTTTTCTCTTTTTTCCTCCTATCCCAGTTGGTAATTTCCTTGTTCATTGTAACTATTATTTTCTGCACCAGTTCAATTACCCTAGTTCTATGTTTATTACACGACTTGTTAAATGTAAACCGACTTGATGCAACCTCTGGTCGTGAAAGCCGGTATAGAAATAAATAAATAAATAAATAAATAAATAAATATACCCCCTGGAGGATGTGACATCATCAGCCAGTGCCACAGGAAGTCCCGGCTATGGGACCTATAAAGGCAGTCCAAAGTTAGAAGTTCTATCCCATGTCCTTGAAACATCATGCTGCTGGAGGCTATGCCAGAGTTGCTTTGATCAGAAGTGAGGGGGCTTAACAATACAGTGGCATAGGTCCAGTCCCCAGACTTGCCCCAGTCATGTGACAGGGACAAAAGTCAGGTCGGCACCATTTTGAAAAATTGCATTAACTGGGTGGGGTTCTAGGAGGTGCCCGGCCCCATCATGGGATCTGATTCTTATTTTTAAGCTTTGGGGGTGCAAGGGAAGACACTTGCAGCCTGGTAGCTATCAATAGCTGATATCATTAACTGCTCCCTCACTACAGGTATTGTCCCCAACATTCTTAAGCAGGCAGTAGTTAAACCCCTCCTTAAGAAACCTTCACTAGACCCGAAAGATCCTGCTAACTACCACCCTATCTCAAACCTCCCATTTAAAGCCAAAATAATGGAAAGAATTGTTAACACACAACTCATGGATTACCTTGAGGACCATAAGATCCTTCACAACTCACAATTTGGATTCCGCAAACATTTTAACACGGAATCACTCCTACTCACTCTCTCCGACCACCTCCTCAGAGGTATGGACCAAGGGAACAGTTACCTGCTTGCCCTCCTTGATATTTCTGCGGCATTTGACACCATTTGCCACAACCACCTGCTCACCCGCCTAAAAGACATTGGCATATCAGGCAGTGCCCTCCTATGGTTCACATCCTACCTTGCAAACAGAAAATTTTCTGTTAAGATTGGTAATGCCTTATCCGCCCCTCACCCTCTCCTGCTGCAAGGTGTTCCACAGGGTTCCTCCCTCTCATCCACCCTATTTAACATTTACCTCACCCCCCTCTGCCACTTACTCTCGGACCTCAACCTAAAATTCTATCTGTACGCAGATGATGTTCAAATCATTATACCGATTCACACCTCCATCTCTGACACCCTAAAGCACTGGGAAACCTGCCTTACATCGATCAACTCCCTCCTTACCAACCTTCACCTTTCCTTAAATACCAGCAAAACCAAACTACTGTATATCTCTCAACACACTACTCCAAAACCAGCCTTTGCCATAGACCCAGCCTTCAAGATCATCTTCGCCCAACCAGCTGTAAGAGATCTTGGAGTACTCCTCGACCAACATCTTAACCTTAAGAAATATGTCAGCTCTATCTTAAAAGAAGGCTTCTTTAAACTTAATGTTTTAAAAAAACTCAAACTCCTACTTCACTCACATGATTTCCGTACAGTAATTCAAACCATCCTCTCATCTAAATTGGATTACTGCAACTCACTATTCCTAGGACTCCCCTACTCCACCATAAAACCCCTCCAAATGCTCCAAAACTCCATGGCAAGAATCATAACAAACACACGAAAAACAGTCCACATTACCCCCATCCTCAAAGACCTTCACTAGCTCCCCATCCCATCCCGTATCCTATTTAAAACTCTCACCATCATCCACAAAGCCATCTACTCTCACCATTCCAACTGGCTCGACCTTCCCTTCATGGCTGCGCACCCAAATCGACCCACGAGATCTATCAACAAAGGATCCCTTCACGTGCCCACCCTCAAAACAGCACATCTTACTTCCACAAGAGAACGCGCCCTCACAATCGTTGGCCCTGCACGTTGGAACTCCTTGCCCTCTATTCTCCGTCTTGAACCATGTTACTTTAAGTTCAGAAAGAACATGGTTGTTCAAACTGGCCTTCCCTGATTAACAGCCGCCCCCTCCACAATATACATTCCAGTCTAAAAGCCCCTCCTTGAAGCCCTTTCCAGATATTCTGTATGTATCTATACCTCAATTACATATGTATATAATGCCAATTTACTTTACCAGTGTGTACCTATACCTTAATTACATATGTATAATGCCAGTCATACCTTACCTACTTATGTATATAGATCCAGTCAATCATACTTCACTCACATATGTATATAGCTTCAGTCAATTACTTCTATCTCTATTCAATTGGTAATTGAGAGTTGTCCTATATCGATATATTTATTCTGATTTACTTTGTTAAGAAGTTCTCTGCAGTTGCTCTACCCTTCCTTACTGCCTCAAGTGTGCCCCCTATCCTTACTGTTTACTACCCCTGTTATATGTATTTTCAACCATTTTGTTACAATGTAAACCGGTGTGATGTACCCACTAATGCCAGTATAGAAAAGGTTTTAAATAAATAAATAAAGACACTGAATCCCCTTTAATTTCACATCTTTGGGGGGAACAGGGAGGGGGAGGAGTACTTTGGGGGATACTATACTCCAATGCTTTTATGTCTTTATTGGGGTGAGGCATACCCCAATAACTTTCATTTTAAACTTTGGAGGGGGGTTGGAGGTGGGGATGGCCATTGCTGTATGTGAAATTGTATATTGTTTTTTACATTAAGTAATCAGGGCCACCTTGAATGACAGACTTGGGCTGAGCCAGGAGTCAGTCCTGACCCTCACTCAACTTTGCTTTGAGCTGCGGCTTTTTTTTTTTTTTTGGTAACTGCTCTTTAAGGCGATGGCAGTCCCTTGAAGTTGGGACCACCATTGCACCTAAAGGGCTGCTCGCCATGTTCTTTTGTCCTGTGGTGTTTGGCCATGAGACAAAAGAATGCGCTGTCCAGCTGCGATCTTTTTCGGGAGAAGGGCCCCACTATCTTGGTGGCACCCCCTTGCAATAGTGGAACCCCTCCCATGAAAAAACATTGCACCTTAATGACTGTAAGCCTAAATTAGGTGCCTGAACCCTTTAAAAATTGACTCCTTAGTGAATGAATCCTTTGGGGCCAATTGTCTGCAACAACATCTCAAATGTAGAGTCTGAAACTCCCACCTATACATTGATATTGCTTGTGCATAATAAGTATTACCAACATGTATGCACATAACCTATTAAGATAAAGCATTGATCTTTCATGTTAGGGCTCTTTAATTCTAAGAAACTTCTGTTTGTTCACCTTTATGCATTTTTGCTCACCATAAGAGTGTTTGTAGATATTCCCTATTTTCAAACATTGCTAAAGGAGAAATGCAAGGAAATGAGCAACCTAGCTCTAACTCTCATGGCAGTTGTTTTGGTCACATTGACTCAAATTAGTCAGTAAGCAATTGAGCTTTGTAAAATGAGAGCTCTCTTGCAGAGAAATTTAAGAATTCAGTTTTCTCTGTTTTAAGGGAGTAGATATTTTATGCTTTTTCTATTTTTCCATTTTTTTCAGTGTAAAGAGCATGAGGCTTAAAGCAGACAACTATGATTAACTGATGCCAAATGAAGAGACAGCCCCTATAAAAAAAAAAAAAAAAGGCTCAACTACATTATTTATTAAATCGGACATCTTTATGCAGGTAAACTGTTTACCCATATAAAAATACTCTAATTATTGATCCCCCTCTCCCCACAGTAGGAGTAAAAGTATGTGTACTGTTCAAAGTGAATGTACTTTTAGCCACAGGGAAAAGTGGGTTGGGTTAGGGAAAGGAGGCATGGAGATTTCATTTTTAAATATCCACAGATATTCTCCGATGCATACTTTGTACTCGGTTATTCTGTACCCATGATTTTCTAAGGAAGACTGAACAAGACTCCCATGGAAAGTGAGTTGTAGGTCCACAAATACAGGACTGCAAGGCTGGCAGGGAAGCTCATTATTGCCCTTAAAGCAGGGGGTGGGCAAACTATGACCTGTGGGCCAAATACAGCCTATCAGTGCTTTTCTTATGGCCTGCCTAGCTCTTACAAATGCTGCATTATGTGCAATCTGCCAATGCTTGGACTTGCCTGCCTGAGTGCTAAATTGTTTTCCTTGATGCGATGACAAGTGTGACATTGGCCTTGAATAACATGAGAAAGGCCAAGCCAAGTGTCAGTGCACGGCCTGGAGACTATGTGCTGCCACTGCGTGATGGTGCGGTTTAATGAGGTGCTGGCAGGGTTCCCATCCCCTGCCAGCAAGAAGAGGCCCCGAGCAATGGTAGGCAGAAGATGATGACAATGTTCTGTGGAGAAGAGGGGAATCATATGGTAGTAGTAACTGAAAGGGAAGGAGTATGACTAAGGGAATGAAAAAGGAGTGGTTAGAGCAGGGGTCAGGAACCTACGGCTCGCGAGCCAGATATGGCTCTTTTGATGGCTGCATCTGGCTCGCAGACAAATCAATAAAATAGTAAAAATCTAACAAAACCCCCCACCCTCCTGATGCCCCCCAAGACCTCCAAAATTAATTTACTACAACTCCCCACCCTCCTGACCCCCCCAAGACCTGCCAAAAGTCCCTGGTGGTCCAGCGGGGGTCCAGGAGCGGTCCGGGAGCGATCTCCTGGACTTGGGCTGTTGGCTGCCAGTAGTCAAAATGGCACCGACGGCCCTTTGCCCTCACTATGTCACTGGGGTCGACCAATGGCAGCGGTAGCCCCTGTGACATAGTAAGGGCAAAGGGCCGTCGACGCCATTTTGATTACTGGCAGCGCCCTTTGCCCTTACTATGTCACAGGGGCTACCGCTGCCATTGGTCGACTCCAGTGACATAGTGAGGGCAAAGGGCCGTTGGCGACATTTTGACTACTGGCAGCCAACAGCCCAAGTCCAGGAGATCGCTCCCGGACCCCCGCTGGACCACCAGGGACTTTTGGCAGGTCTTGGGGGGGTCAGGAGGGTGGGGGGTTGTAGTAAATTAATTTTAGAGGTCTTGGGGGGCATCAGGAGGGTGGGGGGTTTTGTTAGATTTTTACTATTTTATTGATTTGTCTGCGAGCCCTGGACCCCCACTGGACCACCAGGGACTTTTGGCAGGTCTTGGGGGGGTCAAGAGGGTGGGGGGTTGTAGTAAATTAATTTGGCAGGTCTTGGGGGCGTCAGGAGAGTAGGGGGTTGTAGTAAATTAATTTGGTAGGTCTTGGGGGGGTCAGGAGGGTGGGGGGTTGTAGTTAGTATGGCTTTCACAGATTTACATTTTAAAATATGTGGCGTTCATGGCTCTCTCATCCAAAAAGGTTCCCGACCCCTGGGTTAGAGCGAGGCAATGGAAAAGAGAGGGGGGTGAGTGACAGTGAGAAGAGGGTGAATGGAAGGGAGCGTGATTGAGAGGGGAAGAAAGGGAAGGGAGTGAGTGGGTGGAGGGAAAGAATGAGTGCCAGAGGGAAGGGAAGAGGGTGAGTGGGCTTGAGCAAGAGAGGGAAGGGAAGGTGAGAGTGGGAGGGTGAGTGACAGAGGGAAGGGAGCAAATGGGAGGGAGGGAGGGAGTGACTGAGGGGTGAGACAGGAGGGAATGTGTGACAGAGGGAGGGTAAGGGGTGAGTAGGAGTGAGTGACAAGAAAGGGAAGGGATGTGAATGCTAGAACAGAAGACTATGAATGGGCATGAGGGGTTAAGGATGAATGACAGAGGGAAGGGGATTGAATGGGAGGGTAAGGGACAGAGGGGAGGGAAAGAAAGTGAAAGGGAGGAGGGAGTGACTATTAGGAAATGGGTCTGATTGGGAGGGTAAGTGACGGAGAGAGTGAGTGAAAGAGGGAAGGAAAGGAAGTGAGAAGGAAGGGGAGGGAATGATTGAGGGGTGGGGAATGATTGGGAGGGGGTGTGACAGGAAAAGGAAGATGGTGAGTGGGAGTAATAGGGGAATGAAGAGGATTGAGTGGGAGGGTGAATGATTAAGAGAGGAAGAAGGGGATGAGTGAGGAGCGAAGTGACTGAGGCAAGGGGAGGGGTGAATGGAGATGAGTATGAGGGAAGGGGTGAGTGACTGGGAGGGGGGGGTGAATGAGTGAAAGGGGACGGAAGAAGAGAGAAGTGAGAAGAAGAGAGGGTAGAAGAGTATGTGAGTGTGTGTGAGAATGAATGTGTGTATATATGAGAGAAGGAGAGGAGGAAGTTTGTGTGTTCCCACCTGGGGAAGGAAGGGTGAAGTGTTGCTCATGGATTGATGTATTCCTGCTGTCGAATCTGCAAGAAGTAGAGAGATTATGGATGCCCTTCAAAGAGCTATGCTCAGACAAATTGCGATGGAACTCATGAGGGAGAAGCATTATTGGATCTAGTATTCACGAATGGAGAGAGTTTCTCAAGTGTTCAGGTATGTGTCCACTTGGGCACCAGTGATCATCACACAGAATGGTTGGACATAAAAGCCAAAAAGGAGGAAAGTCGCATGAAAGTCAAGGTCCTGGATTTCAAAACACAAACTTTCGTAAAATGGCTTCATACCTCAAAGAGGAGCTAGAAGACTGTGAGGAAATGTGTGAAGTGGAACAACAATAGGCCAAATTTAAAGGAGCTATAACAAAGGCGACAAACATTTATGTAAAAATAGTAAATAAAGAGAAGAAAAAAAGGAAACTGATCTGGTTCTCCAAGGTGATGGCTGAGAAAAAAAAAAGCAAAAAGATTGCCATTCAAAAAATAAGGAACCACTGGTTTCCTTTCCAGTAGGAATGTATTAACTATCTGGGGAGGTTCAAAGTGAAGAGAAGTTTGGGTTTTACTACCCCATGTGGGAGCTGCAGATGGTGTGCTCTAGCTGTTTATGACCATCAGGCATCATCTTAGAAGTATGAGTTTTAGTTTGGATTTCCTCAAGAAAGGAGCTCTCTGCCTCTTGTTATTTATGTTTTTCTCAATTATTCTAGTAGGACTGTTTCATTTTCCCTTTTGTAGATCAGCTTATCAACTTGACCTACTTGTATTTGCTTTTGCTCTTTTAGTTAAGATTTTGGAGACTTTCCCTGCGAGACACTGATATGGACAGTTCACAGAAGATTGGGATGTCCCCTGTGGATGGTGAAATCAAGGGAAGAGAAGATGCTGACAGAGTTCTATCACTCCTCTCAGGGATACATCTGTCAGTGACCCGATGCAAAGGATCTGTTTTGTGCTATCTCCTCAGTTGTGTGGCAAGGAAGATTTTCCAGTCTTCCTGTCTCTGGTTTGGTTTTTTCCCCTTTTTGTAAAAGACTATTTTTGTTCTACCTGGAGCTAAGTGCTCTTGGTACCAGGGAATCAGTTTCCATTCTATTGGGAAGAGGCATCTTTTCCCTAGGAGAAGCCTGAGGAGTGAAGGTGTTTTCATCTAAGAAGTGGAGTCCTGTCCCTTACTAGAGGAAGGAGGTGAGAGTATTCAGGGACTGTTGTTTCTGTCACTCAGAGATAAGATCTGGGTCACTGAGACTTCTTTGAGGCTTCCTACCAGTTTCTCTGTTGATACGGGTTGTCCAGTTGCTGATTTTATTACGTACACATTTCTGTATTTATGTAAGATATTAGACAAAATCTTTTAATTATGCTAGATGGTTCTAATGAACCAGAATTGATCTGAATAAGGCTGAATTGCAGTTGAATTCAGAATTCATTGGGGAGTGGCATCCTCACAGATATTTTAAATGTCTAGGTTGTCAAGTTAGCTTCACTCTGAGTCTAATGTACTAAAAAGAAAAGTGACTAGAATGACATTAAATGCTCTAGACAAAAATAAAGAACTTTCCTTGAAATTAAGAGCCATTAGTTTTTCACATAATTATTTTTTATCTCCTTAAAATTAGTCATGAAAAGTAGGGGACAGGTGGGTAAAAAGCTGAAAGTGTAAAATGTCAGTGTGACTGCCTTCCTCAATCAGGTGGCTTGGGCTGACTGAATGGGGTGCAGTGGAGGTCAGAAATTCCCTCATTCAGATCTATTCTAAGGAGGCAGTGGTAGATTTCCATGTCTGACCTCCCGAATATATGCCAAGAATTTTGATTACTAGTACTTCACATTGGGATTCCTTGTAATAACTAATACGCTGGTAGTTCCAGTTCCAAATGAGTAAAAAAAAAACCCCATGCCTTTCAAATGTATCATGTGCAACCTGTAACCTGATACAATACCATGATGATAGAAGGGTAGCATTTGCCTGGTTAGTGGGGAAGCACTCCTATAATCTCTCTCTTAATAGGCTATGTCTGCCTTTCTCTTTCTCTGGTTGCAGGGGAATACTAGGCCACACAAGATCATGCTGCTTGCATATGCATTACTCAGCATAAGAACTAATGAGGCTAAAAATTGCTAGTTCCCCTATTTCCCAGGTAGAATTGAATACAATGTGGCATGGAAACAGAATCCAATCTGTATACTGCATGTCTGGGAAAGATTTTATTTGCATTTGCTTATAAGTCAGAAATACATTTTCAATCAGGCCGATTCTGTAAAGTGCGCTTGGCTGTGCGCATTGTTTAACACGGGTTTGGCTGCGTGTTCGACAGGCGTCTATTACCCCTTATACCCCTAAGGGGTATAAGGGGTAATAGACGCTAAAGATGCTAAACCCCTAAGGGGTTTAGCATCTTGAAAACGTGCGGCCAAACCCTCTGAAAACTAATAGTGCTCATCACATGCAAATACATGTTGATGAGGCTATTAGTCACCCGTGATTCAGATAGTAAAATGTGCGGCCAATCCGCACATTTTACACTCATAAATTAACGCCTGCCCAAGGGCAGTCAATTATGAGCAGCCTGGAAAAGTGCTGCTTTTCTGTATACCCTCCGACTTAATATCCTAGCAATATTAAGTCAGAGGAACCAAACATGTAAAAAAAAAAGAAAAGAAAAAAATTCCAGCCAGTCCGGTTAGGAGAACAGATGCTCAATTTTACCGGCGTCTATTTTCCTAACCAATCGCTGTCAGCAGGTTCGGAAAACAGTCTATCATAAAATTGAGCATCTGTTTCCTGAACCTGCTGACCGAGCCAACTCTCCTGGGCTATGGAGGTGCTGCTTTTAGCGCTACCCCTCATTTAAATGTAGGATCATGTGCCCAGGAGAGGTGGCTGAGTGCGCGATGGGAGAGCAGGTGCTCAACACGGAGTGCCTGTTCTCCCGCGATCTTTTCTGTTTCAGGCTGAATGTTGTTGAAATTGGGAATGGTATGCTCTGTGGCTACTTAATAAAATAGTAAAGGACTTGATATCCATATCATGATAGCTCGTTTAGTCTGGTCTGCAAGGTATTGAGCGTAATAACTGCCGCTGCGTGCATGTTGCCACCTTGCCTTCTATTAAAGTTTGCAATAGGCAATCCATTAAGGAAAACTTGTCTTTAGTAAATTATTGAACGTAAGGGGAAAGCAGAGTTGCTTACCTATGACAGGTGTTCTCTGGGGACAGCAGGATGTTAATCTTCACACATGGATGACATCATTGGACAGAACCCCAGTCCAGAAATTTGATCTCAAAGATTATAAAACTTTCAAACATACCCTACTGAACATGTGGAGCTGTAGTGATCACCCTGCCCCCTAGGCAGAGTCCCTCAATCCATGATATAGGTCAAACATGGAGAAACCAACTCCCAGGGAAGGCGAGTGGGTTTCGTGAAGACTAACATCCTGCTGTCCTCGGAGAACACCTGTTACAGGTAAGCAGCTGCTTTCTCAGAGGACAAGCAAGATGATAGTCCTCACACATGGATGATTTCCAAGCTATAGGCTGTCCAAGCAGGACAAAATGGGAAGCCGTACCATGATGAAAGAACCATCTCTCCCCTTTTGCCTGTGAGGCAGCCAACCCACAAAGGGGTCTAGGCAGGAAAAGAGTTGGGCTCTACAAAGAGAAAATCATAGAAAAGACTGAGACACAAAACCCCAATGCAAAGCAGAGGCATCTAAGGCAGGGGAGTGATGCGAGTGTCAGCAAGAAACATACTCTGCATCACGTCGTCAGGAAACCCTGACGACGCATCACGTCATCAGGAAACCCTGACAACAGTAGGCCTAGAACCTCCTGGATTCAGGAAAAAGTCTAGAGATGTAAACAAGGGAAGGATTCTTGGACGAAGACCGCATGACAACTGAAAAATCAACTGGGGCCCGAGAGCTCCCCAGAATGAAATTGTGGTCCATTGGCATCCAAAGGACAGAATGCATTTGTAGAAGTGCATCTGTGTTTGGCTGACAGGCACAATGGGCAGAAACACCCAAGCAATGCTTGGAAGAAAAACCTGCAATAATGGTAGGATCTGTGACAGACCCTATAAGCCAAAGCACCAGACTTAGCTGACCATGCAGGACAGCATCAAGAGTCTCAGGGGATGAAAGGCAATTCCTGAATGGGATCACTAGCCCAAACCCCCGAGCAGGGAGATAAGTTAAGCCTGAAGCTCAACAACATTGCACCCTGTCAAGGGCAGGGCTATCCATCCTGTCTACAGGATAGTTCAGGTAAGCAGGAAGGCATTTTGGACAACTTACTGAAATGAGAAAAGCTAAAGGCAGTACTGGGCAGAACTTAGTGAAAATATAGGAAAAAAGTGGTATATGTTTCCCTGCAGGTATACACAGATATACCACAAATGTCCCAGCTTTCCCTCTCCTCCCTTTAACATTACAACTGGAAGTTGGAAGGAGCGAAGAACACAAGGAGGCAGACTGCTGGACTGCAGGGATAAGAACAAGAGCTAGGTTGAATACCTCAACCCCAAGCAAATAACTGCTTATTCCAGTATGGAGTTACCCACCAAGATAGAACCCTCAGCCTGCTTGGAACAACTGAAACTGAGAACGAATCCCCCAGGGAAGAAATCCAGAAACACTCCATCAAGAGACAGGAAGTTGTCAAACAGGATTTCTTCACCAGCCTGGAAACTCCAAGGGTACCAGGACAGGGTCAGTGTAATCTCGGAACAGACTGCCACGAATCTGGCTTAGGTATTAGTACCTCAGCCATGATTATATATACTTCCCCCAAGGAAGCAAGCAGTCCAGTAAATGGAACAATTACCTTAGTCAGGACTCCCCCATTTTAGGGATAAGCTGTCTGCGGACAGGAAAGTATAGCTTTTAAGCCACTGCAACCAAAGAGCAGCACCTCTGTTGCGGGGTTCCTTGTCCCCCCAACTCCCTCAGTCATGCGTATGGTGATAGGCTGAAAGGCATACTTTCCAATTAGATGAACTAGAAGCCTTCCACTGAGGTAGGATCCTACAGGTGAGAATGACTGACAATTGTGGTCCTTATCAAAAAATGCCCATTGAGCTCAGCAGGTATCAAAAGTGACTCCTGGATGGGAGAAACCCCTAAGCAGTTAGCTAGCTTGCGTGAAGAATATTGTACTGTGACAAAGTAATGAAACAGAGAAATCACTGATATTAGTATAATTATTTGATATAAGCCCTATAAGTTCTGAGAATAATATATAGTTCTGAGAACAATATATAAGTTCTGAGAACAATATATAATTTGTATATTGTTTAACTGTTACTAATCTATCCTTTCTTTTCCTCCTTCTCCCAGTTCTGCTACCCTTGTTAAATGTAACTGCACCTTCGGTCACCACAGTTCCAGTTTGATGTATCTACTGCACTCCTGTTTTATGTAAACCAGCAAGATATGTTTTTCATGATTGCCAGTATATAAAAACCTTAAATAAATAAATAAATAAAATAAATATGTCATTTTTCTTAGCTTGCAACAAAACAAGTTATGAGATCAGATATATTGGAGAGCAGTTTCTCAGAAGGCTAACTACAGATATCAGAGGGAAAGAGGACTGTAGCCTCTTGAACAGCAACAGTGGTTAATGAAGTGCCTGATGAGCTGTTGCTGGTTTCCTGGTTGTGCTGTGTTCCTGGGGTTCTGTGGCTGTGGCACACAACCTGTTGTGCTCGCCACAAGGGAAACACATACCCATATAGTAGAGGGCAACTGGAAGAATAGAGCTCTCCACTGTAAAAGCACACTGACTAGTACTCATACAGAGGTATCCGTCCTACGGATGGCGACCAACCTATGAATCCACTCGCCATGTTTGTGGGTAGAATCCCATGGCACAGCAAGGACCGAGCATCACCTGTTAGGGTCATTGGCTACACGCTGCCATAAAGCAATCAGAGTGTGTGATGATACCTTCCTCACCAGTGCTCCCCACCACTTTGTTTTGCAGAACTGACAAGGAGGCTGATACCTTGACACGACAGTGGCAGAACACTGGCATGGCTGACTGAGAACTGCACTCACAGAGAGAATGCCTCCTGCCATCGCCTGAGGTGCTTGGAGCAGATGCCTCGCCATACCCGACCGTGCATGCTGCACTCACACTAACTCCCAGTGGAGTGAATAGGAACAGTGTGATGGCGGCGTCCCCAGTACCACTGGGGTTCTGGTTATGGCATTGCCCCCTCCAGTACCTGATAATGCTGCAAGCCCTTGAAATTGCATCAGGAATGGGTCACTGCTGTTTCCCTCATGGAATGGCAGCAGCGAAATCCATGGCAACCAATGGTGTCCATGGTGCTCTGCAGTCGTGTCCTGTAGCATCTGACCACGTCCACTGATTCTCACTATGGTGATGGAGCCCATAGGACCAATAGCGCCCTTGGCTCACCAACAATGGATCACATCAAGGGCATCAAAAAAAGGCTTCAATGGCGCTTGACCATGTTTTGATCAGTTCAGTGGTATATAGTGCCATCCCTGGTGCCATAGGCACCTGCACACATCAACAGCCCAGCGGCACTGAATAGACCCTGGTGTCCAAATGAATTGATAGACCAGCAGCAATCAAGGATGCCAGGGGTACCTGAAGGCCGAGACTCTGCAGCCCCAACATGGCCCCATGTCTCATTGGTGCCCAAAGAAACCGATGACTGCCAGCATCATTGACGGTTCCCCTCGGCTCACCTCTCCGTCCGAGGGCATCGATGCTGCGAGCTCGATGGCGTCCCTTGCCAGTGGCTATGGCTGATGATAGCCTCACTAGTGCCCTCAATCCCAGAGACTCAGGCCCCTGAGATTGTATATATTCATGGTGCTCATTAACCATAGGCCAGTGATGGAACAGCAGGATGCCCCTTGGTACCCCCATCAGGATACTGCAAGGAGCCTGAAGGGTAGCAGACCATGGTGCCTTGATGCCTCAATGTGCTGGGGAGCCTTGAGTGGATAGCAACCTCAGCACTTGATCCGTCCAAGGCTGAAACCCCTGGGCTACCAAGGGCTTCGGTAGCACTCGAGGGCTCTCAAGAGCCCCGGTGGTCTATGGCCTCGAGGATGACCAGCATGCTCAACAGCGATCTTAGTGCCTTGTTAATCGTGCTTGGTCTTGTCGAGAATGGCAACGAATGGCATCAGTGGCCAACACGCCAGATGGCCTCTGTGGCGGCCCCGCACCTCGATGGCATCAAAGCAACTCCTCACCGCGATGGCCAAGGGCAGCCACAGCTTCGAGGCCACGTACCTCGACAGCGTCAAGGTTGGCCACGTACGCACCTCAATGGGATTGATAGCATCGATGGTATTGAAGGCCCCAAGGGCATTTAATGTCCTGGGGGCATCGATGGCACTGATGGCATTGAGGGGGACTATGGTGCTTGATGGCAGTCCTGGTCCCTGACACTAGAATTGGGTGCCACTACTCTGGCGCTCGATGACTCCGGTGCAGAGACGATGGCTGTGGCAGAGAAGGCCCTTATGGCATCGAGGGTGCCCTGGTACCGCAACGGTGTCCAGGATGACCATGGCGCTCAATGGCAGACCTGGTTCCCGACGCGTCAGATTGACAGTACGCTGGTCACAGATGTGCACATGCAACCATTACTGGGCATGGCACCAAAGGTGCATTAGCAAGCTGCTTGCCCAGGATCTTACTCAACCCCTCTCGAGGAAACTGCACTGCAATCTTAGGCAAGCAGGAGGGGAGCCTAGGTTGTCCAGGGCTCCTGCCCGTGGAGACTAGTTCCTTTGAATGTGGGGATGATGGGCTCTCCCTCGCCACAGGAATGGTGTGGTCCTCAATCTCTTCACTGTCTTAATTTCCATCAATGCCAATCGATTGATGAAATGACATGGAACTCCTGCCTGAGTAGAACTGTGGTGAGTCTCCAGACTCAGCAGCTTACACGGATTACCCACAGACTGCATTCAGTTAGTCCTACCAGCACCTGACAAAGGTAAAAAAAACAGATAGAGCAAGGAGGGGGACACAGATACTAAACTGCAGGTGCAGTATTTATTTAATAAGGGATAGTAATAGACTCTGCCAGACTGCACAGCGACTAAGGCCCACCATGTGGTTGGAAAATAGTGGAAAGAAGAGAAGGAAAAGAAAATAAAACTACCATAAGGGAAAGGGAAAAAAACAGCTGCAGCTCTAGAAAAAATATCACTTACAAAAATTGAGAGGCGAGAGCAAAGCTGAATACCCTGATTCACACAGTTCTTTGGAAAAAAAAAAAAAAAAGACTGAGGGACTCTGCCTAGGGGCAGGGTGATAACTAAAGCGGTACATGCTCAGTAGAACATGTTTGAAAGTTCTAGAAGCTTTGAGATCAACGTTCTGGACTGGGGCTTCATCCGATGTCACGCTTCTGTGAGGACTACCATCCTCCTTGTCCTTGGAAAAAATGATTTCTCTACCCAGGGTTTCATTCCTGGTGTATTTATGAATTTTTGAACAATAACTGGATTAGGACAAAGAATTATATTAGTTTTGTCCTTTGATGTAGGTGTAGCAGATTCATGAGAGTTTTCCACACCCATTTAATACCTGTAGTGCACCCGAATCTGTAATGAAAAGCATGCCTTTTGGTAGAGGCTGAGATCCATGATTGCAGGGGCTCCTCAGATGCTAAAAATGGTGGTACTTAAGCCTGTTGGATACTGAAATGTCTGCAGTATGTGCTGTGGGATTTGATTGTCATCATGCTGAGGAGCTCCAAGGGTGATCCCCACCCCCGGCCCCTGTTGTGGTCAACAACTTGTATTGTGACCCCAGCACAAAAAGGTTTGCCCACCCCTGCCTTAAAGGTTATTGTGCTTGACGGAGTAACTTGAGTTGAGAAATAAGGGTCAACAAACAAGTTGTTGGTGTAAATGCAGTTGCATTTTTGCCAGTGAAAGAATGTTGTTCATTATTACTGCATTATTATGTTATTGGTTTGACCTTGTTAGGGAAACTTCTTATATACTTGCTAGTAATAAGCCTAATAAATGAAATGAAACTAAAATATTCCAAAGTATTCCTTGGTACATATAAATAATGGTCAAGCAAATAAGTTGTAGGATATACTTTTTTACTGGATTACCCTCAATACACCTGTGACTAACTTTCAAGAACTATTAGCTGTATCTTCACTGATCTGATGAAGGGAGCAGAGCTTTTGAAAACTAGCCACAGATGTATTAAGATAGTCCATAAAAAAGGTATCACCTACATCTTGTTTGACATTCTCCAACAGGCTAAAAATTGTACTTTGATAGAGTAGCTGCAATTACAAAACATAAGAATATAAGAAATTGCCATACTGAGTCAGACCAAGGGTCCATCAAGCCCAGCATTCTGTTTCCAACAGTGGCCAATCAAGGCTACAAGTACCTGGCAAGTAGCCAAACACTAAGTAGATCCCATGCTACTGATGCCAGTAATAGCAGTGGTTATTCCCTTAAGTCAAATTGATTAATAGCAGTTACTGGACTTCTTCTCCAAGAACTTATCCAAACCTTTTTTAAACCCAGCTACACTAACCACATCCTCTGGCAGCAAATTCTAGAGCTTAATTGTATGTTGAGTGAAAATAATTTTTGCCGATTAGTTTTAAATGTGCTACTTGCTAACTTCATGGAGTGCCCCCTCGTCCTTCTATTATCCGAAAGAGTAAATAACCAATTCACATTTATATGTTAAAGTCCTTACATGATTTTGTAGACCTCCATCATATCCCCCCCCCCCCCCCCTTAGCCATCTCTTTTCCAAACGGAACAGCCCTAACCTCTTTAGCCTTTCCTCAAAGGGAAGCTGTTCCATCCCCTTTATCAGTTTTGTTGTTCTTCTCTGTACCTTCCCCACTGCAACTATATCTTTTTTGAGATACGGTGACCAGAATTTTACACAGTACTCAAGGTACAGTCTCACCATGGAGCGATACAGAGGCATTATGACATTTTCCATTTCATTCACCATTCCCTTTGCTAACATTCTGTTTGCTTTTTTGCCTGCCACAGCACACTAAGCAAACTATTTCAATGTATTATCCACTATGACTATTTCCCCTATTTCACCTTTCCTCTAGGGCAGTGGTCCTCAACAGGTATTTTGGGGCACACTGGCATGTCGCGAGGTCCTGGGAGGAGTGTTGCAGGACCAGTAGGAAGCTACTCTCTCATCAGCCTGGGTGGGAGTTGGTTGATTTCTCTTTTATTGGGCCTGACAGACTATTCTTACCTCCTCCTTTTTTCTGGTCCAGAGATTGTTTCCTCTTTCACCCAGATGAGACATCTCCAACTATTGCTCTTCCAGGCCTGATGGGACACCACATTTATATTCCCTCACTGGGTCTGGGAAGTGTTGCTGATGCTGTCTTCACCCTGGGGATTGGGGGGGGGGGGGGGGGGGAGGGAGGATGTTGGGAATGCTGGACATGGAGGTGGAAGAGAGGGGGAGTGTGAGGACTGCTGAGCAGGAAGGGATAGTTGGGATAGCTGGGTAGGGAGGGGGAGAGGGGAGGAAGAGGGCAGGGAGAATATAG
Organism: Rhinatrema bivittatum; assembly: GCF_901001135.1. Taxonomy (NCBI): domain Eukaryota; kingdom Metazoa; phylum Chordata; class Amphibia; order Gymnophiona; family Rhinatrematidae; genus Rhinatrema; species Rhinatrema bivittatum. Next base: position 54,863,921 of record NC_042619.1, read on the forward strand.
CAGGGGAGAGAGGAACACAGGGAAAAGGATGCAGTAGGGGAAAGTGATCCCGAATGCTGGGCAAGGATGCATAAGGGAATGATTGAAAAGAATAATTGGGAGAAGTAAGGAATGATGGGGTTGTAGAAGAGGAGTGATGGGTTCAAGAGCCATAATGTGTCAGTTTTGGGAATGTGCATTTTTTCTATCTTTGTAGTTTGCTTAGAGTAGGAGGAAATGGAGAAATTACTACTTACCTGATAATTTCCTTTTCCTTAGTACAGACAGGTGAATCCAACCAGGCTTAGTAAAATCAGAAGGCGGTAATTCTCCCTGAGCCTCCAAACAGCACTGACACAAATTCGAGGGAATGCCAGGTTGAAATTCCCGAATATGACAAGCAACATATAGGGCAAGGCGCTTAGATTTCTTCACTATGGGCCACCATCAGTCTGTCAATATGCCTTAACAAACGTCTGACAACAGTGTACTAAAAAAATTAGGTACTCACAGATAAGGTGCATATATATATATATATATATATATATATATATATATATATATATATATATATATACACACACACACATATATATATGCATTATCTGAGCTCCCTCAGGATGCTCAGATAATGCATGCAAAAAAGGCACATGCATGCACACACAAATCACTTCAAGAATTCTCAACTGGTGGAGGGAACATTTGGTATCACCACAGGAGAGCGGGGCAAATTTATTTCCTTAATTCTCCTCTCTCAAAATGAAGCTATCCCCAGTGGTGAGATGCACGTCCACCATCTGCTAGAGACGGAGAATACTGGCAAGCTGATGTCACTGCAGAAATATATATACTGTGACATTGGTTTGCTCAAGTTTCCATCTGCTGGTAGAGGTGCATAACCCACTTGTTCTGGATTCATCTGATTGGACGCTAAGAAACATGTATAGTATAAACCAGAGGAGAGAGAAGAGACAATGTGATCTGATATAGGCACAAATATCTGCAAGGTATTAATAATGCCTTATCAAACCTTTTTCAATGGAAAGAAAACTGTACAACAAGGTGGATGAGATGGGACCAACATCAGGGTGTATTTCTTCATAGAATGCCCTCTCAGAAGAGGTAGTGAGGATAAGGAATGCAATGGAATTCAAAAGGGCATGCAATAAACACAGAGGATTCCTAATGGCTAAATGATGGAAATTATGGAAAGGGTAACTTGCACAGAGCAACAATTACCCTAATAGGAACCCCCCCCCCACCCAAAAAAAAAAAAACCCAAAGAAAACAAAAGATTGCTGGGCAGACTGGATGGACCACTTGGGTCTTTTCCTGCCAACATTTACTATGTTACTATGTAAAAAAGTGGGCTTCTGAGGGTGGTCTAATCTGATAATCTTAAGGTAGCCAGAGGAAGATAAGGCAATGGCAAAAGCCAGAAAAATGCTTGGCTCCATAGGGAAAGGAATAGTCAGCAGAAAACGGGAGTTAGTATAGATCCTTGATGAGATCTCATTTGGAATATTGTATACAATTCTGGAGACCACATATTTAACAGGATATAAACCAGTTGGAGTTGGTCCAGAATGGCTACTAAAATGGTCAATAGTCTTCGTTCTAAAGCATACGGGAACAAAGATCTAAACATATATACCCTTATGGAAAGGCGATTTAGGGGAAATATGAGAGAGATGTTTAAATACCTTCAAGGTTTCCATGCAGAGGAGGCGGAAAGGGGGCTCTAGAATAAGTCATGGGATGAGAGGGAAGGGAGTACTCAGGAATAATCTAAGAAAACATTTCTTTACAGAGGGGGTAGTGTATACGTGGAACAGTCGCCCTGTGTAGATGGTGACCAGAATAGTATCTGCATTCAAGAACGCATGGAATAAACACAGGGAATCTCTGAGGGAGTGGTGGGGATTTTAAAGCTGAATTAGTTGGGTGAATGGGTAGACTACATAGGCTTTTATTGTCTTTTTCTGCCATCACATTTCTGTTTCTAGTGTAACTGTTTCTGGATCGGAGGTGGTGGATCTTGTTTGTGACCTGGGAATGATTTACCTGTGAAAAGCTTAAGCAATAAAGCAGAGTTGCTTACCTGTAACAGGTGTTCTCACAGGACAGCAGGATGTTAGTCCTCACATATGGGTGACATCATCAGGATGGAGCCTTATCACGAAATACTTTTGTCAAAGTTTCTAGAACTTTGACTGGCACCACTGAGCATGCCCAGCATGCTACCAACCCTGCATCCAGCAGGGTCCCCCTTCAGTCTCGTTTATAGTAAAGTATAAGCGAAAAATAAAATAAATTGTAAGCGAACCCAACTCCACGGGGTGGCGGGCGGGTTTCGTGAGGACTAACATCCTGCTGTCCTGTGAGAACACCTATTACAGATAAGCAACTCTGCTTTCTCACAGGACAAGCAGGTTGGTGGTCCTCACATATGGGTGAATAGCGAGCTGAGAATGCCCGAGTAATGTACCAAGAGCCCCCAATCACATGCAACAGGCAGAAACAGGAGTGGTCATGGTTAGACAGGCAGCCTAAATTCCCCAGTGGGTCGCTGAAAGGAGTTGGGGTATTAAACTGAGAATAAATTGTGCAGAACAGACTGGCCGAAGACAGAATCTTGCCTGCCAGCCTTGTCCAGACAATAATGAGCTGCAAAAGTATGTAGAGAACTCCATGTAGCAGCTCTGCAAATGTCGGCAAGAGGGACAGCACGAAGGTGTGCTATTGACGTTGCCATTGCCCTAATAGAGTGAGCTTTAACACGTCCCTGGAGCGGAAGGCCTGCTTGTTAGTAGCAGAAGGAAATGCAGTCCACCAGCCAGGAGGAGAGGGTCTGCTTGCCCACCGGAATTCCCAGTTTGGTTTTATCAAACGAGACAAATAGCTGGGTGGACTTCCTATGGGCTGTAGTACGTTCCAAATAAAAGGCTAGCGCACATTTGCAGTCCAAGGAATGCAGAGCTCACTCACCTGGATGTAAGTGGGGTCTTGGAAAGAAAGTAGGTAGTATAATGGATTGATTTAAATGAAACTCAGATACTACTTTTGGTAAAAATTTTGGATGAGTGCGAAGCACCACATGGTCATGGAGAAATTTCATGTAAGGTGTATGTTACAAGTGCCTGCAGCTCACTTACTCTGCGAGCTGACGTTATTGCAAGGAGAAAGAGTACTTTCCAAGTAAGATGACGCAGCTCGAAGGAATGCAGAGGTTCAAATGGAGGTTTCATGAGTCGTGCTAACACTACATTGAGGTCCCAAGCAGGGGCCGGAGGACGCAGTGGGGGCTTTAGGTGTAGTAAGCCTCTCATAAAGCGTGCTACGAGGGGTTGTGTCGAAATCGAAGCCTCCCCTCTGCCTTTATGGTAAGTGGCTATGGTGCTAATATGGACTTGAATGGATGAAGTTTGTAGACCAGACTCTGACAAGGACAAGAGGTAGTCAAGGAACTTCATTGTAGGGCAGGTAAAATGATCTATTTCCTTTGACGTGCACCACAAGGAAAACCTTTTCCATTTGGAATGATAAGATTTGAGGACATGGGAGACATCGTCCGAGAGGTTTAATGATTGCAGAATTAACCTTTCAACATCCAAGCTGACAGGGACAGGGTCTGGAGGTTCAGGTGATGCAGTTGGCCATTGTTCTGAGATAGAGGAGGAGGAATAGCCCAGTGGTTAGAGCAATGGGCTATGAACCAGGAGACCATGGTTTGAATCCAGTTGTCGCTCCTTGTGACAACTGGATTCAAACCATCCATTGCCTCAGGTACAAACTTAGACTGTTATCCCTCTGGGGATAGAGAAATACCTACAGTACCTGAATGTAAACCGATGTGATATCTCAGATCGAATGTCGGTATATAAAAATAAATAAATATCAGAGACGGATCTATGGACGGACTGAGAGGTCACGAAGGATGGGGAACCACACCTGGCATGGCCAGTACGAGGCTATGAGAATCATGTGGCCCTTGTCCTGTCGCAACTTCATGAGAGTCTTGCTGATAAGTAGAAGTGGAGGGTACGCATACAGGAGACCCTTCGACCATGAGAGGGCGAAGGCTACAGTGGGGTTCAGGGACCACTCGTGGGGATGAAAGGTACGACTGAGCTTGTCCGCAATCTCATTGTCCACGCCCACCAGGTAGGTTGCTCTCAGTAGCATGGAGTGCGAGAGCACCCAAGCCCAGATTTGCGCTACTTCCTGACACAGCAGGTAAGAGCCGGTCCCTCCCTGACACAGCAGGTAAGAGCTGGTCCCTCCCTGCTTGTTGACGTACCACATCACTTACCTGGTTGTCTGTCTAGATTAGGATTAACTTGTTGGATAGGCAATCTTGGAAGGCTATAAGGGCATATCTGATTGCCCTGAGTTCCAGAAAATTTATCTGGGGTTGTGATTCCGTTGCAGACCAGGTTCCCTGAGTTTGCAGGCTGTTGATGAGAGCTCCCTAACCGAGAGTAGAGGCATCGGTTGTCAGCGTGACCTGCAGCTCCGGAGGTTGGAAGGATAGTCCTCTGATGAGATTGGACTCCTGACACCACCAAGCCAGTGAGAGATGAAGCTGTCTGGTGACGAGGACAATGTCGGACATCGGATAGTGGGCTTGAGACCATTGGGATCTCAACATACACTGTGTTACTCTCATGGTGAGTCGAGTCATTGGCGTAACATGGACAGAGGCCGCCATGTGACCTAACAAGGTGAGAAGATGAGCCGTTGTAACTTGCTGTGTCTGTATAGCGTTCGCAAGGATTGCGAGAGAGTGAGAGTGCAATCCTTTGGAAGAGAAGCTTTTGCCTGGATAGTGTTGAGGTCTGCTCCGATGAAGAAGAGGATCTGGGATGGAGTGAGATTGGATTCGGGATAATTGACCAGAAATCCCAATGACAGAAGAGCCGCAGAGTTAGATGGAGGGAGTGAGAAAATGCCTATGCGGCCCGAAGAAACCAATTGTCTAGATAAGGGTAGACGTGAGTGCCGAGGCAGCTTAAATATGCTGCTACTACTGCCAGGCATTTCGTGAAGTCACGGGGCGCTGAAGCTAGCCCGAACGGAAGCATCCGGTACTGGAAATACTGGCATCTGACCAGGAACCGAAGGTATTTTCTGTAAGACTGAGTTATTGCTATGTGCGTATATGCATCTTGCAGATCTAGAGAGCAAAGCCAATCTCCCTGCTGGAGTAGGGGGAGTAGGGAGCCTAAGGTTACCATCCTGAACTTTTCCTTTCTCAGATGCTTGTTCAGTGCCCAAAGATCTAAGATTGGCCGAATCCCTCCTGATTTGTTTTGGTATCAGGAAGTATCGGGAGTAGAATCCCTTTCCCCTTTGTAGAGTGGGAACTGGTTCTATGGCATTGGCTCGAAGGAGGGATTTTACTTCCTCCTCCAGAGGAGAAGCTCCACCCTGGCCGAGGTGGAGAGTCTGACGGTACTGAAAGGAAGTTTAGATGGTAACCTTGAGCCACCATTGATAAGACCCACCGATCCGTGGTGATGGTGCGCCATGTGTTGATAAAGTGGCAGAGGTGGCCGCCTACTGGTAGTGATGGTAGAGGCAGAAGATGAGAATTGCTCTCTAGTGGGGAGTCAAAAACTGGAGGCAGGGCCAGGCTGCGGAGCTGGCTGTGCTTTTTGAGGCCTGGCTTGGCGGGCTTGACTTTTCTGATACGGTCTGGTTGGACGAGCCAGGGATGGAGGAGGATAATACTTATGGGTTTTAAAGGTGGTCCTCTTTGCCTCTCTTCTGAACGGCCGTTTAGAAGTTGAGGGAAAATCCGAGGGTACAGAAGAGAGTTGTCTCAATGTCTCATGGTGATCCTTGAGAGGTGCAACAGTCTCCTGTATCTTATCACCAAATAAGTTATCTCCTGTACAGGGGAGTTCAACTAATCTCTCCTGCACCTCAGGATGCAGATCAGATGACTTCAGCCATGCCCACCTCCTGGCACTTATACCAGCGGCTGAAACTCTGGAGGCCATGTCGAATATGTCATAAGCAGCTCTGACTTCAAATTTGCCAGCATCAACGCCTTTCTTGAGAATGGAGTTTAGCTGGTCCTGGAACTGATCTGGAAGAGATTCAGAAAAATCTTGTAGCTGCTTGAAGATATTCCTGGAATATTGCATCATATATAATTGGTAGGCTGCAATACGGGAAATGAGCATGGAGCCATGGTAGACCGGGCGTCTGAAAGCATCCAGGAATTTCTGATCCTTCCCCAGGAGGCGTGGAGGAATGGGGCCATGGTCTTCTTGCCTTTTTCTGGGCAGATTCGACTACCACAGAGTGGTGAGATAGCCGAGTCTTCTGGAACCCCGGTGCTGACTGCATTAAGTAAGTTGCATCAGTTTTCCGGTTTACAGGGGGAACCATACCAGGCTGCTCCCAAGTGCGCTGAAGCTCAAGGAGATCATCATGAACTGGGATGGACATAATCTCCTTAGGCGCATCGATGAATTGGAGGACTTCTAGCATTTTATTTCTGGAGTTCACTTCAATTTGAAGTTTAAAGGGGATGGTATCTGCCATTTCCTTTATAAAATTGATGAAATAAAGATCTTCCAGAGGGGATCTTCTCCTCTCTTCAGGAGGACTTGGTTCCGATGGTATATCATCAGTGTCTTGAGTGTCTGAAGAATCATCGGTCCAGGGCTGGTATGGTTGATCACCAGCATCGGATGGGCCTCCAGATGGTAACAGAAGACCTACTCCGGCCGGAGCAGGTCGAGGCACCGATGGAATCGAAGGCGGTACCGATGAGGGCCGATGAGGCATCGAAGGCAGTGAAGGCACCGATGGGCTCGGTGACCGCGGTGGACGCCTCGGTGGAAAAACTCCTGATGGTCCTGGAATCGGGTCGGGCCTTGATGAATCCTCCTACTCCTCTGAGAGATGGATCGGTGTCGATGGATGGTGACAAATCGGTGTTTTCCCCGGCACTGGCAGAAGTGCACTGATGAGTACATCTAGTCTATCCAGCAATGGAACGAGCATTGCGGGCATCGGTTCCTGATCAGTGCTCGGAGTCGGTGCCAATGGAGCTGGAACTGCTTGGAAGGCTTGTACCACCACCTCTTGAACCATCCGGTTCAATTCCTCAAGGAAAGCTGGTGTTTGGAAGACCAGTTCCGGAATTGGAGGCTGAAGAGGCATCGCCGGAGGGTCCACAGCAATATGTGGAGTCTCGGTTCCCGGCACCATGGAAGGTGGGGAACGCCTCGGTGTCATGGCACAGAGGAGGATGGAGGCTCCACTGTGTGGGATTTCTTCCTCGGTTGCTCCGTCAATGCTGAAGTTGAGGCCACCGGTGCGCCTGGATTGGAGAGCGGAGTCTTCCGATGGCAATGACTATGCTTTTTTCGGTGGTCTGCTTTGTCTTTGTCCACTGCCGAGGATGAAGAGGCAGATGTCTTCGACGCCGACCGAGAGTCATCAGTTTCTGAATGGTGTCAAGACTTGGAAAGAGACGGTGCCGAAGACGTGGAGGCTTTCGATGGCGTAAGCTGTTTGGAGTGAAAAAGAAGAGCCATCTTCTCCAAACGGGCCTGGCAGCCCTTAGGGGTCATACGGGCACACTCTGTACACGCCTCAACATCGTGGGAAGGCCCCAAACATAACACACAGACCTGATGTAGGTCAGTGATTGACATTGTCCGAGGACAGTCGGGGCACCTCCGAAAACCCGTCGCCATCGTGAGAGAAAACAATTTAGGCCGCGGTGTGGTCGGTGACCGTCAGGCCTTAGAAAGGTAACTGACTGAAAACGAGGTAAGCTTACCTTGCTGTCATGGGTATCGACGGGTGAAAGGGGGACCCCGGATGGGGCAAAAATGTTTTAACTTTTTGAAATTCCGTGAGGAAAAAATTCCTGTCAGGAATATATGTAAGAGCTCCTGAATCCGCATGGCTACTGCTGAGCGGAAAAAAAAGAGACTGAAGGGGGACACCTGCTGGATGTAGGGTTGGTGGCATGCCAAGTCAAAGTTCTAAAAACTTTGACAAAAGTGTTTCATGATAGGGCTCCATCGTGATGATGTCACCCATATGTGAGGACTACCATCCTGCTTGTCCTGTGAGAAAATGTGAAATACTGGTACACCCAAAGAAATGGAGATAGTTACAGATTGAATGCTACTGAGTTAATCTGTTGGACAATGGAATATGGTTCAGTATATTAACTATCCAGTTTGCAACAAGGGCACTGGGTCCTTTGGTGTTTTGCTGCATGATATACAAAAGGCCTGGCTATTTCCAGTGATCAACTTGTTGTTTATAAGTGGGTTGGGTTTTTTTTTTTGCTGCATCTAGGTATTTTTAACTTGATCTATATAAGTTGCAATTCTTGGCAACATCCATCACTGCTGGGACAGTGGACTCAGCAGGGAGCAAAGGCTGGAACAGATAATGAAAAAAGAAAGGTATCCGATGCAGCGGCGGACTCACTATGTCGGACTGGCCCGGGTATTCGCAGCCCAGGCCGGCCCAGGACACGTCACGTGGTCTGCCGAGCGCGGCTCTGTCACGGCCTCGCATGGCAGACCACGTGACTGGAGCGATCGGCCCACCTGGGGATGCCCGATCCCCAGATAGGCCAATCCGCCCCTGATCCGATGAATGGAGTAGTGCATATTGTTATATGAGAACTCTGCATAAAATCTATTCCTCTTGATAACTGAAGAAACAATCAAAGAATTGGGGATTATAGGTGGAGAAGACTCATGGTTGGATGTCCAAGTCCTGGAAGACAGTCTTCTATTCATCTTCCAGTTTAATTTTAATAAGGTTGTATGTACAACCTTGTGACTCGGTTATTTACACTTTCGAATAATAGAAGGACATGGGGGCATTCCATGAAGTTAGCAAGTAACACATTTAAGACTAATCGGAGAAAATTATTTTTCACTCAACGCACAATAAAGCTCTGGAATTTGTTGCCAGAGGAGGTGGTTAGTGCAGTTAGTGTAGCTGGGTTCAAAAAAGGTTTGGATACGTTCTTGGAGGAGAAGTCCATTAATGGCTATTAATCAATTATACCTAGGGAATAGCCACTGCTATTAATTGCATCAGTAGCATGGGTTCTTCTTAGTGTTTGGGTAATCGCCTGGTTCTTGTGGCCTGGTTTTGGCCTCTGTTGGAAACAGGATGCTGGGCTTGATGGACCCTTGGTCTGACCCAGCATGGCAATTTCTTATGTTCTTATGCTCTTACCCTGAAAGTCCAGCTTTGTAAAGATACAGGCAGACTGGATCCTGCCTCGTAGTTCTGGTATCAAGGGCAATGAGTATCAATTCCAAATTATAATTCAGTTTAGCGCTTGGAAATTCATACAAAAGACTTCAGAAATAATATTGCTGCTGGATAGGGTGCATCTGTAGAGAAAGATATGCATGGGGATTTGAAAATAAAATCTCTGATTGCTACCATCCCCAGGTCAGAGCAATGCTGGAAGGTTCCGGGATCGAAGTAGGAGTATACAGCATTTCAGGGCCAGAATGGCCTTTACAAAAGTACCTGGTGGTGGGAGGGTTAGGGTTGGAAAGCAGGGATGATTGTGGAGGAGGAGGGAGGGTCATCATTAAGCAATTTTACTTAACCAGGGAGGGTGGTTGGATGGGATGGGGGGCTCAGCCTGACACAGCCCTTTTTGTCCCTTTAAGTGGGGAGGGGGGCGGGGGCTATGATTCAGGAAATTAGGCCCATACAGAACTTAAACAATTTTTTAAACTATAAGGCCACTTAAATAGTTATATCCACAAACTACCGGCTAACTTTAAACCTAACTGGCAAGAATCAAACATAGCTGGTTAGATTTAAAAGTTATCCAGCTAAAGTTATCCATATAACTTTAATCATGGATATTAAGCAGAATGTTTACCTCAGTGAATATCCTGGATAACTTATCCAGCTAACTTAAGCTAGATAAGTTGGCCATTTTAGGGGTTTTTGGATATTGGGCCATAAATTCTCTAGTTTGATTTCTTACCAATTATAATTGAACTAATTTTTGAACAGTAAAGCTCAATCGAGTGTGGCTCAAAAAAAGCGATTCCAGTCTCATTTATACTGTAACACAGAAACATAGAAATGATGGTAGAAGAAGACCAAATGGCCCAGTCTGCCCAACAAGCTTTCACACTTATCTTTTTCTCATACTTATCTGTTACTCTTGGCCCTTATTAGTAACTTTTTGGTTCTAGTTACCCTCCACCCCCACCATTGATGTAGAGAGCAGTGCTGGAGCTGCATCTAAGTGAAGTATCAAGCTTAATTGGTTAGAGGTAGTAACCGCTGTAACAAGCAAACTACACCCATACTTATTTGTTTACTCAGACTATGCAATTCAGTCCTTGTTGGTTGTTGTCTGGATATAAATCCTCTTTTCTTCATTCCCCCCAGCCATTGAAGCAGAGAGCAATGCTGGATATGCATTGAAAGTGAAGTATCAGTCTTATTTGGTTTGGGGTAGTAACTGCCACAACAAGCAAGCTACTCCCCCGCTTTGTGAATGGAAATGCTTTTTTCCACATTTCCTCTTGCCGTTGAAGTATAGAGCAATGTTGGAGTCGCATTAACCGTGTGTATGTTTATTGAATAAGGGTGTTATTCTGTAACATAGTAACAGAGTAGATGTTGACAGATAAAGACCAATTGGATCACTCAGCCTGCCTGGTTTTCTAAAAATCTCTCTCAACTATCAGCCTTATAAGTTTCACCGCCTGCAGAATATCATTCCTTATCTAAATTAATTTTGTCTCCTCCCTCTTTGGTCTCTAATCTTGGAAGATAAGTTTTTAAGTTTCCAAATCTAAATCAATATCCAGGTTCTCAGTTTTTGACTATTTCTCTGTCTGTCCCAAGCATGTTTAAATTGTTAGTTTTGGTTTCCATCACCACTGCTGGTAGGTTTGTTCCAGGCATCTATCATGCTTTCACTAGAGAAGTATTGCCTCTGAGCCTCCTTTCCTTCAGTTTCATATAACCCCTTAACTTTAATTTTTCTATAGAAAAATGAAATCTACTGAAGTTCTCTTAATGTTTCTATCACATTCAGTCTTTTCCTTCTTTCTTAAAGTGAATTTTAAGCAACCTAAGTCTCTCTGTTGTAGGCATTGTACCATTGTGGTAGACCTTTTCTGAACTTCTTCCATTGTATTAAAGTTTTTATAAAGGCATGACCTCCAGAACTAATACACTCTTCAAAGTGGGCTAAACTGTAGCAGGGTCCCCAAACTTAGTCCTTGAGGACTGCAACTTAGGTTATCAGGATTCCCACAATGAATATGCATGAGATCTATTTGTATGCATTGCCTCTATTGTATGCAAATAGATAAAGCATATTCATTGTGGGAATCCCAAAAGGGGATTAGTGCGTCCAAATATGCTCGTAGCTAATAGAGCTCATCACACATAAATGCCATGTAGATGAGGCTATTAGCTATTGCCCCAATGCAAAAAAAAAAATCACTGTGTATCTGACGTGCACATTTTTACACGCAAGAATTATCAGCAGCTCCGGAGCTGGCGTTAAATCTTGATGCACATCAAGGGCTTAAAAAAAGCAGAAATTACTGCTTTTCTGTGGTTCGGGATGATACTAAGTAGGAGGAACCATAGGAAGCAGCATAAAAAAAAATCTTGTCAGGTTAGGAAAGCAGACACTTGTTAATTGAGCGGCCATTTTCCTAACCCATGCACAGCCACATCTCCTGGGTACGCAATGCCATGGATGCGCTAGGGACGCACAATTTATCCCTAGCACATCCTTTTTAGCATGGCAGCTCATTTGCCTATTCCATCAGGTACTCAAGAGAGGAGGATATGTGCGTGTTGAAAAAACATGCCCCCAGTTTGGACGCACATTTTTTCGTGCTCGATATTGCATTGGCCCCATTGGTTAGTTAACAAAATATAAGTGAAACCTCTAACATTTTTTTGTATCTACCAACATTTTTCCCTCAAGTCCCTCTGCCATGTTGCTAACTTTTGAAAAGAATTGACCTTAATACTAAGGTCTAAGATACCCCATTAGTCACTTTACCTTAAGAACATAAGAAATTGCCATGCTGGGTCAGACCAAGGGTCCATCAAGCCCAGCATCCTGTTTCCAACAGAGGCCAAACCAGGCCACAAGAACCTGGCAATTACCCAAACACTAAGAAGATCCCATGCTACTGATACAATTAATAGCAGTGGCTATTCCTTAAGTAAAGAATGAGCTCCATTGACAATCACAAAATTGTTTTGCTTAACCAGTTCCTCACTTACTTAATAGCTTTCTATTCTACTTCCATATCCTTCATTTATTTACTATTCTTTGCTGAACAGTATCAAAAGCCTTACTTAAAGCTAGATGTCCAATATCCAAGGTACCTCCCTGATCCACTTTTGTCACCTCATTACAGACCTTAATCATATTTGTTTGATAGGATGTTCCCCGTGTGAAAATGTTCACAGGGGCCTGTAATCTACTTGTTTCGTGGTACTGTTTTGTCATTTTCTTTAGTTTCTATAGTTTTGTTCCCTACTGAATTTCTGCTTCCTCCTCTTTTTTCCCAATTTTGTGGTGTGAAATTGTCTCTGCTCTTTCAGTCCCTTATAACATCCCCAGTCTCAAGTACAGTTTGGACAGAGCTGTGAGCAGTGAAGGCAAAGCTTTCTTGAGCTCCTTCAGAATCCTTGAATGTACTCCAGGTCTTACTGCCTTATCTACTCTCATTTTCTAAGTACTTTGAGTACTTCATTGTCTCTAAATGGGTTTGTCAATATTTTATAATCATTTATGCCCCCATTTCCAGCCTTAAGCGTATCACTTCCCCATCTTCTATAAATATTAAGTCAAAGAACATGTTTAAGACTTCTGTCTTCTGCTGAACCTTGTCCTTGCAAATCCAATATTTTTATCAATTAGTTCCCTTTTGGTTTTTCACCTTTCCCTTATGTATCTAAAACAAGGTTTTATCGCCTCATTTTACTCTTTGGGAAGTTTTTACACCTTTGTTTGGGCCTTTGCTTATCAGACTCGTTTCTCTGTTTTTCCTGATAATTCTGCCTACCTTCTCTGTCTGCCTTTATTTTTTTGTATTTTCTGAATGATGGACTATTTTTCCTACCTCCTCAGAGAACCTTATTGGTTTACCTCTTCCCCTTTGTCTTATCCAGAAATATGTTGCCTTCTCAATGCTCTCATTTATTAACACCAATATTTCCTCTGTACCCTCCAGATCCAAGCTTCCTCAACACTGTTACTTCCTCAATAATGGCAGCATATAAGAAAAAAGATCAACTCCTGTTTTTCGCTGGATTTCTCTACAAGAGTCCTGATAAGTGGAAGGGAAATCACATCTTACTACTCATAGCTGCATTGAAAACAAAATTCTATTAGTTTTAGCTAAATTTAGACATAAGAACATAAGATATGCCATACTGGGTCAGACCAAGGGTCCATCAAGCCCAGTATCCTGTTTCCAACAGTGGCCAATCCAAGTCACAAGTACCTGGGAAGATCACAAGCTACTATTGCTTATTAATTACCATCATAGCAGTATAAGGATTTATCCTCTAGGAACTTATCCAAACCTTTTTTAAATCCAGTTACACTAACTGCTGTAACCGCATCCTCTGGCAATGAATTCCAGAGCGTAACTATGGAGAGCCCCCTGGTCCTATTATCTGAGAGAGTAAATAACCGATTTAATGGGATCTAACACACTACACAAGTTTGAAGTCAACCTTATATAGCCCTTCTGAAGTTCAGAACCCTAGTGCTAGTAGGGACTATTTTCAAACTGGCTACTGCTACAAAGTCCATAACTACCTTTTCTTGCAGAATTTGTACCACATTTCAGAGGGAAAGTCCTCCTCTATTTGAGAATGCTTATACAGTGGACCCTCGAGTTACAACCGGCTTGACATATGAACAACTTGGGTTACAACCAAACTTTTAGTTTTGAGTTACAACCAAAGTCTTGAGTTACAACCTGAATGCCAGCCAAGGCCATGTGTATCCGCTCATGCATGCGGTTGCTTCTAATTGGGCATTTTTTCCTGTCAATCGCGGTTTTTTGGGCTTGGTAGGTGGGGCTTCTGCTCTGCCGTTGCAGTGATTGGCTGCTGCTGCTGCCGATGAGGCCTATCCATCTTAGGCGCACCCAAAGCTGCAAATGTTCACAGAAGCATGTAGGGAGACCCGGCACGGCATTGCAGCAAGCAACAGCATCACTGGTGACCATGGAAGCTTCTGTGCAGCAGCAGAAAGGGAGTGTAGCGCTCAGCTGGCTACAGCAAGGTATCAGGAGGGGAGGAATGAGTATGCTGGGAGGGAGAAATGAATGTTTGGGGGGCCAGAGATGTGCTCTGAGGGAGTGGGGAGGGGGGAATCCTCCCCCTCTTCCCTTCCTACAAGCCAAAGATGTCAACTTGAATGGTGAGTACAGTATGAAATTGTTGTTTCTGGTAGGCTAGGCACATTTTATAGGAAAATTGTAGGTGTTTCTGGTAATTATGCACATTATACAACCCTTTTTTATTATGAAAATGTTAGGTAAGGGGTGCTTTGTGAGGTTCAGAATGCATTATGGGTATTTCCATTATTTCTTATGGAAAAAACAGTCTTGACTTACAACCAACTTGAATTACAACCAGCCCTCTGGAACGAATTGAGTTTGTAAGTCAAGGGTCCACTATATCTTTTGAATTATATTTTTACCCTTATACTTTTTGGTTGTTCTGCTTCATCTAGAACTTCCCATCCTGCCAATCAGTGAAGTACTACTGATTTCTTATCAAGGGACTTTTGCCAGCTAGGGTTGCCAACTGCCCGGCTTTGGACTGAACAGCCAGGTTTTCAGATGTGCTTTACAGTATCCGGTCAGAAGTACTAACCAGACACTGAAAACCCAGTTTTTGCAAGAGGCTCCTCTTTCCCACAGCTTCCTGGTTATAGGGGAAGACAGAGTTGATTTCTACACTGCAGTGTTTGCTAGCTGCATTGTACAAATCAACTCCTTTTCATCATTTATAAGGTAAAAAATTCTTTACTGATGTCAATTTTACAATGGATACCTCTGAATGTGTCTAACATCCCCCCCAACCCACCTTCCGAAAACTCACCCCAAATCAAAGTGCCCCATTACAATGGTCCATATATAAAGTATCAGACTGAGCCTTATAAAGAACCTGTCTCTCTCTATCTATGTTCACCAGTGAGATATGCACATTTAACTACCCGTCAGTGCTGCAGCAAGCCAGCCAAGGGATACAGGAACAGAGGAGGGGAAGTTAGAAAGACAGTCAGTCACAGGGTGGGGAGAGACAGAGAGGATACAGAGAAAAGGGGAGGGAAAGGAAGAGACACATGGGGAGCAAGGGAGGAAAGAGAGGGGGGTATGGAAAGAAGGAAGGAAGATCACAGGGAAGGGAAGAGGCACAATGGGAGAATGGGGGAAGGTGGGCAACAGATAAGGGAAGGAAAAGACAGAAGAGGTAGAAAGGAGACAGACAGCAGGAAAGGTGATAAGTGAAAGAATGTGGTACTGGGGAGGAGAGGGGAAGGAGAGAAAGATAAAAGCATGGGGAAGGAGGGGGCTAGAGACTGGAAGGTAGCACAAGAGAGGAGTGCACAGAGGATGGGGAGGGCATATAGAGAGAGACAGGTGGCACAAGGGAGACAGCTGAAAGGCTGGGAAGGTTTTAAGGAAAAGGACAGCGAACCACCTGTGTCTGAGACTGTAGGTTTGGGAGTATGCATGTGTGTTTATGGGGAAGTATGGAGGTGGGTGTGTATTAGAAAGGCTTTAGCTGTGAGAGATGCTGACGTGTTTATGAGGATAGTTGAAATAACATTTTATAAAACAAAGTATATTGAAGGGGCTGCTTGAAAGCCAAGTAATGAGTGGATCAACAACTGACAGTAGTCTGTAACCTCCCCCCCCCCAAAAAAAAACATGAAGTTTAGTGGAGTGTCCAGTTATGGTCCATGGAAAAGTTGGACATCCTATTGCCAGCTCTGTTCCTATGTTTTCATAAAATAAATTTAACAAGAAGTCCCTCCCCCACAAAGAAACTTCACATCATTGCTGTTAGTGCCTTGCTATAGTATGCCCCCCTCTTAAAGTTGGCACTCTTGAAGACCAAGACCCTGATCTTTGTGTGACTCATCAGAATCATTATTCTGTATTAATTCACACCAATTGGTGATTATAATAGATCATCCTGGTGTAAATGGAAGTTCCAGGTCCACCATTTAAGATCAAGTATAGGGTCCTTCTTTCTCTGATGTACCTACAATTTAGTTTTAAATGTTATTCTTTACATAAAACACCACTCATTCCCTCTCTATCGTTTCTTGCTAAACAGATTATAACCTGATATGGTTATATCCCAGTCATAGTACTCATTATACAGTATCTGACAGCAACAAAATCCAAAGCTACTTCAGTTATGAGGGCTTCCAAGTCTGGCATTTTAATACCTACCCTATTAGTATTTGTGCACAGCCTTCTAGATATTGCTCCTTCACTTGCTACCTATTTATCCTCATGTTTTATCCTCCCTATTCGGAACAAATGTATTTTGGGGTTTTTTTCTCGTCCTAAAATTGTTTCACTTACCTGCTTTGATGTTTGAAGGTAGTCTAATTCAAAGAGCATCCATCCTCCATCTCCCTCATCTAGTTTAAATTTTTGTCAATGTAGGATTTTCCACTGTTCATATAGGACCATGGTTCCCCTCACAGACAGATGCGGTCCATCATGATTATGTAATTTTTTAATCCTCCAAGTTGAGCCCCATCATCCAAGAAATCCAAACTCCTTACTCTTAAAACAGTTCTTCAGCCATATATTAAATTTTCTGGTATAGCATATCCTATCTTTTATTTCACTATACATAAGTGAGATCTCAGAAAGGGCCACTATCTGGACAGTTGTCTAAGACTCTTCTATAGTTCTCTGAACTCCTCTTGTACATGCTGACCGAATTCCCAGCCAAGTCATTTATCTCCAACTGGATAGCAACATCAAACTCTCCTGCCTTCCGTTCTGATCCTGCAATCTGAAAGATATGCTTTGTATCTTTGCTAGCTGAGGATATTCCTTTGCTATTTAGTGTAGATATTTATAGAAAAGAAACTATGTATATGCTTCCTAAATGCAATAGATCTTTGGTTTTACTAAAGGGTAAACATTCTTTAACACAAAGAATATTACATCCCTGCACATCCCTACTGGGAGCGCAGAAGGTAGCTTTTACCAGTACTGGAAGTGTCGAGATCCTTTTAAAGAAAGTTTGCCTTGATTTTTCCCAGGAAAGGAGAAGGACTAGTGGAATCTTGGTTCAGGTTTCTTCTCTATCAGAAGTGGAGCATAGAACAATTTAGCCCTACATCAGCTTGTTTGAGTAATTCAGATGCTGCTGCTAAGAATGCCTCTGAATTTAGTTCTGGGGGGGAATTCTGCGCTACTGCGGAATGCAGAATTTGCGCAGAATTCTCCCTTCCTGCAGATTTCCTCCCTTGCCTCGCAATATCCAACACAGCCAAATGCTTCTCCCTTTCGAATGCTCTGCTGGAAGAGGAAGCAAAACTGGAAGCATTGCAGCATGAGCGAGGTTCTCCGTGCACAGAGAGCGGAACCATCGTGGCACGGGCGCCACATGGAGAGCGAAGGCATCGCAGGCGAGGTTCCCGCATGGAGAGCAGAGCAGTGCGGCATGGGCGAAGTTAGCAAGCTGCACTGTGCAAAGGCCAGGACCCTACAAATTGGAGACAGGGGGGAGGGAGCGAAAGAGAAAGAGAATGAGAGCAGGGAGGGAGAGTGAGAGAGTGGGTTTTCCCTTCAGACTCACGCCACATAACACACACATACACCCTCCAGCCTCAACACATACACACCAATTTCCACACCATCACCCCCACATCCACACAAGGGGAAGAAGGCAGAAAGTGGAACATAAGACTGGCCATTCTGGGTCAGACCAAGGTCCATCAAGCCCAACATCCTGTCTCTGATAGTGGCCAATCCAGGTAACATGTAACTGGCAAATCCCATAAAGTAGTCCAATTCTTCTTACTCACTCCCAGGGAAAGCAAGAGATATCTTTAGTCTACCTAACTAATAATTTGTTACGGACCTTTGCTCCAGCAACTTGTTCAAACATCTCTTACACCCAGTTACACTAGTCATCTTGATCACGACCTTTGCCAACAGATTCCACAGCTTGTCAATGCACTGAGTGAACATAAGAAATTGCCATACTGGGTCAGACCAAGGGTCCATCAAGCCCAGCATCCTGTTTCCAATTGTTGCCAAACCAGGCCACAAGAACCTGGCAAGTATCCAAACACTAAGAAGATCCCATGCTACTAATGCCAGTAATAGCAGAGGCCATTCCCTAAGTCAATTTGATTAATAGCAGTTAATGGACTTCTCCTCCAAGAACTTATCCAAACCTTTTTTAAATCCAGCTACATTAACTGAACTAACCACATCCTCTGGCAATAAATTTCAGAGCTTAATTGTGTGTTGAGTGAAAAATAATTTTCTCCGATTAGTTTTAAATGTGCTACTTGCTAACTTCATGGAGTGCCCCCTAGTCCTTCTATTATCTGAAAGTGTAAATAACTGATTTATATCTGTTGTTAGACTATGCAGATTCTTTTTCACAAATTACATTTTTCTGTTAAGCCTGCAGTATGTAAATCCCTTTGAGCTCATTCTTACAGGCTATAATCATTCTGTCTCTGTAGAAAGGAGGGGGGATGGGCTGAAATTCTAAACCACAAACTGATTCCACCCATTTTGGATTGTTACAACTTTCTATACCAGCGGCTCTCAACCAGTGTGTTACAACACACCAATATGCCAAGCACATGCAGGTGTGTTGCCAGACTTCCTGGTCCCCCTGCTGACCCAGCTGCTTGCCCTTGGCTCCAGCGAAATGGAAACTCTTCCTCTGCCTGGGCTTAAAATGCTGACAGCCCGGGCAGAACGCGGCACGAGAGCTGGAGTCAGCGGCACGAGAGCTGGAGTCAGCAGCACGAGAGCTGGAGCCAGTGGCACAGGCATGGTCTCTTCTTCCTGCCCCGCTCCCCCCCCCCTCCCAGAAGAGCAAGTGGAGGGCAGCGGCCATGCACGCGAGAAGAGACCCATGCGCTAGGTAAAGTGTGTGCAGCATCAGCCCAAAGAAGAGCAGCGTGGGCTGGAGCAAAAAGAGGAGCAGCGCCAGGCCCCACAGCCAAGGGGATTCCTTTCTCGAGGCCGCCAGGACTGGAAGAGGACGAGGAGGCTGTTGCTGCCACTAGTTGTTCAGTGGGGGGTGTGAGTGAGCATATGTGTGAGATCCAGCATGTATGTGAGTGATTGAGAGCCTGTATGTTTACCGTATATACTCACACATAAGTCGAGAAATTTATGCCTAAAAAAGGCACAAAAAAGCTGGCTCGACTTTTACGTGAGTATTACGAATAGAACCCTCCCAAACTCACTGATAGTTCGTGGAGGTCCAGCGGGGGGGCCTGGGAGCAACCTCCTGCTCCTGGGCTGTTGGCTGCCAGTAAATTCCTCCCTGTTCAATCCCTCCCTCCGTCCTGACCCCTCCCAAGATGCACAAAGTGTCCCTGGTGGTCCAGCAGGGGGCCCGGGAGCAACCTCTTGCTCCCGGGCTGTTGGCTGCCAGTAATCAAAATTTATTTATTTATTTAAACAGTTTTATATACCGACAACCGTTTGCACATCGTGTCGGTTTACAAGTAACTTGGAACCAGGGAATAGGCATTGCCTTTACAAGGAACAAAGAACAGTTAAACACAGTAACGAGGTAAAAAATAGCTAATTTAGATGAGCAGTTCAACTGGGTGTAAACAATAATTGGGTGGGGGGAATGAGCAAACAATAACAAAAGGAGAGGGTACTATACAAGGTTCAATAAATAAACATTCCTAGGTATTGCTGGTAGTTGTTAGGGGGAAAGAAATCGGGAAAACGAGAGCTGGCAGATGGCAAAGGTTAGAGAAAGGTCGCAGAGGGAGAGGGGTTGGCAAGCGAGGGTGAAGGGGGTAGGCTTGAAGGAAGAGCCATGTTTTGAGTTTCTTTTTGAAAATAGGTGTGGAGGTTTCGGTGCGAAGGTCAAGAGGCATGGAGTTCCAGAGGGTGGGACCGGCGAGAGAAAGGGCTCTGTTTGTGGTGGAGATAAGTCTAGTAAATTTTATAGAGGGAGCACAAAGAGTTCCACGTAAGGAGGACAGAGTTGGTCTGGTGGAGGTGCGAGGGAGGAATGGAGGGTTTAACCAATTGAAATGTTCGTTGGTGATGCTTTTGTGAATGAGGGAAAGAGTTTTGTATATGATGCGCGATTGTATTGGAAGCCAGTGAAGATCAATGAGGGTGGGAGTGATGTGGTCTTTCTTTTTGGTGTTTGTGAGGATGTGTGCGGTGGCGTTCTGAAGAAGTTGTAAAGGTTTGATGTAAGTAGCAGGGAGGCCAAGGAGGAGAGCGTTGCAGTAATCTATTTTCGAAAATATGATAGACTGGAGTACAGTGCGGAAATCAGAGAAGTAAAGTAGAGGTTTGAGTTTTTTAAGGGTTTGCAGTTTGAAATAGCAGCTGCTGAGGATAGATTTGATATAGGGTTTGAAGGTGAGTTGGTTATCAAGTAAGACACCCAGGTTTCGTGTGTTGGATGGGAAGGTAGTAGGGGAAAGGGTAGAGGGAAAGGTTATTGAGGAATGTTTGGAGGAGATGAAAAGGAGTTCAGTTTTGTGGGGGTTGAGGGATAGGTGCATGTCAGTGAGGAGCTGGTTTATGGATGCAAGGACGGTATCCCATTTTTTGAGGGCAGTGAGAATGGAATTTGTGAAGGGGATGAGGATTTGCACATCATCTGCATAGATGAAGTGCATGACTCCAAGGTTAGACAGAAGGTTGGTGAGAGGGGGCATATAAATGTTAAATAGGGTGGAAGAAAGGGAAGATCCTTGGGGGACACCACAGTCGAGATTTACAGGGGAGGATTCAAAATTGTCGGTGAGTACTGTGTAACTACGATTTTGGAGGTATGATTTAATCCATAATAGAGCAGTGCCGGAGATTCCAATGCTGACGAGAGTGTTGAAAAGGATGTTGTGATTGACGGTATCAAAAGCGGCAGAAATATCAAGCATAGCAATGAGATAGGAGTTGCCAGTGTCCATTCCTTTGATAAGGGTGTCAGTTAGGGAGAGGAGTAAGGTTTCCATACTAAGGTGTTTGCGGAAACCATATTGAGTTGGTGGGAGGATGTTGAATTGTTCAAGGTAGTCAGAAAGGCGGGAGTTTACTAGTTTCTCCAGGACTTTGGACAGAAAGGGTAGATTGGAAATGGGACGGAGGTTAGATAGGTTGGAGGGATCAAGAGAGGGTTTTTTTTTAGGATAGGTTTGACAACGGCTTGTTTTAGAGAGTTGGGTACCAGGCCTTGTTCAAGGGAACAGTTCACAATTTTGGAGAGTGAAGTAGCTATAGTTTTAGGGATGGAGAGTAGGAGTTTGGTGGGAATGGTTTCAGAAGGATGGGAGGAGGGTCTCATCTTTTTTAAAATGTTCTCTATTTCAAGAGTTGAGCAGGGTTCAAAGGATGAGAGAAGGGTGGGTGTGTGTGGCATGGGGAGTGTTATATTGTTGGTATTTGGGGAGAATTTAGCAGTGATGTTGGACACTTTATTCTTAAAGAACTGAGCTATTTCATTGCAGCGTAATTGTGTGGGGGGTTCCTGAGGTAATGTCAAATTGGAGTTGGTAAGATGCACCATTGGCCCTTTGCCCTTAACATGTGACAGGGGCTACTGCTGCCATTGGTCGGCCCCTATGGCAGCCAACAGCCCAGGAGTGGGAGGTCATTCCCGGGCACCCTGCTGGACCACCAGAGACGTCCTGTTCATCTTGGGGGAGGGGATCAGGAGGAAGGGATTGAACAGGGAGGGCAGCCATGGGGGGCAGGGGGGAGGGATTTACTGGCAGCCAATGGCCTGGGAGCAGAAGATAGCTCCCAGGCCCCCCCCCCCGCTGGACCATCACAAACTATCAGTGAGTTTTTTTGGGGGGGGGTTGGCCCCTACAATGTGACAGGGGCTGACCAATGGCAGCGGTAGCCCCATCACATGGTAAGGGCAAAGGGCCGCCTCGGCACCATTTTGATTACTGGCAGCCAACGGCCCAGCACGGATTTTCGGCGTGTCTTGGGTGGGGGGGGGGGGTGTCGAGAGGGCGGGAGGAATTGAACAGGGAGAGCAGCCATGGTGGGGATGGAGGGATTTACTGCAGTGGAACAATGGAAAAAGAGAAACTATCATTCCTCATAAAATAAAGAAATATAAATCAGCAATAGTAAAGCCATACAAATAAAAAGGATAAATATTACAAAACAGCTGATCATCCAATAATTTAACTCAAAAAACTTAAAAATTTCCCAAAAGCCAATAAAATATTTTAAAACAGACACATCAGATTAATAACAATAAGAGGGAGGGAGAGACTGAACAGCGATTTTCTTAAGTTATCGGTTTGTTTCTGAGTGTGATTTCGCTATTTCAAAAGCCCCCTAGGTTTTACCCTTGACTTACCTATGGGTGACGGATAAATCTTGATATTTTGCCCAAAAAATGCCCTTGACTTATACATGAAATCGAATTATACACAAGTATATATGCTAAGTGTGTGACTAAGAGCTTGTATGTGTGATTGAGATTCTTTGTGTGTGAGAGAACGCATGTATATGTATGTTTAAGAGCTTGTGTGTATAAGAGAAAGAGCATGTGTGTAATTGTGTGAGTGAGAGCCTATGCAAGCGAGAAAGAGCATGTGTATATGTTTGAGAGCCTGTGTGAGAGAGAGAACGAGCTTCTGGGTGACTGAGAAAGAGGAGAAGGTTGCAAGCAACCCTCCCTCCTCCTCCTAATTCACAACAATCTCAGGGCACCTGGAAATCGAACGTTTCCAGGTATGGAAAGCAGAGCATTTTTTTATCCTTATTTTTAATTATTGGGTCTTTATGTCTGCTGTTTTAAAATATTTTATTGGTGTCTGGAAATTTTTTATGAGTTTTTAAATTATTGGATATTCCATTTATCTGCTGTTTTGAAATAATCTGTTCTTTTTATTAGTATGGTTTTACTGTTATTGATTTTATATTTCTTGCTTTATTTTATGAGGACTGGTTATTTCTCTTTTTCCTTTGTTGTACTGCATACAAAGACTCGAGTTTGTTGCAGTTTCCAGTTCAGTTTTTGTCTGCATGTTTCTATTTATGCTTTATGATCTCTTTATTCTGTTAGGTGAGGGTCTGCACATGTGATTCAGGTGAGGTTTTCTGCTGGTGTGTAATTTCTGTGTAGGGCTCTATAGTAGCCTGGCTTGTTCCATTTTCCTAATAGGAGAAGTATTGGAATTTTAAGGCCTGGTGTAATATTTTCAGTGTTGCCTTTTCTTAGATAAGGTGGTTACTGTTTGAGTGCTGGAGGTTGGTGCTGTTCTGGTATGGGAGGTTTACTATTTATATAATTTCTATTCAGAGAGTATTTTTATCTTTCCCTTAACAATGAAAGTAATACGGGGCCTTATTTTTTCTGCCGTAGTTAGTAATGAGCAGTATGTCACACATGTGAGCATTGTCCATCAGGTGTGTCACGATGGGAAAAAGTTGAGAACCACTGTTCTACATTGTTTGAATCTGCTGGTTGTTAGTTTTATGTCCCCTTGTTTGAGTATTATTTGAAAGAGTAAATACACATCCTTTATTTACCTGTTGCACTCCACTCAATTTTATAAACTTCTATTATGTCCCCTCTGAGCCATCTCTTTTCTAAGCTGAAGAGCCCTAGCCTGCGTAGCCTTATCAAAGGAGATGTTCCATCCCCTTTATCAGGTTTGTTGCTCTTCTCTGAAACTTTTCTAGTTCCACCTTGTCTTTCTTGAGATGGGGAAACCTGAATTGCATATAATACTCAAGGTATGGTCACACCATGGCTTGATACAGAAGCATACCCTCTGTACTGAGTGCACACACCTCTACCCCAAGTCACTCTTACTTTCCACACTCCCCAACCCCCCCACTCATACTTTTTTTTTTAAAGTTGATATACAGTCATCACTTTCTCTTTTGGATGTTCCCTTAAAAATCCATACACATTCAATCAAGGGTTAAAAAAATAAAAAGGGCAGGGTCTAGAATTCTATAGCTTTCATTAAAGTCACTTGCTTTCATTAAAGTCACTTGCACCACCTAGCTATTCACTTCATTTTCCATCTAGGCACGAACATGGAATCCAGAGCACGGCCCCTAGTAAATTAATATTGTTTTTCTATGCATGTGAGCATGCATATACACATTTTTTCCCCATTATCACACAATATTTTACCCAGAGCATTTAAAATTTGAATACTCTTTTTGCCCATAAAAATGAAAAACAAGAAACCTTAACTGTATTTACCTATAAACTCCAATGGGGCAATGAAGAGGGGAGGCATAAACTTGGGACAGGGAGAAGTGGAGGGTGAAAAGGAAGGGTGAAATTTAACTTGAGTGGATAAAGAGACAGAAAAGAGTAATGGAAAAAAGGAGATAAAAGGAAAAGATCAATGTCATAGATAAATGTAGGGGAGGAAATAAGATAGGAGGGGGGAGAAGAAATGAAAAATGTAAAGACCCTAATTAGGCATGTTTGCTTACCATAAGCGGTGTTTTCCATGGATAGAAGGATGAATTAGCCATATGTGGGTAACATCATCTGGCAGCACTGGGCAGACTTATCTCTCCAAGCTAGTAGAACTTTGAGTTTCACCTAGCATGGGCGGGAGTTCCCTTGGATGTGTTGCCTCGAGAGCCTCCTCAGTCTGTTTTAGAGTGAACTAGCTATATAGTCTACTCAACAGGGAGGAGAGCGGTTATCTCATAACTAATTCAGCCTGATTTGGTAAAGAAACATGCTTTTTCTGTCAATAAGCAGGCTGAATTAGCCATGATATGCAAGGAGTCCCCAAGCTGAGGGCATCAGTGGAGTGTTACTGAAAGAATAACCCAGACTCCACTGTGAAGAGTAGACTATGAGAGTATGTTATGCAACACTGCCCATCCAAAGGTACCGTCAGTACTTGATAGATTGTCCAGACAGCAGTGAAATGTAAAAAATATACATTGATAACCAACTGGCAGCTTTGCAGATGTCTTACAGAGAAACGTCTTGCAAGTGGGGAATGGAGGAGACCATAGTTCTAATTTGATGAGCCTTTACCGGATCAGCAACATCAAGATCTATTGAAGTGTAACAGTGCTGAATGCATTCAGTTATCCAGTTGGACAAAGTGTGTTTGGAAACTACTATTCCTAGTCTGTTAGGGTCATGCGAGACAAAAATTTGAGAAGCTTGTCAATGTGGCTGTCTTCCCTTATAGTAGACCAAAGATATTTTACAGTCTAGGATATGAAGATTCTTCTCACCATCATGAACATGTGGCTGCAAGAAGAAAATCGGCAGCACAATGGACTTAATGTGAAAAGCCAGGACCACCTTTGGAAAGAATTTCAGATGTGTACAGAGGACCACTTTATTGTGAAAAAAACTGCATGTAAGGTGGATAGTGTACTAGAGCTTGTAGCTTGCTAACTATGCATGCCAAGGAAGACCACTTTCCACGTTAGTTTTTTCAGCGATGGTATGTCTAATGGTTCAATGAGCAGCTTCATCAAATGGGCAAGGACTACATTCAAATCCCATGGCACTTGGAGTTTACACACCAATGTTTTCAAGTGCCACAATCCTTTAATGAATTTAGGAAAGATAGCTTGAGTGGAGATGGGCCCATTATCTATGTCTGCATGATATGCCGTTATGACAGTCAGGTGTACCCTTACTGAAAATGTAGCCAAGTGCTGAATCTGATAAGAGATGCTTTGGTTTACATTAGAATGGGTCAAATCCTTTCTGGGCACACCACTTGGAATACAGATTCTTCTTAAAGAATAGCTGTGCCTGGTGGAAGGTTTTTGGGCTGAAAACAATATCTTCAATAGATTTGGGTAGTGACATGTTGGCGATTGTCAAGCACTCAACATTCAAGCTGTGAGGCTGAGGGATGGAAGATTCCAATGAACTAAGCTGCTGATTTTCTGAGTCAGAGGAAGAGGATCAGAACTGAGGCAGACTGCAGGATGTACTGAAAGTCATATGAGATACACATACCAGACTTGGAGCTATGAGAATCATGCAGCCATGGTCCCCAAGAAATTTCTGCACTGTCATCGCAATAAGAGGTAGTGGTATAAAAGTGTACACAAAGCTTGACCCACAATCTAGTAGGAAAAGCATCTTGAGCAAACAGGTTAATCGATGGACAGCCCTGCAACTTGTATAGTTTGCTGGCTGTGGATGGTCTGAGAAATCATTCATGAGGACGAAACACCCTGCTGAGCCAATCTGCTAACATATTGGATAGTCCAGGTAATTATGTGGCTTGAAGGGTCTCTCACCCACCACCAAATTTCCAGTGTATCTTGACATAGCAGCCAGGACCTTGTACTGCTTTGTTTATGTAAAACATGGCCACTTGGTTTTTGGTTTGAAGATGCTCTCATCACACCAGGTGCATGAACACCTGGATTGCATTCTTTATTGCCATCAGTTTGAAAAGGTTGGAGGAGACACTTGATGAAGGCATCTGTTGGTAAAGTACCATATATACTCATGAATGTCGATCTCATGTATAAGTCAAAGGTATTTTTGAGCCCCAAAATTAAGAAATTCCTGTGACCTGTGGATAAGTTGAGAGTAAAATCCCTGGGGGATCCCAGTGGTGCGCTTTCAACCACGTGGTTTTAAGTGTGCCTGGCTTAGGATGTCAATGATGACGTCCGGGTGTAAGCCCGGCCATCCTTGCTGCAGTGTCAGGGTTTCCCTAAGGCCCTGATACTAATCTCTCTATTTTTTTTTTTTTTTAATTGCAACGAAGGCAGTGGCAGCAAGATTAGGGACTTACCCGATCGCAGGACTTGCCCAAGGTCAGATGGAGCGACAGCAGGATGTGAACCCTGGTTTCAAGGTGTCATAGCCTGATGCTCTAATCACTAGGCTACTCCTCCACTCCATTTTTTGGCCAAAATTCTTCAACTTATACACGAGTATATACAGCAACTTGGTGATGAAGAGGTTGAAGGGGGCTCCATCTCAAAGAACGTGAGGAATCAACGACCAGTGGAACTATTTCAACTCCTGAGAAATGTGAATTATGCCCAGCGATTGGGTGAGCTGATTCCATTGGCTGCATAAACCCCACTTCAGGCAACAGATGCATAGTTGGGTCAAGGTAACAATGTCAATGTTATCACTGTAACTTGGCAGGCCACAGAGGAGTGAGCTGATAGAAGGTTTTAAACTAAAGTATGCAGCAGCTGTGCTCGCTCATGGGGCAGAAACATTCTCTCTCACAAAGAATCTATCCATGCCCCAATGAACTGGAGTCGTCATGTTGAAACCAAGTTGTACTTTTTGAAGTGTATTAGAAATCTGAGGTTTTATAGACTCAAATTCTGGTGTGCAGGGCCTGTTACACCCACTTTCAAGAGGATGTTTAAATTAACCAGTTGTCCAAATATGGGAACACCTGGATTACCTGACACTTTAGGTGGGCCACTACCACTGCAAGGCACTTGGTAGTGAGCAGAATCCATCTTAAAGCGAAGATAGCACCAGAATGAAGGGTGGGATAGGGATGTGTATGTATGCATCCTTGAGATCCAGAGAGCACATCCATTGCCTCTGCTAGATAAAGGGAAGAATGGAGCTGAGGGAATTCATTTTGAACTTCTCCTGGTACAGGTAGCTGTTTCAAGTGTCTCCGATCTAGGATGGGTCTCAATCCCCCCAACTTCTTGGGAATTATTAAGTACTGGAAATAGAAGCCATGGTCAGATTGTGAGGTCAAGACCTTCTCTATTGTGGATTGTTGAAGAGCTTATATCTTCATTTGAAGTTGAGGCAATTTTGACTGATCTGGAAGGAGAGTTTTGAGATATGGGAAGGAAGGGAGCTGAGAAAAAAAGCAAACTGTATCCATACTGTACGATCTTGAGGGCACAATTGTCCTTCGTGATTTGGCACCATATTCCCAGGAAGGATTGGATTCTGTCCCCATTAGGCCGGGGTTACTCTGGGCAGCTGGGATAAAAAACTGGGCCCAGATTTTGGCTGGGTCTGTTGGTTGTCTTCTTCTGCCAGTGTTCCCTTTGTCTAGATCTAACCAGAAACTGTTGGTGCTGTTGTCTTTGTTCCAGCAAGGGCAGTAGGCAATAACGATGGAAAGAATGGTAAGGACTTCCCTAATAGTAAGGTTTCTTGTATGAGAAGGACCATCTGGACATGGCTGGAAGTTTTGATGCTATGGATAAAGACTGTACTACAGACTGTTAATCTGGGAAACCCTCTAAGTTTCTCTCCAAAAAAGTTCTCTCTTAAGCAAGGAAGGACTGCAAAATTCTCATGAACATTCTCCAGGATGCTGCTGGCTCGAAGCTAAGCCATGCATCTGGCTCTGATAGAAGCCGCTGATGTTCTTGAAACAGAATTGAATGACTCAAACAGAACGTAATAGATGGCAGATAACCTTTGCTAAATGTGGAAGAAGCTATGGGGAGAATGGTATCAAAGCGTATGAATACTTTCAATTTTAATATGCATTAATGAATATTCTGAACCATATAAAAATGATGAGTTATCCGGGCAGTTGACCTGGAGCCCTGAAACACCTTTCTGAAAGGCCCTTTCTTAGAGGGGAATTAGAAAGAAGTCTCATTTTCATCACTTTCTTAAGCACCAACTCCACTATCATCAACTGGTGTGGAAGCTGAACAATCCCATAACTGGGAGACTTCTGCATCCTATATCTAAGGACCAGCTTTCTGGCTGCTGTCATTCCAGAAACAGGACTTTCCCATAATTTCATCCATGATGACATGCCTCAGAAAAGCTATTAGCTCCGATGGGATGTCCAAAATTTGTAACAGCCCCATGACTTCAGAGCCAGGATCTTTGTCTTTGTGCATATGGATATTAAGTGCTTTTCCCAATTTCTCAATAAACTGACGGTGGTGGAGGTAGGTGGTAGAAGAGGAAGTGGATTCGGACAACCACCAATATGAGCCCTGACTTTTATGGTCTGGGGTTCTGATATACAGACAAATGAAAAAGCACAGGACTGCTTCTAAGTCCATAAGCAAAACACGTCAGCACTGTCTGGATTTTCAAGAAAGCTCATCACCCAGTAAAAATCTTGCTAGCAGTAAATTTACCCATTAAACTCCTGGGTAAATCCATTGAGGATGGTATGCTAGGTCAAGATTGTGAAAATGATTGCTGCAATAGGGGCGGCTCTTCAGGATGTGTCTGAGGGAAAAAGTTGATGTACAATTTCCAAACAAGATGATTCCGCTGCAACCAAAGATGATGAAACTTGAAGTGGAGATTCCAAGAAGACATGAACTGGCGGCAATGTAGAAACTGCAGTTTGGGACAGCAGCATGGGAAAAGAAAGCAGCAATGATAGAAAAGATCCCACAGCTTCTCCCGAGTGTGATGTGAAAAAAACTAACCATTTCTGCCACCTGCTAGGTAGACTGTTAGGTCCTCTGAGCTGGTGCGGGAGGAGGAACATCCTTTTCTGAAACCAAGAATGATTCCTGCTTGATTGGAGGCCTGTTGGAGGAACATGGAATAAATTGAGCAGACAGGATCTGGTGTCTCCAAACGCAAGTCTTGCGCCAGCAACTGTGGGACTGGGAAAGACCTGGTTATCAGAGGTGGCAGATGGAGTGAATCACTGGATGCCATGGCCTGGGTCTTGCAGTATAAAACTAAGTGGGCAAGGCAACCTGCAGAATTTGAGGTTCAAAGAACTTTGTAGGCACAGAATGCTTGGAAGTAGATGATGACTTCTTGTAGGACTGTGTGACAAATACTTGGAAGAATGCACCATTAAAGTTGGAACAGAGAGGGAATGCTTTCCAGATTTGGATTATTTAGAGTTGTGATGAGAGGACCACCCAGTGATGGTCAATGATGCGCAAAAGTCCATTACCTAGTATTAATTAAGTTGACTTGGGAAATAGCGACTGCTATTACTAGAATCAGTAGCATGAGATAGACTTAGTTTTTGGGTACTTGCCAGGTTTTTATGGTCTGGATTGGCCACTGTTGGAAACAGGATGCTGGGCTTAATGGACCCTTGGTCTGACCCAGTATGGCATGTTCTTATGGATGTGCTTTAGACCCTTCCTGCATTGGGTACTTCAGAGCAAGGAGGATAGGATACATCAGCTGAAACCAGGGAAGTACCTGTGCATCATGCATCAATACACCATGCATCAAGGAGCCAGACTTCTCCACCATTGGCTCCAATGATCCAGGCATCGACAGTGCCGATGCATCTCGATACTTATGCTTCTTCAGCACATGGGGAAACCCCACTGAATGGTGCCATTTTGACACATGGTAGCCATTTTTACTCGACCCCTTAGCTTCCGTCTGCACCAGTGGGGAAGTCTTGGAGGAGCCTTTGGTTTAACTCCCTACCCGCTGAGGCAGAGGAACCTGCATTCCAGGATGAAAATTTGCTGTGGCTTCTCACTGACTTATGGAACCCCTCTATCTTTGCCACTATGAAGTACTGAGATCACAGGGTCATCCAACTTGATGACCTGACAGCTTGCTTGATTGTGATTGGGCCCTAAGCAGCGATAATATAGTTCATGTCTAAGTTATGGACATAACCTGACCACAAACTCAGTTTTTGAAGCCACTGACTATGGTCATCTTTCCTGATATGAGAGAGAAGGCAGGAAGAGGGAAGTTGTTCTAGAATTGTCTATCTCCTACCTGTTTAGTTTTTCTCTCTTCCATTTTTTTTTGTTTGTAGTAGCACTGAAAAGTGCTGTTGAGATAGTAAGGAAACACAACTGAACAGAAAAATGTTAAATGAAAATCACTTAAGAAAAAATTGTAAGGAGATTGGGTATGCATTCATGCTTCAGCTTGGACAAAAAAAAAAAAGACAAGGAGACTCTTGCAGGAACTCCCAAACATGCTTAGTAGACATTAAAGCTCTATAGCTTGGACAGATGAGTCTGTCTAATGCTGCTGTTTGTCACCCACATATTATGGCTAATTCAGCCTGCTTATCGAAAGAAAATGTTGTTAGGAAAGATAGACAAGAGGAAAGTGGAAAAAAAGACGAGGATCTATATGATTAAAAAAATATATCTAGGTAAGAAAGGTAGAAAAACAGCATTTGTTCTTTGATTGGAATATGTCAGCTTTGGGCATATACACCTCATGTCTTTATTGCACAGTACAGGAAGAAATGCATTTGTTTCAATTTCTCTAGTGTTACACTATATGCAGAGTCTGGCTTTCATTTTAATTTTTGTCTGTACGTTTCTTTAAATATGCAGCCCCTTATTCTGTATTTAGTGAGGGATTCTGCTAGTGTGTAGTTTTTGTGTAGGGATCTATAGTAGTCAGTCTTATATTTCCAGCAGGTAGTGTTCTGGTATTGTAGGGCCTAGTGTAATATTTGCTTCACTGCCTTTTTATAGGTAGGGTGGTTTCTGTTTGAGTCCTGGCAGCTGGTGCTGTTGTGATATTGCAAGTATGCTACATCAGTGCCAAGTAGCTCTTTTGCAGGGTTTTATGTTACTTCACAATGTTCCTGGTAGCAGAGGAAGTTTGTTTTGCTGTTACTAATGTGACTCCAGACTCTGAATTCTTTTTTTTTTTTTCTGTAGAGAGGTAACATTCTACTTCTGCTATAATTGTGTTATATCAGAGGTGTTTCTGTGGATGCAGAGTGTCTTACAGAAAAGGATATGCAGGATTTATATTAGGATTCTGTCACCTACTACAAAGACCCTAGGCTTCAATGGCATTGTCTTTCATGGAGGCGAGGGGTAGGGGGAGAATGATGGTACCAAATGTGCCTAGGGACATAAAACATCTAAATCCATCACTGGGAAGGTCTGAATGTGTTTGGTTTGGTAAGAAGTGACCATTTTCACAACGCACTACTCAGACGTGCTTTACACAGAGTTTTATTATAATTTTAGTAAGTGTTTTTCAAGGGTATTTTTATCAATTGATTAGACTTGCTGTTTAGAATGTTGTGTGTTTAATTGCAACCATAATCAATATTACAACATCCTTGGTGTCTATTATTCTTTTCTGAATATGAATTAAGATTAATTTTTATATCTTTCAGACATCTTTTCAATTGCAGGATACAGCTACAAGCAAAGTGCTGGTTTATCAGTTGATAAATGTTTTTGCTATTGGTCACTCAGTGTCATATGTGTTCTTTGGCATATAGCAGGGTAGCCAACCTGTGGCTCTTTCATGGCTCTTGCCCTCCTGACCACATGGCAACTGAGCAGCACTGCAGAGGACAGCAAAGGAGGGGCTGGAGCAGTAAGCACAAAAAATAGAAAACAGAAAAAAAGCCATACCCTACTAGCCCCCCCCCCCCCTTACCCATCCTGTCCTCACAGTGCTGCTGGTTGCTGCCAAGACATTAGAGAGAAGCTGGAGCAAGGATCAGAGGGTTCTTCTCTGCTCATCCCTGCTCTACTCCTTTCCCTCTTCTGTAATTAGCAGCAGTGAAGGACAGAAGGGGAAGGGAGGGAAGGGGAGAGGCTGATGCTGATAGGATAGCAGTCAACTTCCTGCTCCAGCCCTTCTTGTCCAACCCCTCTTCCGCCATCGTCACCACACCTGCTGCCTGAGGTAGAGATCTCTTCTCTGGGCTGCAGTCTGGAGGGGGAGGCTGGCGTGTACACAGTCCCAGGCACAGCAGCTCACTATGTTTCCAAGACTTGAGATTCAGCTGACAGCAGAGGGGAGGAAAGTCACCCAGAATAATTTGTGGCAAGGAAAGGGAGTGAATTATGAAATATGATGAGGGGAGATGGTGAATACTTTGGGGAGCAGTGCATGAAGTGAATGTTGAGGGAGGAGCGGGGTGTGAATGTTTGAAGGAGAAATGGTACAAGAGTAGATGAGTGCTTCTGAGGGCAATGGCATGAAAAGGGATACATGTTTTAAGCATTGGGGCTGGGAGAGGTTGGGAGGACAGCACAAGGAGGCGCTTATTCTGTGAGAAGATGGTTGTGGGTGGTGAATATTGTTTCCATCCCATTTCCTTGAAGTCAGCAATGCAAATTGGACTGTATCACCTTATTCCTCCCTAAAGTCCATTCTGGCACCTGTTCTGCAATAGGAGACCAGGGCTTGGAGGGGGGGGAAATAGAGGGAGAGGGGGCCAGGATAGGATGTTTTATAAGACCCTTGTTGGGGGGGGGGGTGGGGGGGCATGAGAGCACCAGGGATAGAAGGATTTCAAAAGAACTGGGAAAGGCAGCAATAGGGTGAGAGAGCCAGGAAGAGGGTATTGTACAAGAAAATCAGCAGTGGTGATTGTGGGGAGATGAAAACATTGAAATAGTGTCAAAATGGAGCAGAGGTGGTGATGGGGAGGGGTGAGAGAAAAGGGAGGGTGAGGATGGATGACAGTCATGGGTAGTGAAGGTGGAAGGAAGGGTGAGAAAGGTAGAGGGGATGAAGGGGGAGAGGGAGGGTGACAGAGCCAGAAGGGGTGATGGGGCAGGGTAGAGAAATGAAGCTGGAGGTGTGATGGGAGTGGAAGGATGATAGAGCCAGAGATAGTGATTGGATGGCGAAGGATTTGAAAAGCACACAGAGTGGGGCTGCAGTGCAAGATGGGGTGAATGTTTCTGGAAGGAATGATTTCAAAAGTGGTGAATGTTGGGGGAGAGGTGGTGGAGGTGGTGGTGAGTAGTAAAAGTGGTAATGGTGTAGAGTGTATGTGAGACAGAGAGGACACAGAGGGGAGTGTTTGAGGGAGAGAGAGAAAGCAAGATGGGGTAAGGACATAAGAGGATGTGGGGGCAGGGGAGAGGCTAGTGGTGGACAGAGGCTGAGGGGAGAGGGAGCAGAGTAGCACAAATAGTGGGGAGGAAGGGTTAATGTTAATTGTTTTGTGGGATTTGGGGAATGTTATGCAGGATTTGCTGAGAGAGACACTGGTAGGGGCAGGGTCTCGGATTGAGAGACTGATGGGGCTAAGAGAGACAGACATTGAGCAGAACATGAGCACGAGAGAGATGCATATCAGAGACAGGTGGGAACAGGGTGGGAGGATTGAAGGATTGGTGGGGACATATTAGGAAACAGAGATAGAGAGTGGGAGGACAGATTGTGCAAATGGGATGGGATTGAGAGAGTAATTGGTGGAGACAGGTTGGGGAAATTGAGGGAGAGGCTGGTGGGAGGACTGACAGATTAGAATTGAGAGAAGGGGGAATCAAAAGAGGGACTGGTGGGAGAATTAGCAAACACTGCTAGGGAAAGGGAGGGATGATTGAAAAACTTGTGGGACAAAGTGGAGGGTTTCAGAGAGACTTGTGAGGAGTTTGAGAAAGACTAGTGGGAACAGGATGATATTGAGAGAGATTGCTGAGAACTGGGTTAGGGGATTGAGAGAATGCTGGGAACAGGATGGGATTGAGAGAGAGAAGCTAGCAGGTACAGGGTGGGCAGATTGAGAGGGGAATACTGTTGGAAGAGGTACCCTATCTCTCCCCCCCCCCCCCTTGTTTATAAATAACCCGAAAAACATGAGGCTCTTTGGTATTGTGCATTCAAATTTCTTGCCTCTTGGAAGATGAAAGGTTGGCCATTCCGGGCATATAAAAGACTACATTTGATCTAGATTTCTATTCTCCAGCGCCTTGGGGTGTATAATCCAGCTGTATATAAAAGGAAAGGAAAAATACATTTGAATTCAACTTGAATTCTCCACTGACAGCTCATACATCCATTGTTAATTTGAAACCATGTCCCCAAAGCACTTATCACAGTAGAAAATCTGGTTATGGGAGTTGAGAGAGCTACTACCACAATAGTATATAGCAGAAAAATGGAATGAAGTTTCTGATAGTGAGTTATGGTTTCTTCAAGCTAAAAACAAATTCTTCAAAAGTACTTTCATGTTTCTTGAGCTTTATTGCTTTCCATTTTGATCTTATTGCAAGGAAACTAGTCTTTTTCATCCTAATATGTTTTATTTCTTATATTTTTACATTTTCTGAATAAAATTACAGACACCTACCCTGGCATTAAAAATCACCATCATTGAAAGGAAGCAAAGACAGCAGAGGTTACAGATGCTCCATTTCACTTTAATAGGATTGTGTATTTCCCTGGTACACTTTAAAAACTGTTCTTGGCTAAGAATTAGATGAAAGGCAGGATTCAGACTTACCTTGTAGAGAATTTACTAACACTAGTAGCTTTAGGACCAATGGATTCTTCTGCACTGTGTTTGACACTGGGCAAGGTCTGCCATTTGGGAGCACTACTGCTGAAATCTTGGTGATGAGAAATGTCCTTTATCCTAGAGATATATACCCCCCACTGCTACCAGCTGGAGTTACGGACCAAAGCACCTTTTCTGGGGAGCTCATATTTTTTGTGGTGGAGGATCTTTCTGGCCCCATGCCTTCATAAATGGAGGTAGTGTGGTTATACTGAAGAATATGGTAATGCCAGTGTCTTCAGGAAGAGAGCTTCCAGGATTGTGTTGAGTATTGCTGGGTAATAGAGAAGCATTTAGAGGCTCTTGTAATTTGGCAGCCACTGCTTCGGAGATGATTTGGAGAGCAACTCTGACAGCTCTTGGAAATGGAGCCAATTTGGTCAGCAATGGCACGATTTAAGTTGACCCAGGAATTAAGAGGGGAAGGTGTTCTGGAGACTATTCCTACAGTTACTCGAGATGATCTAGAAAGCCATTCTTAAACTAGAATTAGCCATAACCTCAAGAGCTGCTTTCCTTCAGGTTATAGAATCTAAGGTTACTACTGACCAATAATCTGACTGTGGAGGATCACTCTGCAAAGATTTCAGTGTTTGAAAGAGATTTATTATATCAGATTTATTAACTGCTGCTCCAATAATTACTTGCAGCAGTGTACAACATCTGGGTTATACTTTGGTCCTATACATAAATTCACCTAATTTGCTTTTTTTTTTTTTCCTGGGTGTAGATGTTTCTTTTCTGTTATCTATTGTTTATGCAATGCTTGAAATATGGGGTGCCTTAGAGCTCAACCCTTTCACCAATACTTTTTAATATAGATATGCAGCCCTGGAGGAAGAATATAAATACATTTGGTATCATCTCTAAGCAGATGAATGTGGGTAGAATCAGGAGTAATTTAAGGAAATATTTTATTTAAAAGCATTTCTTCCTCGCTTATCTATAAAGCTAAGCCTGTTTCACAAAAAAATAGTTAAACTTAGAAGGTTGATAACACATGGAACAGCTTTCCCGTGGAAGTGGTAGAGATAGGGACAGGGAATTCCAGAAAGCATGCGACAAACACCAAGGATCTCTGTGAGAGAGGAAAGGCTTGTACAGCTAAGCAGGAGGTGTAGATGGGCAGATTAAATGAGCCTTATGGTCTTTATCTGCCATCATATTCTGCAGTGCCACCCATCTTGATCCAGTCAAAGCAGTAAGGATGATGAATAATTGTTTAAATGTAGTTTCAGCCTTGACAAAAGAAAAACTTAATCCAAATAAAATAGACTATGTAGATTCAAAACTAATACATTAGAGGAATTATATTACCCAACATCGGTGATTTAAGTATCACGTTTAAATCAGAACTTCGGAACTGAGGGGTGCTGCAATACCCCCTCACTAAAAATAGATGCTCAGGTTCAGAAAGTCTCCAGCAATGTTTTTCTCAAACTATGGTTGGTATGACAACTCCACCCATTCCGTAGCCAAATGGATCTAAAATTGGTCATGAAGATTAGAGTATTGCAATGCTTTGTATATCAGTCTCCCAAAGAAAATGGTACAGACTGCAGCTTGTACAACATGCAGCAGCTTGATTGATTACAGAATAGAAAAAGCATGCAGCACACATTGGGTCCTGGTCTGCTATCAAATCCAGTTTGTTTCTGATATTGGAATTTAAAGCCTTAACAAAAAATAGTCTGCAGTAGCTGAAGGACCAGCTACTGTTACATTTCAACACAAACTTTTAGATCAGCAAGAGAAGCCATTTTATGTATCCCATCTGGTTAGATGTAGATTACAACAGATGCAAGGCAAAGCTTTCTCTTATGTAGGGCCAAAACTCAAAAATATTATCACTAAAGAGGTAAGAACAGAACTGTTGCTTTAAAACTTTATAAAATAAGCTATTGGGAATTAAGCAGGTTTGGTGGATCAATTACTTATTAGTCAGTGATTTTATTTAATAGATTTTTTATTTCTGAGGAATTTATATTTGATGGTTTTATGTATGATCTCTGATTATATGCTATCTTATTTATGTTTTTAGGCTGAAATTTATTTTTGAGGAATTTAATGCTGCAGTTTTATGATAGGAAGTTTATTTATTCTGCTATTTATGTTTTATTTTGATGTTGCTGATTTGTCGGTCTTATTGCTTTATGTTACGCTTATCCTTGTAGACAATATACAATTTTTATTTTGTATGCAACCTTGAGTTTTGGAAAGGTAGCATAAGCATACAAGTGTTTAAAATTGTGGGACTTAATTGTAAAGGATAAATTTGTTGGTTTCCTGTTTTTCATATTAATTTAAAATAATAGAATAGGAAAAAGTTACATTCCTCAATCATCTCTTCAGTTTTTTGTGCTTTATCCATGTGCAGTGCCTGCAAGAGTTAAAATGAAGGTTAAAAAAATTTAGTCAGTCATTCCCAACATTAAGAACCTAAAGAAGAAGTTTTTAGACGCTTTAAACCCTTTTCTTCTAGAATGACAACCAAAAGGATCTAAACTAGTATTTCCCAACCTTTTTAAACCCAAGGCATACCTACATTAGCAAAAATGTTGCATGGCATACCAGCCTCCAGTGGGCAGGCAATGTGGACATAGAGAAGACTCATATGGTCCAGTGCAGAATTAGGGAAAAACAAAGCCCCACATGGAGACGCACAAACAATCCCAATGGATCAGTTCTTTCTATGAAGGGAGAAGTCTGTGTGATATGGGCAGCCAGCTCAGTTACCTTGGATGCTGCATGTGGCTCACAGAGCAACTCTACTGCTGCTGCTCCCAACATTGAGAATGAGTCACATCTAGTGCTGAGTGCCCACTTTCCTTGTCTCACTCAGCCTGGGGATGAGAGAATGGAAGCGCAGGAGGGGGAAGATAAGGTGATGCTGTATGTGCACCCCACAAAGCAGGGCTCTGCTATCCATGCCCTACATGTTGCCCATTAATTACCACATTCCAGCGATCATGCTGTTGCTTGAAAGACAACATCCATGATTACACACTCTCAGAAAAAAAGCTCCTACATGTTTAAGAGCCACCACAAGTGACTCTTGTTGCTGTGAGGTGCTGAGAGCAAAGCCCAGGGGTGGTCTGGATCTGAGCATCACACAGCGGTGGGTGACTTTTCAAAGGCACACTGGTTTAGAAACACTGATCTAAACATTCATATTTCAAACAGGCATATAGATTGATTTTGAACTGTTTGATAAAGTCCATTGCAGAGAATGCCTACTACATATTTCTATGAAAGCTCTGGCTCTATGGTGTAAGCCAACTACATTGCTTTGCTTATTAACCATCTCTACGAAGTAGAAGGTTTAACCTTCTATACGCTAGCATCAGCTACTCGTTAATGCTATTTAAAGTTGATTGTCTTGCAAACAATGTGAAAATTA
This sequence comes from Rhinatrema bivittatum, assembly GCF_901001135.1. Lineage (NCBI taxonomy): Eukaryota > Metazoa > Chordata > Amphibia > Gymnophiona > Rhinatrematidae > Rhinatrema > Rhinatrema bivittatum. Next base: position 54,902,725 of record NC_042619.1, read on the forward strand.
TATAAAATACTAAAAATAAGATTTTGGACTGTTGGATGGAGCAAGAAAAATTCTTTTAAACAGAAATTTTCTCTAGTTGTGAGGAACTAAGGGAAAAGAGGAGAAAGCATGAGATCAATTGGAGTCTATGGCACTGAGTGACGATTGAAATTCGGCACATCCTATGGGCTTTATCTATTATATTCTGTTTCTATGTAACTGAATTATTATCTTTATTATTAGATTTATTGATTTTGAATTTCTAGTACTGCATTTAAAACTATCAAAACAAATGATTCTATTTTCTAGGACTCTTAAATGACATGTACTACATATGCTTAAGAATGAAGAACACAGTAACTTTTAACACACCCATGGCCTTATAGCCCTAGTAAATCAAAACAAAACACCAGGGGTCAGGGTTATGTGTTAGCAGGCTGATCACTCATGTGAAGCAGAAGCTCGCGAGTCACAGGGCCTAAAAATCCCTTCTCTGCATCCTTAACTAGTAGAACAGTCTGTCTTACTTACCTATAAGTTTATGAATGTGTATGAATGGTATTTGCTAAAATATTTCAGCTTATGGCAGCCAAAATGCAGAAAAGATGGGCCACGAGAAAAATAAGACTTCTAAAATCAAATGGCTGTAGTGAACTCAGATGGCACAGAAATACTCAACATTGAAATTGTTCAAGAGGTAACCAGTTGTATAAATGGGGTACTAGATTAGAAAATAAAATACAACAGTTAAACAATATAAACCAAAAGCTGGTAGAACAAGGAAGGGGGTTTATGGAGTTGGAAGAATAAATCTCCACACAGGAGGATTCAATTTCCCAAGCTTAAACATGAAGTTGAGAAGCTGACAAAATGTGTTTTATTTGAAGAGCAAGCAGGACTTCAAAAAAACAGTTGCTTACCTGTAACTGGTATTTTCTATGGGCAGCAGAATTAACAGTCATATCTATGAGCAATGTCACCGTACAGCAACCAATATGGAGAATGATTAACTATTGGCTGGAATAGCCTAGAATGTTTAAGAACATAAGAAATTGCCAAACTGGGTCAGACCCAGTATCCTGTTTCCAACAGTGGCCAATCCAGGTTACAAGTACCTGGCAAGTCCCCAAACACTAAATAGATCCCATGCTACTGATGCCAGTAATAGCAGTGGTTATTCTCTAAGACAACTTGATTAATAGCAGTTAATGAGTTCTCCTCCATGAACTTATTCAAACCTTTTTTTTTTTTAAACCCAGCTACACTAACCACATCCTCTGGCAACAAATTCCAGAGAAGGGCTACCAAAATGATAAGGGGAATGGAACAGCTCCCCTATGAGGAAAGACTAAAGAGGTTAGGCCTTTTCAGCTTGGAGAAGAGACGGCTGAGGGGGGATATGATAGAGATGTTTAAAATCATGAGAGGTCTAGAACGGGTAGATGTGAATCGGTTATTTATTCTTTCGGATAGTAGAAAGACTAGGGGGCACTCCATGAAGTTAGCATGGGGCACATTTAAAACTAATCGGAGAAAGTTCTTTTTTACTAAACGCACAATTAAACTCTGGAATTTGTTGCCAGAGGATGTGGTTAGTGCAGTTAGTATAGCTGTGTTTAAAAAAGGATTGGATAAGTTCTTGGAGGAGAAGTCCATTACCTGCTATTAAGTTCACTTAGAGAATAGCCACTGCCATTAGCAATGGTAACATGGACTAGACTTAGTTTTTGGGTATTTCCAGGTTCTTATGGCCTGGATTGGCCACTGTTGGAAACAGGATGCTTGGCTTGATGGACCCTTGGTCTGACCCAGTATGGCTTTTCTTATGTTCTTATGTGTTGTCCTGTGCGTATGTGTAGCAACCATTCATGCAGTTGTAATTGATTTAAGCTGTATACTATCTGAAAATTGTTTCCTAGAAGACAGACAACTAGAATAAAAATTCCTTTAGAAATTGCCCATTTCCAAATTTTGGAAACTTCAATGCAAAACTTATAAGAACCTGTTTCTCCTTGTTTACTGATATAAAACATTGTCACTTGTCTGGATCAACACTACCTTATTCTTCAATCATGGAACAAATACTTCCATAGCATTGAAGATTGCTGTCATTTCTAGGTGGTTGCTATGAATGAACTATTAGTACCCATGTTCTTTGAGAGAAGGAATTCCTCAGATAAAGCTCCCCAATCTTGATTGGAAGCATCTATCACCAGCATTCCTTGAAAGAGGTTGGTGAAAGATTTGACCTTTTAAAAGATTTGCATGATAACCACTAGGTTAGAGCACTGGATGATCACCACCACTGGATATTCTCATTTGTCCAACAATGGTTGATGTTGGTTCAAATGAAGCTTTAGTTCCCACTAAGCCTGTCATGTGAAAACAAGCTAAAGGGGTGACATGGACTGTTGCCACAATGTGACATCTTCATAAAAAGGAGAGCAAAAAACATGCCCTTGATCCCTGATCCATTTTGATAATTTGTCTACCCTCTGTTGAGGCACAACTGCTTTTCCTTGGCCTATATTCAGATCCTTGGGTATTAATATTGCTTTCTATAGAATTTGAGGCTGAGCCTTTCTGAAGGTGGAGGGCTGCTCCACTGTAGCTGATGAAAGGTTAATGTGGGTAGCACAGTGATCCTTAATTACACTGACTTTCCTTAACTCTCTCTCCAAAAAGATTATCTTAAACTATCTACAAACTTTTTGGCTCCAGTGATTACTGCTTAAGTTCTAGAAGAGGTATTCTAGACATCATAGGCTGATCTTATGTTTGCCACAATTTTCTGCCTCCTGAATGGCAGGAATAAAGCAGTTCTTTCTATCTGAAGTTCTTCTGCAAAAAAAAAGAATGGAATCTTTGCAGACAAGAGTGCATATTCTAAGCTTATGCAGTTGATGAGCTGCTATTCTGGAGCTTAGGATGGCTCCTTGAAAGACCTTCTTTGCTTTGTTGTCCAACATCCTGAAGACTGAATACATTTTGGAGCATGTTACTTTTCTTAAGGCTGATTCTACTACTACAGACTGACAGGGAATTTGAACTTTATCATGTCCCGGAGATGGCTTGAGATCTAATGTCCTTGATACAGGTAGGAGAAACTGGTTCTTATCTGATCATTTCCTTTCATTGAGTCCAGCCAGACCAGTCCTGACATATGGGTTATGCCTCCCAACGAGCAGATGGAGACAGCAACTAATAGGTTTACTGACATCACCCCTTGTAGGCTCCCATGTTGACCTCAGTCTGCCAGTATTCTAGGTAACAAGCTAATATAAACATTTTTAATAGACTAAACTTTTCCTCACCCCTCAAGCAAAAATCTAAGGGATTCCAAGGAAGAAACAAGAAATGAAACAGATAAGGTAATAAACCTTATCAAGGAATGCAAGTTAACAGACTACTGCATATAAGCAGTATTCTGCATATAATACTGCAGAATACTGTATTCTGCATATATACTGTATTCTGCATTTCAGTATTCTGAAAATGAATCAGGAGAATAATACATTTGGCAGAACAAGAAGGATCCTGTATAGGTCTGGCTGGGTTCAAAGAAAGGAAATAATCAGATAACTAATTTCTCCTTCCTCTTCATTCAGCCAGACGTGAAATGTAACCAAGCTATACCTCTCCTAGGAGGAACATTGCTACCTGCACCTTAGGAAGTTAGGAGTCAAACCATATCCAATCCCCATGCAGGAATTGTAAGATAACCAGCTCCAAAGCTCCTCTAGCTGAGATCTTCCTAATCAAGCACCAAGCCTCAAACTTCCAAACTCTCACATATGCCAAGGATGTGAAAACTTTCTTGGATTACAAAATGGTATTTACAACCTTCTGAGAGTATCCCTCTCTAACAGATAATCCCTCTCAAATGCCAAGCTGAAAGACAAATCAAGATGGGTCTGAGGCAACAATAGCTGATCCTGTTCAGCACTCATTAGAATCACATATTAAAGGATGCTTTGGCGAATTGTGAGCTATCAATATTGTAAGTTAGTATAGCTAAAGGCCAGCATCTTCTGCAAGACACTACCCACTAGAGGCCAAAGAGGGAACCTTGAACCAGAATGTATTGAATCAGGGCATCCAAACTGGATGAACTTCTTACTGTTCTGCTGAAAAATCTTCACACCTATGCGTTTGATGATCACCAGCAAGTCCATCAACACATGTTCCCCTCCTAAGAGAATCATATATGCTACTACCGTAGGATTGGCTGACAAGATCCTGACCACCTGACCCTGAAGAATGGAAGCAAACTAAAAGGAGTACTTTCCTTATCGTCTGGTTTCCAATTGGCTGATGGACCACTTGGCTTCTCCTGGAATCCAAATGCCTTGAGCCACTATACAGTGAGCACCCCTGCCCCAGAGACTGATATAGGTCACCATTATCCAAATGAGAGATTCAAGATTCACTCCCACTGACAGGTTCTTATGTACTAGCTACAAAAAAAAATCTGACATACATCAGAGGGAATATCTTGAAATACCCTAGGACTTAGGACACCACTTTGAGAACATGTCCCTCTGCAAAGGTTTCATGGGCGCTCTTGCCCAAAATGCTAAATCCAAGGTAGTCGCCATGGAACCCAATATCTGAAGATAAATCCACATCGTAGATCCCTGAATCCTCAAATCATGCAGTTGATTCTGTAACTTCTGTAACTTTGTGTCTGTCAACAGGACCCTGGCCTTCCCTGGTGTTGAAATGAATCCCCAAATACCTCAAGAATCAAGAGGGAAGCAATATACTCTGGTTGAAAATGTAAACCCAGCACAGATGCTGGAATTATCACTCTGGCCATTGCCAATTTGCTTTCCTGGGCTAACTTTGGTCAGTTCCACAAATCTTCCAGACACTGATGCGCCAAAATATCTTCTGTGTAGGACTGCAACCACAACCATCACCTTGGAAAAATATCTTGCAGCACAGCTAACCCAAAAGGAAGAGCCCGAAAGCAGAGGTGCCCCCACCCCCATCACTGCAAGGTAAAGATATTTCTGATTTCTCTCTCTTATCAGGATATGCAGATACACTCCTCAAATCTAGTGACATTAAGAATTCTCATCACATTGCTACTATAACCAACTTCAGAATCTCCATTTTGAAGTGGAACATCTTCATTGCCTTGTTGAACTGCTTCAGGTCCAGAATAAGGCAAAAAGTACTCCCCCCTCCCTCTTTTTTTTTTTTTAGTAAACTGGGCATCAACCCTGACTCCACAGAGTATGGGATTGGAACCATATCCCAATATGCAGCAGCCACAAAAATGTCATCCGTACGGCTTCTTATGAACAGATTGACAAGGGGAGACCATAGGCTGATAAAAGGATGGGGAAAACTCTAGAGCGTAGCCATCCTGGAAGTGGGTCCACATTACTTCAGACCCACTGATCTGAAGTAATGTGGACTCAATTCCAGTAAAAGGCCAACAACTGCCCACCTAGCCTCTGTATTGGAGTGGCCTCCTACACCTTTCACTGGAAGGTCTAAGAACTTCTGAACCTTCCTGAAACTCCATCCTTACCTCTCATCTTGGAGGTTCAAAAGGACTGGAATCTACTAAAGGGACTAGACTGCTGGCAACGCGCCAACCTCCCCAGCCTTGTGCACTTGGAATCCCTAAAGTAGCTCCAAGCAAGTGTTGGTCACAATGTCCTTCTAGGCTTGTCTTTTGGCAGGACTTGATTATCCCATGCTTTCACCATCTTTTCTAAATCTTCTCCAAAAAGATATATGTAGAAGAAACATTAATTGAAACTGACTAGTTACATAGCCAAAGCAAACGACAGACAATCATACTCTTAGCCAAAGCCCGGATCCATTCATATGGGGCATCTGCCAAAAAGATTGCCCCCAGTGCCATCTGAGCTGCATTTTCCAGGATCATCACTCCACATTCTAAGGAGCATTCCTGTATGTGCTGAGACAAACGCAATCCTGCCTTAGCAACAATACCACTGCACACAGTAGCCTACAGCACCAAGCTCACAACCTCAAAAGCCCACTTAAGTACAGCCTCTTATCTTCCTACCCGAGCATCCTTCATGGCATAGCCCCCCCCCCCCCCCCCTTCCTCAAAACACACACAGGAATAGTAATCCTCCTGGTGAAAGCATAAATGAGTGCATCCACCTGAGGAAATTCCAGCTTTTCCCTTTCCTGAGGCAAGAGGGGATACAGACAGTCTTATGCCTTTTAAAATTTCCCTGGGCATCTTTATCTATGTCACAAACACACATTGGTTTCCTTAAAACTCAACATTATATAGAGTCTTCTGAATTAACAGACTTTTTTTTTAATTTTCACTTTGCCAAGAATTCTTAGGGACTGTGAAACTATAAGAACATAAGATATGCCATACTGGATGAGACCAAGGGTCCATCAAGCCCAGCATCCGGTTTCCAACAGTGGTCAATCTAGGTTACAAGTACCTGGCAAGCACCCAAACATTAGATAGATCACAAGCTTCTATTGATTATTAATTACAGTCATAGCAGTTTATAGATATTTCATCTAGGAACTTATCCAAACCTTTTTTTAAACCAGTTACACTAACTGCTGTACCCACATCCTCTGGCAATGAATTCCCTATGTGCTGAGTGAAAAATATTTTCTTCAGTTTGTTTTAAATGAGCTACGTGATATCTTCATGGAGTACCCCCTAGTCCTCCTCTTATCTGAGAGTAAATAACTGATTTACATTGTTCAAGTCCTTTCATGATTTTGTAGACTTTATCATATCCCCCCCTCAGTCGTCTTCTCCAAACTAAACAGCCCTAACCTTCTTTAGCCTTTCTTCATAGGGTGGCCGTTCCAGGCCCCTTATTTTAGTCACATTTCTCTGCACTTTCTCCGGTGCAGCTATATCCTTCTTGAGATGCAGTGACCAGAACTGCACACAGTATTCAAGGTGCGGTCTCACCATGAAGCGATACAGAGGCATTATGACATCCTCCGTTTTATTTTTCATTCCCTTAATTCTTAATCTGTTTGCTTTTTTGATCACCACAGCACATTGGGTCAACTATTTCAATGTATTATCCACTATGACGCCTAGATCTCTTTTCCTGGGTGGTAACGCCTAAGATAGAATTTGATCACATCACTCGTTGTACCCCTTTCCAGATCATTTATAAATATATTAAAAAGCTCCGTTCCAAGTACAGATCCATGAGGCACTCCACTGTTTACCTTTTTCCACTATGAAAACTGACCATTTAATCTTACTCTGTTTCTTGTCTTTTAACCAACTTGCAATCTACAAAAGGACATCACCTCCTATCCCATGATTTTTTAGTTTTCTTAGAAGCCTTTGTGGAACAGAATTATAGCTGAATAGTCCTCTTCCCAGGGGAACTCCTTCTCTCCCTCACTGCTTCTTTTCCTTAAAACCTTAAGATCCACAAGTGACAGATTCAAAACTGCAGGATTTTCTCCCCTCCTCTAATTTTTTCATTCTTTTGCTTTGGATTTCCTGGAGGCATTCTGGGAGAAGGGGGTCCTGCAGGAGAGAAACCCAAAGCTGTAGTCTGCTGTATAAAAAAAGGGCCTGATGCAAGCATGTAACAAACTTCATGGGAACAGAGGCCCAGGAAAAGGAAAGAATCACATCTCCACTTGAAGAAATAAGAGCTGTTACAATTTCAAAAAGAGAAGCTGTGGATCAGACTGTTGGAATCAGCATAGGATGTCCTGTTTTGAGCTATTCCCTTCTCGTAGTTCCAATATGGCCACTGTTCACTATGACAAGCAAGCAAGAACGCTGGCAGGAATGCTTGCAGATGACCCCACTGATTTTTCCTTCCTGGGGCAAATGATTTTGTGTGCTTCCCTTTCTCCCTCTCCTCCCCACAAAAAATTCAGAGGCTTCCTTCTTCCAGTGCCTAACAGCACACTCCACATGCACTACAAACTATTAAGCACTTCCTGCGCTCCTGAAGACATGTCACTGCTCCCAGCCTCAGCCTGCAATCCCTCGGATGGCAAACTGTTCTGCTTTTGCTTTTTTTTTTTTAAGACACCTTTAACAAAATTAGTCTAGTTCTCAACCAGGCCACTCTATTTCCCCTTTTTCATTCCTCAGCCTCTGCCACCCTTTCCTCCTCTTTTGAAAACATGACTGAAAATGCCCATCTTCTCTCCTCCTATAAACTCACTACTTGTTTCTCAATTCCCACCCAGTTCCTTGGCATTTTTCTTGCAGTCATTCCTTCCATCTGTCATACTCAGTCTATCAATCACTTTCTACTACAACTGTTCCCACTGCTTACAAAGCATACTGTGAATACACCACTCTCCACAAAAAAATCTCATTGGATCCTACCTGCCCTGCTATCAACCCATTCCCACCTTTGCATCCAAACTACTTGAACATGCTATTCATCTTTGCAATTCTCAGTCCACTTGTATCTGGTTGTCAACCCCTACATTCCACAGAAACAGCCCTTGACGACAAAGTCACAAATGACCTGTTTATGGCTAAAACCAAAGGCCTTTGCTCACTCTTTATCCCCCTTGACCTATATATTGCTTTTGACACTGTTGATCACTGCCTACAAACTGATACTTGGATTTCAGGAATCCATCCTGTCTTGGTTCTCTTACCTCTCCCATCACACTGAATGTGTCCTCTGGTGGATCCTTCTCTATCACCATTCCATTTTCTAGTGGCATGTCTCAGGATCTGTTCTGGGTTTTCTTTTCTTTCTCTATACTATTTCCTTTGGTACTCTGATCTCCTCCCATAGCTTTCAATACCATCTTTATGCTGATTCCCAGATTTACCTCTATATACCAGAAGTTTCATCAAGGATACAATTCCAAATCAGTCGGCTTGTCTGATAGTGCGACCTGGATGTCCCACCACCATCCTAAACTCAACATGGTGAAGACAGAACTCATTCCCCCACCCCCAACTCACTTCAGCTCTTCCCCCTTTCTCTATTTCTATGAATGTCTTATCCTACCAGTCCTCTCAGCCTGTAACCTTGGGTCATCTTTAACTTCTCCTCCTCTACACATATCCAAAACACTGCAAAAATCTTGTTCTTTCTTCATCACTACCAAAATCTATTTTTTAAACTACCAGAGGAACCCTTATCCACTCTCTTATCTCCTGCTTAGACTACTGCAAGCTGTTCCTTACGGATCACCCAACCATCTCTCCTTTACAATCTATGCGAAATTCAGCTGTGAAACATCTGTGCTAAAGTTGCTACACCCCCATAAAACCCCACTTCAAGTCACTATATTGGTTCTCCATCCATTTCCAAATACAGTTCAAGCTTCTCTCACCTATAAAAGATTTCATCCTGCAGCTCCTCACCACCTTTCCTTTCTTACTTTGCCTACATCTCACCTTGTGAACTCTGCTCATTAGGTAAGTTACTTCTATATAGCACATCTCTACTGCCAACTCTTGACACTTTTCCACCTTGTTGCATTGCATGCTTGAATAGTCTTCCTGAGTTGGTGCAACATGCTCCCTCTTTTGCCTTATTGAAACCCAATATAAAAACCCACCTTTTTGAGGTTTTTAAATCTTAAACCCTGATCATCTCATTTATAAGCTTTTTTTTTTTTAATCATCTTGTAAATAAATGAAATCCCCAAAGTCTTTTGCCTTATATATTTCTCTTGATTGGATTATAAACTGAGAAGAGAGCCTCTTATATGTTTTTGAACAGTGCTACATATGTGGAATAGCACTATAGATGGGCTGCGTCCCAGAGCCGGAGGTAAGTAGGCCTGGTTGCGGGCCATTTGTGGCTCTCTTTGAGAGCCACAAATGGGCCAGAGTTTTCAGGATATCCACAATGAATATACAAGAGATATTTGCATACAATGGGAGGCAGTGCCTGAAAACCTCTCATATGCATATTCATTGTAGATATGCTGAAAACCAGACTTGTTTGTGGCACTTGAGGTCCAGCGTTGACTACCCCCAATCTAGGACATCTTTTAATGCCCTATTTCGATTTAGACATCTTAAAAATCACTGATGTGATATTGAACTCAGTTTGAGGAAAGAAATGTTGGTAATAGCTAAAGAAAGAAAAATGGTTTTTTGTTTTTTTTTTTAGGAGACTCACTAGAATAAAAAAGAAAAGGAAAAAAACCAACAAGTGACTGGAAAACCCATGAATTCATGCATTTGAAAAAGTGGAAAGAAAGACTGAGGAGACTTCCATGATGGGAGGTTGCAAGGAAGCTCTGTGCATGCTCAAAGACCTAGGTTTTTCTAAGCTTTGAAAATGCTTTCCTTCTTGGTGCCGTCTGATGACATCATCACACTTGTGTGGCCTATGATATCCTGCTTGTCCACGAGGAAAGTTAAGTGTGCAAACAAAAGCATGATGAGCATTTTCGTTGATTTAGCTACAACATGTATTAATTAGTGGGTCAGAAAAAGGACTAGGATATGAAAAAATATAATTACCACTTGAATATGACAAAATATATTGGTAAAGATGAAGCCAATATTAGAACTGCACAATGGAAAAGCAAACATCTACGTTTGGCATAAAATACCCAAGTTACTTTTGGAAAATACTCTGCTGAAATCATGGATGTTACTGGAGAACATATGGGGAAAAGGACTTTGAGACTATTTGGATTAAGAATGTAAATATCACTTAAAAAGTAAACTATTCAAATAATAAAATAAACTCTTTAAACTAGTGTTTCCCCACTGTTTTAAAGACCAAGGCTCATCTACATTTACAAAAATATTGTGTAGCCAACAGCCTTCACGGTCCATGCTACACAGACAAGGAGATAATTATATGGTCAAAGGAAGAGCTAGGGAAGCACTCAGTTCCACCACTCTTCCAAATTTTAGAAAAAAGGGAAACCAAGAAAAACTTGTTCCAATCTGTCGCAGACCTGACAATGGGGTGAAACTTCATTTTTCAGCAGGACCATCTTAAACACAAAAAAGCAGCAACAATGGCTTGGCTCAGCAAGAAGAAAGTGAATGTCCTCGAGTGGCCCAGTCAGATTAAAGTCTGAAATTTAATAGAAAATCTGTGGCAAAACTTGATATCTGAAGTCTACAGATGATCTCCAGCCAACTTTAAAGAGCTTAAGCTTTTCTAACAAGAAGAATGGGAAAGCACTGCACCATCATGCAGTGCAAAGTTGGTACACACTTATCCTATGTTGCGTGTCCCATCTGCAGCAGGCCTGCAACCAGGCCTACTTACCTCCGGCTCCGGGACGCAGCCCATCCTCACTGGCTGCAGTAGACAGCTGTCTGCGCTCCCGCACCCCCGTTACCTCCTCAGGTCGTTCCTGGCTCCTCTGCGGACCTCCCCGGCTCATCTCCCCACGTGTGCCACGGGGAGACGCTGCCGTCCAGCATCCTGCCTCTCTCCTAGGCACGTGCGTGCCTTGCCAGCATTTAAAGGGGCTTCTTCGGGAAAGTAACCCGCGGCCCCGGATGATGACATCGGGCCCTGCTTCTTAAGGCAGGGCCCGCCACTCATTCCTTGCCTTAGCAACAGGTTTCCACGCTTGTCGTGTGCTCATTGCTCGTCCTAGTTCCTGACTTTGTTCCTGGTTCCTGATTACTCCCTAGCCTTGCTTGGACTGATTACTGGCTTTGACCCTCGCTTCATTGAAACTGCGCTCTGGACTGATCCCTGTCCTTGGCTAGCTCTGCTGCCTGCCCCGACTCTAGCCTGTTCCAGACTATGCTTTCGGTATCTCCCTGGGACTTGGCTCTCTCAGGCTCCAGCCTTCTACTACCCGGGTGTCACCCGTTCTTGTTCCTGGCCCGTCCTTAGCGCCCGGGTCTCTGGATCCCTGCTTCAGTCCCTCCAATACCTCTGCTGGTCCCTGGCTAACTACTACAACATCCACTGGGAGTCTGACGTAGGCCCAACACACACCATCCGGCCCCAGCACCAAAGGGCTCAACCTGTGGGGAATATGGGCTGGTATTGGCAAAGCTCCAGTCGGCCTCTGTCTCCTAGTCAGCTCCGCCTTCCGATGGTTGGGACCCGTGGGACGTGCCCTACGGGTAGCGTCAACCCCACCTTGGGCCAAGGGTCCACACCAGCGCAACATCCTAAACAACTCATAGCTATTATTTCTGCAAAAGGAATCAAAACAAATCAATTTTTTAATCAATTACTTTTGAAAGATTTCTATAATTGTTTTCATATGTAAGTGTAGACTACATTATATAGATCAGTGAAAAACTCCTACTTGAATGCATTTTGATTCATATTTTTTAGAGCAGAAATGTGAAAAATATACAAGGGTGTGAAGACTTTTACAAAACAGAAAATACATTTTTTGCTTGGTATTTATAGATGGGTTAGGCAGTGGATCTAAGATGGGACAGCATTGATAAATGTGTTAGTTATAAACCAAATTACAGTGGAGTTGGTACTTAAAGTACTTCTGAAAATGAGTAGATAAAGGCCTTTGGATACAATGGTAAGTATCCAAGATACTAAATGAGCTCAGGAAGGTGCTGACAGAGACCCTTGCACTCTATTCTATTTGCCCTTGAAGATGGGGAATTTCTAAAGGATGAGAAGAGGGCAGATGTGGTCTTGTTACAGAAAAGTAAGGGATGGGGAGGTGGACAATACAGACCCATTAGTCTAACATCAGTAGTGGGCAAAACAATAGAAACTACTAAAGAAAAAGATATTTATTTATTATTTTATTTATTTATTTATTTAATAGTTTTTATATACCGACCTTCATAGTAAATAACCATATCGGATCGGTTTACAATTAACAAGAAAATAACTGGGGTAACAATTCAAGTACAGCAAAAAACAGTAGGTAGGAATGAGTCAAAAAGTTACAATCAACAGGGTAAGAGAACTTGGAAGCTTGCAACAAGCTGGAAAGAAGATAAGGCAGGAAATAAATATGAGGTGATACCATAGGGCGTACGGGTTAAAGCATAATGGTGCTTTAACCTGGAGGTGTCAGAGTCCATTAGTGAGTGTAATCACCATAATGGGTAAGAGTGAAGGACAACTAGTGATTGTCTGGTGGGTCGGCGAAGGCTTGGTGAAATAGCCAGGTTTTAAGTCTTTTTCTAAAAGTTAACAGGCAAGGTTCCACTCTAAGACTTGAAGGGATGCTATTCCAGATGGATGGGCCAGCTATCGAAAACGCTCTGTCTTTGGTCGTCGAGAGGCGTGAGGCTTTAGTAGGGGGAAATTTCAGGGTGCCTTTGAGAATATCTCTAGTTGGTCTGTTAGAGGAGTGGAGTTTGAATGGGATTTCCAGGTCGAGTTGAAGATGATGATAGATAGTTTTATGTATTACGGTGATTGATTTATATAGAATTCTGAAGTTAACTGGTAACCAGTGTAGGTTTCTGAGGATGGGAGAGATGTGTTCGCCGCGACTGGTACTTGTCAGCAATCTCGCAGCCGCATTTTGTAACATCTGCAGTGGTTTGACAGTGGATTTGGGGAGGCCTAGGTAGAGGGCACTGCAGTAGTCTATTTTGGCGAACAGTAGCGCTTGGAGGATTGTCCAACATCAGTAGTGGGCAAAACAATAGAAACTACTAAAGAAAAAGATATTGCAGCATCTTGAAACTAGTAAGTTATAAGATCCCAAACACAACTGATTTGACAGAAAAACCTGTGTCCCCAGAGCCATTTATGGACATTAGAATACTGTCGGCATAACAGTGCATGGCAGCAAACAGGCAGCTGGGAATTCAGAAGCAGTATACTCTTCTTCCCAGCTCCCTCCCAATCCCTTCTTTACCTGACAAGTTATCCCGTCTCCCTACCTCTAATGCTACAAAACTCTTGCCCTCCCTACCAAGAACTGACTTCCAGCCACAATCCTTCATCTTTACTAGTCCTGCTCTTTCATTCCTTTCCGTGCCACCTATCCCCCTCTCCCATTCCTAAGAAATCTCTCACAACCCCCCACTGACACCAATGGCCTCTCCCTCTATCCTTTCAGCCCTGCCACGATCCCTTTTATTTATCCCATGGCACTTCCCAGCCCTGCTTCTCCTCCCTTGACATAACTCTTCACCCCTCTCCTCTCCCTCCTCCATGCTTCCAATTTTTCACCCTACCCCCCCCCCCCCCTCCTTTCCCTGCGATACTCCCACCCTCCTGCTGGTTTTCTCCCTCCTCCACTGTGCTGACAACTCACTTCAGATCAAGTACGTGCATTCTCACTTTCACAAAAGATTAGACTGCAACACCAGCTGCGAACCTCAACTGCAGTACTGCTACACAGCTCAATTCCAAAATATTAGGATGAAGTAATTCATAGTATACCAAAAAAGAGATCTTGCTACATTCCCTGTTACTGAAATCCTGGATCCTAACATGGGGATGAGTTGAAGCGCAGATTTCAACCCTGACATACTAATAGCTATATATTGGTAGTATATTGGAAAGGAGTAGTCTTTATGTTTGATATCAGACTAAGCAGGTCAAGAGAACAGATTTGTTGGATTGGTCTCAGACTGAAAGAGAAAGGATATAACTCAGCTATGGGGGGCAGGAGGGTACATATAATCTTTCAGTATCAATGCACTTCTATGCATTTCATTTGCAAGCTTTATCTTGCAGTTTACTCTATCAAAACATTATGCAGTACAGGTCAAAATATAATTAATAAAAAAAGTAAAATTACTCTGGCTCAATCCCTCTACTTTCACCCTACAAAGTTTGCCAATATGGCACACTAATATTTCTAGGATATGAATATATGGTCCTAGTAAAACACTACCAATATACCAACTCTTACTTTGTATTTTTTTAAATCCATTTTACCCAAATACACCATATGCAAGGGAATATAAAAGGTTATTGTATCCAACAATAAGGGACTTGATACATTCTGCACAGCCCTAAACTATGCCATAAAAATCATTAACAAATCAATTTAAGTTATCATAAATGTGTCAACTGGTAGCCTCTGTACAAGATGATTGGCAATAACTAACTTTTACAATCATATTGGGTCATAAGGACTGTTTTTCAGTGCAATTAAAAATGGTCACCATTGGGTCCTGCCTGGTGGTTCAGTGGTAAGGGCTGTGTACTGCCATACAGAAGACATGTATGCAAAGGCAGCATTCAGAGGCCCTGGGGGCAAGAGGAATGTCCACCACTGCACAACAGCTACACCTAATGGCCTGAGTCAGGGTGACTGTATACCAGCTTCCAAAAGGAGCCATGATCTGGGCCCTAGCAGAGGATGGTCATTGCAATAGCTGGATGGAAGGGAAATATAAAACTGGGGAAAAATCTGCAGTTGCGAATGAAGGCTAATGATGCTGTAGCCCAGTTAAGATGAATTCCAATTGTATTGTAAAGCTGAAAGGATTGGGGTAAACTTCCAGCAATATAAAGGAAGGTCAACATTATTTTAAAAGAATGATGTATTGGGCTGGGAGAGAGAGAGGGGGGGGCGCATGGAGGTCTGAACTCCCAACCAGGAGTGAACTGAAACTGGCTCTGACGGAGCCCCAGCCGTGGACAGCCTGAAACCTGCCCTTGATGTCATCAGTTGGGACCACAGAGGGGCCTTAAGTGGCCCTGTAGCAGCACGCAGCCGCCACTGGCGCGCGGCTTTGTTCAAACTGGAATAGGATTAACATCTGGTACCTGACATCTAATTGCTATGGAAGTGGACTCAGTACCGCCTTAAATAAGTCCTCTCGATCTCGTTGGGGGAAGAAGTTGTAATGGCGCGTGTCTGCTCTGCTCCAGGTAAGTCTTTAATCTAACTTGTGATTTTAGATATGCCCCTGAAAAGGAAAGGGAAAGTTAGAGTGTATCCCTCAACACTTAATATCACAGCGGGGCAGCGTACTATACCGCAATACACAGCATCCTACCCAGTTATGGAAGTGGCGAATATCCCCGCTGGTGAGATAGGAGAAGGAGCCTCAGTCTCATCTGGGGAGGTCTCTCTTAGCACCCCCCCCCCCCCCCCCGTCCTGTGGAAATTGTCGACTCTCTCACAGTTTCCCAGAGACGGTGTTTGCACCTAGTGAGCCGGTGAGCTCAGTCATAGTTGCAGAGGGAACACCCGTGGAACCTGTGAGCCAAACAGCAGCAACGATTTGTTCTCCTAAAGTCCCCACAGTTCAAGTAGGTTTGCCCCAATTGTTGAGAATTTCTATCCCAAACAGACTGTTGTGACTTTAGACTCCATATGGGAACTTGTGGCACAGCTAGGGTCTGCAAATCAAAATTGCTGCAAGCACACTAAAAGTGGATACCTTCTCACAAGAATGCAATTCCCAACTAGAGGTTCACAAAAATCGGATCCAAGGGCTGGAATATGGTGCTAAAAAAAGGGCTGGAAGTTCAATCCAATATAATACAAGAACAATTATCTTTGAACATGAAAATTAAAGTTCATGGAAAGTCATCAGACGATTAAATCTCAGACTACTGAACTTCCCCAAAGTTATTGGTGAGCAGCCTAGGATTCACTTATGAAATATGACTGAGGTCTTGAAAATTTCATCAGATAACCATCCATCTTTTACTAGGGTATATTTTTTGCCCTACCGACGCTCTGGAGGAAGAATGGAACATCATTAACTGGACTTAACAGAATTCCTAGAGGCCTCTGCAACTGAGATAGTGGAAAAAGCTACCCTATTAATTTCCTTTGTCTATGAGCAGGACCTCAGCATAGTCATGCGCAGCTATTTCCAGAACTTAAGGGTTAATTTTTAAGGTCATTTTGTACAAATATTCCCAAACCTAGCTAAGGCCACCCAGGAGAGGAGGAAAAGCTTCTTGGCTTTACATCAAGAAACCCAGTCATTAGGAGCTACTTTTTGATTAAAGTTTCCTTGCAAATTTATATTGAAATTAAATAAAGTTTGTGTATTTTTTTTCCTGAATAAAATATGTTCATAGATTTCCGTAAAAGGGTGTTCCTAGCCTCCTCTCCACTAGTAAGCCCTATAACCCACGAATAAAGAAAATGGGTAGATATCATTTTAGAGAAAAAGCATAACATGCTATGTTTTTCTTCTTTATTTGGCTCCTTTTTTGCTCTTTTCCTCCCCCCTTGACTCTCAGCATTTGTGGTCTAGGATAATGAATGATTTTTGAAATGGAATTTATTTTATTTAAAATGTTAAGATGTATTATGGCTTTGTAAGTATTGAGAAAAGTTATAAATAATAAATAAAAAAAAATAAAAAAGGATGTACTGTGTTATTTAGAGTAGCTACCTAGTAGTTAGAGCAGCAGGCTGAGAATCAGGGAAGCCAGGGTTCAAAGCCTGATTCGCCCACAGATATTCCTTGTAACTTTGGGCAAAATCACTTCTCTCTCCATTGCCTCAGGTACAATTTATATCATAAGTCTTCTTGGGCAGTACTTGAATTGAATACAGTACCTAATATAATACCAATATAGGTGCCCAGTGTGATTTTCCAAACATATGAACACACCAAAAATTGAACATTATTGTACATATATAAACTGTGAAAGATGTTTAATGATAGTGTTTTGAATTGATAACAATTAGTGTTTGGCTTTGTTGCTGATCTGGGATCAGATCCCTACTGCACAATGTACATAATATCCATAAAGAGACATTAATGCACAATGTAAATAATCTACCTCTGTAAAGATTATATAATTCTTGTCTATTCCTGTCTCCTTCCTCCCCCAGTTTCAACAACCTTGTTATATTGTAACTTTTTTACTTCTTCGGCACTGGTTAAAAGAACAGTTATTGCACCCCCTGTTATTTGTAAACATGAATGATATGATTGTATCATGAATGCCGGTATAGAAAAGCTTTAAATAAATAAATAAGTTCCATTTCATATATAACATAGTAGGGGTCAGCAGAGAAGGACTGTTTGACCCACCCAGTTGCCCCTACCTATGCTGTCTGGTCAACGGAATATGGCCAAGCTGTCCTATTGCACGTGCTGCGTAACCTGCCACCTCCCTCCTCCCAGTTATACCTAAGAGTATACATAAGCCTACCACTTCTCTGTGCTGATAGACTTGCTACCTCTCCCAAAGTTTAAGTTGTAAAAAGTCAGCTTTACTATCCTCCTTCCCCACAATTGGCCCTTTGCAATTCTTGGTAAATCGGCATGTGTGTTTATATACCTAAACCCAACCTTGCCACCTTCCCTTTGTTACTATGTTTTAGCATTACCATTTTGGTTGGTACCTTCTCTACTCATAGGTGGTTCTACCCATCCACTGTCTGCTTATTTCCTCAAGCTCCCTTCTTGAATACTGTGTACAATTCTGGGTGTCGCATCTCAAAAAGGATGTAGTTGCGATGGAGAGGGTGCAGAGAGGGGCAACCAAAGTGATGGGGGGGATGGAACAGCTCCCCTATGAGGAAAGGCTGAAGAGGTTAGGGCTGTTCAGCTTGGAGAGGAGACGGCTGAGGGGGGATATGATGGAGGTCTTTAAGATCATGAGAGCTCTTGAACGAGTAGATGTGACACTTATTTACACTTTCGAATAATGGAAGGACTAGGGGGCATTCCATAAGGTTAGCAAGTGGCACATTTGGAACTAATCTGAGAAAGCTCTTTTTCACTCAGCACACAGTGAAGCTCTGGAATTTGTTGCCAGAGGATGTGGTTAGTGCAGTTGGTGTAGCTGGGTTCAAAAGGGGTTTGGATGGGTTCTTGGAGGCGAAGTCCATTAACTGCTATTAATCAAGTTTACTTAGGGAATAGCCACTGCTATTAATTGCATCAGTAGCATGGGATCTTCTTAGTGTTTGGGTAATTGCCAGGTTCTTGTGGCCTGGTTTGGCCTCTGTTGGAAACAGGATGCTGGGCTTGATGGACCCTTGGTCTGACCCAGCATGGCAATTTCTTATGTTCTTAATACATATTACAATCCTTACGTTTAAGTGACTCCAGCAGTTACAGTTTAAAGTTAATGAAAGATATCATCTGGATGTGACCAACATGGCTCTCAGCTCCAACAGTACACTCCTTCTAGGGAGCATTTCACACTCACTCCTGGAGTGACAAGAATTCTGGCCTCCAAGGACTGCAAGTTAGGGAGAAGAGAGCCCGCTACCATATTAACTCCTTTCATGTTGTATTCGTTCCGCACTAAGATCTTCCTCTACTCGTAGAGTGCCAGTCTATGAACAGACGAGAGGGTTAGGACCTTTTCATTTACAGCACTAGTACTGTGGAAAATACTGCCAAACGAAATTAGAGAACAGGATTTAAATGTTTTGAGGAAGAATATTAAGACTATTTTTTTTTTTTAGAAAGGTCAATGAGTAATTACTTTTGTGTGTATTTTGTCAATTTTAATGTTGTGATTTGTTTTAATGTGGCATGTACTGATTTTATGCTGTTAAATTGTAATCCGCACTGAATGAATTTTGGAAGATTGCGGAATATAAGATTTTGAATAAAGAAATCCATCTCTGAACTTCCAACAAGCCCTAGCAGAGGGGCATAACTGGATCTGGAGTTTGATTAATTTGGTATTTCTAAAAAGTATTTTCAAAAAGCACAATACTAAACATATTATGGCTATATGTTAAACATTATCAGGCAAATTAAAAAAAATATAAAAAATTCCCATATGCTCAAAGTTCTGAATAACAGTCTTCATTTTTATATAGCACTACAAACCAGACATAGATCAGTCTCTCAAAACCTGTACTAGTGATCCCTTAGCCCTGGGGTGGGCAATTCCAGTCCTCGAGGGCTGCAAACCAGTTGGGTTTTCAGGATATCCTTAATGAATATGCATGAGAGAGACCTGCATACACACTGCCTCAGTTGTATGCAAATCTATTTCATGCATATTCATTAGGGGTATCCTGAAAACCCGACTGGTTTGCAGCCCTCAAGGACCGGACTTGCCCACCCCTGCCTTAGCCAATCAAGTTTTCAGAGAATCCACAATAAATATGTAGGAGATAAATTTGTATAAACTGCATCTCCAATTAATGCAAATTTATTGTGGATATCCTGAAAACCTAGCTGGTCAGCATTCAAATGAAAAGATGCTCATTTGAATTCTGACCTGAAGAGTATTAGCTCTCAAAAGCTAGTCAAGAAATGTATTTAGTCTACACCAATGAAAAGATTATCACCTTATACTTTGTTTGTTTTTGTTGACTTTGCCCAGAAATAAAGGTTATGTTGTAATGATTAATACAAGTCATAAGGAGTAATAGCTTATCAAGGAAAACTCCAGTATCTTACATTTCATTGCAAACTGATGCAAAGGGAATTATGTACTGTAGTATATTGCTATGATTGCCATGATCTGTTTTAAAAGTTTGTAAATAAGAAAAATTGCAACTAAAACTGCATCTATGTTCCTTTTTTTTTTTTTTTTTTTTTACTCAATGCTCCAGTGAGATAAGATGAACTCTGTCCAGGGCATTAACATCAGTCTATCACGTCTCCTCCCTAACCTATGTGTGTTATTTTCATTCATGAAAACTTTCTGGTTTAAGCAAATTGGAATTTTTTTAAATAAATACTGGTTGTAATGGAAACCCACAGCATAGGAAAAACAATACAGGAAATTGGACACTAGGTTATCAAGTTTGCTACACAGAGAAAATTCAATTCAGAGTGTAAGTAAGAAGTGAAACAGAGTAAGGGCCCCTTTAGTATGTAATTGTTTCCTTACAGACATTAAGTGAAACAAAGCCCTTAGGGGTCAATTCAACATAAATAACTTTATTTAAAAGCTTTTACTATACCGACATTCGTAGGACATCACCCCGGTTTACAAATAACTGAAGCAGGCAGAAATTACAATAAACACGGTAGGGGTAAGGGGAGCAGGCGAGAAAAGGGGAGGGGGCAAGAACAGCTGGAAGGATAAAAGGGCAGGCAAGCGAGAAGTGACAGGAATAAACAATAAATGAACAGTAAGAGAAATATATCTGTAACTGTTTTCTTAAATGACAAAGTAAGAGGCGAAATACTTATTTACATTATTTGCTTGGGACGTCTCCATGGCGGACGGAGTGAATTGGGTGGGAAGCGGTGCGAGAAATTGGAAGGAAGGGTAACATCTCAAAGGCAGACGGGGTGAGAAGAGAGTGGGTGAGATAGGAGCGAGTAGGAAGGAGGACGGCCGCAGATGTAGAGGGGGATGAGGGCTATGTTTGATTAATATCTGGATAGGCTTGCCTGAAGAGCCATGTCTTAATGCCTTTTTTGAAGGTATGTAAGGAGGGCTCAAATCGTAGATAGGGAGGCAGTGAATTCCAGAAGGTGGGGCCGGCTATGGTGAAAGCGTGCGGTTTGAGGGGTGGGGTGTGCAGGGTGCCTGCGAGGAAAAGTTCTAGTGGGGCGATTAGAGGTACGTAAGCATGGCATTTCCTTGAGCCATGCAGAGTTATTTTTATGCAGGGCATTGTGCAGGATGGTGAGGGTTTTGTATTGAATACAGAAAGGGATTGGTAGCCAGTGCAGGTCCTTTAGTATAGGGGTTATGTGTTCAGTCTTACTGGTATTAGTTGTAATTCTTGCCATAGCATTCTGTAAGATTTGTAGGGGGTTTGATGGTGGAATAAGGGAGGCCTAACAGAAGGGAGTTGCAATAGCCCAGTTTGGAAAGGATGGTCGTCTGCAGGACTAATCGGAAATCTTGGGCATGGAGGAGTGGCTTCAGTTTTGTTTTTTTTTTTAAGTATGTGGAGTTTGTAGAAGCCTCCTTTTAGTAGGGACTTAATGTGTGGTTTAAAGTTGAGGTGTTGGTCTAGTAGGACTCCAAGGTCTTTTACAGAGGGTAAAGGTGAGTGGGTTAGAGTGGGGACGGAATCAGTGGGGAGAGTTGTGTACTCAGGTTGATTGGAGATGAGGATTTCAGTTTTTGCTGCATTAAGTGCAAGGTGGAGGTTGGCTAATAGAGAGTTAATGGTGGAAAAGCAGGATTCCCAATATTGCAGGGAAGCCTTGAGTGTTGTTTGAATGGGGATGAGGATTTGCACGTCATCAGCATACAGGAAAAAATTCAGGCCTAGCTCAGATAGGAGATGGCAGAGGGGGAGAAGATAGATATTGAAAAGCGTGGAGGATAGGTAAGATCCTTGGGGGACACCTTGTGTCAGTGAGATGTGTGAGGATTTACACTTATCAATTTGTACAAAGTATTCTCTGTGGGTGAGATAAGAGGAGAACCAGGATAGTGCAGTGTCAGAGATGCCTATTTCTGCCAGCCGGGAAA